>NC_080832.1:80691015-81316015 GCF_030435755.1 Ochotona princeps
TAGATTCCACAATACAATTGACAGTGAAATATCATTTACCTGCTAAAACTGACAAATATGTTTGTGCCTGCTATATTGAAAAATGCATGGTAACTATTAGAGACAGAAAGCATAAACCCAAGGGAAGTCACTGGAAGAACAACCTTGTAATAATCGAATCCCTTAGTTAAGGGATTTCAGAGATGTTATTAAAGCTGTGGGCGGATTTGCTGTTGGCTCACAAGTTACTTAGTATCACTTCCTTTAAATTCTGAGCTCTCTTGAAACTGGAAGACCTTGGTACTTTTCATTTATTTTCAAATCATTCCAAAAGGAGAAATTTATCAGATGATTTTTCAGAATCAAGAAGAGCATGAAGAGGGCTATCAACAACCATTCCTCAGCACATCACTCCTCCTCCCTTCAAGAATAATGTAATTTGCTCAACTTCACTTTCAGTGAGAAATAGGTATCTCACATAGGCAAGAAAAACTATCAAAATCTCAATTACTTTATTCAATTGGGATTACCTCCCTAGATGTAATGGGGAATTACCATAAAGCCATGTACTTCACTGTGGGCATCTCAGAAGCTTATTACAGGAAAATATATTTATTTTATTAACAAGGAAGTGAATTTGAAACCCTTGTCATGTCCACTTGGATTAGTTTTGCATTTCTCCTGATAGTCACATCAGTTTCTAGTGTTCATTGATTTCCCTCAAGAAATTATATATACAATTTGCTATGGAATAGTAATTGTATATTGCTTTGTATTAGGTCAACTTAGGAGTCTATCCTAGATTATTTCTAAGGTCTTTCTAAGGTTAAATCTTAACGACACCATGTTTATTTTCCATACATTTGCATGTTTATACCGAATTAGCATACAAAAAAATCTGTATGTGCAAATATGATTATGCTAACATTTTTCTGATATTACATGATGGCAATTTTACATTTTGTTTTTCTAATGAATTTGACAGCGAGTCTTATGTCAACGACTCCTGTTCTTAAATAATTATTTTCATAAACAATGGCCTGATCTTCCTGTTCAGTAAATGTATGGCTGCATCTGTGAAATCAGGATGGTTGTCATGACAACAAGATGTGGCCAACAAGGAGAAGAGGCAAGGCTTTTGTATCACATCTAGTAGAAACAGCATGTAATTTCTTAAAATTGTTATTCAAATAGGATTTCATGATCCATTTCAAGAAAAGAAGCAGCCTGCAACTTCATTTTTTTCTCTTTTATAGGTTAATTGCTCCAGGAAAATAACTCTGTGCTACATAAAGTAATTCAAGTTAAATTAAATTTTTATAAGCTTAATTGGCATATGCAGAATGACCTGACAGTGGATATGAAAGAAGTGGTATAACATTGGATGGGTTTAGCAAGAAGAGACTGATAACAAGTTGTTTCTTGGAAAGCCAGGCCTGCTTTCACCTACTTTATATTTAAGGAATAGCAAATGAAGAGGGATTTGATGTAGATCTGTTTTATTTTAACGCCAATAAACATTGTCCTCAAAAATCAGAACCTAGCATGGCTACCAGTGCATATGTAGGTAAAATGGCCAGGATTGATGGGGAGCTCTCACGCGACAGACAAAGGCCCTTCACTGTGCAGCTGAAGTAGCTTTTTTTGCCGGTTGCATTTTTCCTGACTCTGCTGCTCAGATCCTGGAGGATTCTGAAGCCTTTGATAGGAAAGTAGATAAGAGGCAGGGCTAGAGACTATAGAAAAATGACAACAAGCTCTTGTGGGAATATGAGCTGCCAAAAATGAATAAATATAAAATCAAAATAAAGTCACCAGAAGCATGTGGCTGAGCCCTGGCAGAAGAGGCAGAGGTGATGGGCAAGCGGAAAAGAGATGCACAAGGGAAGGAGCAGTGATGGACTGTGAGCAGCACAAGTGTTTGACATCCCTGAAGTCAGTTCCGCAAAGAATAAACAGAGCAACACAGAACAAACCAGGTAATGCAATTGGGAAAAAAAATACACTGGGTAAGGAAACTGCACAGCTTACACAATTCAGGGCTTACCAAAATATAAGTGATTTTTACCCAAACACTAACAATCACAAAGCCATAATCAGACATTGGCTTTCCTTGCTTTAAGAGTAAAAACACATCAATTAGTATGTGAATGGCTGTTCATCCCTGAGATTAGCATTCGTGTCTGTGAACATACTGAAGCACATTTTTAAAAAAATCATTTTAGAGCACCTTAGCTTCACAGCAAATTTTAACAGAAAGCACAGAGTACATGGGATATCCAATATTCTCTTGTCCCACATGGGCATGGTCATCCTTGCTGTTGATATTGCCCACTGGTGTGGCCCATTTGTTGCAATCAATCTACTTACATTAACACACAAAGTGCATAGTTGACATTAAGAGTCCCTCTTGGTGTGGCATATTCAATGGGTTAGACAGATGTGAAATAGCACAAATCTACCATTATAGGGTCATAGACAGTTTTTGCCTCACCTCAAAAATCTTCTGGGCTCCACCTGTATTTGTTACTCCCTCCCCCTATCTCCAACACTGATTGGTCTTTTACTGTTTGCGGAGTTTTGCTTTTTCTTTTCTTTTTTTTTTTTTTTTTTTTGCTTTTTCTTTTCAATCACACAGCATTAGACTTTGCAAATGGCTTTTCATTTAGTACTAGGCACATAAGCATCCACCGTGCATTTTGGTAGCTTGAAGAATTTTTAGCACAGGATTCTATTCCACTGCCTGGCTGTAGAATTTATTTATCTATTTACACCTATTGAATAATATGTCAGCTGCTTCCAGGTTTGGACAATAGTAAATAAAACTGCTTTAAACATAGATGCACTGGTAACTGGATGAATGCAGTTTTCAGCTCCTTTGAGTAAATACCTAAGAAGCATGGTTGCTCGATCATATGACAACTATGTATTTAGTTTTATTAAATAAATAAGTAACTTCCAAATGGCTGCACCATCATGTATTGGTAACAAGTTTGTGCTTCTGGTGCTCCGCATCCTTACCATCATTTGATGTCTTACGTGTTTTAAGTGTTTGTTACTCTAATAGTTATGCAAGAACCGCTACTTGTTGCTTTAATTTATATTTCTCTGATGATGTAAGATGTCAAGCATTTTCTCACATATTTTTACCATTTGTATATTTTCTCTGGCATCCTGTGGCATCTTTTGTGCCAAATGTTTACAAGGCAGATAGAAATCTTTTAAAGATGCAGCAGTGAAGAGCATGTGGGAGTATATCCACCCCGAGGAGAAACATTTACCCCAAGTCCATTGGTCATGAGCAAAGGAAACAGATTCTAAAGACAGCTAAGAGGATGTCATTCTGATCGGTCTCTAACAGGTCACCAGGCCCTCTGGCCTTCTGCTCCTACTGTGCACCAGGCTTAGCTTTGGGGAGAGAGACGTTATCACTACGAGGATGGTGACTGAAGTTTCTTTTCACTTTGGGGCTATTACAAATGAAGCTGCTGCAAGCAATCATTTAGGAATCTTTGTGTAGACATGTGTTTTAACTTATCTTGGTTAGACACCTAGCAATGGAATTGAAGAATCATATAACATACCTGTGTTTAACATTTTACCATTGCCAAACTATTTTCCAGTGCAGTTGTGTTATTTTACTACTCTGTATTAGTAAGAGTCTAGCTTCCTCCATTTACTCGACAACATCTTTTCCCATTTTTCATTTCTTAGAATGGTTTAGGATCTGGCATGGTAGTGCAGTCACTAAAATCCTCGCTTTGTGTGTGCCGTGTTTCCGTACGGGCACTTGTTCGTATCCCGGCTGCTCCACTTCCCTTTCAGCCCCCTGCTTTTGGCTTAGGAAAGAAAGAGGATGACCCAAAGCCTTGGAACCCTGCACCCATGTGGGAAACCTGGAAGAAGCTTCTGGCTCAGCTCCAGTTGTTGCAGCCACTTGGAGAGAAAACCAGCAAATGGAAGATCTTTGTCTCTTCTTTGCAAATCTGACTTTCCAATAAAAAATAAAGGAATGGTCTAAAAGATGTGTATGGGCCCAGCTAAAGTCTTTACCTTGCATGTGCCAGGATCCCATATGGGCACCAGTTCTAATGCTGGCATCCCCGCTTCCCTTCCAGCTTCCTGCTTGTGGCCTGGGAAAGCAGTCAAGGATGGCCCAAAACCTGAAGCTGCACCCACGTGGGAAATCCGGAAGAGGCTACTGTCTTCAGACTGGCTTAGCTCCAGTCATTGCAGCCACTTGATGAATCAGCAGATGGAATATCTTCCTCTCTGTCTTTCCTCCTCTCTATATATCGGACTTTGCAATAAAAGTAAATCTTTAAAAAATTTTTTTAAATGTGTAAGCAGTTTTCCATTGTAGGTTTAATAACATTCTTCATTGGATATAGTATTTGCAAATTATTCTTCCTATCTTGTAACTTTTCACTACATTCTATCTAACAAGACTATTTATTTCAAACACTTATGTTTATTTGAAAGGCAAAGTTAAAGAGGCAAGACAGTGATAAAGAGATCTTCCACTCATGATTTTATTCCCCAAATCACCACAATGGGTGTGGTTAAGCCTGGCAGAAGTCAGGAGTCAGGATCTTCATCCTGGACTCCTACATGGGCTCAGATTCCAAGCACTTGGGTCATTGCTTGCTGCTTTCCCAGTAAGGAAATGGATTGGAGCATCCAGGATTTCAACCAAAGCCCATAAGCAATGCTACATCACAAGGCAGCAGCAATGCCAGCCTCAACAATATTTTAATAACAACGGAAGCGTTTAGATTTGATAAAGTTCAACTTATCAAGTTCTATTTTTGCTGTTTATATTGATACTGTCCCTACAAGTCTATCTGAACTCAAGGTCACAACATTTACATCTATATTTTCACATTTAATTTTTACTATCTATTTTCAGTTGATTATCTACTTGAATTGATTTGCTCATGACCTAAGGTACAATCAGCCGCCTCTGTTTTTTTCTCCCACACATACCTAATCCAACTGTTTCACCACCATGTGTGGAGAACACAAATACTATTCTTTCTGACTTGTCTTTGTGGAAAACCAGTTTCTAAAACATAGGTAGATATATTTCAGGACTCTTTGTTTACTTTGATCTATTAATGACAGATGATTGACTCCAGATGGTCTTGATTAATAAATACATTAATAAACCCTGATTTCAAGTAGTGAGGATTCTCCTTAAACTTTTCATTTATATTTATATTTTAATACATTTGCTATTATTACACTGAAACAAATTTTTGTTGCTGAGGATTTATATATAATAGATTCATATCCACATTTAGGCGAAATGGTTTGTATAAAGCTATCAATACTCTTTCTACTTTTGAAACACAAACACTTTCTTTGGAAATATAAGAGAAGTATAGTAATTTATAAGCAACTTTGGACAGCTCCTGAAATAGCAGCAATAGGCAAAGATAATTAAGAAAAGAAACTATCACTTTACTATTTACTTTCAAGTAATTCACTATTTAAGAACACTGCATGTTTCATATGCACACATATAGTAATAAAATCAAAGGTTTTTGTCTCTACAGATGGAATGACTTAGTTTATATTGTCTTCTAAAGGGAGTCTTTAAGCTGGAGCCCATGTTTATTTCTGCCTTTGTATCATCTTCACACCCATCTAAATATCAACTTAAAGGAACCAGTTACTGATGAGTAATTTAGAATTTTCTGAAGCAAGCAGTTTCTCTTCATTAAACTTGTAGTCATAATTGATTCAGTTCAGTAAACTAAAATTATCAGAACCCACCATGTGTTTGTCAATTATGATTACAAGCATGAAGGACCCAACAGTAAACAAGACAGTCATGATCCCTACAGTCATACTCTAGAAGTGAGAAGTACATAATGATCCAGCAAATAATAAATGAGCTTGTTACTGCTAATAAAGACAAGAACGATTAAAAATAAACAAGAATATCACGTCAGGAAGGAAGGGTCTTCAAATAATGTAATTTATAAAGGCATATTTTTTTTTAGAGATGAATGCTGAATTGATTTATCCAACTGAAAGAACCAATCATTTTTTGCTTTTCCAGAAGCATTTTCAAAAACAGGGTTTTTGAAACAGGCGTAAACTTGCCTTGTTTGAAGATTCAAGAGTAGCCTATGTTGTCCAAGAGCATGAGCAAGAATTAAGCAAGAACATGAATGAACTGGAGAAGCCGACAGGACGCAGAGTAGGCAGAAAGGACTTTTGATTTCAATACCTCTTGTAATGGAGCTCATCAGTCACTATGGACAAAGTCAGCCATACCATAGAGAACAATTGTACAATTTTATAGAGGAAAATCACCTTACTTGTGAGCAATCTGTATACTAGAGCTCCTTTAGGGCACTCTAACTTGATCAAGATGAATATTCTCTATTTATCTGAATTAAGCCATAAATACAGTAGTTTTGCCCCTAGAGTCAGCTTTACAGTGAACACATTTGTTGGGTGCTGTGTGGTAATTCCATATGTATATACAGTGTGTAATTAAATCACAGTAGTTAGAAAAATATTAAGATAATAAAAATTCTAAATTTTAATTGACACATAATAATTTTACATATTTGTCAGGAAGAGTATGATATACTGAAGTAACCAGTATCTATTCGTGAATATTTTACTTGATTTTATATCTGTGAAAATAGTTAACTTCAAAATCAATTGCTCTGGCATCAAAAGGAGCAGAAAATTATTCAAAACTTATTTAACTTTTTTTCTAGAAGCAGCAATGCTAACAGAACTCAGAAACGGATACTAACTTGAAAACAGGATCGAGTGCTAGAGGATTACAGCAATCTCCAAATAGTAATATTTTATTTTCAAATCTATACTGCATTTCCATGTTGCAATTCTGCATAGTCATTAAAGCACCATAATATAACCAAAAGATTTCATTAAGAGAATCATGACAAACTGCCCACTGAGAGAAGATGATCACAATACTTGTACATGCCAAGAGAATGGCAACTTCTGTGTACAAAGAACCTCACAGCAGTAAGAGAAAGGCAATCTAAATTTTCAGATTCATTTATTCTTGAGTGGCAATGATAAAGGGCTCGCATTTACTGGTTTCCTCCCCCTAAATGTTTATAATGACCAGGGCCAAGCTAAGCCAAAGTTCGAGACAAGAATTTGAAGCAAAACATTCTAATATGGAATGCCATCAAGCATGTGGCATCTTAATTGCCATGCCTAAGGCCTCGCTCCAGTCTGATTTTTAAAACGAGCACAAGTCTTAACAAGCATTTGAAAAAGCATAATCAGATCATGAATATACTGAAGAAAATATTCGACATCATTCTTTATCAGAGTAGTGAAAATCTGATATAATTTGCATCAAGGTTGCCTTATAAGATCAATAATCCTTTCAATACTGCTTTTGCTGCAACCCATGGGGTTTAATATTTTTGTTTTTACTTTTATTTCTTCAAAATAGTTTCTTTTCTCTATAAAATTCTACACTGATTCATAGATCATATAGTAGTGCCAGTTTCTTCAAAAATGTTCTCTTTTTTTATTTCTTAATCAATACATTGGTTATTCGATAGCATGTTATTTAACTCCATGTTGCTGTAATTTTTTTAACTTTGTTGATGATTTTGTTTTATCACTTTTTGTTTAAGGGAATGTACAGTAGCTGCATAAGAGACTTTCATATCCAAATGTGAAGATACAATGCAGTATGCATCTCTGCTTCAAAATCAAAGAACGACTCCCAATGAGACTGTTGGATGTATCTTGACAAAAAGATACTGGATTGTCTGGCATTGTCTGTACCGGTAATCTCAGGACAGACTTAAATAGCAGAATGATGAACTTATGACTGCTTATGGACAGTATTATTGTAACACTCTGGGGAAATAAGTTGGGGAAAGCTGCAAGGGAAATCCCAGAGCATATGGAATTGTATCATAAAATCAAAAATAAAAATGAATGGAAAAAAAAGAACAAAGCCCTTATCAAATGGCTGAAATTAAGGATACTGACAATATCAGCAATTGAGGAAGGTTAGAAGAAATTACAACTCACTGCTGTTGTTGGAAGTATAAATTTAAGCACAACTTTGGAAAACTGGCTGTATTTACTGAAGGAAACCATAAACCTCCTCTGTGGCCTATCAACAGAATGGAAGAAAATCTTTGCACACTACACAATCAATAGTGGACTAATATCCAGGATTTACAAAACACTTCAAAATATGATGGCAAAACAAGCAACACTTTTAAGAAATGGGAAAAGGAAATGAGCAGTCATTTTTCAAAAGAACAAAATCAAATGGCATATGAAAAAATATTAAATCTACCTAGTTGTCAGGGAAATACAAATTAAAACAAAATTAGTTCCAAATAACTCCAATAAGGTTGAACTACATTCAAAACTACTAATATCTGCTGGCATGGATGTGGGGAGAAAGGCACCATCTTTCACTGTTGGTGAGAATTCTAGGCTAGTAAAACAACTATAGAAGTTAGTATGGAGAGTGCTAAGATTAGAACTGAAACTTGATCTGTTGAATAACCCAGATATCCCACTTCTGGGAAAAAATCCAAAGGAAATAAAAACTGCATATGAGAAGGGGATCTGTAATCCTATCTTTACAGCAGCACAACCCACAATAGTGAAGACGTGGAAACAACCAGATGCCCATCAAAAAAGGAGTGGATAAGGAAACTATGGTACATCTACTCTATGGACTACTACTCAGCCATTAAAAAAATTGAAATTTGGACCTGGCACAATAGCCTAGTGACTAAATCCTCACCTTACATGCACCAGTATCCCATATAGACACCAGTTTGTATCGCAGCTGCTCCCCTTCCCATCCAGTTCCCGGCTTGTGACCTGGAAAGGCAGTAGAGGATGACCCAAATCCGTGGGACACTATACCCACATGGGAAACCCGAAAAAAGCTCCTGGCTTCTATTCAGCTTAGCTCCAGCCATTACGGCATCTTGGGGAGTGAACCAGTGGATAGAAGATCTTTCTCTCTGTCTCTCCTCTTCTTTGTAAATCTTCCAATCCAATAAAAAAAAAAAAAAGAATCAAATTCTACCATTTCCAACAAAATGGTCCCAAATAGAGACCAGTTTGTTCAGCAATAAGCCAACCCCAAAGCACAAATATCGTATGTTCTCTCTGATATAAGGCAACCTTCCTGTTAAATAAAAATCAATAGATATATAGGTAATATACATATACATATATTTATCTACAGGATCTGTAAAATGTAGGCAAGTGTACCATGACATGGAAATACATTGCAGTATGCATATCTAGTTCTTACTACAAGATAGACTCCTAATGAAACTAGTAAATATATCTTGAAAATAGAATGTTTGGACTTCATACAATTCTCTATACCTGTGTCAGGATACACTAAAATAGCAGAATAATGGACTTTTGACTGTTTAGGGACTAAACTATTGTTACAATATAGGGAAAAACAGTGGGGGAGGCAGGTAGGAGAGGTTAGAGGGGAAAACTGAATCATGAAAAATAAAGAATTTATTTTTTAAAAAAAGATGCAACCTTCATATTTATACTCTTTCAATGTATTGAAGTAGAAAAATGTAAGAAGCTAAATTTTGAACCTTAAAATAAAATTCAAAATATCTACAACACCAGAAAGAAAATGCTACAGACCAATGCTTTGTGGGTAAAAAAATTTGTGGTACCTGGTAATTCGATTAAAAAAAAAAGAAAGAAAATTGTATTGCAGCAAAATTCAGTTGTGTTCCCTTTTCAAAACAGCTATGAGCATTTTAAAAGCATTGAAGAATAAATAAAAGATTGTTTTTAAAAATTACAGTGGGGAACAGACATTTAACCTAGCAGATTCCACTTACAAGTGAGATACAATTTTTTCCTTGTCTCTGGCTCATTTCACTTGGAATTATGTCTTCTAAGTTAATCCATTCTGCCACAATGCCAGGTTTCTTCAGTTAATAGCTGAATAACTGTCATGTGTGTATGTATGTGTTTGTAGCATTGCCTTTACCACTTATCAATGAACACTTAGTTTTTTTCATATCTTGACTATTCTGAATATGCAGTAATGAATATGGGAAGCACAGCTCCTTGATATACTTATAACATTTGGACATATACCCAGAAATCACAATGTTGAATTATATGCTATTTCAGTATTCTTAGGAGATTCCTTAATATTTTCCATGGTATCTAGATCAATTTGCATCCCACCAATTGGAGATAATACTATGTTTTTCTCTACTCGCTTGTTTTTTCTTTTCTTGGTGTTCTGACTGTACAAAAAGCTCTCAATAGGTTATAAGAATTACATACAAGGTCCCAGGAACTTAGCCCAGTGGCTAAAACTCTCGCCTTGCACATGCCACAATTTCATTTGGCTGCCAGCTGATATCTCAGCATCCCACTTCCCATCCAGCTCCCTGCTTGTGGCCTGGCAAAGCAGTCGAGGATGGTCTAAAGCCTTGGGACCCTGCGCTCATGTGGGAGACCCAGAAGAAGCTCCAGGCTCCTGGCTTCAGATGGGCTCAGCTCCAGTCATTGCAACCACTTGGGGAGTAAAACCACTGGATGGAAGATCTCTCTCTTCCTCTCTGTATATCTGACTTTCCAATGAAAATGTTTAAAAAAAAAAAAAGAATGACATGCAACTCTTACATATTTTACAGTTATTTTTATTACAAAGACTACTAGGTATACAGAACTTCTATCTGCAGCTTAACACCCCAGACACCTGCAATGGCCAGAGCCAGAATCGAGGAGTACAATCCAGACCTCAGGCAAGGGTAATAGAGACTCAGTTACTTGACCACACCCATAGCTTCCCATGATCTGCACTGCCAGGAAGCTAAAGTCCCAAGTACGAGTCTGAAATCCAACCCAGACATCTGAAGTGAGATATAGGGGCTCACAGTGGCACAGTGAGCTAATCCTCTTCCTGCAAGAGCTGACATCCCATATTGGTGACAGTTTGGGTCTCTGCACACCACTTCCTATCCAGATTTCTGCTTATAGCCTGGGAAAGGTCCAAACAATGACAAGTGCTTAGGATGCTGCACTCATGTGGGAATCCTCGAAGAAGCTCCTGGCTCCCAGCTTCAGATCAGCTTAGCCCTGGTGATTATGGCCATTTGGGGAGTGAAACAGCAGATGAAGTATCTTCTCTCTCTGCAAAATGTGTTTTTCAAATAAAAATAAAACAATAGAATGAGATGTAATAATCTGAGTTACTAAACTAAATACCCACTCCTATGTGACACCTTTGTATCAACTGTAGACCATTTAATCAAAATACCTTTCAACATTAATGAGATTTTCAGCTATGAAAATAAACATTTCTTCATAGTTGTATTCATCATGTAATTATCAATGACAATACATTGTCAAATACTTTCCTAATGTACTAACAAATCATTGCTACTTAACTTTACAACATGATCATTACTAACCAAATTCAATAAAAACATGAGATGTTATAAATGCATAAATCCATTGTAAACTAATTACTTGTTCTACATCTCCATAGACAAGTTAAAATAACATTCAATATTTCTCTGAAATTAAATAATTAAGTAATTTAAACATTAAATAATTCTCTGAAATTTCTGACATTAAATTTCTCTGAAAGTTATTGTTGGCTTACATACCTATCAAGAAAATCAATGCTAAAAAGCTTCACAAGAGGCAGAAAAGCAATATTATAACCAAAAGATGTAGACTGCATGTTTTTATTCATATAGATTGGTGATAATTTTTTATTGACAGTGTCTTGTCAACACGGAGAAGTTTCAATAGAGACTGCATTTTTGTTTGCTTGTCTGTTTCTGGGCTTTTTTTTCTCAACTGGTATTGACAGTTTTCATTTTATATCACATGAAATTAGGTTGAAGCCATTCTCATTGCCTTCACCTGAAGACAGGTGCTACAAGCTGTTTATTAAGCAGTGCATCTAGTTCAAGATGAAAGCTCAACTTTATCTAACAATTTTTTCAACCCTGATTACAACTGGTGTCAAGCAACACATTGGGGCTCCTTTTCAAGACATCCTAATGACAGGTTGTCTATAAACAACCTGGTTGATCCTGCTCAGTGCCGACTTGAATGCTTATCATGCTCCCTGAGGCTCAGCAGGACACATACAGAAGGCAAGGACATTAGCACAGAAATTAAAAAAAAAAACTCAGGAAATGTCAAAAATGGAAGAACTGGGTTACATATTTGAGAGGATTCAGCCAAAAACAGAAAATCTTTGAAAAATGTACACATATGCAAGAAAACTCTTCTCTGTAAACATTTTATGCTCTCTATCTTAACCAAAACGGACACAACAGTTAGATTAAGGACTACAAAACCCCACGGGGACATTTTTACTAGTCCACTTTTCATTTCCATAACAAAATACACAAGGCAAGTTATTGGTGAAGAAATGATCTTATTCTGCCCTCTGCTTTTGAAGGCTCACAGTTCAAGGTTTGGCAGGCCTCCCGGGACAGCTACTAGAGGATGATGCTGGTACAACATGATGAGTCTGGAGGCAAGGAGAATGGGTAGAATCAAGCTGGCTTTTATAAGCAACTTTCTCAGAAGGTCTTCAGAGGACCTGCCTTCAATTACCTTGACTTACCACTAGCCCATTTCCCAGACATCATGAGTATATAAGGTTCCTACCTTCTTAGTACCATCAACTTATGAGTTCAGGATTTGATTGTCCTCATGGATTTAGGAGCCATTTCATATTAAAGTCATATGATCCACTCAATACCCTACACTAAAAGAACTGTCATTTTTAAAATTAAAAACACTGCACAGAACCTAAAATAGTCAAATTGTACCTTTAGTCAAATACAACCATTCCTCAAACCTGTTTTCTCTCTGTAATCTCTCTTCTCTGGCTGTGCAGTGGGTACAAGTCCCTCAGACCTAATGTAACTGAAAATCTTTTGTATCCACTTACTCAACATAAGCTTCAGAATTTACTCATCATGTGATCTTAAGAAAATTATCCTGTCTGGGTCTCTGCTTGCTCATGTGTGGAAAAAAAAAAAGTAGTTGACAATAGTTGTATTACTGTCATAGGGTCATGTGAGCATTAAAAGAACACAAAGTGTGCTGTTCAGTCTATGGTAAAGAACTCCTTAAATACACCATAGGTGATGCTGCTGACTGTACCCCTGAATTCACCCAAGATTAATGTCTGATAAGGAACTGGAAATGTTTCCTTAGGCCAGTTTTCCCTGGCGAGATTTAAGCAGAAACACAGTAATACGTCATAATTCCATATGAATTTGTAGAAGGATTTAACTTCATTCAAGAGTTAAAACTCACTTCTGTTGATAGCTTAGGTACGTATGTGTTCAAATATTCAATACCTATTTGCCCACAACTCATTATTTGCAACTGCCTTAACATGTCATTTGTTCTGATCAATTTTTTCAAGCCCTATCCATCTTTCACCTGCCATCTTGAGTGGAACTCTCTCTGTATTAAATCTTTTCTGACTACATTGCCCACATTCCGCTCACCTTCTGTAAGACCTGCAGCATTTAAACAGCACTTGATTTCATATCTTCATTACATATTTATACTTAAGTAATTTAAATGTTAAAGTACATCAAAATTAAATAAACTTGAAATTATATCAAAGTAGAAATCATATCTTCATTGATATTCATCACAAAATAGAGAACTCATGCAGAAATAATTCCTGAACACAAATTCCACAGATATCAACTAGCTCCTAAGGAAAACATCTGTGTCATACTAGACAAAATGTGTTTTTTAAATCTTATTTTGGGCTCCTAGTGGGCCTCAGGACAAGGCGTCTTGCTCGGATCCCAGACTCCAGCCACCATGTGCACATGGTGAACTGTCCCCGGGCCTGGCTGGGTTCGGGGGCTGCTCCCTTTGGGGTGAGTACACTGAGGGTGGAGGTTTCCATGACTGGGTAGGTCCGGAGCCCACCCACCACCCTCATTGGGCCGTGAATGGGATTGGGGAGGGGTACGACCTTGGGCCTGGGGGTTTAATCTTCTGGCAGCTGCCTGGCTGCTGGTGGGCCTCAGGAAGGGGCGTCTTGCTCAGATCCTGACTCCAGCCACCATGTGCACGTGGTGAGCTGTCCCTGGGCCTGCAGGTGCGCCTTTCGGCGCCAGGCTCTGCCTGCTGTATGCCCAGCCGGGCAGCTCTGGGGTTTTGGTTCTTTGAACAGCTGCTTAGCTAGCTCCAGGTTGAGCCCACTGTGCTTCTGGTATGTGAGTCAATGCTAAAGATTCCCAATGACAGTAACTCTTCCTTTGAAAAACTTGTAATTATTAACAATGCTGAGCAACAAATACCAGTCCATTCAAAAGCTATGGCTCAGGGCTTGTCCAGCAGGATATCCTATTACCTGACATGATGATGGACCAGCAGAAGGGTCACATTAGACAGGGCCATAACATTACCTAGTACTTGAGAACCATATCTGGGGGTAGATTCTGTGGGGGATGTGTGAGACACACCCTGTCAAAGTTCTAGCCCCACTGAGTAGCTTAAGAGTTGGGTTGGTGATGGACTAAGCTAGGTGTGACCAAGCAGCTTGCCATCAATCACAGGTAAAGGAACCCACAACAGTCTGGACTGGTCAAGGCAGCAGCACCCTAATGTGCATCCTGGATAGGGTGTGGGGTGGGCCAGGCTGCAACATTCACCAGCTCATATAAGGCCAAATGGAAGGCCAGACTGTGCGGGCACTGGCCTAAAACCCATTGGCATGTATGAGAACTGGGTGTGGGAGTGCATCAAGTGAAGGAACTTGGGAAACTCCCCTGGTGGGTCATAGCTCCCGCTGGTGAACATGTGGTCCAGACCTGGGGGTCAGACAAGCTGGGCAAAGTAGCTCCAACAGTTGGCTAATGTGTCAATTGGTAATGGAACAGGATGGACTGGGAAGGACTGAGCAAACCTTAGCCTACAAGCAAAATTAGAAACCAGGATGGAGCACAGGTCATGCTGGGGTAGGCTCTTGCACCTACTGGTCTACGTGAGTCAAGGACGCTAAGCCACAGTGTCTAAGGCAGAGGCCAGGACAAGTAAGGGACTGAGCCAAGCTGAATCAGAGCAGCCACTGGCATGTGTGTGATCTATGGCTGGGAACAGGCCCAGTTGGGGAGCTAAGGCGACACCCTAACTGGGTTGAGGTTCCCACCAAAGGTCGCGTGGGCTGGAATGGGGGCTTCTTCCTGGTCAGGAAACAATTGTAGTCTCCCTTGGCACAAGTGTGGACTGGGACTGGATGCACCAGGCCGGGCCAGACCCCAACTCCGTCTGGTGTCCTGGAGGACCAGGGTAGATGTGGGATGGACTAGGGAAGGTCTCAACCCAACTGAGCCATATGTGAGCCATATGTGGGTATGGATGAGCCATGGCTGGGCTGAACCATCCAACAGCAACAACCAGAATGGGTTGAAAGACAGCCAAGAAAAGCCACTGTTCCTGCTAGGACAGGAGGTGAATTGAGTAGGGCTGGATCTTGGACCCCCTGGTATGCGCAAAATCTGGCATTGGGAGGGGTTCTGATGGAGGAGCCTGGGCAACTCCTCTGGCAGGACACAGAACCTGCCGGTAAGCACAAGAAGCATGACAGGAAAAAGCCCAGAACAGGCTGTGAAAATTATCCCACTGGCATACACTTAGCATTGGTTGGGGGCAGACCAGGCTGAATCAGTTCACATCATCCACTGGCAAATCCGAATACCAGAACAGAGTGTGGGTTGAGCCAGGTTTGGTCGCGACAAAAACCAGTCCACAATGTGGAATGCCAGGGTGGGGGTACCTGTACTAGATGTGGCCGCAGCACCCAACCAGCACATGTGAGAACCAGGAAGGGAGGGGGCAGAGCCAGGAGGGGAATGAAGGGGTGGTTCCCTTGCTGAACAGCTACTCCCACTGGAGAGCGTGATCTGGGATGGGGACAGACCAGACTAAGCAGGGCTACAACACCTGTGTGCCTCATGTGGACTAGATCAGGGGAAAGCCAGGCTGGGCGGAATATTCCTACTGGTGCAAGCATAAATTAGAGTGGGTGAGGGTTGTTTGGGCTTAGCTGCAGCATCAGCTGGCAGGAGCTGGCACTGGGGGCTAATTCTGTCAAGTCAAACCACAGAGCCACCCAAGGAGTGCATAAACCGGGATTGAGAGAGACCTGGGAGGCAAATAGTGGGTTCTTCCCTCTTGGGTTGCCACAACCATGGGAGGGCATAAAAACTAGGACAGGGGCTGGGGTGGCTAGACAGAGAGGCACTCAACAACATCCATGAGGGCTGGATAGTTGAGCTGGTTAGATGGAACTAAGTTTCAATACCCATTGACATTTACAGGAGAGCCAAACGGGATGTGGGACAGACTGGACTAGTCTACTACACAGACTGGCAAACCAGGGTACTGGGCGGGCCTGGTGGGAGTTATTGTGGGTCGCTCTGACTAGGCTGCAGCTCCCACTGGTTTATGGGAGGGCTGAGTGTGTTCTGGGCAGAACCAGGCTGGACTGCAACACCCATTGGTTCCAGTGGAAGTCGGGACTGCAAACAGAATCAACCCAGCAATTCCAACCACCAGCTGATTGGGGTGATGGACTGTGTCGGGCCCTGTGCTTGGTAGAAAACCCAAGAATCTGGTGTGGGAATACCTCAAAGCTTCTTTGGGGATCTCCCCAATTGAAATGCCAGACTCAGAACCCTAGCCAAGAAAAGACAGAGGATAGAACAAGTCACTCAACCAACTCAAGGTATATGTTGGCAGCGAAATACTGGACAAATGGAGACTCTATGATGGACTATGTCAACCAGTGGATTCTTCAACGATCTCATCGTGCTTGGAGTGGTGAGATTGGCAGCGATTCATAACTGGTGAATTATCAAAACCACTTGAGGAAGTATCTCAGAGCATGCCCCACATCCGGGAGTTGGGGTGAGTGTGAGACTGGGTAGGGCTTTTCCCTCAATATCCCCTTTACCTCAGATATATGATGGAAATAACATGGAATAATAGTCTTACCCACTTCCCTATAGCCCTTGAACCTTTTTACCCTAATTAACTATGTAAAGATTGTCAAAAATGTAATAAAAATTGTTGAAAAATAAAATAAAAAATGGAAGGAAAGTAAATTTAAAAAAAAAATCTTATTTCACTTAAACCCCTAGGTTTAGTTATTGGGAGGTAGTAGGTAGTTTCTGTAAAGATAGGATTATCATTTTTGAAGCCAAATAGTATAGGTTTTATATCTTGTTCATTGAGTTCTCCTAACAATATTTGATGGAGAATCTAAATTCTCTGTAGATGAGGAATTTGAACTTGAGCAGGTATAATAAATTATAAAAGGTCATATAACTAGCAAACGGCAAAGGCAAAATTTGAATACAATAGTTTAAAACACTGGTGCCTGTAGATATTCCTACTCCAACAGAGACCAAACATGAAGTCCTGCTCCAGGTTTAACTGGTTTGTATTCCTAAGCAGTTGGATTGGCCACATCTCATTTCTCACAGTGGAAAAGAATTACTAAAGTGAACACTTCCTAAAGGCATACCATGTGCAGGCATTGAGCAATTTGGCAAACTGAAATTATGCCACTTTCAATTCTGAACATATCTACAAGTCTTTTTTTATTACCTTTGTCCTACAGATAAGCTAAAACAAGCAGAGAGTGGCAGGTCTTGTCAAAACTACAGAGGTAGTAGAGCTGAGCTGAGATTCAAATTTCATTCTCCCCTCCATCATGTGTAACACCACCGACAGGGATCTGAAATGCCTGTCACAAACTCTGCCCCCGGTGTTGTGAATGCTAAACAGAAAGACATATATGAAAATGCTTGAACACAAATGTCAGCGTTGCCTACAGAATTTCAATACCAGCAAACATGCGCGTACAAGAAGACGCAAATGGACTAAAGAAAATATATAGATGCTTAGAAAATTGACCATGTTAACAAGATCAGGTTTCAGGTGAATAGCCACGTTCCTGAATTAAGTTTAAAAGAAATCAAATGCACTAGGTATAAAAAGAACAGCCAGGAACATGGCTAGCAGCTGTTATACAAGAGGATTTCAATAGATTTCAAGTTCCAACATGAAATAATGTTGTATTGTAGCCACCTTCAAAAGATGAAAATAATCTGGGCTTTATTATCAGAAATTCCATGTCCAAACACCATGAAGCATGGTGTGACTGGATTTACACTACTAAGTTTATATGAAGAGAACAGGGGATTTCTCAGGGAACTACCTTTTAAACAGAAGTCGACTTTTAGACTATGATGTATTTTAGAAAACTCACAATATACTGTGGATGGTGCTAACAGTAAAATAAGAATCATGGTTGGGAGATAGAGGAAAGAAATTTCTACATAGCATCAGAGGAGGAGGGGGGATAGAAAGCAGGTGGAGGGATGGTAGAGTAACAAGTATTACTATATTCCTTAAACTATTATGAAATACATGAAATATACTTACCTTATGTTAGTAAAGCAAAATCCTTAAAATAATTAAAGATACTAAAAACTTGTATGATTTTCTTCATGAACATAAGTGTTCCGTCACTACTCAGGTGAAAAATCAACCACTATTTGTCAGAACTATTACATCCTCAATGCAGGCAAGAGATAAGGGCTGACACTAGGTGGACTTGTGGTCCCATCACTGGCTTTGTAATTCCATGTGTGAAGAGTGGAAATGTATGTCAATGTAACAGAAGGTCGGGCTAGTTTTTGATGGAGCTATTGACTGGGATAGCTGCATACTGTATCTGAGTGTCTGGGTTGAAGTCCCAGTATGGTTTCTTTTTTTTTTTTTTTCCCCCACCTGTTTTTATTTTGTTTTGTATTTGTTTTTTGTTTTTTGTTTTTTTTTTATTGTTAATTATTTTGCATTATGTGACAGTTTCATAGGCTCTGGGAATCCCCCCCCTCCCTCCCCCTCCCCTCCCCCCGGTGGATTCCTCCACCTTGGTGCAGTATTACAGTTCAAATTCAATCAAGATTCTTTCATTGCAAACATATACCAAGCATAGAGTCCAGCTACTTATTGTCCAGATTGGTTGAACAGTTTCTTGGGGAGACCTTTTCTGGTTTGAAGTTTGAGCTGGCAGAATATCATCACAGTCAATTAAGAGTCCCAATATAACATCAACAGCAATTTGCAATGTTATGGAGTTGACATGGTTTTGAGTAACCAGTGTATTAAAAAGAAAAAAAAAAAAAAGGAAAACAAGTCCTAGCCACCACCTATGATTAGCTCATTGACATTTCAATTTTAGTTCATATACAGGACCGGCTGCTCTATACCTTAAAATGGCCAGAAGGCACCATTCAGCTGTTTCGTGTCCATTTCATCTTAGTATTTAGCCAGTTGTTGTGTTGAAGTAAAATTTTGCTGATCTTGGCAGATTTTAGGATAATCCAGACTGGCTTGTAACTCTAACAAGATATATGTCAACATTTTAGGTGCAGAACATTTTTTTTTGGGGGGGTGCAGGAAAATCCTCAAACACTTCACAAAAGAACAAACCCAAATGGCAAACAAGCATATGAAAAAATGCTCAAGTTCCCTGGCAATAAGGGAAATCCAAATGAAGACAACAATGAGGTACCACCTAGCTCCAGTAAGGATGGCACACATACATAATACCACCAACACTTGCTGGCGAGGATGTGGGGAAAAGGGAACCCTTCTCCACTGCTGGTGGGAGTGCAGACTTGTACAGCCTCTATGGGAATCAGTTTGGCGAATACTCAAACAACTGAAAATCAACATACCATATGATCCAGCAATAGCACTCCTTGGGATATATCCAAAACATCTTCTACTCAAGAAACCAACATGCACGCCTATGTTCATAGCAGCACAATCTACGATCGCAAAAACCTGGAAGCAGCCAAAATGCCCATCAGTGGAAGACTGGCTAAGAAAGCTATGGTTCATCTACTCCATGGAATACTACTCAGCTATTAAAAAAAACGAAATGCAATTCTTTGTGGACAAATGGGCCCGACTGGAATCCATCATGCTAAGAGAAATGAATCAATCCCAAAAGGTTAAATACCACATGTTCGCCTTAATCTGAGATGAAAAGAGAACAACTTGGAAAATAGTACCTGTATATTGTAATATTAGTGCAATCTCTTATAACCTGTATCCAATGCAATAAGATAATGCGATATAATCTATAAACCAACATTAATGTCAGAATACTTAAGATCTACATCGAAAATCTGTAAAACCTACTATACCCTCAATACGCTATGTTAACCTGTAATGGGGGGGAGTGCAGGGAAATCTTTCAGGACCATAAGAAGAGTGAGAAAAAAGTACAATATAGCCTATCAAGATCAAATCTGGTAATTCATAGATAACAGACTCAAAGCGGCACTAAACAACACTAAAACTACTATACCAATGCATGAGGGGGGAATCGGGTGCGATCCTGACAACCTCTTAACAGGAGGTCATGTGCGTGGAGCAGGGGAGCACTCCAGAGTGGAGCAGGTGGTAAGGAGGAAGCTTGGATCCCAACCATGAAGACTCCCAGACCTTCACCACAAACTATTAATGCGAGCAACAAGGACTATATCCCAACTGCCAAGGAGGCCACAGGGAATTGGATGCCCTCGGAGGCCGAGTACTCTGAGGTCACCCACCCCCAACCGGAGCTTCCACAGGGGATGGAAGAAGTCCAAACACTACCGTGCAGAAACCAACGTCATCGGAAAGACAACCAGAAGCCCTGAGTGGTCTGCAGAAACAGAAGAACAATAAACGTCCTTCGGGACCAGGGAGAAGAGCTTTCTCTGGTCCGAGCCTGGCTCCACCTCTGGACCCCCCCTCCCTCGCAATGACCATCGGGTTCGCTTCGAAAACCCCTCACAGCAAACAATCATACAAACTAAAAAAAAAAAAAAAAACCTAAAATAAATAAACAACAGAAAGTAGAACTTGAAATCTGACAGGAAAGAGCTGGCATGGATTGGCTCATGCCTCGCTGGGTGGGTCACAAAGATTAGTTACTCCTCACCCAGTATGGTTTCTGATACCAGCTTCCTGCTAACGCACACTGCCTGCGGGAGGCAGCAGCTAATAGTTGAATCACCTAGGTCCCTACCACCAGAATGAGATACTCAGATTGAACTTCAGGCTGGCCCAGCCCTAGCTCAGAATGGATCAGCAGATGGATACATACCAAATAAAAATAAAGAAACATCTTTTTTTTCATGGAATGACAATGGAAGAGAATTTGTTTAATTTACACAGCACATTAATATAGCATTGTGGTCACAAGCAGCTTAAGTCTCTAAAGAAAAAAATGTTTGACACGCTAACAATCGTTTCTATTTTTCTAATAAGTCGAAAATTCAAGTGCAATTCAAGTTCATCCTGTAAGATTAGTCATTTATGTGTATTTTCACAATTACTTTAGCATAATGTGACAAGCCATACAAGGGCTTCTTTGCTTTGCTCCATTTTTCCTTTGCCTGATGGCAATCACAGACCCTCTTCCTCCACAATGTTTGAAACATCACATATCATCAATCCAGTCCATTTCTCAAAGTCCCGTATTTACACACCCTGCCATCCTGCATGACTGTTCCTTTAGATGCCAAGGAGTTGTCTCAAAAATATACTTCTACAAGAACCTTAATAACCAGCTCCTGCCAGAAGTCAGTATATTGTCTTTCTTCAGTGTTCCTAATCTCAGTAAATCTCAGATGACCCAAATTTGCTTAGGCCATAAACCCAGGAGCCATCCATAAAACTTTCTTTTCCTATGTCCCACTTAATGCCTGTAACTCCAAGCTGACTATTGTCAAAAACATGTCTCCACCAATTCTCTTTGTACGTTTTCCTCACACTCCAGTGCATTCCAACCTCATTTCACTCTTGAGCAGCACTTCCCAGATTATTCAGCCCTGTGCTCACTTTTGTATCTTAATTGTACTGCCTCTTCCAATAGCTTCTCTTCTGATGATCTTGTTTTTCCATGTAGGCAATCACATTTTTTCCAACAACATGATTTGTTTTGTATTTTTCTATCTCTTTGTATTGTTTCATCTCTTAGTTATTGTAATACAATATTGAATGCCATCTGTGATAGAGGATATTGTTAGGGGTGTTTTAACATCTGCAAGTGGAGGGCCAGATGCCATAGTTTAGTGGCAGAAGTCCTCATCTTGCACAAAACAGGATCCCATATGGGCCCTGTTTCTAATCCCAGCGGCCCTGCTTCCCATCTAGCTCTCTGTTTGTGGCCTGGAAAAGCAATCAAAGATGTCACAAAACCTTAGGACCCTGCACCCATGTGGGAGACCTAGAGGAAACTCTAGGCTCCTGTCTTTGGATAGGCTCAGCTTTGGTCGCTGAAGCCACTTGGGGAGTCAGCAGACAGATCTTCCTCCCTCTCTCTGCTTCTCTCTGTGTATCTGCCTTTCCTGTACAAATAAATAAATATTTACCAAAAACAAATCTGCAATACAGAGGTCGGCTTTCATACCCAGAAAGCAATTATCTCTTTTATATTAACACCATAAGATCAATTGAAAGATCTTGTTTTATTTCTAAATTTTGGGGTAAAAGAAAACTCACACTCAATTGTTCTTGAATAATATTCTCATAAATTCATAAATTTAACAGATTAAGCCCTTCTATACCATTCATATACCTGATCAAATTCCCATGGACAAGTCAAACCATAATTAACTCAATATACCTACCTTACTCATGTTAAACAAAAAGGAGCACTTACAAATTGGAGAAAAATTTCTTAAAACTTCACTTAAGTCTAAATCAGCTATGATTTAAACAAATTAAATTTTATTTTATATTTCAAAAATCTTAAAATATATGTTTAGTGTAAAATGTGAAAATGCAATTCTACATTTCCTCCCACTTTTAACCACAGTAAAGAGAATGTTATTACATAAAAAATATATACAGACACCACAGTAACAGAATTATAGAGGCTTAGACAGGGCTGGCAGTGTGGTACAGCATCCCATATGTGTGCCAGTTTGGGTTTCACCCAACCCACTTTTAATCCAGCTCCATAATCACTTGGAAAAGCAGCAACAGTACTTGGATCCCTGCCATCCTTGTGAAAGAGTAAGATGGAGTTCCTGCTTTTGGCTTCAGCCTGGCCCAGCCCTACCCTGGCCATTGCAATCATCTGTGGAGTGAACCAACAGGTGGACGATCTCTCCTCTCGTCTTCCTCCACCCCAACTTTCACATAAATAAAATATGATCTTCAAAAGAAGGCTTAGTCAATGCATGACCATTGTGCAGTGCATTAAATACACTACTTGGGTTGCCAGTATCCCATAATCCCATGTATGGGTTTATGTATGGGTTCAAGTCCTGGCTCCACTTCTGTTTAAAACTTCTGCTGACATGCAGCCTGAAAGGAAGCATGTGATGTATTAAATATGCGGGTCCCTGCCAGTCACATGGGAAACAAATTTACATTTTTTTCTTAATTTAAAAAGTCTTAATCAAGATTCAAGCCATTGGGCCCGGCAGTGTGGCCTAGTGGCTGAGGTCCTCACCTTCAGCGTGCCAGGATCCCATATGGGCACCTGTTCTAATCCCGGCAGCTCCACTTCCCATCCAACTCCCTGCTTGTGGCCTGGGAAAGCAGTTGAGGACGGCCCAAAGCCTTGGAAGACCTGGAGGAGGTTCCTGGCTCCTGGCTTCAAATCGGCGCAGCACCGGCCATTGTGCTCACTTGGGGAGTGACTCATCGGACGGAAGATCTTCCTCTCTGTCTCTTCTCCTCTCTGTATATCTGACTTTGTAATAAAAATAAAATAAATCTTAAAAAAAAAAAAGATTCAAGCCATTAACAGAGCTAACAACACAACTTACAGCACAGAAAGGGTCAGAAATATGCAACACCTGATGCTTCCATAGAAGATCTTATTGGTAGCAGTGACGGTTGAAAACTAAAATAAGGGATATTCCAATTTTTTGAGTGGACAAGTCATTTTACCCATATATGTGACAAATTTTAAAGTACTCACAGATCACTAGCAATATAGTAAAATAACATTCCTAAGCATTGGTTTGACAAAGGTATAAAACAAAGTTTTACTAAACTGTATTTGCAGCAATACAGATACAGATATTTCACATTAGAAATAATTGAGTACATAGTTACCTTGCCTACTCAAGGCTTAACAAGAGGTCATGCCTACCCACATGAATACAGGAATACCAGCAGTCTGCCTGACCCCAAGGCCATCCTTCCTAACCCCTTCCCGCACACACATACCCCTACAACCACCATCACTTAGGCAAGTTATGAACAGGCTCCTTCCTGGTGATCTGACTGGCTCAAGATGGAATGAGAGAAATTTTGAGGAGGGTTAATAAATAATTTATTCTAAATTGTATATTCCAAATGGGGTATTTTTGCCACTTTCAAGGGATATTTGGCAGCCTGAAGACATTTTTGTGTTTCAACTGAAGGGAATTTCTGGTGCTTAGAGGCCAGGATCCTGTAGTAGATTCCACAAGAACCAGACAGCTCCTGGCCCCAAACATCAGTTTTGATGAGGTTGAGAAACTCTCCCCTAAAAAATAGCTCAAAATTGAGAGCTCCTACCAGTGCATTAAAGTTTCCAGAAAGATTTCAGTCTCTCCATTTTTTCTTCAATATGCTAAATTATTTTTATTTATACAAGATGAAGGAGGTCACAGTACAGATTTAGGAGCACAGTGATAATTGTCACGCACTCCTCCCTCCCTCCCATCTACCCTCCTTTTTTAATCTTAATTTTTACAATGTCATTCTTTCAGTTCAATTCACAATCACAGGCTTACCACTCCAGTAGATAAAGAACTCAAATCAGGAAAAATTTAAAGTATTACTAAAGAGTACAGAAAAAGACTATAAGCAATAATTAAATCTCGAAATGTCAGTTACACTCAGATTAACCATAAGCAGTCATTTACATTACAATTTTGTAACTTAGCTAATGTGTTCTTCCAGATTATAATACCTGTCAAAAACTAATATTATAATAAAATTTTCATCCATAAATCAACCCACATATTTTAAGTCTGTTAGAGGCATTAACCCCAATGTGGAGACAAAGTTTCCACAGCATCATATGATCACTTCTTTCTCACTGATTCTTCACTATCTCAGCAGTTGACTCTTCATTCACGTGCTACAACCAGATAACAGAAAGCTTTTGGTCAAACCTGAGTATAATGCTCACCCCCCTCCACTTACTTTCCCATCCTCTCAAGTTCTTCATGTTCTGTGTTGTGGACATTCTACAATCCCTTAAGATATTCCTTTTATAACCTATTTGTGCTGCACCATCTGTATTCCTCAGCTTTTTCCCTTGTCATACAATCAGAAATGTTTTACTCCAAAAGTGCATGATGGCTCTCTTGAGCTGAAAAGTTGATTTCAATGGAAAAGCTGGAAATGCTGGAAACTTACTGCCTTCATAAACAGCACTAAACTCCTGATGGATAGTAGTTGATAAACACCTGAGGCTCACTTCTCTCTCTGATGGGCTGATCCTGGGATGTTTCCCATAGGCAGAAAGAGAGAGGAGACAAGAATTCATTATAAAGTTTTGTTCATATGATTATATAAGCTAAGAAATCCATGATCTGCCATCCACAAACTGAAGAGTCAGGAAAATTGCCATTGTCAAGAGAAGCGGAGGAATGATTGCGCGAGAGATTGGAGCTGTCAGTCCTGATCTGAATCCGAAAGCTCAAAACCCCGGAGCAGCCACATGTGCAGGCTGACACACCTGAACTGCTTACTGTGAGCCCTGAGCTTCTGGACTTCATACATACACAATATTCATCTACTTTCACTTTATATGGCATAAAATATTTGAAGTATTCATTTAGACATATGCTTTGTCATTGTAAAGTCATTTTTATACATGCCCATTTCATCAGTTATGAGGTTTTAAGCCTCAATCCCTGTAAAGTGAAGCAATCATTTCTATTGTCAACTAAATGGGCACTGATTTGAACTATAGAATCACAGATATGTATCAAAAAGTATAAATGTTTATATAGAGTATTTAATATAGTATCAAAAAGATAAAGATTTGGTCTTTCATTAAGGAATTTTCATTAGTCATATTGCCTGGGAGCCACCCTGTCTACTCTTGCTCAGGACCACCCAGATATCTGGAGGTGGCTGAGGAATATGTAGGGGCTGCCTGGATCCTGCCCACACCTTTATAGAGCCATGCTAATAAGACATTAGGGAATCAGAGAAATTCTAACTTAAGAGAGAATTTAGTTACAGAATGGGGAGAGAAGTCTCGATTATTCCATCCTGGAGATCTGCAAGAGATGTCACATAGGAAGGAGGGAGGGAGGCAGGGAGGGAGGCGTGACTCTATGGAGTACAAGTCAGTCACAGCAACAGCAGGGCTTCGAGATACATCTTAAGGGGAATGTTAAATTTCCAGAAGAATAAGGAGAAAGGTATGCAGCATTTAGAGAAAAATCAAACAGCAAGACATTTTTGCCATCAATTCACTTCCCAGATGAGCTATATTTAAAATACCATTTTTAACAAAAGAAAAGTACTAGCACTTATGGGGGGAGAAATACGAAAACTCAAAGTGCTAAAAGGTTTAAGCAAGGCTGCAGCACTGCATAGTAGTCACACTTCCAAATGGGGAGAGCATGAAGGAGTCCCTGGGACCTGAGCATCCTCCTCCACTGGGTCAGCAACACCCAGCGCTCTCAGTCTCGCCTGCAGTTACATCTGTGTGCAGCTCCAGCCTGCCACCTCTCATCCAAAGCAAGTCACTTACACTGGCAAAACCACTGCAGCATGGACCGGGAAAGGAGACTGCAAGAATACAACAGGAAATCAAAGAAAAACCGAGTTTTCAAATAAGGGCACACAGCAAGGTGAGGTTAATTGAAAATGTAAATTGTATTGCCATAGACTTGACAATTAGCAGCCAGAAGCATAACTTGACCACAGTAACCAAAAGAGAGAAAACACAACTTTACTAGTATAATGTTGTGTCAAATTTTATATATATATCTCTCCCATAACATGATCATATATATAATCATGTTATGGGAGAGACAAGCCCAGATTAATAGAACAGGAGAAAGCTGACCACAAAAAGCTAGTTCTGTATAAATTGTGCTTCCTCGGGCCCTCCCCAAATCTGGCACAACCATTCTTTTTCCAACCTGACTTTAAGTTTCTTCATGTAAAATTCATCAGGAAGAATCATGCCTGATGAATCATTTATAATATTAATAGGATGATATAAAATACATGTTAGCACAGCTAACAGCCAGAATGTGACTAATACTGAAGACAATTTATGATTTCCATATGTATAAAAGATAAGAAACTAATGACAGAAAAAATTAATCTTGAGTGTTATAAATTTTTCTCATTTCAATTTCACATAGCCAATGACCATGACGTTACCCAACCTCCTCTCTACACTATCCTTAATACGTTATGGCAGAAGAGAAAAAACACCAGTTAGCAGTCTTATCACTTGAACAGTAATTGGTGATTAAAATATTTATGAAAGAAAATCATGCTTTGAAAATGGTTTTGAATGAGGTATCTAAAGTGTGCATGATGCAAATCCATCACTTCGGATTCTCAATGCATATATGTAGTACAAATGATATTTACCCACAGTATGACACCAGGCAGAGAATGAACTTTAAAATAACTTCTCCAACTAGAAAATTTAGCAAATATTTATCATGAAGTGTGATTAGAAACTAAATATCCTGTCTTCAGTTTTCCTATGCCTCATCTAAAAGTATTGGCTAATGGTATCTTTGCATTTATTCTCTCAGGAAACCCTATCCTGACCCCAGATCTACATGAGTCATCCTTCCTATGCTTCCATTGTACTCAAGCCTGTACCTCCAGTAGAACTGTTCATTTCTCAGTGCACAGCCAGTTTTTACATGCCTCTGGAATTCCCTCCACAACCACACACCCCAAACACAGACACCTGAGCCAACAAACTGAGAAATCGGGGAACATCTCATCCTTGTGTCTGATGTGCCAAGCACCTGCAAAGTGCCTGGCACCCAATAGTTACTGCACCATATATTAAGAAAAATCTCTCTTAAGAGGCTATTTCAAAATATCTGGCCAAGATGGGTGACCACATCATTGCTCTCTCATCTGTAACAGAAGTTAGATGACATTGATATTCCATACTGCTCTAGACCATACTGCAAATGATAGCACAAAGGAAATGCAGAAATTGATTCTTAGTTCAACCAGGGAAAACTGCTTATTTTCTATGGAATCCACCTTCCCCTATACTTAATACTTGCTGAGTTTCCATTGCTTAAGGAAAGGTTATAAAAGTCCTTCCATCTCTAACATCCCTTCCACCAGAGCATCACTATAGGACTTAGATCCAAGTAAGATACTACATAATGTGCCTGATACAGTAGCCTACTCGCTAAATCCTTATCCTGCCTCCGCCAGGATCCTACATAGGTCCCAGTTTGTGTCCTGGATGCTGTAGTTCTCATCCAGCTCCCTGCTTGTGGCCTGGGAAAGAAGTTGAGGATGGCCCAAAATCTTGGGACCCTGCTTCTATGTGGGAGACCTCCAGTAAGCTGCTGGCTCTTGGCTTTGAAGCAGGCCAATTGGGGAGTGGATCAGCAGATGGAAGATCTATCTCTCCTTCTCACATCTGCCTTTCCAATAAAAAAATTAAATTTTTTAGAAAAATGCATTATGTAAATTATTTATATCAAAAAGTTCAAAAGCTGCCTCAAGAGACAATTCAGTAAGAACTGATTTGAAAACTGGATATATACATAGCAGTGGAATCGCTGTGTCACATGACAGATTTTCAGTTTTTTGAGGAACCTCCATACTACTCTCCACAATGAGTGTGGTCATCTGCATCCACACCAACAGTATACAAATGCTCCCTTTTCTATTTGCATCAGCCAAAATCCAATGCATCTTATTTTGTTTTTGTTGTTTGTGATTTTAGGAACTCATTTATAAAATAATTGCTTATTTCAATATCTTAAAGTATTTCCATTTTTTCCCATGCTGATTTTTTAGTTTGGGTCTTAGAGTTAGCGTTTCAATCCATCTTGAACTCATTTTCATATATGGTAAAGTAATTGCTTAGTATGGCATGTAAGACCTATCATAGCCCAACCACTGCTTTCAGATCAATGCCAAACTTCAGCCATACTTACCCTGCCATTGTGCCAATTATAGTGCTCCCATATGGAATGCCGGTTTGTATCTGGGCTGCTCCACTTCCCACCCAGCTTCCTCCTTGTGGGTTGGGAAAGCAGTAGAGGATGACCAAAAGTCTTGCAGCCCTACACCCATGAGGAAGACCCAGAGGAAATTCCTGTCTCTTGGCTGCAGATCAGGTTAGCTCTGACCATTGTGACTACTTGGGAAGTGAACCAGTGGACAGAAGATCTTTATATGTCTTCTCTGTGTAGATCTGTCTTTTCAATAAAAATATTTTTTTTGGGTAAGTATTGCAGTTCTGCAAATTAAGTTGCCATTTGGGTTGCCAGCATCCCATATCTAACTACCAGTTCCAGTGCCAGCACCTGGCACATCACAGGATGGAGCAGAAGAGGATTCAAATGATTGTACCCCACCACCCACATAGGAGACCTGGAAAGAGTTCCAGTCTTTTTGCTTTGTCCTGGCTCAGTCCTAGCTGCTACACACATTTTTGGAGTATAGCAGGATATGCAAGATCTCTTTTGCGGGGGGGGGGGGCATTTCTTATCTGCTTGTATGTGTCTCGCTGTGATTTTGCTTTTCAAGTAGACAAAAAATAAATAAATGAGCATTAAAAATTGAGCAACTTCAGACTTTAGAAACAAACACAGGGAAAGAATTATTTTAGCATGCTTATTTTCGCTATTTTGTTTCCAAAGAATAATGAAAGTTCAAATTTATCATCAAAATTGAAAATGAATAGGGAATACCAGGAATAACTGTAAAGTTCACAAAATCTCTTTAAAGGAAAAAAAAATAATGCACTCATTTTACAATTAACCACTGTGGATAAGGATATTTTGTCCTCTATAGAAATACCTACTGTTATTTTCTAAAACTGTAATATCTTCAAAAGTGATGAGTTAAGCATCAAGATGGAACAGTATCATGCCCTATTTTTTTTGTTCCAAGACATTTTTAATGGCCACTATCAGATAAGATAAAAATTTCTAGAACATTTAATGGATTGTCATTAAGTGACACCAAAAGACCTGTATTGTGCTATTTCATTCAGTCATTGCCATTCAGCTAGACTAGTCATTGACCTTGGGTGGGATTATTTAACAAGCCTGCTATTTTTAGCATTTTCTCTTAAAATGCTCCAGGACATTTTTTTTCTGATGGAGTAGAATGGAACCTGAATAGAAGACCTTTTTTCTTTAACTCTGGATTTCCACTGAGCCTGTTGAGTATTGCTTCACAGAATCTTTGTCCAATGAATAGAATTTGTCTCCTTTGTATGTTGAATGTAAGAATTAAGTCTCACAGCAGACAAACCTATCTTTTAAACTGTTTAACAGTGGTCACTCCTTTTAAATGTGTCTATGTACTATCTATATATTATGCTGATATTATAAAACACCATTTAGAAGAATCACATTTGACCTATCAAATAAGTAACTAAATCATTTGTAAAAGTTAAATATCCCCCCACCAAAAAAGGTAAATATCCCTGGTGTTACTATTTTGTTGACATACTGTTAATCTAGTCATTTTTCTTAAATTTTTTTCTTCTATTTTTAAATGTAATAACATTTGCCACTCACTTTTTTTAAAAAAGATTTATTTATTTCATTACAAAGTCAGATATACACAGAGGAGGAGAGACAGAGAGTAAGATCTTCGGTCTGATGATTCACTCCCCAAGAGAGCCGCAATGGGCCGGTGCTCTGCTGATCCAAAGCCAGGAACCAGGAACCTCTTCCAGGTCTCCCTCGCGGGTGCAGGGTCCCAATGCATTGGGCAGTCCTCGACTGCTTTCCCAGGCCACAAGCAGGGAGCTGGATGGGAAGTGGAGCTGCCAGGATTAGAACCGGCGCCCATATGAGATCCCGGGGCATGTTGAAGGTGAGGACTTTAGCTGCTAGGCCATGCCGCTGGGCCCAAGCAACTCACTTTTATGAAAAAAGAGCCTTAGCTTTCATAGACTCAATATCCACTTTGCTTCTTATGCAATTATTAGAGTATACCTAAGCATCCTCTTTTAGGGGAAAAATAGGACTACTTCTGAAATTACCAACTCTTTTTTTTTAGTTTTATTACAAAGTCAGATATAGAGAGAGGAAGAGAGACAGAAAGAGCTTCCGTCCGAGGATTCACTCCCCAAGTGAGCCACAATGGCCGGTGCTGCTCTGATCCAAAGCCAGGAACCCAGAACTTCTTCCAGGTCTCCCATGTGGGTGCAGGATCCCAAAGCTTTGGGCCATCCTCAACTGCTTTCCCAGGCCACAAGCAGGGAGCTGGATGGGAAGTAGAGCTGCTGGGATTAGAACCGGCGCCCATATGGGATCCTGGCACATTCAAGGCGAAGACCTTAGCCACTAGGCCATGTTGCGGCCCCAAAACTAATAACTTTTCACAGAATATATTTCTCAAGCAACTCAGGGAAAATAATCATGATGCTGACTATACTGATTTTTCTTTTAAATCTGTCATTGCACCCACTTCTTTCCATCTTAAACACCACCTCCCTGATACTAATCACCATCATTTTTAACCTAGACTAGTGAAATCACCTTCTTCATGGCCTATTCCCAGATGCTCTGACCACCAGGTTTCACACTGTAGCCCAACTGACTTTTCTTTCTAACTGACCTTTTCATCCTGTGCCCCCATCTTCTAAATGGCTTGCCATCACTATCTGAATGACTAACAAAATCTTCAGTACAAAGCCCATTAAGTCAAATCTAATGCATACTGCTCTTGCCTTCTTTGTTCAAACCATACTGACCTTCTTGCAGTCTCCAATTTCTCTTTGCTGTCACCTAGCCCTAATTCCAAACATTCATACAACTCCCATTTTGTATCAGATGCCCAGTTTGTAAGTGATGGAAATGCAGGAAAGATGAATGAACAGGATCTTAGTGGCCACAATGTATATATGAAAATATGACTACAATGGAGAGATCTCAGATCATTCCTAAATTCAGGTCATTGTGAATTTAAGAGGGAATCATAAAGGCACAGGCAACTTTTATTCACTTCAGGAACTACATGCTCAGATGGCGGTATCATCTGTTATGGCTTAGGGTTTAGAAAGAATGGGGGAGGAGTCAAGATGGCTGACAGAGGTAGACCGATGTTACCAGGGTCTTTCAAACTTTTGGAAGAAAATGTTGGAAACACCCTGCAAGATTTAGGTGTAGGCCCTGAGTTCCTAAACAAAAACACAAAACGCAATAGCAATCAAGACGAAAATAAACAAATGGGACTACATTAAACTAAAAAGCTCCTGTACAGCAAAGGAAGCAATCAACAAAGTAAAAAAGCAACCCACAGAATGGGAGAAGATCTTTGCACACTACATAGGTGATAGGGGGCTAATCTCCAGAATATACAAAGATCTCCAGAACAACCAAAATACCAAAACAAATCACTCACAAAATGGTCAGGGGAAATGGGCAGGCATTAAACAAAGGAATAAACCCAAATGGCAAACATGAAAAAATGCTCAAGTTCCCTGGCAATAAGGGAAATCCAAATAAAGACATCAATGAGGTACACCTAATGCTAGTAAGAACAGCTCACATATAAAAAAACCACCAACACCACTTGCTGGCGAGGATGTGGGGAAAAGGGAACCCTACTCCACTGCTGGTGTGGCTGCAGGTTGGTACAGCCTCTATGGAAATCAGTATGGAGATCACTCAAACAACTGAAAATCTGCATACCATATGAACCAGGAATAGCACTTCTAGGAATATATCCAAAACACCTGTTACATGAGAAACCAACATGTACCACTATACACCTATGTTCATAACAGCACAATCAATAATTGCAAAAACTTGGAAGCAGCTGAAGTGCCCATCAACAGAAGATTGGGTAAGAAAGCTATGGTTCATCTACTCTGTGGAATACTACTCAAATATTTAAAACAAAAACAGAAACAAAAACGAAAACGAAATATAGTTCTTTGTGGCCAAATGGGCCCAACTGGAAACCATTATGCTAGGGGAAATGACCCAATCCCAAAAGGTTAGATACCACACGTTTGCCTTAATTTAAGATGAAATGATGTCAATCAGAAACATAGTTCCTGTAAATTATAGTATTATTTCAATCCCAAACAGCCTGTATCACATGCAATAAGATATTGTGGTGTAACCAATGAACCAACAATCAATGTGAGTCAGACTGCTTATGATCTACATTAAAGAACTGTAAAACCTAATGTACTTTCTATTGTAAAATTTTTTATTACAAAGTCAGATACACACAGAAAAGAGATGTTGGGGTCCGTGCAGTGGATGTGGGGGACACAAGGTTGTGAAGAGCTTTGTTCCATTGTAGGCAGGGCCGCAAGGAACTTCCTGCTACAGCAAGGCCAGGCGGATATCTACAGCCACCTGGATGCAGCTCCACCTTCCTTTGCATGGATACCGGACCACCCTGCAGAAGAATTCTAATCCATTCAGGCATTTTTGCTACTGTGAGGCTGGCTTTTTACTCAATGTGAGCTTGGAGGTTGATGTCAATAATAATGTCTTACAAAAGGGCCTTCTATTATTTCTACTCTTGGCTGTCCCCACTGACCTTATGCTAATCAAGGGACCTGTATTTAGGGTTTTATTCTTTCCTTGATCTTTAGGTTCTCCTTTTCTTCGTGATACAAGATTAAGTTGTAGAATAAGAATTGTAGCAGGAACTTCTATTGTTTTTGGGTAAAGCAGGTGGCAGGGTTGTCCTTAGAAACACCCACCTGACCATGACATAGAAAGTCTGAGCCAGAGTTTGACTGATTCTGCTTAAATAAAGCAGACGGCATTATTGCAGAGGCCACAATGATCATGGAATCCTAGTGGTTCATCTCTTTCTTTATTCTCTGTTTGCGGCGACTCCACGCACCCTTCGCAAGTTCCGAACTCGGCCAGAGCTGGTCTCCAGCAGAAAGACAGAGAGCAAGATCTTCTGTCCGATGAGTCACTCCCCAAGTGATCACATCAGGTGGTGCTGCGCCTATCCAAAGCCAGGAACCTGAAATCTCTTCCAGGTCTCCCACGCGGGTGCAGGGTCCCAATGCGTTGGGCAGTCCTCGACTGCTTTCCCAGGCCACAAGCAGGGAGATGGATGGGAAGTGGAGCTGCTGGGATTAGAACCGGCGCCCATATGGGATCCTGGCACGTTGAAGGTGAGGACTTTAGCTGCTAGGCCACGGGGCCGGGCCTGCCACTCACTAATATACTTTTTTTTTTAAAGATTTATTTATTTTTATTACAAAGTCAGATATAGAGAGAGGAAGAGAGACAGAAAGAGCTTCCATCCGATGATTCACTCCCCAAGTGAGCCACAACGGCCGGTGCTGCGCCAATCCAAAGCCAGGAACCAGGAACCTCTTCCAGGTCTCCCACACGGGTGCAGGGTGCCAAGGCTTTGGGTCATCCTCCACTGCTTTCCCAGGCCACAAGCAGGGAGCTGGATGGGAAGTAGAGCTGCCGGGATTAGAACCTGTGCCCATATGGGATCCTGGTGCTTTCAAGGCGAAGACTTTAGCCACTAGGCCACGGCGCCAGGCCCCTAATACACTTTTAATACCCTATGTTATTCCGTTATGTGGCCGGACAGCAGAGAAATCTTCCACCTCCTTAGAATGTGTGAGGAAGATGTTCAGTATAACTTATAGAAAACAGACTGGAATCAGCATTACACATTAGCAAAACTATAAAGACACACAGGGGGAATCAAGAGTGATTCTGACAACCTCTTAACAGGAGGTCAAATGCACAGAGCAGTGGGGGAGTTCCCCAAAGTGGAACAGGTGGACAGAAGGAGGCTGGTATCCCAACCCTGGAGACTCCAGGATCACCACCAAGGACTATATCCCAACTGCCAAGGAGACCACGAGGAATTGGACTGCACTTCTAGGTCAAGAACTCTGAGATCATCCACCCCGGTTTGGATCTACCACATGGGATGGAAGATGCCCAGATCCTTCCTCACAGGATCTAATGTCATTGGGACAATAGCCAGGAGCCCTGAACAGACCTCAGAAATGGAAGAACAGTAAACTCCCTTCGGGACTCAGGAGGGGAGCTTTCTCTGGTCCTTATTCAGTTCCAACTTTAGATCCCCACCCTCTTGCAATGACCATCAGGGTCTCTCCAGAGCCCCCCCCCCCAAAAAAAAAAATTAGATAGACAAAGACCAATAAGGAAAGCTTAGAACCAGACAGGAAAAGGTCAGCTTGGACTCTCATATACCTTACTAGGTAGGACACAAAGATTAGTTACTCCTTACTAAGCTAAGAAAGATTTCTCTGCACACCCCTCCTAAAACTATTCTGTGCCTCAACTGTTGACAAATTCGCCAGGTTCAGCAAAAACTATGCTTCATTACTATAAACTGCTAAATATAAAACTGAAAATAGACATGAGACAGCTGAATAGGACCCTATAGCCATTTTAAGGTGGATAGCAGCTGGTTGTGTATAAACTAAAATTGAAATGTGAAAGAAGTAGTCACAGGATGTGGTTAAGAACTTGCATTTTCTAACGATTGGTCACTCAATACAGTGTCAATTAACTTCATAGTGTTGTAAATTGTTGTTGATGTTATGTTGTGGCTTTTGATTGGATGGGATGATATTCTGCCAGCTCTACCTTCAGACCAGAGACGGTTTCCCTAAAAAACTGTTGAATTTATCTGGACAATAAGATGCTGAACTCTATGCATGGTACATACTTGCAATGAAGGAATCATGACTGGATTTGAACTGTAATACTGCAACAAGGTGGAGGAATCCACCATGGGGGGTGAGAGCACGGGGAGGGGTTGGGGGAATCCCAGAGCCTATGAAACTGTCATAAAATGAAATGAAATTTAAAAATGCCTTCAAAAAAAAGAAGTCAGAATGGAATCTAGAACACATTAGCGCTACATACCTCATGCACATCAATGACATGAGAAGAGAAGGGTATGCCGAGAAATTGTTGCAGAGCCCATGTGGAGCTCATATGACAATGGATGAAGTACCTAGCAAAATGAGCTGTTAAGCATATCTGGGCCTGGAGGGGTAGCCTAATGGCTAAAGTTCTCACCTCTCATGTGCTGGGATCCCTTTTGGGAACTGGTTCATATTCCAGCTACTCCACTTACCTTCCAGCTCCCTACTTCCTGCCTGGGAAAGCAGTATAGGACGGCCCAAAGCTTTGGGACCTTGCACCTGCATAGGAGACCCTGAGGAGGCTCCTGGCTCCTAGCTTCAAACCAGCTCAGTTCCAGCTGCTGTGGCCACATGGGAAGTGAACCAGCACATGGAAGATCTTTGTCTCTGTTCTCTCCTTCTCCCTGTAAAACTGAATTTCTAATTAAAAAATAAATCTGAAAAAAAGCTATCAAAGGGCTTCCCAGAAGATATCCATGGTCAACTTCAAAGCATATGTCACTCTGAATCTAACTCCAAGTGAAAATTTTTCAAACAGACTCAGTTGTGAAAGTTGGTTTTCCTGCCAGAGGAAAATGAGAATCTTCTCAATGGGGAAGGTGGGAGTTCCCAAGTACAAGAGCAGAGTGGAGTCAGAAAGAATACAAAGATGTGTTTGTAACTGCTTGCTTATGCATTAAGGTTTTTGACACATAAAGTGCATCATGAAATTAATTCTGTGGATTTAAACCATGGGGTTTTTTTCCTGAAATAGATGAGACTAATACAGAAAAGTTAGCCTCTATTCTGTGTTTACAGTGATAAAAGTAGCATCTCATGAACTTTCATGAGTTTCAGATATATCTACTTGTGTACATATGCGTGTGTCTGTTCTTGATCAGTGTAAAGTGTTTCTTCATGTGATTCACAAATAAAGCTTGAAATATACTGTTTTGTTGAAGAGCAGAAAACACTAATAAGAAGCATTAGACATTTTACAGAATGCTATGTACAATGACCACATAGAAATACAAAGTATTTAAAGTAGACTGTGAACATTCACATCCAAAAAATAATCATTTTCTAGTTCTGCCATGTACAGCCTGTTATGGGTGAATTATGTCCCCTCAATCCCATCACCTCAGCAAGTGACTGCATTAAAGTTAAGGTCCTCAGACAGGAAATGAAGGTCAACTGAGTTCATTGTGGTAGGTTAATCAATACAAAGGGTGTCCTTACACAAGAAGGACAATAGAACAGACACACTGGTCAGGGAAAACTGTGAAAATGGAAGATGGCATCTACCAGTAAAGTGAGAGGCCTTAGAAGAATTTATTTTTCAACATCTTGAACTATAAGCAGATACGTTTCTGTAAGTTGTGCCATTCGCTCTGTGCTATTTTGCTATGGCAAGCACAAACAACAGTCTAAGAGAAGAAAGTGGTAACCCAGTTCAGCACAGCACATGTCAGAAACTGCATGGAAGAATTTCTTTGCAATGTAAGAATATCAAACAAACAGTTCAGGATAACTGGCTCAAAGTTTTGGGGCCTATTTTGTTTCATTTTTGTTTCATATTTAGTGAGTTAAACATTTCCTTAGGAAAAAGCACTTGAAACCAATCTTGCAGAAGTTGTTGCTTGCTTAACCATCCAACACTATGGTTATTCCCACTATGAAAACACCTGCTCCAAATACAGCCACAGCTAGAGTAAAAAATGAAGAGATTCTTCCTGACATTTGCAGACAGAACTCAAACCTTGAAGACAAACCAGACACAGGGCACCTTTTACAGAGCACCACATGTTCATAAACATTTCTGCATAAGTATGAACATAAGCAATGCATATACCAAAACAAGGCAAAGTTGCTTAATCACCCTTCTTAGCCTAGGAAATCCAAGCCATCAGCCATAGAAAGTTAGGAAAAAGTAATTTGTTGGTTTTATGACTGTCACTTCAGATATCATACTGAATCACTCATACATCCAAAAACTAAATTTTGCAGCTTTTATAAAACTAGGCAGTTCCCAAAGGCTTTGTACTATTGAGTGACTTTCACATTTCCTCTGATAATTAAAATAAATGGTTTATCATTGTGTAGAAGGTACTTGAATTCTAACTGATAAGGTCTATAAGACTCTAGATTTTCATTTAAATTGGAAAAACTGCTCCTGCTGCCCTTTTGGTAGGAAAGAATTTTTAAATAAAGTTCTCTTGTGTATTTTCAAGTCTAGCTCACATTTTGTGGTGGACAGCCAAAATGACTGTCAAGGAACAGACAGCGGTCAATGTGTTGCTTAGAATACCAACATCCCCTTAAACCCTTGGTTCCAATTCCAATCTCATTTCTTGCTAAAATGCACACTGGAAGGAATATATGACAGCTCAAGCAGCCAAGTTCAAGTTTCCTGCTTTGGCCTGGCCCACCCCTGGCACTGGCAGCCACATCAGGGATGATGCAGCAGACGGATGATCGGTCTCTCCCCATCAGATTCTCTTTCAGGTAAAAGCACACAAATACTTCAACATGACTGCTGAATTCTAAACCCTTACATAAACTTTCACAGCAGTTTCCTCTGTAGCCCTTGAACTGCCAATATAGGGTTCTAACATATGAGCAGAATTCACATTTTCCAACCACCTATCTTTAGCCAGGAGTAAGTTTATTTTAGCAAAAATAATCAGGAAATGCGGCAAGAAGTTTCAAGATAGCTGGTAAATTAGCTTCCCTCTTAAAACAAGAAAGATTAATTTGCCTTCTCAGTGCTTTTTTATGGTGTCTACAGATAGAAGTTTTATTTAATATTGATCATGCTGTTCATAGGTGCTGAAAAAGTGCCTATTTCTATTAGACTTTATGTCATCTGCTCTGGAGTAAACATTGCATTTCTATAACTGTCTAGCTAGAAAACATTTGCCTTCCTCTTGTCATATTTCTCCAACAGTATCTCTTCCTAGGATACACTAAACTTACAAAATGAGTAAAGAATTGGTAATTTTTCAAATGAAAGACATATTCTGATAGCATAAATTCTACCCAACCACACACAGCAAACACTGAAAAACTAAATGTACTAATAAATGAATGAGTGCATTTTTAGTACTTTTGCCTTCACAAAATTTGATTTCACTTCCCTATAAATTCATATGTTCTGTAGGAAAGTTTTTTTTTTATTTTTGCTCTAAAATCCACTCAATATAAATTTAGGCCTGTTCAACTGCATATGGTTCTGTCCTGTGTTTAGGACTGGAATTTATGACTATACTAAGTGTTTGATTATCTGTTCTGGTATGAATAATGGAAGTTCTGATTTTTAACAGAATCTCTTGTAACTAAAACAGAGCCTCAGCTGGGCTCATGTATCGATGTGCTTACATTAACTTGAGATAGAGCCTTGTGGTAGCATCAGGAAAGAGTGCTGGATTGCCCGGGTCGGGGGCAGGGTGGATGGGGAGGAGGATTAACCCAGAATAAAATGTCATGCCTGTATATAATACACAAAGAATAAAATTTGCCACACATCGATGCATGGACAAGCATTCCTTGCTTGTTAAACTTCAAAAATATCTCAATAGAGTCAGCAAGTTTGGATTTTTACCACAAATCATCTGTCAGTTAAGTGTTGAAACATTGTTGGGACAGGTTTTTACATTAGGGCTGCAGTCATAAAGATGTTAGTGATTTCCATCAGATGGCCCAGACTTCAAGTCTTCATTGGTTTATTTTTTGCTTCCCTGTGGCATTGCTAAGATAAATGCTCTGTATGACTATTCATGACTTGGAGAATACTCCTTTCCAAGTGAGGTTTGTAGATGAGGCATTGAAGCCGGTCCCTCATCAGCCTTTCATGTGCTGTGTATTTCTCTTCATCAAAAGTTTATATTGTTACATGCAAATCTTTAACCTCCATTAAAAAGCTTATATTTCAAAATCTTGGGTGAGAAATTTCAAAGCTTACAGGATGGACATCTTTTAAACGCAGAAAAAAAGCAAAGAAAGCAATTAAATCTATTATCTTGAAATCTCTAACAATTTAGTGGACACTTAAAAAAAAAAAGACCCTCAATCTTCATTATATTGTGAATAGGAACCAAGATATGGAACAGCATGACAGTTAAATATTACCTCCATTATCTCTATTATTAAGCCAACAAAGTCCAGAGATGTTTATGTAATCAGGAGTAGCTTGTTAGACACCTATGAAAATCAGAGCAAAATGCAGAGTAACATTTTACTTCTTAGTTTCTTTATAATGAGATATATCAAATATTCTTATCAGAAGTAATGTTATCATTAAAATGCCTCTAAGACTAAGTTTATACAAATCTATTTATACAAAATGCAACTGAAATTTTTAGCTGTCTTTTGAATCATCTTTGTGCTTTCAGATCATAAACTATAAATACGATTGATAATTATAATCATTCAATAAAATTCCAAACTAATTGTCCACATTAGGGAGTGAATTACTTAGTACACTCTTCACTGTTTGAGTCACTGAAATCTTCAGAGAGTCGATAAAAGATAATTTGGCTTCCTAACTTTTTATATTTCTTCATTCTTCATTAATGCATGTTTTGAAAGTTGTGCGACTACTTCAGCTTTGTGCTACTGGAATTAAAATTAACATTTTTGCTATGAAAAGGTGTTAATCAGCTTACTCTGAGTAAAAGTGTGTATCTGATATAGTTAGTATCTAAGCAAAAGCACTTCCTTAGGCAAAGCTGTTGCTCTTGAAGAATCCCCTAAGGAAAGTCATTATCCTCATCTGAGCAGGAAAAAAGGGAAGAGCGCATCATGGAACACTCGGACTTAGAATAGTCTGCTTTTGCATAATAAACTTGCTTGTAAAATAAGTCTGTTCAGTTTTCTGAATTAATACAAAAAAAAAAAAAAAGCCAGTAGACACAACCCAGGGACAAGCTTAACCTTATTTGACTGGCAGTTCTTACACATTTAGATGACTGGAGACCTGACGCAACCTTCACAACAATCCATGAACAGGACCCTGGGCACAGGCCCTTCAGAGTCCAGTCATGATAAACACAAAATTTGCTGCCAGCCACATCTACCCCAAGAATCAGCCATGAACTTGGGAGCAGTCTCCCTTGGACCAAAGACAAAAGAGGAGCTTGTTGATTGGTATCATTTGTCTTTTCCACCTGATAAATGGATGTTTAGCCCAACAGCATCTCTACATGTATATCTCACATCAGAGTTCATTAATTATTACTTTATTTTATTTGAAATAAAACTGCCTACCTGGCAGTGAGGAGCGTTGGGGATGGAGCAGGGTTACAGAGGGAGGGTCCACAGAGAGATTTCACAACCTTTTGTTCAATTGATAAACACCAACAACAGCCAGGGCTAATGTAGGTCAGTTGGGAGTAAGAAATTCAATTGAGGTCTCCTGCATCTGTGACAGCACTTGAGGTGTCACCTCTAGACTCCTAGCATGGGCGTTAGAAAAGCCCAGAATCAGCAGCAGAGCCAGTGCCCGAACCCAGGCACTCTGACGTGGAAAGAGGATGTCCCAAGCAGCACATCAGCCACTGTACCTAAGGGTTCATTTTGACAATTTCCCACAGATACTCACAAAGAAAAGTAAAATTAACAAACCTTCCCCTCTTTAGTCTGCTTCCCTTAGAGACTTACTGGAAAAATCATAAAAATAAATGAATTATTAATTTTCTTTAGAATATATTAGTGTGAAATGTGCTTAATTGTTTTAGTTTTTTGTTTGTTTATATTTTTTTGCATTCAATTCTTTTAACATTTTATTATTGTCAATTTATTATACCATTCCATAAGCTCCTGGCATTTCCCTTATCCCCTCCCCAATTCCCTCCCCCCCACCTAGTTCCTCTATATCATTACTAAAATATAGCTCTTCATAAACAGTCATATGTCCATCATTGTGGGCATGGACAATGGCAGAGTCCAGAATCCTATTGTCAAGACGTAGTAAACAGTTTCATTGTAAGTCCATCTTTGGAAGTAGAAATGCATACTACATTGTATCCTCACATCTGGATGTTAGTCTCCATTTCACAGCTACTGTACATCCCCTCAAATGAAAAGTCATAATACAAAATCAACAATAGAAAGAAAGAAATTTACAATGCCATGAAGTTAAATGACATGTTACTAGATATGACAGTCTCCATTGCACAGCTACTATACATCCCCTTAAATTAAAAACCACAAAACAAAATCAACATCCAGGAGAAAAAAGAAATTAACTACACCAAGAAGTTAAATAACAAGCTACTAAATGACTAACGCGTAGTTGAAGAAATGAAAATCAAGAACCTTCTTGAAGAAAATGATGCCACTGCATGATCGATGAGTCATTGAATGCTTTAATCAGAAGAAAGTGTTTTGAAGAGATGAAACTAACAGAAAACAAAGCCCATGTGATATAGTTTCCGCGGATCTTTGTTGAAATGTGTCTCCTCCAGACAATAAACAGATGGGTTTTTTTAATCCAGTCTACTAATCTATGATGTTTGATTGAGCTTAAGCCATTTACATTCAGGGTTAATATGTATAGATGGTACTTTGGTCCTGTCATTTCAGGAATGTGTTGTTCATTGGTTTAGTCTTCTGTTGTCATTTTACTGGGATGTTCTTCCCATTAGCCTTTGGTTTTGGTAGGTGCTATTCCTCCATCAAGAGAGCTTCTTGAAGTATCATTTGTAGGGCAGGTTTGGAAGAGGCAAATTCTTTTAAATTTTCTTGGCTGTGGAAGAATTTTATTTCATTTTCAAAGACAAAAGAAATTTTTGCTGGATATGTTATCCTAGGCCGACAATTTTTTTTCTTTTAGAATCTGGAATATGTCACTCCATTCTCTTCTTCTTGCCTGTAGAGTTTCCTGTGAGAGATCTCCTGTGAGTTTAATTGGCATTCTTTTATATGTCAATTGATTTTTTTCACGTGCACCTTTAAGAATCTTTTCCTTATGTTCAATTGAGGAGAGCTTGTTTATCATGTGTCTTGGTGAAGATCACTTTTGATCAAGCCTGTTGGGAGTTCTGTGCCCCTCCTGGATCTTCTTTCCCAATTATTTCTCCAGATTTATGAAATAATAAAGGAAAATTTCCCTAAATACATTTGCAAACTCAGCTTCTCTTTCTGCACCTTCTGGGACTCCCAGAACTCTTATATTTGGCCTCTTAATAGTGTCTTTCAATTCTTGAATATTTTTTTTAGGCCTGATCCAGCTCTGCTTCGAGCTTTTTGTTTGCTTCCCCCTGATGACAGGAAATATCTTCCAATTCTGAGATTCTTTCTTCTGCTTGCTTCATTCCATTTTGGAGACTCTCCATTGTACTCTTAATTTGCTCTACTGTGTTCTTAATTTCTGATATATCAGCCTTGATTTGCTTTTTGCTTCCTTATATTCTTTGAACTCTTGTATGTGCTTCTCATTGTTGATCAGAAGCTTTAAAATGAGTTTTATGAATTCTGTGTCCCCCATTTTCTCGATGTCTTCCTCAGTTAACTCTGAGATTGGCATAGGGTTTTGCTCCTTTGCAGGGGAGTTTTCAGTAATATTCATTGTGCTTTTGTCTCTTCTTTTCTTTTGCTCTTGGTCATTGTACTTCTGGTTAGCAGAGTCTTCTCCTTGGGGCAGGTTTCTAAGCTTTGTCACCTACAGGTCTACAATGCGATTTTACTTATTGCAGTTGGTACACAAATCTTTTCTTGCAGCCACTTGTGCCATAACCTCCAGCGAGTTCCAAGTCTGGGTTTTTATGTTAGATTTCCACATGGTCTCCACAGCCCCAGCTCCTGGCTCACCACTCTCCACCTCCTGTGATACCGTGCTGAGGCTGCACCATTGTCTCTGCAACCTTTCTCCCACTTCTGCTTGGAGCAGGTCCCAGGATTAAAGAGACACCAGGCATCCTATATACTTAAGTTGTTGGTGGCGCTGATCTTGTCAGAACCAGTTGGACATTAGGTCTGGGTGCCACACGGACCATTTTGACTTGTACGATGCCAAAGTTGGTATGATTTTCCTGCGGAACCACTGCAATCCACTGAGCTCAGTGAGTTCTCATGAGCTCAACACATGCGCAGTTCACTGTTGTCCCCTGCAGTCCTAAAGCTATTGCCACAGTGTACAAAATGCCCCCTGATACACCACTAGAATTCTTGATCTGCTGGCCATCAGGTCTTAGGGCTACCCAGACCTGTCTTGGGTGGAACCTGTAAAATGCCACATTGATGCAGTTCACTGAGTCAGAAATGAATTCACTCCTAGCTTAGCACATGCACAGTCCTTTCCCTTGCATTTGCCTCCTTATGCAAAATGGTGCCCAATTCAGCTCTAGAGGGCTGACTGGGCTGTGAAATCCACCCTGTTCTCGCACTGCCCATCTGATCTGCAGCTCTGTCTCTGCTCCTGGTCAAATCAAACGGACCAGCAGGATGAACAGTTCTTTGTCTGGGTTTGCCTTCCAAGCTCCAGGTGAAAGTCCCTTCCCACCTGGTTGCTGGTGGAGTTCTGGCTGCTGCTGGAGTTCAGATAGCTGTTAGCTGAATGCTGCTGAAGTATCAGTCACTGCAACACCACACTGCTGTGTCTGCTGCTTTCCTGTGTCTGTCAGTCTCCAGATACCCCTCTGCTGATGTTCTGTCCTTTCGTATTTCCTGGAATATGTCCTCTCTGCTTCATCCTGATTAAATGTTTTTCCGTCCATTTAAACATGTCCTTACCCTATTCTGCCATCTTGATTCTCCCAATTGTTAAAGTTTTTATTAAACATATAATGTGTGCATATTTACAGGTCTTCAAGTTATAGGTGAATAATTTAATACAGGTATACAGGTTTAATCAGTCCATCAGATAATCAGAATTTCCATTTCCTTGTCATTTCTATGTATGGAGCCTATAAGTCTCTCTACTTCCTCACTCACTATACATTATTGAAAGAAATGAATATTTAAATGAAAATCAATTAATTCATTTTCATTTTTGCTAACTAGTAAAACAATTCAAAACAAGTATCCTACTTACAGACTGATGTTTAATTAGATTGTTGTGAGAGTTAAATTATTTAATCTACTTGGAGAATTGCATAATAAATGTGAGCTATTAGCATTAATAGTGGTTAATATTTCTGTCACATACAAGTTACCCTTAAGCTTAGTATCCCATCAAATTTTCCAAGTAACCTTCAGAGACAAGCAGTACTTTCCTATATTTTGTGGATTATAAATAACAGGCTTACCAAGTTAAACATAAATTCCATGCCACAGTAAATACAATGCTTTAACTTGAATCATTAAGATAAAGTTTGTTCCTTTAGCATGAAATCAGTCACTTTGTGATCTGAGTCATCAATTTCCCCTGAGTAACTCTTGCCATGACTCTACCTATACCCTTCATCCTAGCACTTTAATTTTGATGATGTTTACATAGTTGATTAGGGTGCAAAAGTGGGTGAGACCATTATTTCCAAATTTTCTTTTTCTTCTTACTCTATCCAGAGAAAGGGTGGAGATTAGGGGAGAAGCCACACTGAACCTCCCAACCACCTCAGTGCCGGGGATTGGGAACGGCCACCCAACATCATCCCATGGTCCCCAGTGTGGAGTATCCTCTGAGGGTTCTGCTCAAGTGGTTTTGGTACTTCTAAAATGCTGTCAATATCACCAATCAAAGGACAAGGTGATCCTTCCAAGGTCCAATGGCTGACATAGTCCACCTTAGAGTCCCCATTAGCCCACATATTTATTGTCAACACTTGACTGGGATAGTTGACCAATTTATTTTGCTCTCCATCCTTTGCTATGGTACCAGATATCCTCTGCAGGCCCCATTGGACTGCCATATACTCCATGTGCATTTGGGCATGGCATCCACTGCTCCATCTTAGCCACTGAAGAGGCCCAGTTCTGATACATGCACTTTATGGTCAGACTAAAGATCATCAATTCTTCCCACAGTTGGAGTTCTAAATCCAGTGGTTCAGTTAGAGGGATCCCTAAAGAAACCTTGTCTTAAGTAATCCCAGACCTGCCTCTTGTGTGCACTTGCTATATGGGATATGGCTCAGTCTGTCACCCAAGTCAGGTTATGCATACAGTGGTAGTTGAAATTGCTGGGTCAGTTCTAGCTCCAGCTCCATCTCAACCCTGCCCACCACACACTCGGCCCTCACATATACCAGCAGGAGCTGTAGCTAGGGGTCAGAGCAACCCCCAATAACCCCTACCCAGTTCACAAGCAGGCCAGCAGACATTGTAGCTCTGCCTATCCTGGTCTGCCCGTGGCTCTAGTTGTGACGCTCACTAGGGATCAGAGGTCCAGCAGGAGAACCCTGTCTCCTGTAGTTCCCAAACTGGGTTCACATGCCACCCCCACTCCTGGTCTTGCATCTGCTGCTGAGTGCTGCAGCCCAGTCTGGCATGATCCACCTCACCTGGGCATTTGCTGGCGGGTGTTATAGACTGGCCTGGCTCAGTCAGTCCTAGTTCCAGCTCATGCTGGTGGGTGCTGCAGCCTAACCCAGCCCAGCTAGTCTCTGGTCCCAGCCCTAATGTGAACTAGCTGATATTGCAACCTGACCCAGCCTGTCCTGAACCCTATTCTGGTTCTGGTTCTCAGCTGGAAGTTATCAACTGGCCCAGCTTGGCCTGTCGCCAGACCTGAGCCACACACATGCTAGTAGACATGGTAACCTGGCCTGGTCTGGGCTATTTCCAGTCTTGGTTCTTGTGCTCACCTGCTGGGACTGCATCCTGACAGAGGAGTTCCCCAAACTCCTCTATCAGGTTTCCCCCCAGTGGCAGATCTTACACATACCAGTGGATCTGATGTAATCCACCTTCTCTCCTGGCAGGAAAAGTGGCCTTGCACATCTGTCCTAAACCCATTCTGGTTCTTGCTATTGGGTGCTATAGCTCAGGCACACCTGGTTCATGCCCACACACAGCTCTCATGTGGTTAGCAGATGCCAAAACCTAGCCCAGCACATCCTATACCCACCCTGGCTCTCATGAGCACCAGTGGGTGCTGGAGTCTAGCTCAGTTTGGCACACTTTAGACCCAGTCCACATCCATGCCAAGGAACATTGTATTCATGTTCAGTCCAGATCGCCACCCCCATTCTGGCTCTTTCACTCACCAGTGGGAACCGCAACCCAACCATAGTATCCCATTAGCTCCCCAACCAGGCCTATTCCTAGCTACAGATCTTGCACATGCCACTGGTTACTCTGACCCAGCTCGGCATAACCCATCCTCCATCTTGGCCTTTACCATTAGATGCTGCAGCCTGACCTGGTCAAGTTCATCCCGGTCCCAGCTCCCACAGTGAATGCTGCCATGCAAGCAGCCGAGTCCTGCCCAGTCTACTCCCATCCCTGTCTCATACCAACTGGCAGTTATGATAGCCTATCCTGGCATGATGCACATTCCAGTCTGGCTCCTGCACATGCCAGTGGACAAAGGTTTGGCCAGCCCTGCCCTGTCCACCCTCAATCCAGAACCAACCCACATACTTGCTGATGGGTAGACCTATCTTGCCTCACCTGACCAACATCCAGGCCTCAAGCAGCAGGCTTCCCACCCCAGCCGAGTGTTTTCCCAAGTTCTCCCATCAGGTCCACTCCCAGATCCAGATCTCCCATGTGCTGGTTGGTGTTAGGTCCTTACCTGACATACTCAGTGCCCTCCATCCTGGCCTTTGTATGACCTAGTGAATGTTGCTACCGAGCCTGCCCCACACCCTATTCTTAGGTGCACCTGTGGGTGCTAAAGCCTGAACAAGCCTGGCCTGTTTCCAAAACCAGTATTCATGAGCATTGGAGGGTTCATGCCTAGCTCAACCTGTCCCTGCCCCCAACCCTTAAGCAACCCAGCAGAATTTGCAGTTCCATCAGGGTAAACTCACATATCCTCTACAGAATATACCCCCAGACCTGGTTCTCTCGTGTGCTGGTTAGTGTCATGGCCCAGCCTAACATTAGCCATCCCTTGTTCCAACTCTCACTGGCAGTACTGTTATCTAGCCTCGTGAGGTAGGCCCCCAGCCCTAGCTTTGGTGTGCCCCAATGACTGGTGGTCAAAGGCAATCAAAGCTAATTAGCTCAGCTCAGGTCTTCTGTTTGCCTCCTGTAAAACACTTGGTCTCAGTCCCCACCCCAACCCTGATTACCTGCAAGTACAGTGGCCTTGTCAATGGATGTCCCTCAGAAGTTACTCCTTACTTGCAACACAGTCCATCAGCGGTCCTCCTTCCCGCATATCCTTACACTCTCCCTGATCAATCCACAGTCCTCAAACCTGGAAGCAGTGTGGGTTCTCCATCCCACCTTCCAAAATCAAGTCTTCTCTTGGGATGGGGTGCTGACCTGGAGCTCTGCCTGCCCACTAGGGTTCCAAGCTCCTGGCAGGTGTGCCGGACTGAGACCTTACCCTTCTGCACACCCAAGTTTCAGGCCCATTTAAAGTTTCCCAAACCTAGCCCACCAGCACACCAGGCTAGCATGCTAACCTAGAACTCTCCTCTCTCCTCTGCCCCTCACTGCCTTGGACCAAACACATAGGAAAATCTCCAGGCTTCCTCTGCCTTCATGGCTGTGAGCACCCAGGTCCCTGCATTCACCCACCACCAGCACCATCCCCCAGACCTCTAACACCACCAGCAAGTGCAAAACTCTCTAGGCAGTGCATCACTGGAGCACCCTTCTTTCTGTCAATATACTATACTCCACTCCCTTCACAGAACACTTCCACCTCTAGTTTACCTGCTGTTAGCTTAGTTTTTCCTACTTACTCTTCCAGACTCAGTGAAAATATCACTTCTCCAAAAGGATACCATCTCTGTTCTTTCTTCAGTTCAGTTTATACTCTGTTCTCATTCTTTTCACAGTTTTGATGACAGGAAACTCACTTTACAGCTCCACGCAAATGCTGAGTGAGCACTGATAGCTCTTTCTCATTCAAAAAATGAGTCTTTATTCCCAAAATTTTATACAATCTTACTTATGATATGCACTGCACACATATTGGTAAATTGAAAGGAAATGTATGAATGAATGAATGCACAGAGGTGATAAGCAGTAGGCAAATACTTGAACCCAAAACTTAGGATCCCAAGTTTTTTAATAATAGACATTTGTGGAGCTCCATTACTTTTTCTGAACTCATTCTGAGTTCTGAACTGGAGACAGATAAAATAGGCATGCCTCATTCCTAGAAAAACAGACACATCCTGGCACACCTTAGAAAGGGGAATTATGCAGAGGTTATTAGAGAATTACTTGAAGCACTAACTTTCCAGCTCTAAACGGTCCACCACAGAGATGTTCTTTGTCTTTCCTCGGGCACTCAGCTGCACACATGATATAGTGATATCCTCAATTTCTTCACCTTAGCAAAGTCTTCAGATAATCGAAGATGCCCAAAGAAAAATCAGTTTTTACAGAATATATAATTAAATATCATTGTTCCCACTTTTTTTGATTCTGGAGAATGTGTTTGGGCAGGCAAAAGTTCTGAGATTATCCTGTATTTAAATGCTTAAAAATTGCATTTAGGGCCCAGCTCAATAGTGTAGTGGTTAAAGTCCTTGCCTTGCACACGCCAGGATCCCATATGTGCGCCGGTTCTAATCCATGCAGCCCCGCTTCCCATCCAGCTCCCTGCTTGTGGCCTGGGAAAGCAGTTGAGGACACCCCAGAGCATTGGGAACCTGCACCCGTGTGGGAGACCCGGAAGAGCTCCAGGCTCCTGGCTTTGGTTAGGCTCAGCTCCAGCCATTGCGGCTACTTGGGAGATGAACCATCAGACGGAAGACCTTCCTGTCTCTCTTCCTCTCTGTTTATCTGCCTTTCCAATAAAAATAAATAAATATTTTTAAAAATTGTATTTAGAGAACTATCCCTTGCTAAAATATGATGAAGTCACAGAAATTCACTGTTTTCCATCTAAGGTTTTATCAGTTCAAAAACCGTTTAAATTATTTGCAGAAGAGAAAATATATCTTATTTGCAGTCATCACTGAATTAAATATAAAATATTAAACTGGTATTTGTTGATTGTATTTCAGGAAAACAAAACAGAATGCATATTTTCTAATCTTGTTGAGGGTCAGTTTCAGAACTGAGTTTCATCTGGCAGATGTTCTATTCTAAGAATGGAAGCCTGATAAGGTTAGACAGGACTTATGATGTCTGGGAGTGCAAGCTTTGCATATTCATAGGAAAGATGCCTCCTTGGAGTGCTGTGAAAGATGCCAGAGGCCCATCAGGTGAAAATACCTCCAAATGGACCAACCATGACACTGTCCTCACGAGGCTAAAATATCTACCAAAGTTTATCTATCAAACAGAGACCAAATCTCTAGGAAGCTGTCAAATGTACTTGGGTTAATTGAAATAAGCTCTTCAATGTGCTTCTATTTAAAATAGCATGAAATATTTGTAAAATTCAAGAAACAAAAAGTCAATAAGCAAGCTAAAGAGAAAGCACTCTCTGATTTAAGAACTGATTTTCCACAAAATAGTCATGTTTCTTATTATTCTATTTTAAGTGCATCTAGAAATAGATAACTCTGAGCTTATTTTCATTCTCTTATTATAACAGAAGTTTTCTTCTCAGTCTACATTATATCCTAAGAATATCAAACTTATCCATGTAGATTAAACTGTTTTTATTTTAAGGATTCATATTGGACTGAAAAACAATTTTAATTGCATCTACAGTGAATATTTAACACATGCTTAATGACAAATTATAAAATTTATACTGTGATATTCCAGAATATCAAATTTCCAGAATAATAAATTTTTCCACTTTTTCTCTCAAAGTTAATATGCTTATCCACTTCTATTAAATCACTGAAGTAAATTTCCTTCCCATTAATCTAATTTATATAATTCACTCAAATTCATCATTAGTTCTCTCGATGCTTCATTAAAATTCTTCCCTAATCTCTAACCACTGCCTCCATCAATTCCATAGAAAAATAGCAACAAAATTGGGCAAATGTCAGACAGTAGGCTAATCTTGACATCAGATCCCTCATTTGGCACTTATTAGCCCATGAAGTCAATGCTACTATTATCCTGTTTGCACATAGGAAACACAGGCTTAAGAAATAAGCCATTTATACAATCTCTCCCAGTTGTACAACAGTTGAAATAAATATAAATTCCTGAATTTTCCTCAAGAAAAAAGAAACCTAGCTTACCCACCAATAACTTTAATGAACAAAAATAGTCTATGGAACGTGTGGTGCTTTTACAATCATTCCTGCTTTGGGCTTTTGCAATGACATGGGAAATATCACCATTTTTCAGTTGAGATTGCGAAGAGCCAAATGCTCATATAGGATTCCAGTATCATGGGTCCAGCTAGGAAGTGAGCAATTACATTCCTTATTTCACTTAGAGGTGATTTAATACAGGCAGTTGACAACAAAGTGTTGCAAGAACTAGATGAGAAAAAGAGAAGGTGACCTGTAATGGCAAGGAATTGTAATAATTCATAGAGCTGGAGAAAAGGGGAGAAACTGTATAATTCAGAGCCCATGAGCACCCCTATAACACGCAGAAATAGAAATTCCACATGTCTTCAGCAGTAGGTCAGGACCCCACAGTTCTGCTAAAGCTTCTGGATTAGTTCCTTTTACAGTTTAAAGACTCCATGATCACTTGATACTACTGCTGTCACTGCTGGAGCCAAAAGCAGAAAAAAGAAGAAAAACTACAGCTTCTCTCTTATTGCATAAACTTGTCTATGACCTTGTGTGAATTTTGCCACTGGCTGAACCACAGCTCTCAAGGAAATATGATTTTCAAACTTTCAGCCACATATTATATGGAATATTGAAGATTTTGTACGAACCTGACAGCCAAAAGACAGATAACTGACATGGTAGAAACAGAACTGAACTGATTTGAATAAGAGTGAATATTTTTTACTCAGCATGTATTTATGCAATTGCTCTGGGCCAGATACTGTGATAACTGTCATTAGGCATTTCCACTAAAACCTAAGTTTATTTTATCATGATCTGGTAGAGCTTAAAGCATAGCAGAAATGGATACTGGAACCCTTTCTATAATATTCTGTTTTCTGGACAGATGGGAGAGCATCTTGTACACTTGCTTGTTAGATCTTGCTGTGTCATCGTGGTTAACCCGTGAGCTACAATTCCCAGTGTCTCTTTCTGTATATATTTCTGAATTAGAGTTGGCCAAAGAGGAATTGTACAAGATAGGAAGACAAAAGTGGACCTATTATTTTCAGAAGCCTTTATGTTAAGATACTGTTGTAGACACTTGCCTAAGCTTCTACTGCATCTCAACTATTTTTCACTCCACATTCGACTTGTTTTCCTAATCACTGATTATGCTGACTGCATGGAACGAATTACATTGTCATCTGCTTTCTGTGCGCCAATCCCAAAGTTTCACTTGCACAGTTTCATTTTAGCAGCACAATGTGGTTGACATTTCAGTTTTTTTCTGAAATTTCTGAGTTGACCATTCATGATGGTTAGACTGGTGAGTGATTCTGCCTCTGGTCCTTCATTGCAGACCTTCAGCTTGCCAATTCTCTAAAGATCATCCACAGTATACCTCATATTAAAAATATTTTCTCTTGAGGATACTACTTGGGTTTCATATGTTAAACAATTGCCTGCAATGTCAGCATCCCATTCAAGCTAAAGCTGTTCCACTTCTGATCCAACTCCCTGCTAATATTAGTGGGAAAACAGGAAAAGATGGTCCAAGTCCTTGAGTCCCTCTGCCCAAGTGGGAGACCCAGATGAAACTCCTGACTCTTAGATTTGGTGTCTTACAACCCCAGCCATTTAGGCATTAAACCAGCTGATGGAAGGGGACATGCCTGCTCTCTCATTCCTCTCTTGATGTATCTCCATCCATCTCTTTTTTTTCGTATTTTATTATATTTTTTTACAATCTTTACATAGTTAATTAGGGTAATAGGGCCATAGGGAAGTGGGTAAGACTATTATTTCCATATTGTTTCCTTCATATATCTGAGGTAAAGGGGATATTGAGGGAAAAGCCCTACCCAGTCTCACACTCACCCCAACTCCCGGATGTGGGGCATGCTCTGAGATACTTCCTCAAGTGGTTTTGATAATTCACCAGTTATGAATCACTGCCAATCTCGCCACTCCAAGCATGATGAGATCGTTGAAGAATCCACTGGTTGACATAGTCCATCATAGAGTCTCCATTTGTCCAGTATTTCGCTGCCAACATATACCTTGAGTTGGTTGAGTGACCTGTTCTGTCCTCTGTCTTTTCTTGGCTAGGGTTCTGAGTCAGGCATTTCAATTGGGGAGATCCCCAAAGAAACTTTGAGGTATTCCCACACCAGATTCTTGGGTTTTCTAAAAGCACAGGGCCCAGCACAGTCCATCACCCCAATCAGCTGGTGGTTGCAATTGCTGGGTTGATTCTGTTTGCAGCCCCAACTTCCACTGGAACCAATGGGTGTTGCAGTCCAGCATGGTTCTGCCCAGAACACACTCAGCCCTCCCATAAACCAGTGGGAGCTGCAGCCTAGTCAGAGCAACCCACAATAACTCCCACCAGGCCCGCCCAGTACCCTGGTTTGCCAGTCTGTGTAGTAGACTAGTCCAGTCTGTCCCACATCCCGTTTGGCTCTCCTACATGTCAATGGGTATGGAAGCTTAGTTCCATCTAACCAGCTCAACTATCCAGCCCTCATGGATGTTGTTGAGTGCCTCTCTGTCTAGCCACCCCAGCCCCTGTCCTAGTTTTCATGCCCTCCCATGGTTGTGGCAACCCAAGAGGGAAGAGCCCACTATTTGCCTCCCAGGTCTCTCTCAATCCCGGTTTATGCACTCCTCGGGTGGCTCTGTGGTTTGACTTGACAGAATTAGCCCCCAGTGCAAGCTCCTGCCAGCTGATGCTGCAGCTAAGCCCAAACAACCCTCACCCACTCTAATTTATGCTTGCACCAGTAGGAATATTCCGCCCAGCCTGGCTTTTCCCTGATCTAGTCCACATGAGGCACACAGGTGTTGTAGCCCTGCTTAGTCTGGTCTGTCCCCATCCCAGCTCACGCTCCCCAGTGGGAGTACCTGTCCAGCAAGGAAACTACCCCTTCATTCCCCTGCTGGCTCTGCCCCCTCCCTTCCTGGTTCTCACATGTGCTGGTTGGGTGCTGCGGCCACATCTAGTACAGGTACCCCCACCCTGGCATTCCACATTGTGGACTGGTTTTTGTCGCGACCAAACCTGGCCCAACCCACACTCTGTTCTGGTATTCGGATTTGCCAGTGGATGATGTGAACTGATTCAGCCTGGTCTGCCCCAAACAATGCCAAGTGTATGCCAGTGGGATAATTTCCACAGCCTGTTCTGGGCTTTTTCCTGTCATGCTACTTGTGCTTACCTGCAGGTTCTGTATCCTGCCAGAGGAGTTGCCCAGGCTCCTCCATCAGAACTCCTCCCAATGTCAGATTTTACGCATACCAGGGGGTCCAAGAGCCAGCCCTACTCAATTCACCTCATGTCCTAGCAGGAACAGTGGCTTTCCTGACTGGCCTTCACCCCATTCTGGTTCTTTCTGTTGGATGGTTCAGCCCAGCCATGGCTCATCCATACCCACATACGGCTCACACATGGTTCAGTAGGGGTGAGACTTTGACCAGTCTGTCCCACATCTACCCTGGTCCTCCAGGACACCAGACGGAGTTGGGGTCTGGCCCGGCCTGGTGCATCCAGTCCCAGTCCACGCTAGTGCCAAGGGAGACTACAGCTGTTTCCTGACCAGGAAGAAGCCCCCATTCCAGCCCACGCAACCCTTGGTGGGAACCTCAACCCAGTTAGGGTGTCGCCTTAGCTCCCCAACTGAGCCTGTTCCCAGCCATAGATCACACACATGCCAGTGGCTGCTCTGATTCAGCTTGGCTCAGTCCCTCACTTGTCCTGACCTCTGCCTTAGACACTGTGGCTTAGCGTCCTCGACTCACCCAGACCAGTAGGTGCAAGAGCCTACCTCAGCATGACCTGTGCTCCATCCTGGTTTCTAGTTTTGCTTGTAGGCTAAGGTTTGCTCAGTCCCGCCCAGTCCATCCTGTTCCATTACCAATTGACACATTAGCCAACTGTTGGAGCTACTTTGCCCAGCTTATCTGACCCCCAGGTCTGGACCACATGTTCACCAGTGGGAGCTATGACCCACCAGGGGAGTTTCCCAAGTTCCTTCACTTGATCCACTCCCACACCCAGTTCTCATACATGCCAATGGGTTTTAGGCCAGTGCCCGGCACAGTCTGGCCTTCCATTTGCCCTGTATGAGCTGGTGAATGTTGCAGCCTGGCCCACCCCACACCCTATTCAGGATGCACATTTGGGTGCTGCTGCCTTGACCAGTCCAGACTGTCGTGGGTTCCTTTACCTGTGATTGATGGCAAGCTCCTTGGTCACACCTAGCTTAGTCCATCACAAACCCAACTCTTAAGCTAACCAATGGGGCCAGAATTCCCACAGGGTGTGTCTCACACATCCCCCCCCAGAAGCTACCCCCAGATATGGTTCTCGAATGCTAGTTAATGTCATGGCCCTGCCTACTGTACCCCTCTGCTGGTCCATCATCATGTCAGGTAATAGGATATCCTGCTGGACAAGCCCTGAGTCATAGCTTTTGCATGAACTGGTGTTTGTTGCTCATAGCTTTTGCATGAACTGGTGTTTGTTGCTCAGCATTGTTAATAATTACAAGTTCTTCAAAGGAAGAGTTACTGTCGTCATTGGAAATCTTTAGGATTGACTCACATACCAGAAGCACAGTGGGCTCAACCTGGAGCTAGCTAAGCAGCTGTTCAAAGAACCAAAACCCCAGAGCTGCCCGGCTGGGCATACAATAGGCAGAGCCTGGCGCCGAAAGGCACACCCGCAGGCCCAGGGACAGCTCACCACGTGCACATGGTGGCTGGAGTCAGGATCCGAGCAAGACACCCCGTCCTGAGGCCCACCAGCAGCCAGGCAGCTGCTAGAAGATTAAACCCCCAGGCCCAAGGTCACACCCCTCCCCAATCCAGTCCACCACTGAGAGTGGTGGTTGGGCTCCGGACCCCGTACCTGCCCCACCTGGCCCCAGAGACTTACCCCAAAAAGGTCCGTCCATCTCTAATTCTGCTTTTCAAATGAGCAAAATAGATCTTTAAAAAATCTTTTATCACAAACTCAAAGTAGTCTACTATCCTGACTGATAATGGAACAATGATTTGGCATTTCTAAATGTAATTCGTCCTTTAAAATCCTGGGAATCATAATCCTGCTATACTAAATCATCTCTTAGGCACATTTTACACTGGTTTCTCACAATTCTAAGACTTATCAACCTTGAACCTGTTAATCTCCCAATCAGCAAGCTCTGCAGATTTCAGTATCTAGTTATGTCTGACATTAATAATTCAGCAAAATTCTTTTATCAGGGCTCTTTAGAGCACAAAGTGAATGACTAGAAAGATAACAAAGTGATTTTTAATGTGTCTTTCTATAAAACAAGTTTTTTTCTTCATTGCTTATATTAGTTTACTTTTTCTTCCTTTCCAGATATAGTGCTTAAGTTCATGTACTAAAACACTAACGTGACAAGTCTGCTCAATATTTCTGCATATAATTGACCATGTATTGGAAATAGGGAATATGAACTAAATTTCCTTGTGCTGACATAATTATCAATGAGTATACCTTAGATTTAACAGAAGTCAATTCGTCAGTAAAACCAGGAGTTGCCTCTCTGCTCTATAAAAAAAATGAGTAACTTTGGGAGCATAATCATGTGTTCTTTCTTGTGAGTCACTAATCCATTAAATATCATTTTCCTTTATACCTTCAGTAACTGTCACAGAAAATGTCTATTTTGAAGTACTTCCAAACTATTTGAAGTGCTGACCAGTGGAAATAAGACTAATAGAAAAACTTTGACAATAGTAGAGGAAAATTGCTACAATCCTGCATCAGCTTACACATATTTAGCACACTCAGTTAATAACATAAGCTGGATACTTTATAGGCAAGATTAACCTGGGATGCAGTGGAGGATTTGGACAGCCAGAAAGCAGGTTAAAATCTGAGTCCCAGTAATTGATTCTCAAACACAAACTAAAGAAATGGTTCTCTTACTGAGATAGCTATACAACATTAGTCATTCAATACATTATTTTGGGATTTCTCCTAACAAAATGACACAAGAGAATAAGATTAGAGGAAATGAAATTCCATCCAAACTAGCACTATTTTACTAGGATGCCTTGATGCAAAATCATTTGTGGAGAAGAGGCATCCATGAACACAAAGCAAAAGTGGCAGTGGAGGACTCAACAGCAGCAGGGAGGTACATAAGAGACTCTGAGCACCAATTTGCAAAAGATGTCAGAGGAGGAAAAAATGATAGATGATGTAAGAACTTGAGGGCATATGCCAGAAACAATCTTCATGCATGACCTGTAGAAGTCGACATCCAACCGGAGAGAGTTCTTGTAGGAGAATCAAGAGACAAACAGTGTCACAATAACAGGAAAGCACCGGCACAGTTACATTTAACTTCTTCATAATTAAGGAAAGATTGAAACAACAGTAAGATGCCACTTGAGTTGTTCCTGCATCCTGTATCAGTTTCTGGGTTCAGGTCCCAGATCCAACTCTGATTGCAGTTTAACATAAAACATGGAGGCAGCAGGTTATAGCTCAAGTACCTGAGTTCCTTCTCCACTTGGGAGACCAGTGGGAGTTCTTTTGTCCTCATTTGATCTGATCCAGCTTAGTATGTGACAAGCATTTGGCCTGAACTAGTAGGTGGAAAATGTGTCTACATGCCTGCCCCCTGCTCTCTGTTGCAAATAAAAATTAATTTGCAATTTTAATTTTGAAAAATGTGTATTTAAATTAAATTATTTCAAAATATTTTGATGCAGGTCACAAGAAACATAAAAATTAAAATTTGGGAAATTTCTGTTTAATCATAAAACCACTGCCACACTTTACCAAATTGAACATTATGCTTACAACATAACAGGAATTCAAAACCATTTGTTTAATTTGTGAATAATAACATTTCAAATCAGAACCACATTCAATATCTGAATTAAACAATAACAAAAGCAAAAATAACAAGTCCAAGAAACTTGGAATTGAAAAGAAAATAATATTGTTATGAAGAGTTTAACAAGGTCTTCAAGTATTGACTCATCACTGAACTTTCCACAAGTAAAAGTCAATATTTTACAATATAAGTAGCATAGTCTAATGGCTAGTCTAATGGTATGGTCTACTGACTAAGGCTAGTCAGTAGTCACCAAGCTTTCTTCATGAAGATATTTTTCTAAGGAACCATAAGCAGTCATGGAAACATTCTCCAAAACCATTGAACAAAAGTGTGACAAAGAACTTGCACACAATAATTCTTAAGCTGTGAAAGCTAAGGATAGAAGGTTAAATTTTTAAGGCATTTAAATAAACATCACCCCCGGGTGATATGACTTCGCTATATGGCATGGGCACATAGATAATATATGTAGAAGTTATTGGACGATTGTTTAACCTTTCCCTTAAAATTCCTCTCAAAGATCAATTATCTGAGCAAATCTTTGGAAGGGATTTTACACTAATTAGAACTGCAGAAACTAATGACTCCTGAATATGCAGAATTACCCAGAGAAACCCTTGGTTTGGGACAGCTCATGTGTATAAAAAAAAACTATGATGCTTTACGAGTTTGAAACTGCCATTATCACCTTCATAATTTTTATCTTTGATCTACACAATGTTGAATCCCAGAGTTTCAGATACTTCACAAAAGGACTCCCAATTAGTAAAATAAAATTAGTCATTGCATAATACTTTAAAATGTAAATCTATTTCTATGTGAGAACAACCTGGTCAGAATGTTGATTTGGATTTTTAATAATTTTCAATGTTCTTGAAAAGGTTGCCCTAATTCTTTTTAAGATTGGTACTGCAGTGTGAAAGGCTATGATGCTCTCAGCACAGAAAAACCTTGGAATCCTGTTTGCAGGAATTCTTACACAGATTTCATCTGCAATCAATCAGGAACAACTTCAGACTGAAATGGAAAGCTGCAGTCCTGTTCTTCAACATTTAAAGGGTTTTGCCTAACAGAAATTATTCCTGCCTGTTTTGGCTTTAGAAATATTTTTGCAATCAAGAGTGGAAAAATGTTCTCTGAAAAAAATTTTGAAAAAGCTTCAATATATATTCAATCACATGATTCATTCCATAAGCAATTTCTGTCTGTGAAATTTCAAGTAATTAAAAAGTCAATAAAAACTCCATGAAATGCAATGACCATCAGGATCACTCCGAAAACCCCTCATAGCAAACAAACAATCATACAAACTAAAAAAACCTAAAATAAATAGACAAACAACAGAAAGTAGAGCTTGGAATCTGACAGGAAAGAGCTGGCATGGATTTGCTCATGCCTCGCTGGGTGGGACACGAAGATTAGTCACTCTTCACCGTGGTGTTGGGGACTTTCCTGCACACCCGCCCCCAAAAAAATGTTCTGCACCTTAATTGTTGACAAATGTCTTGTTAGAGTTACAAGCCAGTCTAGATTATCCCAACATCTGCCAAGATCAGTAAAATTATACTTCAACACAACAAATGGCTAAATACTAAAATGAAATAGACACGAGACAGCTGAATGGTACCTTATAGCCATTTTAAGGTATATAGCAGCAGGTCCTGTACACAAACTAAAATTGAAATGTCAATGAGCAAATCATAGGTTGTGGTTAAGGACTTGTTTTTTGGTTTTTTTTAACATACTGGTTACGCAAAACCATGTCAATGCCATAATGTTACAAATTGCTCTTAATGTTATATTGGGACTCTTAATTGACTGGGATGATATTCTACCAGCTCTAACTTTGGACCAGAAATGGTCTCCCCAAGAAACTGTTCAACCCATCTGGACAATAAGTAGCTGGACTCTATGTTTGGTATATGTTTGCAAGGAAAGAATCTTGATTGAATTTGAACTGTAATACTGCACCAAGGTGAAGGAATCCACCAGGGGGGAGGGGCGTGGGGAGGGGTGGGGGGATTCCCAGAGCCTATGAAACTGTCACATAATGCATAATAATTAATAAAAAAAAAAAGTAAGAAAAAAGAGATCATTAAAGACAAAAAAAAACTCCATGAAACAATTATTCTTGAGACCACTAAAACTATAATCAATTATAGAAGCATTAAACCTGGGCCTGCCCCATTCCTGTGGCAAGAAGATGAATTATAAAAACCCACCATCCTCAGAAAAGTTATTTTTAAGATAGGAGAAGCTGCTCAGAATCCTGATGTACACATAAAACGTGACTGACTACAGTGTGTTGTGAAAGTAATTTAGAATAACTAGTATTGCGATCATTTAAATTCATGATAAGTGGTTCAAAATCTCCTTTTCAGTTTTACTTATTTAGTTATATAAAGGGAACAGATTTCATGTATTTCCTCTGTACAGCTTTAGGAACATAATGATACTTCCACCCTTTCCTCCTGATCCTTTCTTATTTTTCTTTTAATTTTCATTTACTTCAGAATCACAAGCTTAATCTTTCACTAAATAAAACTTCTACAAGTATTAAGTAGAAAGGTCACTATTCCTCGAGGGTGTAGACAAAGGTCATACACAATCAAATCTCAGTGTGTCAGTTTCATTCAAATGCATTACAATTTTTTGGTACTCTTAGTGGCCACAAATCAGAAAAAAAGAACACACGTGTTAGTCTTTGGGGGACTGGCTTATTTCATTAGTTACAATAGTCCACTTCCCTGGAAGTACCATTGGTGATCTTTTTGTCAGCCAATGGGCTGGAACATCAGAATCATCTATAGTTTCTCCATCCACATTCACCAAGGTCCACCCCTCCAAGAAGGACCCAGATCTCCAAATGAGTGTTAAAGAGAGCACAACCCACAAGTCAAGGTCAGACGCTCAGAGAAGAAAATGAATTTCCAGCTGACTTACACTTACACACTTGGAAATTACATGGCAAGCAGCTATCATTACTGAGACACATGGCTACAAGAACCTATGGTTAAAAGGAAAATCGGATCCAACCAAATCATGGACCTGCAAGACTCCTGCCTCCAACATGTGACACTTTGGTCATTTATCCAGTCATTGAATCTCCAAAGCTACTTGGAAAGGTTAGTAAACACTTTCTCTGGTGAACAGGGCCTTAGAGCTATCATGTGATACTTTCAATCCTATAGTTTGTCATATTTCGCTCATTTTATATTTGCTACTTTGACTTGTCCTCAAATGGGTAATCTAATCAGACTGAACAAAGCCACTTGAACTTTTTTTTTATGCTGATGGGGCTTTGACAATGCAGACAATCATTCTAATCCTCTAGCATGCAACACGCACACACACACACACACACACACACACCCCTGCCTTTCAGATACCAATTGATACTTAAGTTTTTATCAGGTCAAAACCAAATAACTATTGTAACAAAACAGCCAAAGCAAGGTAATCTACTCCCTGGATAGTGGAGATGGCATGTAGAATAAAAGGCCTTCCCTTTCTGCGCATTTCCTGAGCTTCCCATCATAGTATTCTAATTTTGCATGCTTTTAAAGATAGAGTACTTAACAATGAGGTTGGACATTTTGGATAAAGAAGACACTCGCAGTTTTACCTGATCATCTCTGTTAGTATCACAAACAGTTAATAATACTGATCCTCTTGTGTCATTGGCTTCATTGTCTGATGGAAAAATCACAAGGGAGAAACTCAAGACCTCAAATAGAAGGCAATTTACTCTTTGAAATTAGGTCACTTGTAGGCAGACTGCTGACTCCCCCCAAGCATGGAGGTGCTAGTTTCATGTGAATACCAGTTTTGTTTGCTTTCTCTTCCTACCAAATTGCAAGGCACAATTCTTTTTTTTTCCAGTAACATTCAGAGCTGACAGAATGAGAGAATATGCAGCTGTTCAGCCTTTGTAACTTACGGCTGAATGTGTCTACAGTTTCTGATTTGCTAACTCTTACAGGATTTGACAAGCCTAGTGAATACAGCGCACTTGACCAATTTCTTGAAGCAGGAGAATTTTAAAAATTCCTCAGCTAGCATGCTCAAGGAAAAGAGCCACTGGGAAAAGTCAGCAAGGACTGCAGGCAGAGAGGACCCTAAAGTTTGTGAGAATCAAGTGGGATGCGCATGGAACTAAACACTGGGGTTTGGGAATAGGAAATGAAAATTCTTAGGAAGATCACACTCAAGTAAAAAACTGAATACTGCAGATGATCTGAGGGACACCGATTAAATGACAGTGTACACTGTGGTAGAAGTGGGGTCTCTACATATCAGGACTGAAATGAGTAGCAAATGAATTAAAGCCAAAAAAATTGAGAGAAATTACAGCTTGGAAAGGTTACTGATATAAAATTATTTCCCACTGCATTCAAGTCCCAACATTTTACAATAACCCTCCATGCTTATGCTTTATGTATACATGCTTTGCTTAACCAAAAGCCTATTCAATTTTCTCCAGGTAAACAAAGGAGATTTGTAGGAAGACTTTTTTTTTCACCAGTTAAACAAGAAATTTTTGTTTAACAGAAGCTACATTTTTTTTTCGGCATTCAAGAGTAAATTAGGTTGTCTCAGTTCAAGGCATTGCAAATCCCAGAACTGAGATGCAATGACCCAGTGCTGCAACTCTGGATGAAATTAATGCCAGCCCTAATCATCTTCTCTTTATTAATTCATGTTTTCTGGGGCATATCAATTCAGGAGAAATGAGGAAGAGAAGAGAGCAAAAGCCAAGAAAGGGTATAACCATTGCAAAGTCCCTCTCTCACACCAGAGCTGGCCTACAAACATTTTTCCGCACCTCATATTTCCCACAGGCATTTTCAAGCACCCGCAGTGGTTTCACTTGGCTAAGTGTTTCACAGCAGAAGATAGGGCATGCTCTAAGCTGTCCGTGTCCTTCGATTCCTCTTCTCTTCATTTCTGCTCCCTGTCCCTTAGCCTTGTTGCTAGAGGTACTTCTGTTCTGCTCAAGAGATGCTGCCATTACAGAGTCCTTACTGCTCAGATACTGCTCGCCCCAAGTGTGAACAAGGTGAAGCTGCTAACTGGGCTGTGTCACAAGGGTGCCACCTGCCTTCCCTGCAGAAATATAATGCTATCTACTACCACAATAAAGCTAGAGATGTCAGTATAGCTAAGATTTATCATTCCTCTAGCCTCTACCAAAGAACTCAACCCAGAGTTTGTAGAATAGAAATAACAGCATTTACCCTCCTGTCCCTTCAACACACTAGCCCACAGTCCTTGTATCAAAATTAAAGTATGCTTCATGTTTTCTTTCCTTGCATTAAATTCCCTCCAAAGATGCTTCCCTTTCATGGAAAAAGTGGATTAGTGCTTACTGCTTCCTGGACATATCCTACTATATCTGATTCCAACGCATTTCTTAGGTATCATAATTCATTTATTTGTTCTTTCAATAAGCATCTACCGAAACCCCTGTGAATTAACAACACTAGATATCAGAGGTACATTGGTAAGAAGCTTTCAAGAAGCTTTCCTTGTACCAGGGAAGATAAAGTAGTAAAATAAAGCTACATGAATCTATGCAAGTAGAAAATAGCTGACTATAACAAAACATGAAGAGATTTTTGTATCTTTGCTTTGAAGAGAGGAAAATCAATTCATCCAACTTTATTCTAAAAGCAGATCAACATAAATAATGATCATGACCTTCTCCAAAAAAAAAAAAGTCTAGGAGGAAGCTTCATATTCTCTAGCGTCAGTTCAAGGAAAATTGATTATAGATCCCTTCCCCAGTAAAGTTCCAATTATTTCCTTCTCTCCCTGTGATACTGAGTATTCAGTATAACTGGCCAGAATCAGCAACCATATATGTTAGAACACAAGCTGCCCATGGAAATTCTCAGTTGTCCTGGAAGTAAGACAAAGGCATTTTTCCCATTCATTCAAAATCACCTGGGGTTTAGCTCCCAGCTTCCCTCCAGTTATCTGGCAGTGACTCTCTTAGGTGTCCTACACAGAAAAAGCCCAAAGACAAAGGTGTCTAAATCTGCCCACCATCACTTCTATACTGGGGTTTGGGAGCAGGGATCTCTTGGAAACAAAGGACAAAGCATGTGTGTCCAAGGAGAATTTATTCCAAGGCTAACAGCTGGCCGGGGGGGTGGCGCAGAAAACGATCTTACTTCTAATTCACCAGTATGATACAAGTATTCTTAGACAGAACATGTATTTTAACATGGAATGATAATCTTGGGTCATATTAGGACTAGGCACTATCCCAAAACTCAGACAACGCAAACACAAAAAATATTTACACCTCAAACACTGTTGCTATAGTACAGATCCCAAAGTCAGTGGAAGATCCAGAACATCAGTCATATATACAGTGGTTATTATCACATAGATGACGATGATACAGTCATAAAAACATAAATTGCTGGGTGGGCATTGTGACCTAGAAGGTAAAGCTGCCATTTGCGACACTGGCATCCCCTATGGGTGCAGGTTTGAACCCTGGATGCTCCACTTTTCTAAATCAGCTCTCTGATAATGATGTGGGAAAAGTATGGGAGACACAGAAAGTGTTCGTGGTTCCTGGCTTCTTTTGGGGTGGCTATCTGGAGGGTCTGAATCAGTAAATGGAAGACTTTCTCTTTTCCTCTCTCACACTCATTCTAACTTCCTCACTCACTCCCCCTCCCCCCCCCCCCGTAACTCTGATTTCCAAATAAATAAATCTTTTTTACAAATGGAGAAAATGCAGAGACTGTCATGGTGGCATGTCAAGCTAATCCTCACCTTGCAGTGCCAACATCCAATTACGATATGGCTTGTGTCCCAGGTGCTTCACTTCCAATTCAACTCACTGTTAATGGCCTAACAAAGCAGCAGAGGATGGTCCAAGGCCTTGGGCCCCTGTACCCACATGGGAAACCCAGAACAAGTTCCTGGCTTCCAACTTCAGTCAGGCTAAGCTCTGGCCTTTGGGACATTTAAGGAATGAACCGGTGGATGAAAGATTCTCTCTCTCTCTCTCTCTCTCTATCTCTCTCTCTCTGAATTTCAAGTGAAATAATAATTCCTTTTAGAAGAATAGTAATTTGCAGTCAGATCAGTATTTTTCTCTCATACAGCATCTCATCTTACACTTCCAAGATCAGGTAAACCCTCTGACTGACAGGTCATTCAAGTCCCCCACCACCATTCCTGAATCCCACCTCCCTGCTCAGTAGTTAACCCAAAACCCATCAGACCTGTGATCACAATTTCCAACTATTGCTGTTTCTCCTCTCACTAGTCACATCTGGATTGAGTATCTGAGAGTCCTAGTAGTCTTCCCAAATCCTGTCTCTACACTGGGACAGACTTCCTTGGTCAAAAGGCTTTTAAACCCACTGAATGTGCCCAGCCGATTTCCTCCAGAACCACATTGAACACTTGTTGAGGAGCTCAGAAAGCCTCTGATTATGGCATTAGCATCCCATACATATGCCAGTGCATTTTCTTGCTGCTCTGCTTCCAATACAGCTCTCTGTTTGCTCCCCTAGGAGAAAGAAGCAGAGGATGGTTCAAGTTCTTTAGTTCTTGCACCCAGATTGCAGACCCAGAGGAAGTTTCTGGTTCCTGGCTTTGGACCAACTCAGCTTCAGCCATCCCACCTGTTCGAGGAGTAAAGCAGCAAGTAGAATATCTGACTCTTTATATAACTCTGCCTTTTGGATAAAAAAAATTTTTTTTAATATATAAAGTAGGAAAGAAAAAGAAAGCAATTAACATTCCTAAAAGGTGAGAGAGATGAATAAAATGTTTATAATAACATGGTTCTGTAAGTTATGGATTTGGAAACTTTAGTAAGATAAATTTGTTTAATGTATATATTGATTTAAAGCCTTATCTATGAGAAAAACACATTCCACATAGAAAAGAACCAATCAAATATCTTCAGTTCTAAGGAAGAATCAACATCATGAGTATGCAATAACCAAGGGATGCTGGAGCACTGATTTCTCATTCAGTACTTGGTCCTGAAATTTAAGCAGCGGGACCTGCCTGAGTGGGTCATGGTCATTCTGTACACAAAATCAGAGAAGCATTAATTCAGTAGCATCAGCAAGAACCTTCCAAACAGAACTCAAGTAAAATCGCAGGGAAGAAAACACAAATCAACTCACCAAATTAGCTTGAGAGATCCAAAATTAGTAGAAAAATGAGCCATCCAAATATCTCACAACAAGGGTAAAACTCTTATCTGGTGTAAGTCATTTAGCCTAGTCATTACACATTTAAGTATCAAGAGTCATTTTTATTTGGGCACGTACAAGTTCATATGAATAAGATGTTAAATTTAATTTTAAGTATAAAAAATAGATTCCATTCCTAACGTTTTTCATTCCAGTAGTGTTTCTGAATCTAAAATAAAGATGCTAAAGCACAGTGTATTTTTCTAAACAATTACCTCTATATTTTTAACCTCCCAGCTACAGTTTCTCAGAAACTGTTCTGCACCTAAAATTGTTCTGCACCTCAACTGTTCACATATGCCTTGTTGGAGTTATAAGCTAGTTTAGACTACCCTAAAATCTGCCAAGTTCAGCAAAATTATGCTTCAACACTATAAACTGCTAAATACTAAAATGAAAATAGACATGAGACAGCTGAGTAGTACCCTATAGCCATTTTAAGGTGGATAGCAGCCAGTTCTGTGTATAAACTAAAATTGAAATGTCAATGAAGTAGTCACAGGATGTGGTTAAAAACCTGCATTTTTTAACATATTGGTTACTCAATACCGTGTCAATTAATTCCATAACGTTGTAAATTGTCGTTGATGTTATGTTGGGGCTTTTGTTTGGGCGGGATGATACTCTGCCAGCTCTACTTTCAGACCAGAGATGGTCTCCCCAAGATACCATTGAATTTATCTGGACAATAAGATGCTGGACTCTATGCTTGGTATATGTTTGCAATGAAAGAATCTTGACTGAATTCGAACTGTAATACTGCAACAAGGTGGAGGAATCCACCATGGGGGGAAGGCACGGGGAGGGGTTGGGGGGAATCCCAGAGACTGTGCAACTGTGTCACATAATGCAATGTAATTAATATTTAAAAAGGAAATGGTCTAGGAAAAGCAGGAGGGCTGTTATGGGAAAGTTAGGGCTTGACATGCTCTGCTTATCTGCAAAACATGGTGTCTGCATGGAGAAAAATTTTGTATCAAGAATAAAGAATTTTCTTCACTGGGAGTCCTTTTATTTGGGAGTAGAGAATCATACAGATACATTATCTTTACTTTCCACTACACTAGTCTCCACTACATAGTTCATATATAAAAATATATGTATATACATGTTTATGTACATATCTATTTTGTATTTTGCATGAATATTGCTTTGTATCAAAAAGAACACATTATTATTCCTTTGGGGATTGGCTTATTTCGCTGAGCACAATGGACTCCCAATGAAATTGTTAAATATACTTAACAATCTGATACTAGATTTTCTACCATTGCCTATACCTACAATGCCATGATACACTTTGATTTTGTGACCATTGTTAAAGTACTATATTATTGTAACAATTCGGCAGAAAATAGTGGCAGGGTGAGGGGAAGTGGAGGGGGGCAAGGTAGGTGGAGGGGGAATCCTTATACCTACAAAATCATATCATGGAAAATAGTGGGGCGGAAAGGAAATTTATTTTCCAAACTGAAAGTCTAGATTTGGCAGGACCTGTGCTTACATTAGTTCAGTGTAGGGCAGAGCCAGGTATATGTGATATAGCAAAGAGAATGTGGCAGGATGGGTATTAAAGGAAAAAGGCAAAAATAAAGGAAACTTGGAAGCAAAAATTCAAGAGACAGGTGAGAGAAGACCAAGATAGTTTCTTAAGTAGTTACACAATGTGATTTGTCTTGTTTGACAAAGGTTTCCCACTTGCTCATGCATGGGAGAATACTGAGTGAATACAGGAAGTGTGCAATGTTATAATAATCTACAACAATTTTACCAAGCACTGAAATTAAGAGAAGGATATAAAATATGGTTTTATTTTGTTTCCGCCAGAATTTTTGGTGACCAATGGGATATCCAGAATAAAATAAAAACAGAAAAGTTGAGAAGCTAGTACAAAGGCCTGGGCTGGATTTACACTCAAATACACAGGAAAATGACTGAAACCAAAAACCTACTCAGGAAAGAGGATCTAAAATAGCAAAAATGCATCAAGATGGAGAAAAGCCTCTAAAGCATTATATATTGGTAAATGTTCCTAAGACACTCAACAAGCTCAATAAAGCACTAAATAAAGGCCCCTGAGCTTGTCAACAAGCAATTTAATAAGATCAAGATTCAGGGTCTGGTGCAGTGACCTAGCGGCTAAATTCCTCGCCTTGAATGCTTCAGGATCCCATATGAGCACCAGCTCTTATCCCAGCAGCCCCACTTCCTATTCAGCTCCCTGCTTGTGGCCTGGGAAAGCAGTCGAGGGCGGCCCAAAGCCTTGGGACCCTGCACCTGTGTTGGAGACCTGGAAGAGGCTCCTGGTTCCTGGCTTCAGATCAGTGTAGCACCGGCCGTTGCAGTCACTTGGGGAGTGAATCATCGGACAGAAGATCTTTCTCTCTGTATATCTGACTTTGCAATAAAAATAAATAAATCTTTACAAAGATTCAGTTGATCACTTTTCACAGTGATATACGTCTGTTTTATAGTTTACATATTGTTGCACAAGGTAAAATCCTAAAGGTTAGGTAGTTCTATGCATTCTGCTTGCCCTAAACCCACAGCACTTTGTAAAATACAATGAAAACTCAACCCTTTCACAATCAGAAGGATTTCATACCATGTATTTTCAAATTGAAATATCACAAGTAACAAGGAAATTTCATATCTTTCTCCCCTTCATAAATGCTAGGAACTCTCTAACTTAAATATCATACTAAATAAATATGATGATCTTCCAATATTACCAAATGCTCTCTTTAAGGGATAATAAAAAAAGTAACAAGAACTGCTGTTCCTTCCCCAGCTGAGTCTTGTGACATTCGGAATTGTGACATTCTTCAGAATTGTCCCAATGGGTCCTTCCCCTCTGCTGATCATTGGGCCAATCTGGAAGACGGTCTGAGCCCGTCATTTTGTTATGTGAGGGAATGCAATATGATGGTTTCCAGCTGATGAGCTCTCCTCTTCCTCTAATGCAGTTGCCTACACAAGAAAGCCTTGCTTAGAAATTTTGTAGCTGTTGTTTTCTACAACAAAAACTAGGGACACTATTAACTCAGTGAGTTAATATTGACGCACCCTCTACATTTTGTCCACTCTAGTCATTCATTCACAAATATCGGTGGCACAGACTTTGCCTTGTTTAAAGCATGAACAGAAATGGGTCTTTTTAATTTCTCCACTACACCTTAATTAAGTGGGGAGAAAAATCAAACAGAAGAAATGAATGCAAGTCACTGGGCTACAAATACTTTGAAAGCTAAAATCAAATAATGAAAGGACACAGTGAGAAAATAAAACAAAAATAAATGTGATTTTCTTTTTTAAAAAAATATAAATACTTTATATGTGAGTTGGAAATTTGGGGAAAAGCAAGAAAAATCTGGGATAGGGAAATGAATGAAGTATTAGAAGCAAGGAAAAGTGTTTGCGAAAATAAAGGCTGCAGACAAGGAAAAACATTCAGAGGAAATAACCAAGGAAAGCCAGAATAAAATGGTCACCCAGAAAATGGCCACATTTCTCTTGTGTTCATCCCCAAAATATCACAATCAAAAATGTTTCCAGCTGAAAATGCAGTGAAACAATCCACCTACAGTCCTTTGGGCACTGACTGGAATCCACAGAACAGCACACAGGTCACTAGAATGTCTGCAATGCACAAAGAAGGCCACAGACAGAAAACATGCAGGTGCAAATCATAAAAGACCCAAGGACGGATCTCTAAGATACTATGGGGGTGGGGCCAGAAGGCAGGAATCTCACACATTGTGCTGCAGTCACAGGGCTGAAAGCAATGAACTGTATCTAGACAAGGATGTGATTTCAATTATGCTGGTGTCATGCTGGATAAACCATTAAAGGAGCTTAATCGCTGTAACAAAAGCACAAGGTTAATAGTGACAAACTCCACAAACAGTTGCACAGCAAGAATGTGATAAAAGGATGACTTTGGACAGGACTTTGTTCAGTGGCTATTCCCTGCACCTGCAGAAGCTCAATAGAATGCAGGAAAGAATGCAGACACAAATCTGTCTAAAAGAGAAAAAAACAAAACTCTCAGAAAGAGGACATTTGCAAAGAACGATAATGAAACTAGCTTCAGGTAAAATATTTGACAAGAGGTGAGGCAAGAAAATAAGTACCATTAACAGAACAGGCCCTAGAGTTCAAGTATAATGCAATGAATGCTGAAAGTATAGTAGATTCAAAAGCCAGCAACAACAGCCCAAAACCCACCAAAAAGTCTAGTCTTCCAAACATGCCAAGAATAACAAGAGAATTTGTCATTACTTTCTTGCTTCTAGTTGGCCTCAGTAAAGCTGTGTTTCTGGGAAAATTTATGCCTGGGGAATCAATCTTAATGGGCACAGAGGACTCACATTCTGCCTAGTCTTTAACTCTGCAGCCAGGTTAAAGACCAAGTTTCTTCTTTCCTCCCCTTCTACCTAAGCCTGTACACTCCATCCATTCTGGCCACCATACTGATTCTCTGAAACTTCTTGACACTTGAATTCAAAGCTTTGCTTGTTTTTTAGGGTTTTTTTTAAAGATTAATTTTTTTATGTAAAAGTCAAAATGAGGACCCAGCGCAGTAGTTTAGCGGCTGAAGTCCTAGCCTTGAATGCAACAGGATCCCATATGGGCGCCGGTTCTAATCCCAGCAGCCCCGAATCCCATCCAGCTCCCTGCTTGTGGCCTGGGAAAGCAGTCAAAGACAACCCAATGTCTTGGAACCCTGCACCTGTGTTGGAGACCTGGAGGAAGTTTCTGGCTCCTGGCTTTGGATAGGCACAGCACCGGCCGTTGTGCTCACTTGGGGAGTGACTCATCGAATGGAAGATCTTTCTCTCCGTCTCTCCTCCTCTATGTATATCTGACTTTGCAATAAAATATATAAAAATAAATTTTAATTTTAAAAAAGTCAAAAGTCGAGGAAAGAATAGAAACCAAGAGATCTTCCATCCACTGTTTCACTCCACAAATGACCACAATAACCAGATCTGGGCAGATCCAAAGCAAGGGGCCCGATACTTCTTCCAAGTCTATCACATGGGTGCTTGGACCATCCTTTGCTGCTTTCCTCAACTAGTAGCAGGAAGCTTACTCAGAAGTTGAGCAGGTGGGATATGAACAGTACCCATATGGCAGCTCAGCACCGTAACAACAGGATTAGCATGATATTTCACAACACTAGCCCCAGATTCAAGGCTTTTGAGTAGAGGAAAATCTCTAATTTGTAATCCGTGGAGGAAAAAAATCATTTTGTCTCAAGGAAAAAAGTGGCAATATTTCTGTAAAATTAGATTTTAAAACATTCCAGAAAAAAAGCAGTGAAACCAATCACAAGGCAAACTGAAAACATTTTGACTGATAAGATTTATACTACAATTAGTATACCTATTGTTTGAATGCAAATTTATGGAAGGCCTTCACTCTCTCTCTCTCTAAAACATTTCCCTTGTTTGTTCCATTAATTTATTTAGAAATTCCTTTTTCATAGATGAAGGTTACAAAAGGATGTGAGCAACAAAGCTATGGGTCCCAGCAGATGGCCCATAGAAAACATCCTTGTTGATCTAGTCAAAACAAACGTTGTATGATGAATCTTTGCTCTGTTTCATGGCCTTGTCACAATCCCACTCCATGTCAGAATCATTCTCTGTGGAGAATAAAGAATTTTAATTGGGTATTATTTGTTGTTTGCATTGTAAGTAGGAAGAGCTGGCCTTGCACTTAAAATGGAAATTGTCTAAATTTGCCAGCCAAGTCCAATCATCTACTTTTCTTACCCTTCTCTTTCTGTCCTATGTAAGTCTTTTGTCCCATTTCTCTGCCCTCCATATAAATGTCTCCTTCTCTCAAAGACAAATCACCACATCACTGGAAAAAAAAATCACCATACTAACAAAACTATTCAATGGAAAAGCAATTATATGCCAAGGATTCTTTAATTACCTTACCAGTTATCACTTCCTGTGAAATGTGGTCAGCATTTTTTTAAAGACTTTAAAGTGCTCTTTTGATTCAAGGAAAGTACAACTTTGATTCTGATCAACACTAGGTCTCCAGTCACTCACTTTGTCAAACCCCTTTTTATGAAACCACAGACAACATTCCTCAAAAGCTGCACACCAACTTCTCCCACTGAGAGACTTCTTTTGGAGTTCCTGATTCCTATACAATCCAGACTTCCTTGGTCACAGACTCCCTGAATGGACAAGAATGCTTTTTTTCCAGATTGAGCCAAATAAGGCTGTTTCTACAGGAATGGAGTATGACTGAGAAAATTCAGTCATCTGGAATTTAAGATATTGTACTCCATACAGGGTAAAATGGGACAAATTTTTAAGTAACCATGGTAGATCTACCTTATCTAAATCAGTTGGTCAACTACAACTAACTAGACTCTTTTACCAAAGACAGAAGCCACAATATTTCAGCATAATGTTTTGGCTTAACTACATTGCACAGCTAAGTGATGGAATTCACAAATGGAGCCAAACAAACATTTGACGAGGGATGTTCTTCCAAAAATGTTCTTATACCTGCTATATGAGAGAATAGTTGCACCTAAGAGGGTACTCCCAAATGTGTGTGACAAAATGGAATTTGAAGATAAACTCATTTTGGTATAAAAAATATCAAAATCTACATAGTCTTTGCAGAACATATTTCCATTAACTTTTAAAGGATCCCTTATATGCATGGACTTAACCATCTTTAATACAAAAAAATAGATTTCTAATACCATTTTCCATAGGCTTTTTGAAGGGCTCTCATTCTGCCACAAAACTTACTGACCATCGGGCCTGGCGGCACCGTGGCCTAGTGGCTAAGGTCCTCACCTTGAACACCCCAGGATCCCATATGGGTGCCAGTTCTAATCCCAGCGGTTCCACTTCCCATCCAGCTCCCTGCTTGTGGCCTGGGAAAGCAGTCGAGGACAGCCCAATGCTTTGGGACCTTGCACCCTCATGGGAGACCTGGAAGAGGTTCCTGGTTCCCAGCTTCGGATCAGCACAGCACTGGCCGTTGAGGCTCACTTGGGGAGTGACTCATCGGATGGAAGATCTTCCTCTCTGTCTCTCCTCCTCTCTGTATATCTGACTTTGTAATAAAAATTTAAAAATCTTAAAAAAAATAACTTACTGACCATCACATATTTCACCAATAAAACTTATTTCTGATGCCCTGAATGCTAATCTGAAATCACCTAGCACTAACCTTAGGTCAACAAAATTGAAATGTAGAACTGTTTTTGAAATGTGAACTTCTGGTTACATTTCTATCAAGTACTAGCAGTGACTGCATATTACTATCAACTCCCCAGGGAAAATATCTGATTGGCTATTTGAATTATTAATGACAGCCCTTCAGCTATAAATCAACTATGTGTGTATGCAAGTATGTGTTTGAATACACATATATGTACACAGCTGTGAATGTGGTCTTCACTGATGGTTGTTTTTACATTAACTTGTAAATGTAAGAAGAGTTCAGTACTGCCAGAGCTCAGGTACCCAGTCTGCAGAGTATGAACCAGACCTGGACGGAGAAGAGTAAGAGGAACCCAACAAGCGCCAGGTGAGATCCCGCAAGATGGCCACCTTGGATTTGTGATCTGCCTTTCTTTGGCTTTGATCCCTCAGAAGACCTGTTTGTTATTTACACTTTGTTTCACGAGATACCCTTATATCATTGTGTTTCATTTTCTCCTTTCCCAAAAGTCAGTACATTCTGTTACTTGCTGGCAAGTAATCATAACCTTCAAAATTGAGGCTGCTTTTGCAGAATTAATACAGTTACAACCAAAAATAAGCAACATTTTACTTAGCTTTCCAAATGCATTACAGATCAAGGTATAATTTCCATTGGGATATTGAAATGCTGGAACTAGCTCAAGGGCAATTCTCACTATCTTTACAGATTCATAGCAATCCCCAGTTGAGAGCCATTAAATAGAGGCAGAAAGGGATGCTTGAGCACTTTTTCCTAAACTTTTACAAATATAAGTTCATCTAACTTTTTTCCATTCATTTGAAATACATACACAGAGCTCACATCCTCTGATTCATTCCTTGCTTATCTGCCACTGCCAGCCCAAAGCCAGGAGTTTGGGTTGAAACAGAGCCAAGAGTTCATTGTACAATATTTGTTTTGACTAGACTAGGTCTCCTGCAAAAAAGAAAGGACCCAAATGCTTGACCTGTCGTAGTCACCTCGCGCTTCCTAGGGTACACATTAGCAAAAAGTTAAAATCAGAAACAGAACCAGGAACTAGTTCTTGAACTCAGGAACTAAAATATAGAATGCCAGCATCTCAAACTGCATCACTCCTGGGACTGCCCTTCCTCACATACTCATTTCAAAAGTTGCTTTTCAGGTTCACCCAGTCTTTGCTAGTTTCCTGATAATGAAGGAACTATTTTAGGTACCACTTTTATAGATATGAAACATTATTCCTTATTGCGGGGAGGGTGCCAGAGATGGGTGGAGGGTGGGGGGTGGGGGAAGGATCCTATTATTCCAAAGAAAGACAGGAAGCACCACAAATGAGTATGATGAAAGATAGAATGTTAAATGTCAGAAAAAGTATAAATACTGATATTATTACAGGCAAGGTACAGGATAGTTACTAGTTAATAAGAGTAAAAAGGAAACTCAGCAAATTTGGTAGATTATGAGAAATTAGCTTGGTCTGCACAGGCAAGAGAGGGAAGACACACCAGGCAAGAGAAACTATCGGAGAGTACAGAGGCTGCAAATCATAGAACACAGCACAGAAACAGTAGCAGCATGGGTGTGTTGCACTGTAGGATGCCTGGAGACATGACACGAGACTGGGAGGGTAGGCTGTCTGCTCAGAGAAGGCCCTGAATCACATGATAAGATGTCTAAAACTTCATGCTATGAGCAAGGGAGTGGAGGAAAATAAGGCTTTAGAGCAGTAAAATGCCATCATGAATTTTATATTTGAGAAGAGTATCTCTGGCCACAGGATATAGAATGAATTGGAGAACAGAGATGACTGTGAACCCCATTAGGAAGCTGCAAAAGTCCTCCAGGTAAGAGTCAATGAGGTGCCTCTCCAAGGCAGTTGCAGTGAGGACAGTAATAAAGGGACAAAACTGAGAATCGGTGTAGAGTTGACAGGATATGCTGACAAATTATACAGGGAGTCTGCAGGTCCAAAAAAAAAAAAAAAAGTTGAAGCTGCTTATCTACGGATATTTGATTTTCTCTTATTTAAAAAGGAGTTGGCATTTTTCTCCCTCATAATACTTTGCAAGAAATGAAAACATCTGATGCATGTAAAAGGTAACATTCACAAGAAGGGATTTATTATATGTAACAAATTACTGCTTCTCTGTATCTAGAATGTTAATACTAGGCTTTTTGAAAAGCTGTAGGAAATGTACAGTATGGGGAAAGCAGTGAGTGGCGAGAGAATGATGCAGGGAAAAATCCGAAGAAGGCTGGGCTGATGAAATGAAGCATGGAATCCCTAAACCTGCAAAGCTGTATCATGGAAAATAATTTTTTAAAAGAAATGCATAATAGAAAATTTTACATAGATTTTTAAATATTTATACAAAAATAAAGTTAATAATTCTATTTGTCCATTGGCTTTTTGAAGTTCCCTCAGATATCATCCTTGGGAGAATGGAGAATAACCATTCATTTTATTTGCATTATTCTGTACCACAGCAGTGGAATTTCCACAGCATAGTCAGACGTACAACTCTTTTATTTTCATCTCACTACAACCAGGGCTGAGCAAAGTATCGAACAGATTGCTGACCTAGGAGTGTACTATGCAGAAAAAAACAAGAAGTGAACTTCTTGAAGTTCCTCCTAAGCCTATCTATGCAGTAGTTAAAGCTATGGAAATACAACAGAAAACTCTGCAATTACAATCTGAACTTGGAAACAATTGTGGTCAGGTTCAAACTGAAACAGACAGAATGGAAATGGTCATTCAGACAAGACTGGCAGCAGCAGGGCACAAACTTGCAAAGAACACAGCAGCAGACCAAAGGATGAGCCAAAGAGGACTTCTTTGCACAAGTCTGGGACATGGATGAATCCTGAAGCTGTTCCTAAATAACAGTCTGCTAAATCCCTGTTCAGGAAAGAGTGGAGGAAATCAGTCTTCACATTTAAGCTGTCTCTTTCCTCATATGTTTATGGGCCAGTATATAGTGTGGGTTCTGTCAACTTCCATAAATTCTGTTCAACACTTCTTCCACTCTAGTCTCAGAAAGTGATGAACATTTGAATCAATTGTTTTCAAATTAATAATTGAGATTTGTGTGGTCATCAGTGGACAACTCAAACAATTCCCATTATAAAATCTATTTAGGGCCCCTTACCTAGGTATGCTACACTTCATAGAACCACCTACTGCAGCGCCTTGTGTAGTAGAGATGACCAAATAATGTTTTTGTTTTTCTTTGTTAACTTTGAGGGTCTTGTTCATGCAGGGACTCATCAGCCCAGACTCCCTCCTGTGTTCACTGGGATCCCCTGGAGAAGCATAGTTAGTATCCTTTCCTGTCAGCATGTTAAAGCTACCTGGCCCACTGCACCACTGCTACTTAGAATAGAACCTCCAGAGAATGAGAATTGTGCTTCTTTTATCCTTCTATTGCCCTTCTTCTACAGTGTGCCCTAACTATGCTCTGCTTAGTGGAACTCTGGGGAATTTTTTTACTCGTCTCCCAGGATGCTAATGGGAGACAAAGTCACAACATAAGTAAAAAATCAGCAAAGCTTATATTTGGAGAACATTCTTGGAAATGCAAAGTATATACACTTAGCAAGCAAAGAGAGAAAGATTATAGGCTAAAAGGGACTTAAATTCCATGTTATGCAGTGGAACTCATAGCACAATTAAAAATGATCACTGGATTAACGTTTTATGATAAGAAATTAACTTAAATGTATTGATGATACAGATAATTAACAGATCTTTAATAACTAGATACAAATTAAGATATTTATAGATATGAGTTTATACATTTGGATATATGAATTTCTATTTTAGATATGTTTTTAATGTTTTATACTTTAAAATGAAAAGACATGATTACAGAAGAAGGAAAACTTAATGGTCACAGGCTGGTAATATTTTAAGTAATGTAATACTACAAAAAATCTTTTGAAATATAGAAAGAAAAATATTGCCTTGTTGATAACTCTTTCACAGGGCCAAACTTACTGTGATTTAGGGAATTCAACAATAACCCTTTTGTTTGTTGTTATCATCCAATATCTCTTTTCCAGTTTACAAAGCTTTTAAAAGTTTTCTACAAACCTCAGTAGGGTTTCAGAAGAAACTCAAAGAGAAAAGGGTGCCATAAAATCGTATTTCCCAAAAGAGACACATAAAACAAAACTTTGGAGGACAGCAGTAGTCTGCAGCAGCAGGGGTAGTTGCCAGTTAGACCTTAATGGAGGAAAAAATGGATAGGAATTTGTCTAGGATCAATACACACCCTTGTAGGTTTCTACTTCCAGAAATCTCCTGCCCTTTAAGATTTCACACTTCCTATTCCTTAAAACTACTGTCCTTGCTGCTACTCAATCCTTTCCAGTAGACAAGCACACTGACAATGAACTAGAAGAATCTTTTTCCCAATTCTTAAATGGACAGAATGGAACAAGAAAAAGGTATTGCCAGGTAGTTGTCACCTAGCAGAATATCATAATGTCTAGAACTCATTTGAAAACATAAATTCTTTTGCAATGAATATGCATGTTGGCTTTAATCTAGAACTCAGGATTAATTTTATAAGGTCTCTAATCAATCTATGGGTAACTAGTTGGTTGGTGAATATTTCAATGATGCTAATCAAAAGCCCAGCATCAAGAGACAGCCCGCAGAGTATTTTTGGCTACTTTAATCTCCTATCAACACTAGGGAATTTGTCAGTTAACAAGAGATATTAGAAATGACTGCATTGGTGAAGTGAGAGTTGTTCAAAATGTGGATTGGCTAGAAATATTGTGTGAGTACTTTGGTAGTTATTTTTGTATAAATCTGGTCACCTAGGAGCTTACCCTTGGAGTAACGCCCTTAACCTGAACATCTTTTATGTCCTAAATTTTGTATTAACAAAGAATTCAGTCTTCTGGTTCCTAGATTATGTGAGTCCTGAATATAAACTATGATCTTCCTATAGAGCACATTTCATGCAGATGATTATGGTTGCCTTGAAGTAAGACTTTCCTGAAATTGCAAAATAGGTTGCATAACTCCCTGTATACACTTACTATTCAATATTCACAGATGCACATAATGTTCTCTGACACTTGCTTACCCCGGAGTCCATCCACTGAATATGGAGGTTGGGTGAAAGGAGAGCTAGAGTCATCACCTACATCAAAATAATGACGGCTTTCCCATCAGGCAGTAAAAACCTCTTCACTGCACATTGCTGTCTTGGCTGGGACGATTTAGCAACAGATGTGTCCCTAACATTTCCAGCTGTATATAAAATGCTTTTTTTCCACACAGAAGCCTAACACCACTCAAGTATTTTAAAAAGACATACAGCCACACTCACATATTCAAACTGGGGTCTGCAAACTACAGCTCAAGGATCATATAGGGTTTGCCTCCTGGGTTATAGAAAAATTTCAAAAATATATTCAAAAATTTCATGGGAATGTTATTTTAAAAAAGGAAAGAATCAATTTCCTTGTACCAAAATAAGTTTGTTTTAATTCCTTTGTTCTGTTTCCTAACCACTCTTATATCACAGGTGTTTTATGACCTATGTGGAAAAAAACATGGCATTAATTATTGGTTTCCAAGAAATAAATAATGTAAGAATAATTGCAGAAATACAAGCCATCTATACCCTGAGAACAGGGTATTAAAACGACTGGTTTTGTAAGAGGTATTAAAAACTTCTGTTTTTAAAATAAGATGTTTGATCATCACTCAGACATAACAGTTAACGTTACCAAGCTTGCACTGATGTCAGAGCAAAAGAGTTGACCAACTGTATTTTTTTTAACTTACTGGAAAAGCAGAGTAACAGACTGGGAGAGAGAGAAATAGATCCATCTGTTGATTCACTCCCAAAATATCTGCAACTATCAAAGCTGGTCTCTGATGTGGTACAAGGATCCAAGCTCTTGAGTCATTCTCTGCTACTTTTCCAGGTATAGTAAGAACGAGCTGGATGGGAAGTGGAGCAGCAGCAACTCAAACTGACAGCTGTTCGGCATGCCAGTGCTGACGGTTGCCACTTTATCCAGTGGCTAATCTTTCACCTCCAAGTGTCAGCATCCCACATTGGCACCAGGTCATGACTCAGCTGCTCCACTTCCCATCCAGCTCCCTGCTTGTGGCCTGGGAAGGTATCAGAGGATGGCACAAGTCTTTGAGAACCTATGCACACATGGGAGACCTGGCATAAGATCCTGGCTCCTGGTTTTGAATTGGCTCAGATCTGGCCATTGTGATCATCTGGGGAGTAAACCAATGGATAGAAGGTCTTTCTCTCTCTCTCCTCCATATAACTGATCTGCCTTCCCAATAAAAATAATTTTGTAAATACCATGGTCATATTGTACATATAGGCATAGGAAAAAACGTCAAAAAAAAAGGCTGTCACTAAAACACTGCCTCAAATTAAACTTTCCAAGTGTCTATTACTCTCCTGTTTAATCTTTTTATATATATATATTTTTATTATATTATTTATGTATCTGAGGTGAAGGGGGATATTGAGGGAGAATCCCCACCCAGTCTCCCACCCGCCCAAGGTCGCAGATGTGGGGCATGCTGAGATACTTGCTCAAGTGGTCCTAATAGTCTTCCAGTTATGGATCGCTGCCAGTCACATCCCTCCCAGCTCGATTAGGTCATTGAAGAAGCCACTGATTGTCACAGTCTATCATGGAGTCTTCGTTTGCCCAGTATTTCGCTGCCCAACGTTTAGCTGAGGTGGTTGATTGTTTCGTCCTCCGTCCTCTCCTAGCCAGGGCTTTGAGTCCAGCAGTTCGATTGGGGAGATCACCAAAGAGACTTAGAGATATTCCCAGATCAGATTCCCGCATGTTCCAGCTAGCACCGATTCCGGCACAGTCCATTGCCACAATCAGTTTTTGGTTGCAATTGCTGGGCTAGCTCCGTTCTCAGTCCCAACTTGCACTGGAACCAAGGGTGTTGCAGTCCAGCCTGGTTCTGTGCAGCATGCACTCGACTCTTTCATCAACCAGTGGGGTCTGCAGCCCAGTCGGGGCGACCCACAGTAACCGCCACCAGGCCCGCCCCTCACCCTGGCCTGCCAGTATACATAGCAGACTAGTCCAGTCTGTCCCACTTCCCATATGGCTCCAGTACCTGTCAGTGGGCATTGAATTTAGTTCCCTCCAACCAACTCAACTCTCCAGCCCTCACAGATATTGCTGAGTGCCTCGCCTTCCAGCCACCCCTCTCCTGTTTAATCTTACAAATGGTTTTATCTAGCAGACATCAGGATTTTTAACAAAATAAAATGCATTAAAAGGAAAATTGATATGAAATCACAGTAGTGATTTAACGAAAAAGGTTTTGTAACAGATTTAAGAGGAACCTTAAGGTTCCAGTCCACCAACAAACAGGCAGGGACTTGCTCGAGTTATTATTGAAATAAGAAGCAGGTACTTTTTAATATACTAATCTACAGATGCTACATCTCTTCTATTTAACCACAATATCAGTCTCTCCAAGCTAGACACAAACAATCTGTAAACCATAGTAGAGGAAGAAACTTCCAGTCCATTAGAATTACATTCCTCACTATCCTGTCTCACAGACAAATGAGAATTTAAGCATGGCAAATGAACTCCATGTGAAACAAACCCAGACAGGCAGATTCTTCTAACATATTTTTTCTAATTCTCATTGGCAAAGGTCTCACCATTTTTTACCACTGTAAAAACAAAAGAACAACAAAAAGACTTAAAAGTTATATACATTCATGGGCCTGGCACAGTAGCTGAGCAGCTAAAGCCCTCGCCATGCACACGCGAACATCCCATATGGGTGCCAGTTCAAATCCCAGCTGCCCCACTTCCCATCCAGCTCCCTGCTTGTGGCCTGGGAAGGCAGTAAAGGACAGTCCAAAGCCTTGGGACCCTGAACCTGCATGGGAGACCCAGAGGAAGCTCCTGGCTTCGCATCAACTCAGCTCCGGCCATTGTGACTGCTTAGGGAGTGAATCATCGGACAGAACATCTTCTTCCCTGCCTCTCCTCCTCTCTGTATATCTGCCTTTCCAGTGAAAATAAATAAATCTTTAAAAAAAGTAGTATATACACTCACACATGGAAACATCTCTTGATTTTCAAGGATTCAGCAAACTATGTTTAAGAGAAATTCCAAACCACCAAGAGGCAATGAAATGCAGCATTAAAATATAGGGGGGAGGAGAGTTCTATGAGTAATCTGAGACTCAAGTAAAAACATCAGGACTGCTTCTGATTTGACTTTTAAATTCATATCTAAGAAATTATGGGAGAACTTGCTGAGTTTTTCCTAAACTTTCCAAGTGTCTAGCACATGGCCACATTACGTATGTAATGAAACTTGAAAGTTGAATATGCCACTGCATAATATCATAGATTTCACTAGAGTTTTAGCAGGAAAATTGCAGTTAGTTCAGAACTATCAGAGGATTTTGCATCCTTTCATCATTTCTGGGGAATGGAGAAACCATAGAACTGTGGGAAAGCTAGTCATAGCAGTTCTTTTCAGCCCCAATCAGAAGGCTACCTTGCCTTTACTTGGAAACTACTGGACAGCCTGCTGATGTCATTCATCTTTGTTAGCCTAGGTACAAGCCACTTATATTGAGATTCTACACTGGCCTGCATTTTCATAACCATCCAACCTGCTACTCTCAAGGTCTGTCCAAGATTCTGTCCTCATTTGGCCTAATACTTCTAGAAGCTTCCTGCCTGTAATGGGAAGCAGAAAGACAGCTGTCAGGAGTGCAACTATGTGATCTACACCAGTCACTACTTGTTTCTTGCACTGAATGTGAAAAAAACTATAATTACCTGTACCAGGAGTGATTCATAAAATTTAGTTTAGGATTGGCTCAACTGACTAATCCTCTGCCTGCACAGCACTGGCATCCCATATGGGTGCTAGTTCGGGTCCTGGCTCCTCTGCTTCCCATCCAGCTCTCTACCTATGTCCTGGGAAGCAGCAAGGATAGTGCAAAGTTTTGGGACCCTGCACTTGTGTTGGGAGAACTAGAAGTGCCTGGCTCCTGGCTTCAGATTGGCTCAGCCCTGGCCAGTGCTTCCATTTGGAGAGTGAACCAACAGATGGAAGATCTCTCTGTCTCTGTCTCTTCTCCGTAATATGCCTTCCCAACAGAAATCTTTTTTTAAAAAGACTTGATTGAAAACTTTAAGTCAGTAGAGGTCATCCACTCCCATTTGAATCTCCCACATGGGATGGAAGAAGTCCAAATCCCTCCTTGCAGGGCCCAATGTCACCAGAACAACAGCAAGGAGCCCTAAGTAGTCTACAGAAACAGAAGAACAATAAACTCTCCTCAGGACTATGGAGAGGAGCTTTCTCTGGTCCTTACTTAGTTTCAACTCTGGATCCCCACCCTCTCTTGCAATGACCATCAGGGTCGTCCCAGAGGCCCCCCGCCAAAAACAAAACAAACAACCATTAACAAAAAATCAGAATAGACAGAGAATAAGGAAAGCTTAGAACTAGACAGGAAACTATCACTGGGGACTCATACATACCTTACTAGGTAGGACACAAAAATAAATTACTCCTAACTAGGGTATGGAGGATTTTTCTGCACACCCCTCCCAACAGTGTTCTGTGCCTCAACTGTGGACATATGCCTTGTTAAAGCTATAAGCCAGTTTAGACTATCCTAAAATCTGCCAAGTTCAGTAAAAATTACGCTTCAACACTATAAACTGCTAAATACTAAAATGAAAATAGACACGAGACAGCTGATTAGTATCCTATAGCCATTTTAAGGTAGATAGAAGCCAGTTGTTTACAAACTAGAATTGAAATGTTAATGAAGTAGGTGCCTCTATTCCATGAAACTCGGCTGCAGAATGGCGCCAAACCCCGCGGGCGCATTTGCTGTTCCCCTTGGACCCAAAGGGGGCAACGGAGCTCCCAGGTTAGCAGCCATGGGGGCAGCCTCAGAGCTGGACTGAAGTCTGAGCTCCACCCTGCTCCCAGTAGTTGGGAACGGGCAACTCGGTGGGTTTCATTGTTAGGGTGGGGGCAGATTGAAACTCCGGCAAAGAGGCGGGTTGCCGGGGGTGCCTCTATTCCATGAAACCCAGCTGCAGAATGGCGCCAAACCCCGTGGGCACATTCACAGTTCCCCTTGGACCCAAAGGGGGCAACGGAGCTCCCAGGTTAGCAGCCATGGGGGCCACCTCAGAGCTGGACTGAAGTCCGAGCTCCGCCCTGCTCCCGTTAGTTGGGAGCGGGCAACTCGGGTGAATTCCATTCGCCAAACCCACAGCAGAGAGGCTGAGGGCGAGTCCTCTGTTCTGGCGAGCTCAGAGATTTTTACAATATCAAATACCTTTTACAAAGCTATTTGGGGACACCCATCAATAGGCCCAACTTTGGTATAGGGGAGACAGGATTCCTCGCAGTGCCCAGGAACAAAGGCTTGAATCTCTAGGACAACACACCCACCACCCTCGTTGGATGGTGAATAGAACACAGGTCAAGCCGAGTTGGGCCATTACACCTGCTACTCTGCTCGAATCAAGGATGCGAAGCCACAATGTCTAAGGCTGAGGCTAGGACAAATGAGGGACTGCAACAAGATGAGTCAGAGCAACCACTGGCAGGCATATGATCTATGGCTAGTAACAGGCCCAGTCTGGGAGCCAAGGGGATACCCTGACTAGGTTGAGGCTCCCTCCAAGGGGAACGTGTGCGGGAATGGGGGCTGTGTCCTAACCTAGAAATAGTTGTAGTCTCCCAAGGCACTAGTGTGGGCTGGGATTGGATGCACCCGTCTGGTGTCCTGGATAACCAGGGTAAACATGAGACTGGCTAGGCTAGGTCTTGACCCCCCACTGAGCCACTTGTGAACTGTACGTGGGTATAGATGTGCCACAGCTGGGCTGAAACATCATATAACAAGAACCTGAAGGGGGTGAAAGCCAGCCAAGTTAAGCCACTGTTCCTGCTTGGACAGGAGGTGAACTGAGAAGAGCTGGCTCAAAACCCCCCTGGTATGCGCATAACTTGGCAAGGGGAGAGGGCTCAGAGGGAGGTGCCTGGGCAACTCCTCTGGCAAGATACAGACCCTCCAGGTCAGCGCAAGAAGCACAATAGGAAACAGCCCAGAATAGGCCATGGAAAATTTCCCACGGGCATACATTTGGCACGGGACAGGGGCAGACCAGGCTGAATCTGTGCATGTTGTCCACTGGCATGTCCAGACACCAGAACGGAGTGAGGGTTGGGCCAGGTTTGGTTGCGACAAAACCAGCGTACATTGTGGAATGTCAGGGAGAGGTTACCAGTACTGGATTTGACTGCAGCGCCCAACCAGCACACGTGAGAACCAGGAGGGGCAGAGCTGGCATCGGAATTTAGGGGCTGGTCCCCTCACCGGATGGCTGCTCCCACTGGAGAGCGTGGGCTGGTTTGGGGACAGACCACAATAGGCAGGGCTGCAACACCTGTGCGCAGCACGGGAACTAGACCAGGGAAAAGTCAGACTGAGCAAATTATCCCATACTGGGGCAAGCATAGATCAGAATGGATGAGGGGTGTAAGGACTTGGCCGCTGCACTGGCTGGCGGAAGCTGGCTCTGGGGACTGATTCTGTCAAGTCAAATCGGAACCACCCGAAAAATGCATAAACCGGGACAGTGAACGACCCAGGAGGGAAACAATGGGTTCCCCCCTCCTGGGTCACTGCTCCTGCGGGAGGACATGATAACTTGGAGAGGGGCTGGGGTGGCTAGACAGAGAGAAACGCAGCAACATCTGTGGGGGCTGGATGGCCGAGCTGCTTAGTCAGAACTAAGCTTTGAAACCCAGGGACAAGTGCAAGAGCTAGATGGGATGTGGGACAGACTGGACTAGTCTGCTATACACACAGGCGGACCAGGATTAGGGGCGGGCCTGGTGGGGGTTATTGTGGGTCGCCCCCACTAGGCTGCAGCCCCCACTGGCTGACACAAGTGTCGAGTACGTGCTGGACAGAACCAACCTCACCTGCAGCACCCACTGGTTCCAGAGCAACTCCAGTCTGAAAACAAACCAGCCCAGGAACTGCACCTACAAGCTGATTGTGGCAATGGCCAGCTGGACTCAGAACCCTAGCCAAGAAAAGACAGAGGACAGAACGGGTCAATCAACCATCTCAGATATATGTTGGCAGCGAAAACCGGGCGAATGAAGACTATGATGGACAATGTCAACCAGTGAACTCTACAACGACCTCATCAAAATTGGAGTGGCAAGACTGGTAGTGATTCATATCTAGAGAAATATTAAAACCACTTGGGGTCGATCGCAGCTAAATAGTCTACCCAAGAAGCTGTACATTCCATCTGGACAATGAGCAGCTGGACTATGTGCTTAGCATCTGTTTGCAAGGGAAGAATCTTGATTAAATTTGAACTGTAAAGCTGCAACGGGGTGGGGGGGGTCCACCGTGGGGGAGGGGGTGGGGGGAACCCCAGAGCCTATGAAACTGTCACATAATGCAAAATAATTAATAATTAATAAAAAAAATTTTTTAAAGAAATTAAAAAAAAGAAATGTTAAAGAAGTAGTCACAGGATGTGGTTAAAAACCTGCATTTTCTAACATACCAGTCACTCAATACAATGTCAATTAATTCCATATTGTTGGAAACTGTTGTTGTTATGTTATGGCTTTTGATTGGTCGGAACAATATTCTGCCAGCTATGCCTTTAGACCAGAATTGGTCTCCCCAAAAAACTGTTGAATTGAGCTGGACAATAAAATGCTGGACTATGCATGGGACATGCTTGGCCTGAAAGAAACAAGACTGGATTTGAACTGTAATACTGCAATAAGGTGGAGCAATCCACCATGGGGGGAGGACACGCGGAGGGGATGGGGGAACATCAGAGCCTGTGAAATGATGCTATAAAATGAAATGCAATAAAAAAACTTTAAGTCAGTACTTCTTAACCCAGCCACTCTATTATAAGCATTTCTTGGCTCTTTTCACATCTTCAAATAGTGTTCACAGTTAATGTTGCCTACCAGGACACTTTCAGAAACTAAGCTAATACCTTACCTAATATAAAGAAAACATGAAATGAATATAATCTATAATAAAATAATATATCACCCAGTAATATCCTTAGATGAGATTTATTCTGGAGGATATTTTAACTTGGTTGATCTTGATCTGAACCCAAAACTACCACTAATGTAGTAACTACAACAGCCACAAGTCATGGAAGTACATATAGGAACACAATGTTTGCAATACTGAAAAGCTCTTAAGAGTCTAAATAGGGCCCGGCAGCGTGGCCTAGTGGCTAAGGTCCTCGCCTTGAACGCGCCTGGATCCCATATGGCGCCAGTTCTAATCCCAGCGGCTCCACTTCCCATCCAGCTCCCTGCTTGTGGCCTGGGAAAGCAGTCGAGGATGGCCCAAGGATTTGGGACCCTGTACCCGCGTGGGAAACCTGGAAGAGGTTCCTGGTTCCCAGCTTTGGTTAGGCACAGCACTGGCTGTTGTGCTCACTTGGGGAGTGACTCATGGGATGGAAGATCTTCCTATCTGTCTCTCCTCCTCTCTGTATATCTGACTTTGTAATAAAATAAATAAATCTTTAAAAAAATGTCTAAATAAAATGAGAAACCATCTCCTGTGAAACTACAGGATAGATGTCCTCTTAAAAATTACACTGTTTCAAAACCATTCAAAAGTTATTTCCATTTATAGAAAACAGAAGTAAATTCTAGCCTTGAAGTATTGTAAAAACAGGACTGTAACCATAGAGATAGCCACAGAACAGTAGACATGCATATGTGGGAGTGTCTCAAACCTTACGCGAAGTCTGGCAATCCTGGACCCCACCCACTAAACAGTACTGGCAGTCACACTCCCAAATAACCTTGACAACAAAACAACTCTGCTGAGCTCAACAAGGTCCCCAAGAAATAGCAGACCACTGAAGGCCACTTAAACACAATCTGTTTACTAGCTGGTTCTTTCCACTTTAGTGTACCTTTTCCTATCACATTGAACAACTTGCCAGGACAGTAGTCCAACATCCTTTGTCAGCAAAACAAAGTAGTCTATACAGAACTGTACCCTATGTTATTGTAGATCATGAGGATCAGTGCACATCTTAGAGTACATCTCTGTGTCCAGTGGTTCTCCACTGTTAGTATATGTTAAAAATCAGCACATTCATATCTTTTTGCAAATAACAGAATGGGAGTTCTGTATAAAACTCCCAATAATCATACCCCAGAAAGATTTTTGTGAGTTTTTATTTACTAATAGGGCTTTTAAAGTCCCTATTGGGACCGGATCATGGAGAATCACTCTTTAGGGAACTGAAGGGATAGCTATACATATAGGTACAGGTACATAAAAAATGACAAATATGAATTTAGATTTTTGAGCTTTGGAGTCCTGATTTTGTCGTACATCTTTTCATGTATGCTCTAAAAGTATCAAAGCAATCAAATGAGTTCACCAGATATAAGACTAGTAAGCTTGGTTTTTACTGACTTTGGACATATGCTCTAGGCAGTTAAACGGTTGCTGGGGAAAAAAATGGCATAACAAAATGCAAGCATTAGAAGAAGCACCAGCCAAGAAGGATCTCAGTACAGCGCCAAGCACCCAATTTTGACTGAAGGAAAATGGGACTCAGGAAATATCATGCTACTTGTCTCTTCTCTCCTTCTAAGTAACTCATCCAATATTGAGAGTTTAAATGTATACAGCTAACCATCAGATTTGTCGATCCAACTGCCCATTCAATAACAGTTTAGTTCTCTAGTAAGAACCTCAAAATTGCCACTCATCTTACACCTCAAGATGCAATATTCTGAGAAGCATTATAAATAGTTCCTATGGATGACCCATCCAATGTTACACAATACTAATCAAAGAGAGCAATACATAATCCAAATTGTGTTTATCAAGGAATTTGAGAGAGTGAGAGAGCTCTGAATTGGTAGGAACCAGCAACAGATGACACTGCTGAAGACTGCCTGATAATAAGTCAGAACACGTTGGCCATTATCCAACCTAACCAAATGGAGGTCTCTGGATATGGCTAATCCAAATAGGTAATGAAACATGTGACCTATAACTAAACTTCAGGTTTCCACTAAAGAATGCATCCAAGTTCTAGATTATGAGGCTATGGGTATGCTTTCTGGCAGAAAACTCTGGAGTAGGCTATCCATTCTATGTCACATGAGAACTGAGAGTGCTTCATTAAAGAAACACTGGTGTTCTCCTTACTATAGTAGCTTTATATTCAGGATTTTTCCTTATCAACCATTTGGACATTCATAGTTATTATCCTAGCCAATAGTCATTGCACACAATATTCCTAGCCGTCAACACAAATATCTGCATGCAAGTTTGTCAAAGAATAAAACTGCAGATTTTTCTCTGCTTAGTTATGTAATCATTTGTAAAAAAGAAAAAATGACAGAAGGGGCCTGGCACAGTGGCTTAATGGCTAAAGTTCTTGCCTTCAATGCATCCAGGATCCCATATGGATGCTGGGTCCCCATTTCCCATCCAGCTCCCTGCTGATGGCTTGGGAAAGCGGTCAAGGGCAGCCCAAAACCTTGGGACCTTGCACCTTCATGGGAGACCCATAGGAAGCTCCGGATTCCTGGCTTCGGATCAGCTCAGCTCTGGCTATTGAGGCCACTTGGGGAGTGAATCAGTGGATGGAAGATTCCTCTGTCTCTCCTCCTCTCTGTGTATCTGACTCTCCAATAAAATAGATCTTTCAAAAAATAACAGAAGTTTATCTGAAGGATATGCTATTCATCCTTACTACTAGACATTCTGCTAAGCCAGATCATTGGTGAACCAACACCTAACGGTAATTTCATTTCATAGCTGGAATTTACTCATCTAACCTTGGGCATTATGCCTGTTCTACATAAAACATGGCTATGAAGAGCTCCAAAGCACTCCACATCTTATTATCTGTTCAAATATTACTAATTAAAGCTATTGCATGATAATAGATGGAAGACGACTATACTTCATTCTAAAATTAATTCTGTCTTTTCCTGATATGCTGGTAAGATGAATAATGTAACTGATCCATTAATCACACCAAAGGGAGTAGTTGTTAGACTATTTAGAGACAATTCTTAACTAATTTGCATGAGTTGGGCATACTGATTTTATCACAGGTTTATTTCCCCTTTAATTTTGTTCTTCTCTAATCTCCTCACATTTTCCTAATACAAAGTATAAAACTTATTCTGTGTACATGCAAGTGTTCATATATGTTTTATCTAAAATTACATGATCTTTGGAGTAGGCATTTGGTCTCAAAATCAAATTAAACCTACATTCTGTATCACAATTCATGGCTTCAAGCATATACTCTGCTCCCAACTCCAGCTTTCTGCTAATGTGCACAATGGAAGGCAGAAAGTGATGGTGTAATTAGTTGAGTCACTATCAGTCACATCAGGGACACTTATTAAGTTCCTCAATTTTGTCTTGTATGGTCCTACCCAAAATTTACAAGTATTTGAAAAATGTAACAATGGATAAGAGCTCTCATTCTCCCCATCTCTATAGTTCTCAAAATTTAGATAACTATGTAATTCAATAGCTTTTAAAAATTAAACAATTTTGGTTTGGGACATGGAGTTGGGGCAAAAGCAGCTCCCTGCAGTGTGGTGGCTCTGGGGGGTTCCCCAGCCAGGCCAGACACAATGTTGGGAACTCAGACCAAAGTCATTGCCAAAAGACAGTTGACCGAGTCCTGGGTTTTGGGTAGTCAGCGCACCAAGTGGTTTCAGGCTCTGCTTGCTGGCCACGTGGCGGTTGGCTCTGGGGTTTTTAGGATATGTAATTCCTACCTAGGGACACCAATTGATAAGGCCAACGTGAGTGCAGGTGAGGGATGAATTCTGGGTGATTCCCACCAACAGGATCCTGGAACTTTATGGCAAGCATGGGGACTGAGACCTGGTGGTTTGGAGGGGAGTCTATAAGACCTATTTGGCCATACTGATTCACCAGGCCATATAGGAATCCTGAGATGGGCTGCTAGCATAGAGCATCACTGATTGCCACACACCAGTCCACACAAGAGCTATGGCTGGGGGCCTGTCTGGCAGGGATAGGTACCAGTACCTGACTGGATGGTGGAATAGTGGATGGCTCACACTTGGCAGGGTCAAGACACTAACCAGCACATAAGAGAACCAGGTCCAGGAGTAGATTCTCTGGGGGAGGTGTAAACCCAACCCTGTGGAAATAGAAGTCCCACAAGTTAGCTTGCAAGCTTGGGTGGCAATGGGCTGAGCTAGGTGTGGCCATGGAATCTGCCATCATTTATGGGTAAAGGAACCAACAACAGTCTTGGCAGGTCAAGGCAGCAGCACCCGAGAGTTCATTCTAAAATAGGATGTGGGGTGGGCCAAGCTGCAACTGAAAGGGGGTGGACAGGGCAGGGCCAAGCAAACCTCAACCCACAAGAAAGAACAGAAATCAGGATAGAGGACAGGTCATGCCAAACTAGGCTCTTACACGGACTGGTCTGCATGGGCCAAGGATAGTAGGGCTGAGACAGGTGAGGGGCAAAGTAACCACTGGCATGCATGTAGTCTAGAGCTGGGAATAGGCTTAGTTGGGAGCTATGAGAGTATACCCTTGCTGGGTTGGGGTTCCTATGGGAGAGTGCAGGGGCTAGAGTGGGGGCTGTGTTCTGGTCTGGATATGGTTGCAATCTCCCTTGGCACAAATGTAAACTAGGGCTGGGCACACCTAACCAGGCTAGACGCCAACACCATCTGATTCTCTGGAGAGCCTAGGTAGATGTAGGAAAGACTAGGCTAGATGTCTGCCCCTACTGAGCCATGTGTGAGCAGTGCTGCATATGGATGAGCCTTGGCTGGGATGAGATCCAAAAGTAAGAACCAGAATGGATTGAAGGCCAGCAAGGAAGGCTGGTCTATGGACCCACAGAATGCACAATATCTGTCATAGGGAGAGGTTCTGATGGAGAAGCTTGGGAAACTCCTCATTCAGGACACAGTCCCTGCAGGTGAGAGCAAGAACCACCATAGGGAACAACCCAGACCAGGCCAGAGAAAGATGACCACTGGCATACATTTGGCATAGGTCGGGGGCAGACCAGGCTGAGCCAGGTCACATCACCCACTGACAACTCTAAGCACCAGAACAGTGTGTGGGTCGGGCCAGGTTTGGTCACAACACAAACCAGTACACATTACAGAATGCCAACGTGAGGTGAGCTGTACCAGGTGTGGCCACAGTGCCCAAACAGCACATGTGAGAACCAAGGAGGGAGGGGGCAAAGCCGGCAGGAGGAATATGGGCTCCCCTGCTGGACAGTCACTCCCACTGGAGAGTGTCAGTTGGGTTGAGGGCCGACCAGACCAGAGCTACAACACCCGTGAGCCTCATGTGAGCTAGATCAGGGAAAAGCCAGGTTGGGCTGACTGTTCCAACTGGTGTAAGCATAAGTTAGAGTGGGTGAGGTTTGGTTGGGCTTTGCCACAGCATTAGCCGAGAGAGGCTGACACTGGGGGCTAAATCTGTCAAGTTAAATGCCAGAACCACCTGGAGACTGCACACTCGGAGTGGGAGTGGCCTAGTAGGAAGATAGTGGGCACCTCCCTTGGGGTTACCACTCCCACTGGACAGCACGTAAATTAGGACAGGGGCAAGGGTGGCTAGACAGAAAGGCACCCACCAGTATGTGTGTGGGCTGGATAGTAGGGTTGGTGGGTTGAACTAGGCTTCAATGTCGACTGACATGTACAAGAGCTAAATGAGATGTGGGACAGACTGGACAAGTCTGAGGTGCATACTGGCAAGATGGGAACCAGGGTAGGAAAAGGCCTGGTGGGGGTTATGAGGAGTCACCCCAACTAGACTGCAGCTCCCACTGGTTTGCGTGAGGGCCGAGTATGAAGTGGGTAGGATCGAGCTGGACTGCAACACCCATTGGTTCGTGTGGAAGACAGGGCTGAAAACAGCAATTGCAACCACCAGCATGTGCATAAGCTGATTGGGGCGATGGACAGTGCTGGACCCTGTACTGTCATGCACACACAAGAATCAGGTCTGGGATCACCTCAGACGACGTTTCTTTGGAGATCCAACTGAACTGCTGTTCTCAGAACCACAACCATGAAGAGATTATGTCAGCCAGTGGATTCTGAATAGGTCTCATTGTGCTTGGAACAGCGAGATTGACAGCAATTCAAAACTGTTCAACTATCAAAACTGCTTGAGCAGGACCCACAGAGCATGCCTCACACTGGGGACCTGGGATGGGTGGGAGGCTGGGTGGGGCTTCTGCCTTTGTTTCTCCCCTGACCCCAGATACAGGGGGAAAAAATGTTGGTATCAGTGTGGAAACAATGGTCTTACCCAAAGCGTCCTTGACGCTTTGTACCCTAATCAACTAATATGATAAAAAAATAAATAAAATTTTAAAGATTAAATGTTGGCATATTGTACAACTGTCAAAAAACTAGACAATTTTATAACTATTAAAATTATTTGTATTTTATTCAAATGCTGTTTCTAAACAGTTTTTTGCTAATGTATCAGGTCATATCCAATGTAATTTGTTAGATCTGAAACCCATACTGTTTTTCCATAATCATCTAAGTGATTTAAATGACATAAATAACTTTGAATTTCATGAGTCTCAGCCTATACATTGGGCAACTTGATTCGTCAAATGCTTTGTAGAATACAAAATCCATGCCAGGAAGTGTTCTGGATTTTAGTGTACACAAAACAATTGAGAGTCCTACTTTCATATTCCATGTATTAAGAGGGTGAGGACTAGAGGGAGACTAACAATAAAAAATCAAATACACACACACATACTGGTGGGTGCCTTTATGCCACAGCAGAAATGGAGTGGCAGAGAATAAGCAGTAAAGTGCAGAAACAGGGTGAATTTCATGGCTCAAACCACCACCAGTGCCACATCAGATGCATTTTGTGTACTGAGGAAAAGTTTCTGGGACTGCAGGGACAACAGCAAGCTGTGCACACACTAAGCCAGGAGCAAGCTTATATCTGGCTCAAAACATTGCACTGGTCTCACAGGGAAAACAGTATTGACTTGGTGTCCTTTGGGTTCCACCCAAGATAGTTTTGGGTGGTCCCCTAGGTCTAATGACCAGCAGGCCCAGACCCTCACCAGTGTCAGATCAGGTGTCATTTTGAATACTTGAGGGAAAGGCAGTGGGTATGAAGGAACAACTAGTTGCAAAGGTATTGAGTCAAAAGAGAACTCACTTCTGGCTCAGTGCATTCCACTGGTCTCACAGGGAAAATACCAACTCGGCATTCTATGAGTTCCACCCAAAATAGGTCCAGGTGATCCTCAGACCTAATGGCCAGGAGGTTCTGGCAGAACCAACATCACTGACAACCCAGTGATATAGGATAGCTGGCATTCCCCTAATCCTGGACACTGCTCAAACTGCTAGTGGGGAAAAGGCTGTGCAGACAATGGTCTGACCACAGCATAGGATCACAGTGGGTGGAGAGTGGTGAGCCAGGAGCTGCGGCTATGGAGACCATGGTAGAAGCCGAACCCAAGAGCCTGACTGAAACTCCCTGGAGGGAGTGGCACAAATAACTGTAAGCAAAGAACCAGGTATCAAATGCAATCATTAAAATCAACCTAAAGACCAGCGGGCAACACAGTTTAGAAACCTGCCCTAAGGAGAAGAATCTGATAACCAGAACAGCAATGACCAAGAGCAAAAGAGACAGAGGCACAATAAATATTACTGATGCTTCCCCTAAAAAGAAGCAAAAGCCTTAACTGAAGAACATATCAAGTAAATGTGGGATACAAAATTCAGGGGGGAAAAACCTGTTATAAAGTTTCTTAACAACAGTGAGAAGTACATACAGGAGTTCAAGGAATTTAAGGAATATGTCACACAAGAAATAGCAACAGTAAAACAAAATCAAGCCAAACTGTCAGAAATGAAGGACATAATGAGTAAATTAAAAAATCAATGGAGGGCCCGGCGGCGTGGCCTAGTGGCTAGAGTCCTCGCCTTGAACGCCCCGGGATCCCATATGGGCGCTGGTTCTAATCCCGGCAGCTCCACTTCCCATCCAGCTCCCTGCTTGTGGCCTGGGAAAGCAGTTGAGGACGGCCCAATGCATTGGGACACTGCACCCGCGTGGGAGACCCGGAAGAGGTTCCAGGTTCCCGGCTTTGGATTGGCGCGCACCGGCCCGTTGCGGCTCACTTGGGGAGTGAATCATCGGACGGAAGATCTTCCTCTCTGTCTCTCTTCCTCTCTGTATATCTGGCTGTGATAAAATGAATAAATCTTTAAAAAAAAAAAAAATCAATGGAAAGCCTCAATAGTAGAATCAACAAGGCAGAAGAATCTCAGAATTGGAAGATATTTCTTGTCACAATGGTGAAACAATCAAAAAGCTGGAAGAGGAACCGAGTCAAGCTAAGGAAAATATTCAAAAATTAAAGGACACTATTAAAAGGTCGAATATGAGTTATGAATGTTTAAGAAGGTGAAGAGAAATTGGGTTTAAAATGTATTCACATCCATGAAATGAAAAGAAACTTTCCTAATTTGGAAAAAGATTTGGGAAACAAAATATAGGAGGGACACAGAACTCCCACTAGGGTTGACCAAAAGCAAACATTGCCATGACACATGATAAACAAGCTCTCTTCAGTTGAACATAAGGAAAGTATCTCTAAATACACACATACAAAAAAAATTAGTTAACATGTACAGGAACCCCATTCAGAATCACTGCTGACCTCTCAAAGAAAATTCTACAGGCCAGAAGAGAATGGAGTGACATGTTCCAGATTCCAAAAGGAAACAATTGTCAGCCCAGAATAACTTACCCAGCACAGCTTTCCTTTGTCTTTGAAAATGAAATAAAATTCTTCCAGTTAAAAAAAAAAAAAAACTCAAAGAATCCACCTTTTCCACACATGACTTTCAAATAATACTGAAAGATGTACTCTTTTTTTTATTTCCCTTATTTTATTAATTATATTGCATTATGTGACAGTGTTATAGGTACTGGGATTTCCCCCACCCCTTCCCAAACCCTCCTCCCAATGGTGGATTCCTCCACCTTGTTGCATTACCACAGTTCAAATTCAGTTGAGATTCTTTCATTGGAAGTATTTACCAAGCATAAAATCCAGCATCTTATTGTCCTGGTAAGTTCAATGGTTTTGAAAGATGTACTCTTGACGGAGAAAGGAATACCACCTACCAAGCACAAAGTCAAACGTAGAAAACATCCCAAAAAAACAAGAAAAGACAACTGAATCAATGAACAGCCTATTGCTAAAATGACAGGACCAAATTACTACCTGTCAACATTAACCCTGAATGTATAAGGCTTAAACCCATCATTCAAATGTAGATTAGCAGACTGGATGAAAAGATAAAAACTTTTTTTTACATATAGGAGACACATCTAACCAAAAGATATGCGGAAACTGAAACTGAAATGATAGAAGAAGATATTCCAGGCTAATGGAAAGGAAAAATAAGCCGTTGGAGCCATTCTTATATCAGATAATAGACTTTGACATTAAAAACATTAAGAATTGAAGAAGGACATCACATAATTTTCAAAGGAGCCATTCAGCAGGAAGAGATCACTTTACTAGTTTCTTATACTTTCTTTTTCATTTCTAATTTGACTTGATTTTTCTCTCTACTTTTCTTTGCTAGTCTGGTTAAAAGTTTGCTTTGCTCATCTTCTTAAGAGTTTTTGTTGAAATCTGTAGGTTTTTTTTTAGTTTCAGTTTCATCTATACTTACTGCGATTTTAATCATTTCTTGTCTCTTAATCATTTTTTCATAAGTTTATATTTAAGTACTGATTTTATAAATGCTCCTCTCAATACTGTTTTTGCTGCATCTCATGGATTTTGATATTTTTAGTGTCATTTCTTCAAAAAAAGTTTGTTTCGTCAGTGTCACATAGATCATACAGTAGCATTGCTTGCTTAAAGAAGGTTGTATTATCTTTTTCATTTCTTCAACCATACATTAGTTATTCAGTGGCATTTAACTTCCTGTTGTAAATTTTCTATTCTTCAGGTTAATTTTATTTTACGACTTTTCACATTAGGGGATATATAGTAACTATGTAATAGATTTATATCCATATGTGAGGATATAATCCAGTATGCATCTCTACTTCCAAAACAAAGATAGACTCTTAATGAGACTGTTGGATGCATCCTGACAATAAGATGCTAGACTCTGCCACTGTACATACTTACAATGTCAAGGTACACTTACATAGCAGAATGATGGACTTTTCACTGTTTATGAAGGACTATATTTTTGTAATCATAGGAAAAATTAGTAGGGTGAGAGGATTTGGAAAAGGGAAGAAGAGAAATCCCAGAACCTATGGAATTTTTGTAATTAAAAACTCAAATCTATTGGTGCAATACCCATCAACCAAATAAAGTGAACCTTAGTCATTCAATAGAAAACTATATGGAATTAAAGTGAACAAATTGATACATTAGTAGAAACAAATCAAGAACATACTGACTATATAAACTATAAAGTGACACATTTGCTTCTATCACATTTGAACACTTGAAAAGAAGCACATGTATGAACATTATTAAAACCAAATCCAGCTTTATTGGCGGTGGTTAGTGAAGAAAGATGAACAGAGTTGAACAGTTACCCATTTCACTACACCTATGTCTCAGTAAAATTGGCAGACATGCAGAGGTTGCAGAGGAAGAGGTAAGGGTGGAAATATTAAGCGGAAGGTAAGGAATGTTTTTCTATAAAAAATGGAAAAGTGAATTTACAAAGAAAACTCAGTTATATTTTGAACTGACCTAAACCAATCACTATCAATACAAACAGACCTCAGTAGATCACAGTAAGCACTGAAGGTTGGAGTGGCTGAGAGGTGGGTAATCTTCCACCTTGTATCAAGTTCCACTGAAAAAATCAGATAAAGATTTTCAACATATACAAGCTGCAGTTATATTAGCACTTATTGAAAAGTTGACCCCAAATAGATCACATAACATGTTCTAAACACCAATGAAATCCCCTTTTGGTTTCACAAAAAGTATTAAAACCCCTCTAACCACATCTTGCATAGAAGAGTTTTTTTAAATCAATATTTGAGTGTTCTAAAGGCCAAGTTTAGTCTTCTGGTCATCGTCATCTTACATCCAGAGTTCTCCAGAATGTCCTGAGCCTGAAGACAATTGAGGAGAAGGTCTAAAATTTCATCCCATTGATTCAGGGTGAAATATCTCAATGCTAGGGCAGACAGTATTTCTGAAGTATCATAACCAATTCACAAATTTGAATTATCACTAAATTCATTAATGAACGTTCATTACCTATTTAACAAGCCTCTGGTTTCACCATCAAATGCTTATCAGGATATATTATTATGCTAATGTTTTAAAAATCTAATTTTAATTAGAAATCAAGAATGTTGAATACTTCGGTAGCCATTTCTGGAGTTTTGCCCTGGATTATATTCTGATCATCTTCACCCTAACTTCCTACATGTTTATAGATGACCAAGAAATTGATATTTTCAGTGTAGTTCAAATTCAGTCATACAAACTTGGCATCACATATCAAAGTATTTTGAAGTCAGATAACAGCCATTTTCTTACAATAAGCAAGTTATATAGACATTGTTGAATTCTCATTTCAGACCTGAGGTGATGAACTTCCCCAATTATTTTACTGACAGTTACAGTGTCGCGATTCAAAATTGTGATCAGAGACTGGTTTCCATAACATTAGCTGTGAAACCTTGAAAGCTTTCGTTGCATGGCTTACTTTTCTGTAAAGCAACAGGATAGTACCCAGCAATACAGTTAGTATTTAATTTGGAGAAAATTACTCAAAGTACTTACAAGTTTGCAGATACTGAGAAATGCTTAACGTTAAAGTGCTATGACTCTTTCAGCTGTCTTAACCCTGGAAGGGGCTGAGCTGACAATTCCAGTTCATAAATGTCTGTGGCTGCTATATCACTTTCAGCTTGTCAGTCCTCTGAAGGACTTATGTTTCATGCTCTATCATTCCTTTGAGTCCAACAGCAATATGCTCATTTAGATACTTCTTTTAGAGGTAAATCCTCTCTAGAGTATTATTGTGCTAGCAATTTAAGGGCTCCCTTTCCCCTTTTCCCTGTCTCCTCATTGCCCCCATGCTTCTCCAAGGCCTCCTGTTCTGCCTCTAACCAATATTTTTTAAAAAGTAGTGCTTTGACCCATTGTGATCACTAAACCAAACTACCTGCTCTTTTGCTATTAGTCTCAATCACAATCTGTTTCTACTACCCAATTACATAATGGTCTGTAAAGGAACTACCTTCCCCACCAAATCATCGGAAGTGTCTCCCAAAAGTCACCAATTCTTCTCTATCATGAACTCAACAGGGGCTCCGTAGCACACTCATTTTCCTGGCTCTTTGCTCAGCCCTTGAAGTTGCCGTCCACTGGTTGCTCCCTGTGGGGCGAAGCGCTCAGAAAATGATCATTGGAGTAACTACAGACCTCAAAAACCTTTCAGTCATTCAGCCTGAGTTTTATAAAATTTCAGTCACTAATGAGATTCCCTGTGCTCTTAGAATGTACATTTATCATAACCTCTTAAATTACATGTGAAAACAAGCATATGTAACTTGCCAACAAACACATCTGACTCATTCTCTTAGCAAATATGACAAACTACTTTTTAAAAATCTGCATTTCAAAATACATGCTGAGACACCTCTAAAACTAAAGTTACCTACTTGTCAGCTCTGCTAGTGTTCAGTTAATGATTATTTTCCTGAAGAAAAGCTCAGTCTCTTCTGCATTCACCTCATTTCTTCTTTCTGAAGACCTACTGTGACACCAGGAATGAGTGTTCAAGTCCTCCCACACCAGGACTCAGCATCAAGGTCTCTAAGAAAATCATCAAGGTGGATGAGCAAGTAGAGACTCTGTCATTATCATTCACATTCTCATTCTAACTGCCCCTGCCTGGCTCTATAATTGCCTCCCTGTGCTCTGCATCATGCTGAAGTATCCCTTTCTTGGTTAATCAGTCATTAGCTGACAGCCAAAGTGAGATACATTCTGAGGGGAAACTCAGAATGGAAGCACACCTTAGGTGACATTTCTGCCTATGTTATCCTCACATTTCTCTCTGTATATAGTATCCCCCCTTCCTAACATATGAGCAAGTTATGCAGCGTGAGCCTTGTGTTAGTAAGACACCCAAGAAAAACAACCAGAAATATAGACAGAGACATTGGGCTCTTTTTAGGGGTGATAACACATTTTCTGTCTACATCGTAGATTTAATTCTATTTTCCCTTCCTTGGAATGATTCATTCTAGGAGTGGTTCACCTCTGCCCAAGAAATCATACATTTTGACAGTGATGAAAATCCCTGGAATCCCCTTAAGCTGGCTGGAATGGAAAGACAAATCAAAAACCAACAAATGGAGCAAAGAGAAATCAGAACACTAAGAGTAGTTCTTCTAAGAATAAATAAAAACTGCCCAATCCCAGATTCTTAGAGTATGTCGTCAACTATATGAAAGCAAAGAGCACTGTTCACTGCTGTTGGCTTGTCCAGTGAGCATCAGTGGCTTGCTCAGCATGCTTTGCCTCAGAGAATACAGTGAAGAATAGAGAAACCCATGCTTTCAATGAGAAATCTTGGTTAGAAACCTTGCTTCAGTTTTACTAGCTACATGGTTGGGCAAATTATTCACTATTTTTCTACCTCAATTTCCTCATCTGTAAAATGGAAATCAAAGTAGTATTTTACTACTTTAGGGCTGCTGATATGTCATACTGTGTATATATGGCACCTAATTTAGAGTTTGGTGTTGAACAGGGACTCAAATTTATTCATTTGAATTAACAATATTTTATACCAATTCACTTTATAACACATTTCAGATGAATGAACACATCTGCAAAGATAAACTGCCCTTTCTACCTTATCTTGTACATTTTAAATGGACCACTGAAATTCTGCCAAAAAATAAAAGGCAAAGCATATCTCTTTAAGAATATTTAATTACTGTTGACAGTAAACCAGCCTGAATAAGCACTTCTGAATTAACACTGACCCATAATTAAACACAACAGTACTTGGGGAAAGGCATGATGGTCCCAATAAGCAATGTTTTTGAAATGTTATCGTTGTTTGCTCCCCAGGGGGCAGTTATCAAAATTTGTTTACCAGATTTTTTTAAATAAAAATAGAAAATTACGTAAGGTACTTAGACCAAGTAGAGATTTTAAATATTTGCCACTATAATATATATTAAATATTTTATTTTAATAGCTATGATATGTAAGTTAGTCTATGCTACATCTTCCTTTAAGCAATATATCTCATTAAGAAGGCTATTAAAATTGTTTTCATAACTGGAAAATGTTGCTTTTCTCCCACAAAGAACACTTATGTCTCAAAAATGGACTAGAAATGTAAACATACGCTAGGCAAAACAAGACAGAAATATTGTGTTTACTTCTACCCTCCTTGGAGCCTCATGAACATGTATTAGAAATACTTATAGATAAACCAGTATTTACTCTGTTCCAATCTCATACTTTCCTACATAGGATTACCTAAAAAATTCACCCTTGAATTGTTTAATTTCTTATTTCCAAATACACTATTGTAAATGGGATTCCACATCAATTTATGATCATTTCTGTACTTGGCATCTACTTAAAAATGAGTGCTAAGAACCCATTATCCTTTGAAACTGCTGAATTTTCTCCAAGAAAATAATGAAGAAATTTTAACCATGAAGTCATAACAAGTAACAAAAGAACATATTTTAGAATGTATGCAATGGCATTCACTTAGAATATGGAAGACATTTCCAACATAGAATTCTACGTTCTGTCAAACTATAAGTCAAATAGAAGGGTGGAAGAAATTGTTTTCAAACAGGTAAATATACAACCATGAACATTCAATAATCCACTGGATCATGTGCCCTGCTGAAGCAAGAGATGAAGAAAGTCAATGCAGGATCCAGAAAACACTGAGAGGATCCACTGCCAGGGAGCAATGTACAGAACCTCCAGTGTGACTCTAAACGAGAGCCCCATATGGCGTATGCCGGCAGTGACAAGCATGTAAACCATATTGACTGGAGGGGGGCTACAAAACCTTGACTTGTCTACATGCAGAGAAACTGTGCTCATCCTGGGATAAGTTATTGCTTTACATTTACCAAACTTTCAAAAATAAATAGATCATTTCAGAAAGTATCATAGAGGGCAAGGTTAAGTGTATAGAATGTTATGCTAGATGAAATATGGTGCAGAAAGACAATCTTGCATATTCTCATTACCTATGGAAGCTGAAACAACTGATCTTATAAAATACAGCATAACAGTGGTTATCATAGTCATAGAGAGGGGAAGCAGAAAAAGGATGGTTAAGACGTCCAGAGGTAGAGCAGATTGGATTTGATCTGATCATCCCATAATGTATGTACTTATTGAAATATCACATTGCTCAGAGATATTACCACTACATGCCAATTAATTCTTTTTAATTATTTATTACATTGCATTATGTGACACAGTTTCATAGGCTCTGGGAATCCCCCAATCCCCTCCCCGTGCCCTCCCCCCATGGTGGATTCCTCCACCTTGTTGCAGTATTACAGTTCAAATTAAGTCGAGATTCTTTCATTGCAAACATATACCAAGCATAGAGTCCAGCATCTTATTGTCCAGATAAATTCAGCAGTTTCTTGGGGGAGACCATCTCTGGTCTGAAGGCAGAGCTGGCAGAATATCGTCCTGATCAATTAGAAGCCCCAGCACAACAACAATTTACAACATTATGGAATTAATTGACATGGCATTGAGTAATCAATACGTTATAACAGTGCAAGTTCTTAACCACATCCTGTGACTATTTCATTGACCCTTCAATTTTAGTTTAAGATGCATAGCAGCCGGTTCTGTGTATAAAGTGGCTATAGGGTGCTAGTCAGCTGTCTCATGTCTGTTTTCATTTTAGTATTTAGCAGTTTATTGTGTTGACGCATAATTTTGCTGAACTTGGTAGATTTTAGGATAGTCTAAACTGGCTTATAAATCTAACAAGGCCTTTGCCAACAGTTGAGGTGCAGAACAGTTTTAGGAAGGGTGTGCTGAGAAATCCTCCATCGCCTAGTGAGGAGTAATTAATCTTTGTGTCCTATCTAGTAAGGTATATGTGGGTCCACGCTGATCGTTTCCTGTTTGGTTCTAAGCTTTCCTTGTTGTTCTCTGACTATCTATTCTATTTTGGGGGGAATGGGGGGACCTCCAGAGCGATCCTGATGGTCATTGCAAGCGAGGGTGGGGATCCAAAGTTGGAACTAAATAAGGACAAGGAGAAGCTTCTCTCCTTAGTCCCGAAGGAAGTTTGCTGTTCTTCTATTTCTACAGATCCCTCAGGGCTCCTGGCTGTTGTTCTGATGATCTTGGGTCTGTGAGGAAGGATTTGGGCCTCTTCCATCCCATCTGGTAGATCCAGACGGGGCTGGGTGACCTCGAAGTTCTCAGCCTCTGAAGGCACTCCAATTCCCCATGTTCTCCTTGTCTGTTGGGATGTAGTCCTTGGTGCCCATACTGATAGTCTTTGGTAAGGATCCGAGTCTTCAGGGTTGGGATACAAGCCTCCTTGTGTCCACCTGGTCCACTCTGGGGTCCCCCCTGTTCTGTATGCCAATTAATTCTTTAAGTATAGGCTCTTAAAGCAGACTCTGGGTTCAAATATCTGCTCTTCCACATATTTTCCTCAAATGTAAATGTAAAAAAAAAAAGATTGTTGTATTAAGGAGTATATGGATAATTTGGAAAATCAGAACTGTATCTATCCACAACCAAGAGCTCAATCCATGTTAGTAATTACAATCAACTATAACATGTTTATAGTCACAATTATGTAAAATTGAATATTCAATAAAGTGAAACGTAATACTGAGGCAATCAATGAAAGGATGTGACAAGTGCATGTGTATTGAGCAGAAAAGCAGTGTGTAAAAAGGAAGATAATCTCAATGTCCTGATAACCCTAAAATATGAAAACTCTCCAAAGAATAGCATAGTTATACTACTACAGTGCATGTATAAAGGTGGGCATTGTGGCAGAGCCTCACAAACTACATCATTGTGAGAGTCAGTGGTCCCACTGGATCTCTGAGCCAGCTCCCTGACAAGGCATTCTAGGAGGCAGCAGCTGGATCAGGTTCTCAGGCCCTGGAACCCACCTGGGAGACTCAGGGGAAGCCCCAGCAGCCTAGCCAGCCCTACCCAGTGCAGCTTTTAGGAAGTAAACCAGCAGATGGAAGATTCTCACTCTGTCCCTCTTTCAACAGACATAAACATTTTTAAAGTATATACACAATCAGAATACTCTAAAAATTGGCTGAAAGAATTAAAAATTGCTTCTCTTTTAATGAGTTAGAAGACAGGCACTGTAATTATCAAAATCTTTCCTATAAAGATTTTCAATTCTGAAACTCTGGACATGAACAATTTTTAAAAATTGAAACCAAATTTCAAATGAAAAAAGGATTCATCCATGTGCAATGCCAGGCAGGAAGTGATTTACAAAGTGCTACATGGAAAAGAATGGGGACAACTGAACTATCCTGTGTAGAACACATGTTAAGTAACTAAGTGTATGCTTTCCATGGATGTTCCCTGTGCACGTCACTTTAGAAAATATCTGACCCTATCAGCCTTTCTGTGTGTTTGGCAAGACTTCCCCTGGTGCTCTGTAGTACTGTAACAGGTGAATAACAAGAAAAAATGTATCTGTGGGCACTTATTATAATGGCATTCAGGATCCTGAGGTTACACTGGCAGGTGCCCCTCCAGAAGGCTAATGAGATAAAGGTTCCTGCAGCTGGACCTTAAGCAGAGATTACACCTAAGGGGAAGATAAGTAGATTATTCCAGAAACAGACTCTGCTTCATGTTCTTCATAAATTATCACCCTCATAAAGGTTATCTTCACTCAGCTGCCATCAGCACTTAATTACTTTTTATGTTTCTATCATATTTTTGGATGAGATTTTAGGATCATTCTGTAATTGATGTCAAAATTACCATCACACAAAAGCCACCATGTATTTGGAAACTAGAAGTGTTATCTTTGTTTTTGGGATTTTTCTTCTAGTTCAAGGAAGTAAAGGTAAGTTATTGAAATGTTTGTCTACTTTTAAAATTGCTTACCTGTAAAATATAGAAGTGAATATTCAGAATCAATAAGATCACTATTTTAACTCAAGTGGTTTTAAAGAAAAAAAATTTATGATAACTAAATGATTAATTGTAAGAAATGATCTTCACTTGTTTTACTATTACTACATAATTTTGAAGTACAATTTACATTAGCAAATAGAAAAACAAGAATGCATTATATTTGCTTTCATAAAACACTCAAAGCAAATGTGCATCATTAATATTTTGCTTATCCAACATAAAAATCTAAAAATAAAATATTTTGTGTCACTTATGATCACACCAAATTTTTTTCCTCACAATTAAATCAGGAGTTTCTTTCCCTTAGAGGATACCAAATATGCATATTTCAAGGTTCACAGTAAAAATCACTAGAGATAATTGGTTGATTAATTTTTAAAACTTGGAAATTTTTACTTTAAGAAAAAAATTAATCATAACAGGATGACATTAAACTGTTGGGACAATGACCTTTAATTAAAGCATTACTGTTTCAAAGTGTATAGGAAAATAGTTATTGCATCTGTAAGTCACAAAGTAACTGACTCCACCAGTTGTTTTTAAGGTTTTCAGTGGGTGCAGTTGGATAAAAAATAAGCAATTTCTGGATTAGGCTATATTGAAGTTATTTTCATTTTTTTAACCTATAAAAGATAGAGCAAAAATAAATGTTTCTTTCCTTTACCAATTATTCATGAATATTGGCATTTCTAAAGATTTTTTTTTTTTTTTAAATTATTTATTATTTAACTTCAGTAATTACATTGTATTATGTGACACAGTTACATAGATACTTGGGTTCTCCCCACCCCTCCCCAAACCCTCCCACCATGGTGGATTCCTCCACCTTATTGCATAACCACAGCTCAAGTTCAGTTGAGATTTCCCCATTGCAAGCGTATACCAAACATAGAGTCCAGCATCTTATTGTCCCGTCAAGTTCAACGGCTTCTTAGGTATACCCTCTCTGGTCTGATGACAGAGCCAGCAGAGTATCATCCCAGTCAATTGAAAGCTCCAACATACCATCAGCAAAAATTTACATCATTATGGAATTAATTGACATAGTAATGAGTAACCAATATGTTAAAAGTAAATGCGGGTTCCCAGCCACCTTCTGTGACCACCTCACCTATACTTCAATTTTAGTTTATACACAACATATAACATTCAAAACATAACATGTTATACATAACATCATATCATCTTAAATTAAGGCAAACATGTGGTATTTAACCTTTTGGGATTGGCTCATTTCCCTTAGCATTATGGTTTCCAGTTTGGCCCATTTGGCCACAAAGAACTGCATTTTGTTTTTTTTAATAGCTGAGTAGTATTCCATGGAGTAGATGAACCATAGCTTTCTTATCCAATCCTCTGTTGATGGGCATTTTGGTTGTTTCCATGTTTTTGCAATTACTGATTGTGCTGCTATGAACATAGGAGTACATGTTGGTTTCTCATAGAACAAGTGTTCTGGATATATTCCTAGGAGTGCTATTGCTGGATCATACGGTATGTTGAATTTGAGTTGTTTGAATATTCTCCATACTGATTTCCATAGAGGCTGTACCAGCCTGCAGCCCCACCAGCAGTGGAGTAGGGTTCCCTTTTCCCCGCAACCTCGCCAACAAGTGTCGTTGGTGCTTTTATTCATGTGGGCCAGTCTTACTGGCGTTAGGTGGTACCTCATACCTTTGATTCACAAAGGAACAAACCCAAATGGCAAATAAACATATGAAAAAATGCTCAAGTTCCCTGGCAATAAGGGAAATCCAAATTAAAACATTTCTAAAGATTTTAATTAGAAACAAGTGATGCAATTTCAATATTCGCAGAGCTAAGCTTGATGAAGCAACTAATTAGTCTACTTAGAAAATCTGACCAGCAAGAACGGCAATAAATAGCTTTGTTCGCAAGTTTCCCAGTATTTAAGATCTGGAATAGAAGCACTGAAGTAAAACTATGGGATTAAGCAATAGAACCGTTTTGTGGTATTTGATTCATAATGTCATTCTCAGAAACTCTTATACAAGTTTTCCAGATTTGATCTCACAAACTGCTTTAGCACGCATCCAAAGTATCAGACATGTAACACAAAGACTCAAGATTTTAAAGGGTTTCCTTTAAAAATTGCAGACCGAATACAGCTTTTTCAAGGTTTAATAGATTTTATTTCAAAACAATAGTGAAATAAATTCATTCAGGAACTTCAAAGAACAATTACTTCATCAAGATAGCAAGGCTCTTCTCTTGGACTCATAATGGGATACCAGTTGCATCTACTACCCTCTGCACTGGTCTTTTGGTCTCACCTTCCCATTTCACATGAGTAATTGCATTTCCTTGTTTCTGACAGTCAATGTGTGGGAGAAGGAGAGAGAAAATCCATCCTTGGCAAATCCGAAATATAAATGGTGTTTATCTTAGTATGTGCCTTTTACATTACATTTGGTTATACTAAATGAAACCTTTAAGTTATTATTAGTTCACCAAAGTAGGATAATTATTTTAGTAGCTGTGAAATGTCAGGAAATTCACATTTGAAGGCAATCTATTTGATTCTAATTCTTTTCTACCGGGAAATGTTCTCATTTCGTAAGATTCCTCAGGAAGGCAGCCTCCCTCATTGTGGCTCCATTAACAAAGCATATAGCTAGCTATGTTTGGCCATTCAACAGCAGTCACAATATACCCTGTATAATGTGTACGAACAATACATACTATACTTTGTGCTTCTGGGTGTCTCAGAGCAGTGCAATTCGAAAGCTTCAAGGCAGATTTTGTTTCACTATATCTAAGATGCTTTTAAAATTAGAACTGTGTACATTAAGGACACATGTATCTAACTGAACAAACTTTCAGTATTAGTTATAATGTGATTACTTAAAATAGAAAAAGCAATTGGTGCTTTGGGGTCGGTCTATGTCTCTGCTGCTGTTCACATGAGAGGATTATTGTAAGCGTGAACTAATTAAACAAGGTTGATGTGACCTACTGCTTTCTTGGTCGTTTGTCACTCAAGAGAGTAAATCACCTTAAATTTCAACTATATCTGCATATGGAAATTCAACAAGTAGGCATCTTTGGTGCCAAACCATTCCTACATATTTTATGCTGTTTTAAATATATTCAAGTCAGCAATGTTTGCTTTTACAATGGTCTCAGGTTTGTGATATAATTCAGTATGTATGCTGAATAACCACAATAAAAGTATTGATCTCATAACTTCTTTCTAAACTATCAGACTCCAGAGTGACTGAAGTTTCCATCCACACCTCCTCTCACTTAAAAATAGGAAAACATTCTGCATTTGTAAAAAGGACGCTGTTATTTCAACAGTTAGAATAACACAGAATAATGTGAAAAGAGAAGCCCCCAACCAAAATGTGAGTTTTAAACCTCCTGAAGTGTAGAATAAATGAATGAATGAATGAATGAATGAATCAGTAACAACAGAGGTTCAGTTTACTATGTGAGAGCTCTTCGTTCAAGACAGATTTCAATCTCACAAAACAACAGCACCAGATCAGAAGGAACCATCTCAATAAGGAAGGAGCGTGTACTCTTTGCCCTGGTCCCAGGGTAACCTAACTGCCAAATTTCCTCATTCCATTACTAGCAAAGCCAAGGTAACGAGATTTTTCAGAAATGCTGCTGTCAAGCTCTGACCTACAGCATGCACCACGACAATCATTTACTGAGAATGAAAGCTATCCTGTTACACCTCTCTTCCAGCCATAATGAATACAGAAGGAATGAGAGAGAACTAAGCATATGGTTGCATTCAGTAGATAAATACATTCCCATATACATTCAGTCATTTTTGAGGAAACAATGTGTGAGTCTGTGCCCCTCTGTAAAGTCATCTTATTTCATTACAATTGTTTCCTTCATTCAGTTATCTTTAGTCTTTTCACCACAGCTGGCATCTATTTGCATAATTGCCCCTAGAAGAAAAATTAAAGGAAGCTAAACCAATAGAAATTTTGTGGAGGAAAGTCAAGACCTAAAAATTAATGGAAAGTTGCCATTTCATACTTGCACTCCACACAGAAACATGTGTAGACTATCTGTAGCATTTATACACAAATGTTACATTAAGTAAAACCAAGTATAAAATGTTAAGCAGTACTAATATTTTTAATGTGTAGTTATTTTTATTTGAGAGGAGGAGGAAAGGTGGAGGGAGGGGAAGAGGAAGAAAGAAAGGGGCAGGTGGAGAGAGGGAGGTAGGGAGAGGGAGAGTAAGGGAGAGAGGGAGGGAAGCAGATAGGGAGGGGACTAAGAGGGGGAGAAGTAGGGGGACTGGAAGGGAAGAAGGGAGAAAGTGGTGAAGGAGGGAGGGAAGTGGGGGGACTGGGAGGGGGGCAGGAGGGAGACCGGGATAGAGAGGATAAAGAGGGGAGGGAGGGGGAGAAAGAGAGAGAGAGAGAGAAGACAGAGGGAAAGAGAAATCTTCCATCTACTGGTTAATTCCTTAAATGTCTGCAATAGCTAAGGACAGACCAGGTCAAAGGAACCCAGAACTCAATCTGGGTTTCCAGGCACTTGAGCCCTCACGTTCCGTCTCCCTTGGGATAGACTTTAGCAGGAAGTTGGATCAAAAGCAGAGTAGCTGGGACTTCATATGGGATACAGGTCTTTGTTTCCAATGGCAACAGGACAGAACAGCAGTTACCAGAGTTGTGGAGGGAAGATACATGGAATAGGGAAGGTGATTTACATGCTAATTTGCTTGATGTAATAATCACTACATTGTATATAACAAAACACATTGTACATCCTAAATATAGACCATTTTGAAAAAAAGCACACTGGGTAAAGAGAAGGATAAAAGCACTTGAATGCCGTGTTTGGGTACCTAGATTTGAGCCCTAGCTCCACTCCTGATTCTAGCTTTGTGCCAATGTGTAACCTGGAGACAGCAGATGAGGACTCAGGTAATTGGGTCTCTGCCATCCACATGGAAGAGAAGGATTTGTTAAGTGAACTAGTTCATGGCAAATCAGTCACTCTCCCTCATAATTCTTTTCCAAAGGAAAATGATAAATGTAGACATATGTTAATATATGACAATACTTTATCAAACTATTCTTAAAAGAGGTATTTTAGATGTCCTATTATCTGGTAAGGATACACTGCAACATATTTGTCCTTGTGTTGGTAAACTGGTATTAACATGAAACACTAGCATAAAAAACTCTAGGCTGAATCCTCTGATGTCCATAGACAATAGTCTCCATGGGCTTCACACTTACAGAATTTCTGGGTCATAAAGCAGGCATACTTTCAATTCCACCAGGGTACGCCAAACCAATTTCCTAATAGTCTGCACCATTTACACTTCTAGCAAGAGTTAGTAAAGGCCCTTTTTTCCCAATCCTCACTCATACTTGAGATTCTATTTTTTTAATAAGGCGTATTATTTTATTAAATTATGGGTTAACACGCTTCAAACAATACCTCACTATGCTTTTTCTTTACGTTGTCCTAGGTATCAGCGAGGTTCAATATATTTTTATGTTTGGTGTTTGTTTTCTCTCCCATTTTTGTTATCAGGATGTTTGTCTTACTCAAGAAATTTTTTTAAAATTCGGAGTATCAACCCTTTTTCAGCTATGTATCTTTCAAATGTCTTTTCCTGGTATAGATGTCATCTTCATACTCTTCATGAATTTTTGTAATCTTAAGAATGTATCACCTTTTGACTTCAAGATTTGTATTTTTTTAAATTTTGTTTACAAAATCCTTTTTTCAAAGTCACAGATTGGTCAAGGTTATCTTACAAAAGTTGTGTAGCTTAGCACTTAGAATACTAGAGTTAATCATGTGTGTATATGCATTTGTGACAAATGAAAAACAATCTACTTCCTAAAAGCAGAATCTATCATTGTAATGCCATTGCCTGGATTGTTTCTTTTTACCTATGCAATGTTACTCTATTTTGAACTCCTTCCTTCTGTCATAAACATAATTTAGTCTAGGCTATACATTCCATTTTGTCACACTTGAACTAATACAACATTGTTTTAATTATACTAATTTATAGTAATCTTTGTATCTTAAAGAGCACAATTCCCCTGCTATACTCTTCCTGCACAGCTGTTTCAGCCATGTTTGACCTTCTGTTCATCTACAGTACATTCCAAAATGAGCTTGCCATTTTTCACTGAACATTTTGCTGCTACTTAATTGGATTTTTATTGAGTCTGTTGGCCAACTAGTGTAGAATCAATATCTTTATAGTATTCAGTTTCCCTATCCAAGAAGGTAAAGACCACTCTATTCTCTTTCAAATAGTTTCATAATTAACTTTAATATAGGCAAGATCGTAGTTATTATTCCACAATAGTTTATATTAGTTGCAATATAGAAATGGCATTCTTATTGCATGTGTCAAGTAAAAATGATCAATTCTTTTATACTGTTTTTATATCCTGTGATTTTGCAAATTAATCATTCATTCTAATTATTTTTCAGCGAGATTTTGAGGTTTTTACCGTAAAAAATGCTACTTGAAGAAAAATATTACAAGATTTTCTTTCTCAGACCTTATATCTTTTGTGCATTTCTATTTTCTTATTGCCTTCTAAATTTTAGCATAATGTTCAAGTGAAACAATAGCAGCAGGTATTCCTAGCTCCATATTCTGGTAGGCTGTATGTTTCTGAAATTTATCCAATTTGTTTTAAATTTCAATTTTATTGACAAAAACTCATATTTTTCCATGTTTACAGACGAGTGGAGGTCAGATGATATGCTCCTGTTCAATTCTGATGTTTCATTTTGCCTTCTGTGAATCAGTCTCACTTGTTTATTTTCTTATTTTTTCTTCTCAGTTGTATTTATGACCTCTCCTTTTACATTTCATTATTCTTTATCTTTTTCCATATTTTCTTTGAATTTCTCTAGCTTAATTAGGCTAATGACTTGAAATGTTTAGACAGATCATTGCTATTCACATTTCTATTTTTCTAAAATACAAATTTTAATAAAATGTCTTTAGGAACTGTCAGTCTCAGCCCAAACACTTGCTATATAGTATTTTTATCATTTGCTAAAAATATTTTCTAATTTTTTTTTAACTTAGATTATTTGGAATAATATTTTAAGTTTTCAGATATTCAAATCAGGACATTTGTTGTAGCACAGGTTCAACTGCCACTTAGGATACCCATATCCTGGATCAGAGGGCTTGAGAGTGAATTCCGCTTCTGCTTCCAATCCAGCTTCTGGTTAACCCTCACATTGGGCAGCAGATAATGGGTCAAGCACCTGGAGCCCTGCCATCCACACGGATGACTCAGAATGAATTCGTCTGTTAGTTTTGGCCTTCCCACCCATGGCTGTTGCAGGTCCACAATTTCTTTATTTTAGACACAGATAAAAGGACAGGCAGAGATCTTTCCAAATATCCATAATGTCCAGGGCTAGGCTACTTTGAAATTAGAAGCCAGGAAATTCATCTGGGTCTCCCACATGGATGCAGGGACCCAGCTTTTTGACCCATCACCTGTTGCCTCCCAGAGTGCCCATTAGCAAGAAACTGGAATTATGGGGGGGGGAAAAAGACTTGAACCCAGGCACTCCTGGACATGATGGGAACATTCCAAGCAACAACTTAACTGCTGGGCCAAACACTCACTGTCTCTTAATTGTTTTTTCAACCGATGTCCCCAAATTATACATATCATTGGGTGTTATATAATGTTTTAATACCTGTGCAATTGTGTAATTTTCAAATCAGAATATGCACACACATCTTGAATTTTTTACTTCTTCGTGGTTGTAGCAATCTTTTCTAGCTTTGTGGAAATACATAGCATATTGCTCTTTTTTAGAGTTAACCTGATGTGCAATGGAGTATCAGAAGTTATTTCTCATATCTAACTCTATCTTAGCATCAGTGGACTAACCTTTATTTATTGCTCCCTCCTCCATTCTCCAAGTTTTTGGTAATCTCTATTTCTTCAACTTCTACGAAATCAACTTTTTGGATTCACATAAAAGATAATGAGTTCATAAATTTTCAGCACAGTACATCTTTGTAGGACTGCCTTCAGCTTTGTCATGCCTCCTGCTGGGAACAAATTTTGTTCTCCACTGTGCTGAATCTGATTTGATTCAGTTAAGAAAAGCAAGTTGTACATGTGTCTTTCTACCTCAGTGTCAGGTTATATCATGTTGGTGGCTTGAAATAACTGCCATTTTAACACATGGAAGTTGATAAATTCTACAAATGCCACTCCATATCCCCAGAGCTGGTTTTTAAACATTTACCAGCAGTATTCCGATTTCATTTGCTATCAACATCATAAAAACATGCTTTTAATTCCAAATTGCATATTAGATTTTTTTACCCTTTTCATTTGATATGCTTATCCTTTGATTGTGTCTGTCTAAACAGCACTGATAATGGGATCTTTTTAAATACAATCTGACAATGTTATTATCAAACAAATATTTTGTCTACACACATAATGTGTCCCAAATACTGCTTCGGGCATAGCTTTACTGATAGTTTGTTGTTTCTCTGAAATTCAAATTTGATTGATTATTGTATTTTTAATTTGCTTGATTACCCAGAAAACAACATGTTGAAATCCTCTGCTATTATCTGAGGAGCAATAAACGAGCTCTTGGGGAGATGCACAGAGGTAACTACTACGCACTCAGGCATGTTAAGCACAGGGGTATTTACTTGTCTTTGCTCTCTGGAGAAACATTTTTAGGTGAATTATTTGGGATCTACAAATGTTGAGAGCGCTCCGGGGCATAAGGGAACACATGTTTGGTAGAGTATTTGCATAACATCCAAAGCTCCTACCTCTTTCGAACAAAGTTAAAGAAGTTTGCAAGATTTAACAATCCTTTTTTAAATTTCCAGTCATTGATTGATCCTGAAACATTAAGCCTTTTGTCTCTGTGAAGTCTGTGTTCTTCAAATGGAGAATTTTGGTCTGTAGAAATTCCAGTAAATTTATCTCTGCCCTCATCAATCCATTCATTAAGACATCAAGGCTTTTTCCCTTGGGAAAACATAATGGGTTGTCTAAGTGCTTATTCCACTAGCTGCTGCTTTCACAGTAATGATGCTGTGAAAGCCCTTTGCTCCTAGTCCTGTTATCTGTTACTAACACTAAATTAGAATTCTTCAAAATGTTTGTGGGAAATAAATATTCTGAAAAATTATGCATGATCTAAGAAACGTTTGAAGTAAAACAAACTGCAATTTCCTACCAACTTTTTGAAAGATGCTTTTTTGTGTGAACAGGAAGCCTCTATTATAAGCCTATAGAGGTGGATGACTAAACAAAATTCCTCCAGAGGAAAAAGTTCAGTGAAGAACAATTCAAGCAGGTTGATAAGTATTGTATCCACTTGAATATATGACCCAGAAAAAAAACAAACTGCTTCCTAGGCAAAGATGAGCTTGAAATGGATATTTTGTAACTAGCCTATGACTTTTGATACAGGAGGCAGAAAAAACAAACTCTTCAATGACACTTTACAGGGAAATGCCTCCAATAGCATCTACGAAATCCATGGAAATTCGGACCATGTGGGCACAGCCTGAAGCCTAGACTGGAAAAACTACTGATGACAGATGACACTACATTAAGGAGTATGCAAAAGTAATTTTTAAACAATAAATAAAGGGTCAAAAAAATAAAACCCAACACTCAGAATTGTCACTCCCTGCTGACCAGATTCATGTTTTTCTAGATTTAGCAATGTTTGAAGTCAGTGCTTGGCTTCAGTAAGCATTTCTTTAGCTTCCTACAGATTTCAAAATCTCCAAACTTGTTATGACTACTTGAAGACTCTGAAGCAGTTCCAGAATAAAGAGACAAAAAGAAATTTTAAAAACATGGAAAACGCCACCATTCGCCACTATAGTCTTCAGTGTGAAATGAACCATTTTCACATGTGGCCTACAGGAATCCTCCTTGCCCATAAACACATGCTCCTTCTTGCTCACACCAGCTCAAGGGGAGGCCACCCTACTATGCTAAATCTCAGCTCTTCCCCAAATGGTCTGCTTCGTAACAAATCACTGTCCTTACAACCCCCTTCAACAAATACTAATACTCAAATTCACAGGAGTGATCACGGACACCATATTCTGTCATGTTCAGATTCAGAATACGATAAGTTCCCTTATCCACAGCTTCATCTTCAGCAGTTTGTAGTGGAATCAAGGTCAACCACAATCAAATAGTATGAAATTTAAAACTTCAGAGGTAAACCACATGCTATTCTGAGTAACATGATGAAATCTATTGCCTTCTTGCTGTATCCTACCCAGGAAATAAATCCTTTTGTTGGGGATAGCCACACTTGCTGCCTGTTAGTCACCTAGCACCAATCTCAGTTGTTACATTGACTGTTACAGCATCACAGGTCCTATGTTCAAGTCACCCTTATTGTACTTAAGAACTGGCCCAAACTATAAAATGTCAACTTTCCTTTAAGTGAAAAGCTGAAAGTTCTGGATTTAATAAGGAAAGAAAGGATCATACGCTAAGTTGCTAAGATCTGTGGAAAAAATTTCTACCCATGAAACTGTGAAGAAAAAATGTGCGAGTTTGCTACCAATACTCTTCAAATTGCAACAGTCATGACCATAATATGTGATAAATGCTTAGTCTGGAGGAAAAGCCTTACACTCGAGTTTATATAGGGAAAAAGACATAGTATATATACAGGTCAATACTATCTACTGTTTCAGGCATCTATCCATGAGGCGCTTGGAATGTATCCTTCCATCCCCACAGGTTAAAGGAAACCACTGTGTTTTATATTACATAACACCTGTTGCTGAGTGTCACATTAGCATGCTGAATACACAAGGCTCAATGAACACATTTCGGAAGTTGAAATAAAAACCAATAAGAGGGAAAAATAAATGAAAGGCTGATGGCAAGAGTGAGGCATATGTTACCATTATCCTTCCATGTAGGACCTTGATTTTTCTAGAGAAGGAGACAAATATTTTTTTTCTTTCTTTAAAAACAATTTATTTTTATTATAAATGCAGATTAGATTTACAGAGAGGAGAGACAAAGATTTTCCATCTACTGGTTCACTTCCCAAATGGTCCCAATGGCTGGAGCTGAGCTAATCCAAAGCCAGAAGATAGGAGCTTCCTCCTCGTCTTCTACATAGGTGCAGGGACCCAAGGCTTTGGCCCATCCTCTACTGCTCTAATCAAGGAGTTGCATGCGAAATGGAGCAGCTGGGACATGAACCAACACCCATATTACATCCCAGCGCTTGTAAGGTGAGGATTTAGTCATTGAGCCATTGTGCTGGACCCAACAAGTATCTCTCTAAGTGTTTTGCTATCAGTAGAAATAGAAAAATGAATCAGAAACAAAAAAGGGGGAGCTATCAAGAGGAGGATTTTTTAGGGGCTGGTACTGTGGCATAGTAGGTTATGCCTCCACCCACAGCACCAGCATCCCATTTGGATGCTGGTTTCTTTTCCAGCAGCTCCAACTCTAATCTAGCTCCCTGCTTAGAGTTTGGGAAGGCAGCAGAGGATGGCTCTAGACCTGCATCCACATGGGAGATCCAGAGGCAGCCTTTGGCCTCAGATAAGCTCAATCCTAGCCTTTATGGTCATTTGGAAAATGAACCATTGGATGAAAAGAACTCTTTCTCCCTCTCTCTCCTTCTGTAATTCTGCCTTTCAAATAAAAATAAAATCGATCTTTCAAAGGGTGGGTCCTTTTAAAATGTTTACTTACTTGAGAGGCAGATATAAATGCATATAAAGAGCACCCATCCACTGGCTTACCCCCTAAAATCCCACAAAGGCTGCAGCTGAACCCAAATCCAGAAAGACAATGCTGGGCTTCCATGCAGGTGGCAGGAGCCAATAATTACCTAAGCCATTACCGCTGCCCCCTAAAAACTAGAGCCAGGAGACAGTGCTAGGAATTAAAGACAGGTATTCTGATACGAGATGCTGACATCCTAACATCTAAATGCTTGCCCCATGAGAGTTTCTCTGTATAAAAGGAAAAGTAATAACATGTCTGTGCACATGTAGGAAAATTCCGGTAGAAATGGGAGAAATGATACGGGAAAAATTGTAGAAGGAGGGTCTTAAAAAATGAGAAAGATTAGACCCAGTGCTTGAGTGAGGGAGCTGGCTTGGGCAGGAGCCTGGGGCAATCATTAAATTGTCACAGCAGGGGAAGCAGAGTATATTAGCACAAAGACAAGCAGTGAGCAGATGCAGTGCGGAAAGTTCAGGAAACCCTAGCACCTCTTGGTCTCCTACAAATACGAAGCAAAGTTATCAACAGAGTGAAAATTGGCAAGGATGTACAGGAAATCTGAGAAAGCTGATTGTACCTGTCCAGCAGAGTGGGGAACGGATTGGACCATTTTATTTAATCATCATGGAGCGAAAGTAGGTCATGCCTCATTTTCTCCAACCACAAGGATTCAGATGCAGCAGAGGGTGTAACTGAAGCATCATTGAGGTGCTGCCTCACAAGTACAAAACCATGAGGCAAAGGAGTTGAAGAACTGACAGCCAGTTGACCAGGCAACACTTACATCTGTTCTGATACTTAACATTTTAAACTGGATCTATTGATTATGTGTTTATTTATAGATAAATCAACAGTGTCTTAGAATACATATTTCTACTACAAATTTATTTCAATGAACCATCATATTTCTGTTCTTTTTTTTAAAGATTTATTTTTACTGGAAAGTTAGATACACAGAGAGAAGGAGAGAGAGAGGAGGACTTTCCATCCAATCAATCACAGTGGCCAGAGCTGAGCCAATTTGAAGCCAGGAGCACGGAGCCTCATCCCGGTCTCCCATGGGGGTGCAGGGTCCCAAGGTTTTGGGCCATACTTACCTGTTTTCCCAGGCATAAACAGGGAGCTGGATGAGAAACGGGACCGCTGAAATTAGAACTGCCCATATGGGATCCCAGTACGTGCAAGGTGAGGGCTTTAGCCACTAGGCCACTGCACTGGGCCCTCCTTTCTGTTCTTTGGATGTTCTTCCACTAACGAATTTTGCTAGTGTTTTTAGGTTTTATCTTCATATGAGAGCTACATCGTAAACCTTTGATATTAGACACTGGAAAGGGAAATTTAAAGGGATGGGGAGTCGTAATAATGTGGGTAGAAAGAACACATAAAGCTATTTTTGTATTGCAGTCACCTTTAAAATATCTCATTTATATGGTATGAAATACCCATGAATACTCCCGCAGATAATTGGTTAACTTAACATCCATAGCTTGTCATATACAAAATTTGTACATACCAGACAAGCTCCAATGTGAATTAAGAAAGGAAGCCTGGGACTGTACTACAGATTCTTAAAGCTTTTGTAGTCTAAAGGAAGAAACACATAGATTGAACTAATGATTTTACAAAGCTAGAGAAGCAAGAACCACAAGCATGCCATTATTCTAATTTTCTGTTACATATCACATAGCGCTTGAATCTTAGCAGATATTAACTCGGTGAATACTAGAAAATCAATGAATGCCATGCAATGATATGAGCTGCTTTAGAAGAACACAGGGAGTAAGGAATAAATTTCAAATGTGGGATTTGAAACAAACTTAGAAAGTAGCAAGTACTTCAGCTGGTCTTTTAAGGTAAAGTTTAGAACTCAGCAAGAGGAGGACAAGGAGGGCTTGCCAGTACAAACGAGCAAACACGTGGTGAGCACAGAAGTGTTATAGACAGAGGACTTGGGGCAGAGGCAGCGTCTAAGGACTCAGTCTGGGGAAAGGTTCGGTGAGGACAGAGGAACTGGAATGCACAGATGTTCAGATGAAGGAGTGCTCGCTGTGCACTCCCCCTGAACCCAAGTGCGACTTCCACACTGCCTATGCATCACTCATTTAACACCACTGCAGCCCACTAGGGGAGGTTCTACTCCTCCTTATTTTGTAAGTCAGGAAACAGAATATACCTGAAGAACTAATGTGCCTAAATTATACAGCCAGCAAGTAACAGTATCAGTTCCACTGGCACCACTAAACCTTTTAAAGTTGATTCATGTTTTACCATTTTTTTGCATTTTTTTAATCAAATGAGTAGATTTCATATTTTTCATCGCACAGGTTTAGAAGCATTAGGCTTTCACCCTCCTCTTCTTTATCTCCCCACCTGTAATTTTTTTCCCAAATTATTACAATAGCATATTCATTCACTTCACAGTAGCAAGCTTAACTTTCCAATATTTAAGGATATCATATTATAGCAAATAGAGAGTGGAGAAAGAAGATAAATAAAACTACATATAATAAAAGTAAATGGAAATGGAAACAGGAATCCTGGAGCTGATGTAGTAGTATAGCAACTGCAACACCAGCATCCCATAAGAGAGCCAGTCATGACCCTGCAGCTCCGCTTTCCATGCTCCCTGTAGCCTAGGAAAGCATAGAGGATGGCCTAAGGCCTTGGGTCCCTGCACCCATGTGGGAGACCACATGTGGGAGCTCTGGCCATTATGACCATTTGGCGAGTGAACCAGTGGATGGAAGATCTGTGTCTCCATCAATTTCTCTGCAATTTAGACTTTCAAATGAAAATACAAGCAAATCTTTAAGAAGTGGAAGTCCTACTACTACCCATGAGTGTATACACTTTATATATCCAGCATGCAACAAATTTTTGAATTATTTTGGCGGACATGAAGAGATAGAGAAAGCTCCATCTGCTGGTTCACTGCCCAGATGCTGCACCGGCTTCTAATAGGGGTGTATCTTGCAGCCAATGACTCAGTCTGCACTAGGGAGATAGGCAAGTATGGACTGGAGGCATCACTGCTGAGGAAGGGAGGGTGGTTTCTAATATGAAACAAAGCTAATTTATTCAGGTCCTTAACTTCTGAGACAAAACCTGGCCCATATTTGAATGGGTGGTATTGTATGTTTCGTACTATTACTACATTTTTCCACAAATAATTAACATATTTAGGTTAAATTTTAAAAATAAATATCACAGATATGATGGCTGTGCCTTGTCTCTGTTCTGAAGTTCTGAACATTCAAATGTATTCATCTCAATTTTTTTCCTTTCTTTATTTAGTAATATGACTATTTCCACATCAGTGTTAGCGTTCCTGAATATGGTCTGTGCCACCTCGCATGGGCCTAGAATTATCCAATGACACATGCTTCTTTTATGCTAATGACAACTAAGATACAATCGTATAACTTAATTTTTACCATGACAACACCATTTACAACCTATAGTGTCTCAATGTTATTAAAATTAACATTCCTGAAAAAAAATTACATTTGCTAAGTTTAAGTCACTGTGTGTTCAGTTTGTAATTCGCATTCGCTATGCCGCAGTGTTGAAAGGGTACCTTCCACTTTGCTGTGTTTCTGACTCAGAAAACTAAGACTCTAAGACTGAACCACTCCAGCTAAGCACAGTCCTCTGCCCTGTGATTACTCAAACCAAGCTGGCATTTCCCTAGGCAACTAGCCTGGATTCACACTGTTAGAAAAGCTATGATGGCATGAGTAAAAAAAGAATTGCACTCTCGTTGGTGATAAACCACCAATGTGAAACTTCAGTGAAGGTCGCCAGGTGTGGAGCAGAATCCAGGAGGAAGCAAATCTAGAGCAGAGCTCAGGTTTCCGCTGGCATCCCCCACCTGCAGCTTTGCTTTGGCCGTGATAACCTCCTGGCTATGTAGACCAATTTGAAATTGATCATCTTGAATCTTCAATGGGAAACATCTTTATAGAGTTATAAAAGCATGGTTTCCAAGCCTGTCTATGTATTGGAATTATCTGAGAATCTTCACAAATTGCTCAAAATCCTGCTCTAACCTAGAAATTATGATTATTGCTCTAGATTGTGGTTGGGAAAGCCAGTTCATCTCTCAAGTTTGTCTGTTCCTAGAGAGTCTTTGCTGAGAACCTCCCACTGCCCAGGATCCAGGGAACACTGATCTTCCTCAGAGTGACAGAGAATGCATACCCCCACCAGGGCTCTCTCTACCTCCCATTGTGACAGAGGGAAACTTTCAACAAGATGTGTCATGGTTTGTGGTCTCTGTCAGTAATTTATTTCTTGAAGTTAGTATGGATCAAAGGAAAGAGCTGAATTAGAAGAAATAGAAATCTGACTATACTGTTAACGTGTTCTTCACTTCTGCAATATACTATCGCACAGTAAAGTGAGAAATAAAATGCTTCACCTATGACCGAAATTTTGAAGAGGATATGAAATATATGAAAGAAGTCAAAATAAAAACTTAAATTTAAGTTACTGGTGTGACAGGCCCAGTTTGTCACCAGTCATACTAAACACAGCAAATGGCTTAGAGAGTTTATTCTTCGACAGGTTCTCTCGACCTCTGCCTTATGCTGCCTCCCCTGCCTCAAAAGCAGCGGGCTGGTTCTGTCAGTGCAAGTCCAAAGCTCACTCTTGCTCCAAGTCACTTTCAACTAAACTTCTGTTCTTTGAATACATCCCAGCTAGAAAATCCCAGGGCTGTCACTAATAGGCTGATTATTTTGTTGCATTCCCCCCCCCCCCAGGTTTTTAGAAGCACTTCACTTCCTCATCAAGAGTATACCCCTGGGTACCACAAGGCTGAGTAACCCCAATGGACATTATAATGCCTGCCACAGAGATCTCTCAGGAGGCTTGAGTGCTAAGTAGAGAGTGATTTTTAGGGAGATGGTGAGAAATGCTTTAAATATCTGGCAGTGCCTACAGGCAAAATGATTAAGACACTGGTTTAATAAATGAACTTGATTGATTCAGTATACGATTCTTATTCCTAAAAAATGACTTGTCATTGAAATATTACATTTTACAGTTGCATCAAGATAGATCTTTCATAAACCAAAGGATTATAGTTTTAGATGATTTCATACATATACTTACTGGGAAAATCAACTTTCTCTTACAGATATCGCCATTAAAATACACCATTCTGAAACTAAAGACACAGACAATGCCCCAAGACTCGAAACTGAAAGCTCTTCCAACACCCACAAAATGTCCACCACCATGAAACGAATTTTTGATTTGGCAAAACAACGAGCAAAAAGATCAGCTTTCTTCCCATCAGCGGCTAAAATCTGTCCACAGGAATCCATGCAACAGATTTTAGCTGGTCTTCAAGCTTATTATAGATTAAGAGGTAAGGAAAGAGACAAAATGTGCAGAGCTCTTCATTCCCTTTCTTCCTTCCCCTTCATCCATCATCAGTGGTCTTCAGTCCCAAAATTCCAACATCTTTCATTCAGCTGCAGGAGTTACAGAAATCAGTCCCTTAATCCAATAGTAATGAAAAATAAACTCTCAAAACTAATGTTAGATATAGATTCTCACTTTAAAATAATGCTTTTACACATCACAAAACTATGAGGACATTTAACAAATACCCAGCAAAAAACATCTGGGCATTCTAGTTTTACCTCTTTGCTTCATTTTTGCCAATGCCCAATATTGAATTTTGATTTTTTACAAAGTTAGAAGCACAAAAATTCAAATTGAGCAATATGAATGAGTTGATTTAGGATTTCATTTTCCAAAAGTAGCATTAAAGTTCAGTTCCTCTCGCCCTCCCTAGTAAATTGAAGCTATACATTGCTGATTTAGAAATAACGGACTTTTGGAAACCTGAAAGGTAGGTATATTGGAACAAAGGAGACACAAATTACTAGTAACAAAAATTTGTTGCAGGGTGTTACTGCAGTCTAAATTGCAGCTTACTCCTCCAAGATAGCATAACTGGTTTCTTTCCCAGGACACACTGGGAAGGATTAAGTCACACTCTGGTTAGCAGTGGCCATCTTTTTCCTTTACTTATCATGGGTCTGAAAAGTCCCCATGGCTTCTGTTTAAAAGAAAAAAGTCTTTGTTGGCTGCTGTTAAATTCCCCAGGTAGTACCAAGTAATACAAAGTAGCTTTGTCTATTTGAAGGCTAAATTAAATCCATCCACCTGTGAAAGCTGAGGGAATTGGAGCCAGTGCTATACTATAATAGATTAAGCCACCACCTGCAGTGCTGGCAGCCCATATGGTTCAAGTCCCCATGGCTGTACTTCTGATCCAGCTCCCTGCTAGTGTGCCTAGGAAGGCAGTGAAGGATGATGGCCCAACTGCTTGGACCCATGTACCCATGTGGAAGACCTGGAAGTAGCTCCTGACTCTGGTTCAGCCCAGTTCTGATTGTTGTAGCAATTTGGGGAGTAAACCAGTAAGTTAAAGATCTACGTCTCTCTCACACACTCTGCTTTTCAAATACATCAATCTCTTAAAGTTGAGGGAATTTACTCCTTAGCTTCATGATCAAAGTTTGCTTCCCAAAGTTTGCACCCCAAGGTTCAGCCCTAGCTTGTGATTCAATACACACCAAGACAACTGGAGAGTCAATTCCAAGATAAAAACATTCAGCACAGTTCTTGCATATCTGAGATGTATGAGCTCAATTAAACTGAAGAGTTCTTACTGGGTTTTGAAGGCATAATTAATGGTCAAATATATCAAGCTTTGTGTTGTTTAGACATCTCATTTTAAATGGAAGTGAAGCTATTTGCCTGCTGACAAAAGCCACACCCATGGAAATATGAAAATGATTGGATTACAGTCAGAACAAGCTCTGAGAAAACCCAAACTTGAGTGTGCTCTCTTAATAGCTCGGGTCCTGGCAAAACATCTCCATGAAGTAGGTTCTCAGGAAAAATTTATTGATGGACACAGATGGCAAGCAACTGATTAAGAAAACACATAGAGAGAAAAGGAGATGGGTGTAAAGTCTTCATATTGAGTGTGCTTGCACATTAATCAGAACATGACACTAGCAAATATACTGTCTGTCCACAGAGATGGGTAGTGTACAGTATTAGCATCACTTTTAATATGAACACTTTTGCTATCTATTTTCATGTAACTTCTAGTTCTTTACAGCAATCACAAATAGGAATCACTGCATGTATTTGTAGAATAGACTAATTTATTGCTATAACCAATTTTCAGTTTGGGATTTTTTATTCTTTTCTTGATTAAGTTTGACTTTTTCATTGTCTCCCTGAATGAGACAAGCCAGTGTTTTTCCTCCCTGCAGTAGTGACAGTCCATTATCTACATGGCTGCCCCTATGTGATAGGAAATTCTACCATTCATCAGTATGGGTCTCTTAAGTCAAACAAATTAGCTCACAAAGAAAGAAGAAATAAAGATCCAAATACAAAGCAGGATTTCTTTGATAGAGTAACACATTTACTGTTCTCATGTCTGCTTTTACAAAAATCATCTGTTGACATCTTTCAAACTCAAAGGAGAAAGCTCTCCAGTCCCAAATCAAATTGAATGTTGAACTATTTTTTTCCAATGATGAAAGCAAACAAGTGAAAATTTACCAAGCTTTGTAGAAGAATCATAAACATGCTCATCCAAAAACAAAGGGCCAGTTTGTTTCTGGTTGTCTCCAAGGTAACTCCATGCTCTTTCCCAGGCAACTCCCCACTTCAACACTTGTCCTGAACACTCTTCCCTCCCTAACTTTTCTATCTCCCTCTCTCCCTCCTTAAATTCCAATAGCAAAAGCCATACTACTTTCTGAATGATGTGTCAACATTAAAAGTGAATGTCTTCCTAGCTTTTGTTATTGTCTAGTTATTGTCCTGGGAACTTAAAAATAGACACTCAGAGCCTATCCTAGAACAAGTCAGAATGTGCATGGTCTGCTGTTAAAGTTCTAGAAGCATTGATCTAGGGCACTCCATTGTATAGACAACAAAACTAAGATCTGACTAGCCAAACCCAAAATATCTTTCTCTGATTTGTGGTAGCTAAGATAGAGTACCAAAAAAATCAATGTTGAAGAGTGAAATTGACATCTTATAATTTGATTTTTATAGTTCTTGTCTGTATGTTTGCAGAACAGTGGTCTATTTTTTCACTTATTGAACACTATATGCAGTGGAGCATTAAACCTGTGATTATAAAATAAAAGCATGTTACTGAAAAAACTGAAATGGGAGTGGAAGGGACAGGAAGGGAATGGAGGGGAGGGAGGGATTGAGAGCGATAGAAAAAAGTGCTAAGGAGGAGTAGAAAGGAGATGAGAGACAAGTATCATTATATTCTTAAAATTATATCTATGAAATGTACAAATCTGTTCTCTCTACATTAAAAAAAAAAAAAAAGATGGGTAGCAGTTCCTGTCCTGGCTGCTCCACTTCCCATCCAACTCCCTGCTTGTAACCTTGGAAAGTAGTATCAGGTCCAGCCCTTGCGGCTGCTTGGGGAGTGAACCAATGGATGAAAAATCTGTCTCTCCCTTCTCTGCAAATCTGATCTGCCTTTCCAATAAAAATAAATCTATGGAAAAAAAAACAGGAAGTTTTTAAAAAGCGAAGGTGGGGAGGGGAAGGGGAGAGATGGGAGGAGCACTAAGGGCATAGCTGCTGGCAGAGCAGGATAGGATCCAGCAGCATCCTCTCATTTGTTGTATTCTGTCTTCACCTGGTGTGTGACCAGATTCCGGGCAAGCATTTTCCCAAACCACTTGGTGTTCCCCCATTGTAAGTAACTTTCTGTGAACCTGACCCCCAGGGCATGCACTCCTGGAGTGCCTTCCATTTTATCAGCCTAGATTATAACCCTTCTCAAAGACGCTGAGGCTATGTGGTCAGACTGCAGGCACTGATCAGCAGCAAAGAAAAACTGTAAAGGCAAGGTGCTGGATTTATTCAGGCTGCTAATGCAACATCTCCCAGCAAGTTTAAAAGAGGACAATATGCTACAAGCCAGCCAAGAGTAAGAACTTTGAGAAGTTTTCCCATTCCTCCTGCACTAAAAATTCTTTGTGCCTCCGTTTTCAAGGGCTTTTGGATGCTCCCTCAGTAAGGTTCCTGGACATCCGTGATGGTTCTGGGCTGGTGCTACCCTTTGCAGAAGGGTCGAGTCCATACTCCTTAGCTTGAGGAAAGCTTACAGAATATAAAAGGTCATCAAGAGAAAGAAGTTGCCCCTCAAAAAGCACCCAAAGAAAATCTACAGATTCTGGCTCGGTCTATGACCTCTGTAGGAGGGGAGATGAGTGCCCAAAGGGGATTTCTTCAAATGGCTTAGAACACTATGCTTCAAGGAGAAAGTGATCTTGGGGCCTTCATGGAAAGTGCATTTTGATGGGCCCTCGGGAGTGCTGTGACCTGCACTGGGGGCAAAGAGCAGCAGGGAAAGCAGAACTAGGAAAATTTAGGTACACAACACACATCTCCTACTTCATGGTTCAGCTTCCCCAACCACCTGTCAGATGCTGCCCTGCAGACACCTCTGAAGAACTGCTGGTACATCCTCAGGCCACAAAGTTCTCAGGAAAATAAACTGTATGCATCTACCTACATCTGTTCTGATGCTACAGGTCTGAATTTGGGCTCAAATGGGGACAGGTAGGCTGAAGAGCAGAATAGTCAGTTCTAGCCTTAAACCGAAATAGAAGATTAGTCTGAGATGAAAAGCAACAGGCTCAAAGTTGAGTCCCATTAATAAACCGAAAAAATTATTAGAACATGTCTTCCCAGATTTTTTTCCAGCAGTTACAGTCATGGAAGTCACAACTCTAATCTTCTAAGGGCAATGCCAACTTATTTGAAGAACTGTGTCTCTGGCACCAGATTAGTTTTGAATTAAACTAGAAAGTGTAGTGAAGGATGAACGAGCAAAATAACACCAGAGTGTGGAGCGCACTGTCTAGTCAGACACACAACAGCTCCCACAGTCTGACAGATCTGCGAGTATCCGAGTGTCTCCTTGCGTGCCCTTCAGGCTCTTGACTAGAGATGGATGTCCAGGGACTGTGAGATGGTTGGTCTCAGGATGGGCCTTCTCCCCTGTGTCTGAAGGAGTTTTTCAGAGTGAGAATTACTGTGCTACTGCTGTATAGTGACCCTTGTTCTTATCCCAACTGCAGAAACTAGACAGAGGTGAGAATTGGCCCTCTGCTATCTCCTAACTTAAATAATGACATTAAAATTCTAATCATAGCTATTAGTAAATGACCTGAGCTCCTATTGATTAAGAGGCAAAGATAAAGATCTCAACGTAGAAAGCTGAGACAGACAGATCTAGCATTTGTGGGAGGACGAGGACAAACCAGGAATGCTTCCTAATGTCTAAAGCTTTCATACTGCTGAAATAATTAGGAGGTGGTACTGGTATTAGGCACACTGATCCTCATCCCATATTGAGTGCCTGAGTTCAAATCCCAGTGCTCCTTCCAATCCAACATCCTGTTAATGTCTATTCTAGGAAGCAAGAACCTTAAGTACTCGGATTCCTGAAACCCATGTGGAAGGTCTGGTCTGGGTTTCAGGCCTCTAACTACAGCCTGGCCCAGGCTCCACTGTGGCAGGCTTTGGGAATAGAGCCAGCAGGTGGAAAAGCACGCTCCCACTCTTGCTGTCTGTCCCTCCTAGAATTCACTTTTTGTGTCTGTCTATATCAAATACATAATATTTTAAAATATATTTTATGTAACATTAGAAACCAACTTTTTGTTAGAATATTTATGTTGCAATGAATCTTATTTTGTTCAGGCAGATTTAAATGTAATTAAAAGACAGGAATGAAAATACACTTCTGGTCTTCAACTGACATTATATCTGAGGCAAAATAATTGTTGAAATAAATTATATAAATATTTATATTAAAAATTAGAATCTACTCAGTCTCAATATTTACCATTAGGTTCTCTTCACAAATCCATCAACAAACTCTGAAGTGCAGTAATTGTCACATATCCCCTTTTTTCCATGCACAGTTCTATATTAGCTCTCACTTCAGAGGCTTATTTTAATGTAATTTGCTTATGCTTGAAGATCTGTTATTAATTGCTCTAAAATACTTCTCAGTAATAAAGTATGTAAATTAAAATAATGTTTTTCATTTTTAGGACTCCTGACCTTATATGTAAAAATAGATTTCTTCTGGATTCACTTCCATAGGACAGAATTTTGATGCATAATTGATCAAATTTGTGATACATGTATTTAACACTTGCCTTCATGTTTTTATTAACAGACTTGGGATGAAATGTAAGTGTTGAGGATGGAAATACAAAATTGGACATGGTAATTTAGAAAGCAGGTTCCCAAAATGAAACCATATAAATGTAGTCTGGAGCTTAAGCTTCCTTCGCTACCACTGCTGGGTGAACACAGTTGTTTGTGGTTCATGCACAATTGCTCTATTTATATCATGCATCTCCTTGCCTGGTATGAAGTGAGGTCACATTTACAAAATTGGGTCCTAGAGATAGAGTACATCATTTTTGCTAATCTGTTCTTTCATTCCATTTCACTTAGTTACGTAAACACATTCTATCTGCACCTAAGTAGATAACAGATGGAATTCTGTTATTGCAGTAATGTTCTTATTTACATTTCTTTGGCATCATTTCAACAGTGAAATCATGTTTTGTCATCGTTTTTAATTATCAACTGCCAGCCCCATCAGGATTTCTTCTAATCTGCTCACAGCAAAGAAGCAGAAATTACTTGAAGTTGGCTACGGTGTTCGCTGTCCTGAGTTTACTCTCTTTCTCAAACTCCATGTGGTTATATTGATTCACTCCCCCCCCCCCTTGTGTGGTAACATTGTATTATAGTGAGATTAGAAAGAACTGAGGAAAAGATGACCATTGTGAAAGCGGAAAGCGAGAAAGGAGAGGTGTGTCCTTAGGGAGACTAACTTGTTAGATACGCATATGAAAACTGAAGTCTAATAATTGGCATTTTTTAAAAATATGTGCACCTGCTCATCATCTGGAAAGTCTTGAATAACTGTATCCATTTTGGAGATGACTGGTATGCAGAAGCTCTCCAAGTCCGCATTACACTCAATGTTTTCTGGCTTCTTCTTTTCTGCTGCTCAGTCTTGCTCTAGCCACGTTGACATCCTGCCTTTCCCTCAGTGCTCTGGGTGCTCTCCCACATCAGCATCTGGGCTTTTCCCAACTGCCCAGCCATCACCTTCACAGTGATATCTTCAACTTTTTCAAAATTTCAGTCTTATATACATACCATATGGCCTGTTTTTCCTCTTTTCCTTTTGACCATAACACATGGTATCAAAAAAAGAATGTTTAGCAGTTACTTATTAAGATTCATTTATTTTAATCAGAAAGTCAGATATACAGAGAGGAGGAGAGACAGAAAAATCCAACCACTAGTTTACTCCAAGGGGCCATAATGGCCAGAACTGAGCTGATCCAAAGCCAGGAGCCAGGAGTTCTTCCAGGTGCAGAGTCCCAAGGCTTTGGGCCATCCTCTACTGCTTTCTCAGGCCACAGGTTGGGAACTAGAAGGGAAGCAGGGCCGCCAGGACATGACCCATATGGGACTCAGCACCTGCAAGGCAAAAACGTTAGCTACTGGTCTACTGTACCAGACCCAGTAGTTCATTTCCAAGGGTTAGAAGTATCACAGCATAAGCCACAGAGAATTTGCCATATTGTGAGATCACACTTTGTGGGAAAAGGGTCTCAAGGCATGGCCACTGTGCCCCTTAACAGCCCTGTTTTGCAGTGTGTCAGGAGGCAGTCTGGGAAGCCTACCGGATCTTTCTGGATCGCATCCCCGATCCAGGGGAATACCAGAATTGGGTCGACCTCTGCCAGCAGGAGACCTTCTGCCTCTTTGACATTGGGAAAAATTTCAGCAGCTCCCAGGAGCACCTGAATCTTCTCAAGCAGGTGAGCCTATCCACCGTCTGGATGTTTGAGACACCAGTCAGGGTCATGGCCAACCTCACGTCCTGTCCCTTTGAATTTCACAGCATAACGGTTGGTTGAAGAAATGTTAGAAATGTCTTGTAAGGCCATGAGGACTATAATTCTTCCAAACAGCATTGTTCAGGCAGGTTTAAATGTAGTTGAAAGGAGAAGAGAATGAAAATAGATTTGAGCTCTTCAGTTGGCATTATCTCCTGGTAAAATTACTTTTAATCTTTTTTGCAGAGAATAAAACATAGAAGCTTCTCAGAGAGGTAAGTTCCCAAAATAGAGTGCTCAGAGATTTTGACTTTTTTAAAGGTAATATAAGGCAGAGAAACTAAGCTATTTTACCCTTACGATTTTATGCCATCCTTTAAGATCTGTATAGGTTATCTTGACAATTTATGCATATATTACACTGAAGATTAAAATATTAAAGGAAAGTAGATAGCTCTTATAGGTTGAGACATGTTTGTATTGTTTGCTGGTAAAAGTAATTCATCACTGGCACACATATCTAATGCATTGTTTCATAGAGCATTTAATAGTTTGATTTTTAGAAATCCTAGTAAACTACGAGATACATCAGGAAAATATACAGTGAGAGCAAGCTGAATCGTGAACTCTCATTTGGTATTCTATAAAGTGTTAGTACTTCTCAAACTGAATTACTGAAGCACTGAGTTATATCTTCAACCAGGACTGAATGTCAAATAAGAAAATCAATATGCAAAACAGAAAACAGAAAGAAAAGTACACTGGATAAGATTATTTAAAAAGAAATTTTGTTGTCAAACTCAACTCACAAATTGCATACATTATATAGCATTTAGACACTCAAATCTGAAGATACGCTACGTAGATGAATTTGAACATGTAAATTACTAAAAGTGTTTACAATGCCTTTTACATTTTTTTTCTTCATTCCCATTCTGACATCAACCTGGCCCAGGACTTCATTAATTTACTGTGAAAAATGTCAACTCATCTCTCTAACAGATGTCCTCGACTCAAATCTCTCCTCCTTACTTTGCATAACTGATACTAGAATAGTTAGCCTGGAATATTCCTTTTGTTACATGAGCCCTGCTCCATGGCTGTCAAAAGGATCCCACCTCTTCTCCTTGCCCCTCTCCATATTTGATCCCCAGCCTTCTCCACCTGCCTCTGTAGCAAGGAACTGAGTGGCAGGTACTGAATCATTAGCACCCTCCGTCTTCTGAGCAGGGCAGCCCCTGACGAGGGGAGTAGAAGACAGAGGCGAGTGAGCTCAGCTCATTTTCACATATCCACAAACACAACATCTGTCAGATCTTGGCATGCTACTGGTCTCCTTCAAGTTCAGCTCAGCTCCTATCTGGCAGCCCTATCCACGGAGCCTTCCCTCTTCCTCATTCCTGGCATCCTCTCATCCCTCCAGCCTGCAGTTAGCTGCAGCACTTCATTATCATCGTTATACACTGGTATTCTTGTACTCTTCCCACAAGCTAGGAAATGCACCCCTTATTCAAATTTCTCACATTTTTACACTATGAGTGAATTTTTCCTGGTAGATATCTTCACCAGGTGGAAACCAAGCTAATTAAGACATTTTTGCCCTTGGCCTTCAACTTTGACTCTTTATCCCTGACCCCACTGCTGCCAGCAAGGCACTTCCTCACTTCCCAAGATCCACACTCCCTTCCTCCCAGCTGTAACCCGAGGCCTCTCCCTAGGGCCTGCAAGACTTTCTTTCCCATCCTATCTATCAAAATCCTACTCTTTGAAGCTCTAGTCCTGCCTTCCTTGATGCCTTCACAGCCTATTTGTGCCTGCAATAATCTCTCCTCACATTGAGCTTTGTACTCTATTTGGTAGTTACTTTTTTTTTTTTAATTATTTATTGTTTAACTTCAGTAATTACATTGTATTATGTGACACAATTACATAGATACTTGGGTTCTCCCCACCCCTCCCCAAACCCTCCCACCATGGTGGATTTCTCCACCTTGTTGCATAACCACAGCTCAAGTTCAGTTGAGATTTCCCCATTGCAAGCGTATACCAAACATAGAGTCCAGCATCTTATTGTCCCGTCAAGTTCAACGGCTTCTTAGGTATACCCTCTCTGGTCTGATGACAGAGCCAGCAGAGTATCATCCCAGTCAATTGAAAGTTCCAACATACCATCAGCAAAAATTTACATCATTATGGAATTAATTGACATAGTAATGAGTAACCAATATGTTAAAAGTAAATGCGGGTTCCCAGCCACCTTCTGTGCCCTAAAATGTCCTTGCTTTATCTTGTTGCCTTGAGAGAATATACACTCAAGAGTCAAACCTCAGATTGTCTTGTAATTTCTCCAACTACTGCACAAAATTGATCAAAGTGCTTATTTTGTTAATCACTTGCATGTGTCCAGTCACTCTTTTATGAATTTGACAAACCTATTGCAAGGCTAGACTGATAGGAAAATCTCAGTGCTAGCATAGTAACTTTGTTCTCAAGGCACAGGGATGTTGACTAATTTAAACACAAGGTTATCTACAGACTCATTCATTTTCAAAAATAAACAGTAAATAAAGTAGGGCAGAAGCCACTAGGAAGGAAAAACTATCAAAATTAACCAAGTGTTGATAAGTACTATAAACTTTAAAAAGCAAGCTGCCAAAGCCAGAAAGACAGAAATAGAATCATTCAATCCACTCCTGTACCTGCCAACACAGCTTGAGAACAAGAAAAAGGGAGGAAATTTTTACATTAGCTATGAATACTAGATTAAAAATTGAGGAAAAATGTTTACTTCAAATCTTTCCAGAATGCAAAACACATTCTTCTCACCCTGACAAGCCCACCAATCTACCAGCTTCAAAATGATTGACACGTAAGAGAGTGGAATATCTGAGTGATCCAGCATCCTAAAGTGCGACTCCTTGGCAGTGGTAGAGATTACCAGTTTAGCAGCAAAGCTATACCTAATCACCAAGGGCAAGAATCAGCATCCAGCACAGGGCTCTGCACAAGGTGGGCTGTTGACCTGTGGCTAATGCCCTGGGTACCACTTTCCTAACTACTCTCCTAGATTATTTTCTTTTTCAAAGCAAAAAAGAAATTAGGAAATCTTAACTATAAACAAGAATCTATGACGCAAAAAGAAAAATTGTAATTACTATGTTTGTTGTAGTTAGGGTTTATTTATGATTTCCATACAAATATTTGTTAAGCACATACAAAGATATTTTTAAAAGGTCTTGGAAATGCGTATTAGCTTCTAATTCTATTTAATGAAATTTTTGCAGTTCCCTCATGTTGTATTAGAATAGCAAGAATAGCAGATTCCAAGTTCCACTATGAAATCCAAGTTTGTTTTACCTGTGTGCACCAAGATAGTCATGCATTTTTAAACTGACATTCATTTTATTGGGTCAAATTCCATGCCAGGATAATATTTTATTACACTTATTTGTACTTCGTGAATTGAGTATGGTATAAAAATGTAAGTGCTACGCTTTGCTATGACCTATCTGGATGCTTGTGGAACAAGTAAACCTGTAGCCATTTCCTTTCACTTTCCAAAAGAAATTTAGGAATATTGATTAATTGCCACATAAAGTGTCAACACAAGCACAATTCTTTCTATCATAGTAACAAATATTTCATTGGGCTTCAAAAAATTATTACATTGACTCCTTTTTACATTAAGCTTTCTAGACTGGATCAATGTTATGCACAGATAGTCCTGCCCCCACTGACCCTGGATTTGCCTCTATAATACCTTCCACATTACCATTCCATGTTATCTCAAACCTACCCCCAACTTCCTGGCTGGTCACTATTGCAAGCAATGATTGTGTCCAGAATACACAGCTAGTATTTGCTACCCAAAAATCTACCTGTGTCCCTTACCATAACCACAGCAATTACTTTATTAAATAAATTTGATGACCTCACATATTTGCAGACCTGAGGAGCTGATTTTTTCAAGAATACTTCTATTATAAATCATGCCATTTGTTTTCTTTAGTATAAATACAAGGCAAGTACAATCTGACTACAAATCAGGAACTGAAGACCAGCTTTGCCAACTGTACAAACTCCAAGGCCACACACAGCCAAGATGGTGGAAACCTCGCAGTCAGTCATTTCAGAAAGTTGTTTATATTTTTCTTCAATAAGAACGTATTCAAATACCACCCCTGTAACTTGCAATATTTGAAAGATATGTAAATACAGTTTTAAATCCCTCGTTTGTTTGGCTTATTCAATATAGACAAATTTAAATGTATGTTTCCAAATGTTATCAGGCTCTTTCACAAACTCTTCTTTTTGATTGTGCTAATAGAAAAGACGAAATATCTACAGAGGAGACATTGGGAAAGTCTGATGAAACCCCGTTATTTTCAACAGGTAAGATCAGATCTTCTCATCCTATCCACTTTCTACTTTAATGTGACAGAGAAGACTGGGAGTTCCCATATGTGCTGCTTTACTCACTCGCCATGTCGAGGGCTAGACCAGCCCAAAACCTAGTCCAGGACTGAGCCATCTGCTGCCATGTGTCAGGGAACACATTACCAAGAAACTAGAATCTGGGGCCAGGGCCAGAACTCAAACCCAGGTACTTCCACCAGGGACATAGGCATATTATCTGGTGTCTATCACAAGTTCACTCACCTCTACCCTCTGAACTTCAAGCCAGTAGGAATACACCAGTATTTACAAAGCAATACTTACTTGAGGTTGACAAAGAGGATAATGTACTTTCTCAAATTGAGGTTGCATTTTTCGTCTTACAAATAATCTAAATTCATTGTCTAAAACTAGTTTAATGTAGAAAGATAAAGCCAAAACATTCAGTATCCTACAATTTTAAGGGAACCATTATCATTTTGTCTGTTTCTTCTTATCTTTCTTCTATCCACTATTACCGAGACCATACTTAAAGTTTTCATCATCTTTCCAACATTGAATAGTTCCAGAAAAACTTACTCAAGTATTTGATGACTTCCAACATTCTATTGGATCCAAGTAAATGAAATTTAACCACTCATTGCTAACTGATACCATTATAAATATTGCTTAAATAACACTTAGACACATAACTCTCAAATTATTCTTTAAAATTGATTACTAAAGTATGAATGTGACTTCTAAAGGCTTTTAAGAGATTTTGCCAAATTTATTTTCCAAAAATTTCATTTCCATTTCAGTAACCTGCTAATCAAAACAAGGTCCTATCTCACTCCAACTTGCCAATAGTAAATATTTGTTTTGATGTTTGCCAAAAGGGAAAGGAAATTAATTTTTCCTGTGTATATCACATGTTTAGAATTTCTCATATTTTCTGTTATAGTCTTAACATTTTCCCATGTGACTTTAAGAATAGTTATTATTTTCCTAATAATTTTTAATTGTTTTAGAAAATTAAATTTTGAATACTTAAAATCTAGGAATTGAAAAGATTTTAGTTAAATTTTTAGTATAACTTCCCCATTTCTTTAACCTACTGTCATTAAAAGAAACTTGTTGTGGTTATAAAATATCTTAAGAAGTTTATGGGAAATAAAAGGTAAGTTTAATTTTGGTGCAAAAATAATTGAAGCCCAGCCTCTGAAAGCTGTTCTAAAAATTTCGTTGAAAAGTGTTACTATGAAAAAATATGTATGGATGTCAAACAATTGAGTCAAAAACTTTAATTCCATTTTCCATGAAAATATTAAATTTTCCTTATGTCTAGACTTTGTAGCAAATAAACAATCCTAACCCAGCCAAAAGTATGAAACCATTACTACTAAAATAATCTCTAATAGTAAAGAGATGTGTAGTTGTTCATTTCCTTTATAAGAAACCTAACTTTGACCTGTAACATTTAAAATCTTTACTACTAGAGAAGGAAATTATATTTCCAAAAATTGCTTCACATTGGAGCAGACATTTAGTGTAATGGTTAAGACACTACTCAGAATGCCTACATCCTACCAGAGTGCCTGCCTTTGAATCTTAGCTTTGCCTCTGAGTGCACCTTACTGCTGATGACCTGGGAAGCCACGGGTGAAACCTCAGGATCTCAGCTTCCTACAACACACATGGCAGGCACAGATGGAGTTAAGCTCCTGGCTTTATCCAGACTCATCCTCAAGTTTTGGGGAATAAGCTTGTGGATGGGATGGTATGCTCTATGGCTCTCTTTCCTTCCCTCCCTTCTCTACCTCTCTATCAAGCAAATGTTTGAGACTGGTTTCATTTTCTAAGACTTATTTACTATTATTTGAAAGAGAAGGAGAGATGGAGAAATCTTCCATTCACCGGTTCAGTCACTAAATGATCACAATAGCCAAAGTTGAGCTGATCTGAACCCAGGCATGAGGAGCTTCTTCCAGGTCTCCCACATGGATGTATGGGCCTAAGGACTTAAGCCATGATCTGCTGCTTTCCCAGACCAGGAGCTGGATTAAAGTGGAACAGCTGGCTCATGAACTGAGTGCCCATGAGATACTGATACTGCGGGTAGAAGCTTAGTAAACGATTTATTGAAATAAAATAAAGTAACAATGTAAACCCGACTTAGGCAATAAAGGTTTTAAAGTTTATTTCCCCAATGCTTCTGGACACTCAAGTATAAGGTTCAATTACGTGTACTTCAGCAGTCAAGATTTCCAAATAGCAGCTGCAAAAAGAATTACCAGACTCTAAACAGTAAAATTCTCATCTTGCTTGTCAAAGACTTAGCATTAGTAATGACTGCAAAAAACAAAAGTGGAAAATCTTCAATGATACAAATTCAAGAATACCTTTAAGACTCAATTTAGTTACTTCTTTTCCTAACTTTCTGCATCTCAACCTTCTCCATCAATGTTTTCTTTTTCAAAGATAGCAGAATTTTGGTATATAATCTGGCAGCGTCAAAATTAAACTTGCCCTCTTTTTGCATTAACCTTCAACCTTACAAACACTAGAAGAAAATACTGAACAGTATAAGACATTCATTGCAACTGAATTTTTCAGTTATAATAAACTATTTTCTGTTAAACCTAATCTTGAGAAAGTTTGTTAACAGGGAAATTTTCTGTGTAGCTTGTGTGAAGAAAGTGATGGATTTCCAAAGCAAGCTAACTGCACTACAAGTTAAACCAAATCTACCCAATAGTTGTTCTCAATATCCTAGATGATATTTCTTTTCATGACAAGAAGATGGAAGGATATCAAGCATTATACTGTATTTGCTCTCTTAGCACGGTAGCCAAGCACTTACTTTACTGTAACAAAAATGTGGTATTAAACAATTGTTCTTAGAATCAAAGCTTGAAGATACCTGGTAACAGCCTGGTGAAGTCCCAGGTGAAGATCATATTCATCTCAACTGCTCACAGCATGGGTATTCCCACTAGGGCTCAAACCAAAGATGCCAGGAATTGCACCCTTTGATATTCTGATATACTACAGGCCACCTTTCTTATTAACAATCAAAAAGTCTTCCTCCCTGGATGATTACGATATTCTCTACCTCACAGCTCCAATACCCGCCATGACTCCACATGCTATATGGTTATTTCACAGCATCTCAGTGATGAGCGGTCATTTGTGATTGCAGATGCAAGAAAATGCATACTGTTCAGGGAGCAAACAACCATCAAATCATCTTCTAGTAATCCTGCTTCCCAAAGCACAAGAATAACCTAATACATCCTTATGTTTTTTTCCTAGTTAAGATTAAAATGGATAGCAATTTCTGGCTAAATAAAAACCAACTGATCATAAAAATACTTTGGAAAAAATATTGTTAACAGGAAGATATACTATAAAATAGTAATACATTTGTAGTACACTGCGTACCTTTTTTCATCTCAGTAGAAGGTAGATTTCTATTATATAGGGATATTTAAATATGTCAAAACATTTGCCACATTCCTGAGATGATTTATGGTGATTATTTAAAAGGGGATGGAATTGATATCATCTCAGTGTTCAATATTCTCTTGGATTACATGAGTAGAGCTCTAATGCCTCATTTCTTATTGAACAATTCTAAAATTCTTGGAAAATTTTCAGGGGGATGAATTTAGGTAAATTTTTGTCTATGAATCTTCTATGTGGTTACAAAAAGGAAACTTCATCAGGTGTCATTAGGCAGAACCAACTGACCATAACATATATGGGAGCACCAAAGTTGGGTTTTACACAGGCTGAATAAGGAACTTTACTAATATCCAGAGTGTGAGTTACACATTTTCCTCAAGAACATAGTTATATGATCTTAAATGAGTTCCAAATGCACCTAACATCTGTACATTTCAGTCACAAAAAAACATGTGGAATTATTTTATCCTCATTTAAACTGCTTTAGCTGGCCCAGCGTGATAGCGTACTGGTTAAAGTCCTCAACTTGCACACACCAGGATCCCATACGGGCACCAGTTCTAATCCCGGCAGCTCCACTTCCCAGCCGGCTCCCTGCTTGTGGCTTGGGAAAGCAGTCAGAGACAACCCAATGTCTTGGGACCCTGCACCCGCATGGGAGACCTGGAGGAGCTCCTGTCTCCTGGCTTTGGATAGGCTCAGCTCCAGCCATTGTGGCTGCTTGGGGAGTGAACCATGGGACAGAAGATCTTCCTCCCTGTCTCTCCTCCTCTCTATCTGCCTTTCCAATAAAAATAAATCTTAAAAACTTGCTTTAGCCTCACTCTCATGTCTAATTTTTCTTCATTTTCACAGATGTTGCCTCACTTGCACCCCTCCTTCCCTCTCCTGTTGATACACACCTCAACGAGATCCTCAACCATACCCTCAAAGAGACCAAGAAGCCTCCAACTGTAAGAATCATGGGGAGTCTGTCTTTTCCTCCATGTGCTCATTTGTGTTTCTCTAGTGGAAGAGAATGGGTGGACTGGTCATCCAACACTCTTGGTGTGGGTGTGTACCACTCTGGTCAGGAATTACTGACTTTGTGCTCTTTGGTTTTCTCACTTCTTCCTAGGAACTGAGAGTTTGAGCACTAGGCCAAGGTGGAAGAATCAGAAGCAGCTTAGTTATCTCTGGAGGATAGGGATGCTTTCCATCCAGAGCTTCACAGAACCTTGTATATAGTGGGTACTCATAAACATTAGAATGAATCAGTCAGGCAATAGAGCACTCTCCGTTAAAATATAAATGATGGCAGGAATAGGGCCTCTGCTCTCAATCATGTTCAGCATGAATAGGTCAGAGAGATAACAAACCTATCAAAATATCCTCTGTAATACTGGAGGGGATATAAAGTGTTCTGCGGCAAAGAGGTGCATTGGCCAATATTATGGATGAAAAGGTACACAGGACAAAAGAACTGTTCATAACAAAATGTAGTGTTAGTGTGTCAGTCCATGTCTCATTTCTAGAATGAAATAACCAAGACATGATAACTCCATGAAGAACAGAGGCTTATTTACCTCACAGTGGAGACTGAAATTCCCAACAATATGGTGCAATCTCCAGACGACTCCCTCAATGGCATCACCTCCTGGCAGAAAGCAATAGCTAAAGTACAGGAGTGTGTGGTAGAAAGAGACCCCACTTCCAAAGAAGCCAGAAAGACTGTTTAGAAGTCAAACTTAGGCTTTGTAACAACCAGCTCTTTTCAGAGCTCACTCTAGGAGATCAGCATTCATGTGCAGGGCTTGGTCCCCATACCTCAGGAACCTCTCACCAGTTCCTGCCCCTTGTACTTCCCACCACTTCACCACTACCACCCTTAGCACAATGCCTCAATTCAAACACATGAGCCCTTGAAAGAAAATCAACTGCTGTGGTTTGGATGTGGGTTATCAAAAACAGCAATATACAAAGCAACACAGCATTACATAATACTTTCTCTTTAAGATATCTTTTATTTATTCGAAAGGCAGAATTCTAGAGAAAGATTAGGAAAAGTAAAGAAAAATCTTTCATTCAATGGCTCACTTCACAAGTGACCCCAACAGATGGTGCTGGACTGGACTAGACAGAAGCCAGGAGCCTGAAGCCTTATCCATGTCTCCCACATGAGTGTAGGAGACCAAGTAGTAGGGCCGCCTTCCACTGCTTTCCCAGAAACACTAGCAGTGGAGTAGCTGGGATTCACACTTGCATACATAAGGGATGCCAGAGTTGCAGACAGTGGCTTAAACTGATATGCCACAACACTGTTCCCAAAAGTAAGAAAAATTTAACCTTCCAGAAAAATCAAGACCAGACACTCGGTGCTAAAGTGTCAAAACACTGATTTTGCACAGGTGGTAGAGCCATGGCAGCAAATGCTGAACAAGTGCCACAAGGGCCAGTAGGGTAAGAAATGGTGAACCAGAATGTGATTCTTCTTTTCCCAGCACTGCCAGTGCAACCTTCAGGAGATTAAGGAGAGCATCACATGCACTACCTGAGAAATCTGAAGGTCAGGGCATGGAAGTAAGTCTAAAATTAGTCAAACAAGTTGGAATCAGATTAAGGAGTGCACTGTCAGACAATCGCTCCCGGAGTCTGAAATCACTCCACCAGTCATGTCTCCAATAAAGTCTGAAGGAGATACAAATAAGTAACAGGGGTTATTTATCTTGAGAAATCTTTAATAATAGAGTCCCCATCCTCTGAGGATTGGCTAAATGTTTCATTTCACATTCATGGCTTGTTTCTTTTAACATCGTTTCTGTCACCTGCATTGATTACTCACTCTCTCATTCAAACACTATGAAAATCCTCTAACTGCTAGGCACTGAATATGCACCAAAAATCTTAAGCCATAGCCTGCACAGAAAGTTTAATACAATTAAGTACAGCAAAATAAGTTTAAGTACTGTAACTGAAGCTGTCAGGTGTTTACTGGAACAAAATAAGCCAGGAGGTAACAGAAATACAATCTTTAGTAATGTATATTCGCCATGTGTTGTACATAAACGAACCCAAATTGTTTGCTTTGAGAGAGTCAGTAATGTATAAGAACTGTGCAGGATCCAGATCCAGAAGATCATAAACACGGGGGTGGCGGGGGCAGTGGAGGGAATACGCATGGAGAGACTCTATGTGACTTTTTGATACATTGGGCATTTGGATGTTAATCTGTCTACAGAGTTCACAGGAAATGGAGATTTCTTCAGCCCTCAATGGTCAGAATTTTTATTACTTTTAAATTATTAGAAAGAGGAGCTCTTCCAATTGTTGCTCATCTTCCAAACACCCTCCACTGATGGAACTGGGCCATGCTGAACCCAGGAAACTGGAACTCTACCCAATTTTCCCATATGTGCAGCAGGGACTCAAGTTGTTGATTCATTGTCTGCTGCCTCCCCAGGGCACTGGTCCGAAGCCAGATGAGAAGCAGGGTGCTTGGGTCTGGAATCAGGCTAGGAAGTAGATGTCCTAGCAGTGATTTAACTGTTCCCTGGAGAAATATTTTACTTGAACCAAGGGGTATCAGTTAAGAGTCAAAAATGCATGTGTGAATGTGCATTGTGTTAGAGGTGGTGTGCAATTATTTTTGCTGGAAATGAGAATAGGGATTTGCTGAAGAGCATCATGTGTGCTGAGAAATCTGGAGATCAAGGCATGGAAGTAAAACTAAAATTGGTCAAACAAGTTAAAATCAGATTAAGGACATAGTGCCAGACAAAAAAAATTGTATGATTTTTTGGGAGTCAGCATTGTGGCACAAGTTAACCTGCCATCTGCAACACCAGTATTCCAAATGGGAACCAGTTTGATTGTCAGCTGTCCTATTCCCAGTCCAGCTCCCTGATAATGCACCTGGAAACAGTCCAAGAGGGCCCAAATACTTGGGCCACTGAACTCATAAGGCAGATCAGATGAAGCTCAATGTTTCAGCCTGACCCAGCACTAGCTGTTGTGGCCATTTGGGAAGTAAAATTATAAATGGAATATCTGTCTCTTCTTATAGCTCTGCATTTCAAATAAACAAATCTTTTTTTAAAGTTAAGAAAACAGAGTTAGGGACAAGGAGAAAGATATCTTCCATCCACTGATTCAGTCCCCAAGTGGTCACAGCAGTCAAACTGGGCCATGTGAAAGCAGGAACTCCATAGAGATCTCCTGCCTGTGCTTCAGGGTCAGAGCACTTGTGGCATCTTTCACAGCTTCCCAGGTACATTAGCAAGGAGTTTGGTTGGAAAGGAACTAGCTACTTCAACTGACTAGAACTTCAACTGACACTTATATGGGATTATAGTATTACCAGCACTGCAGACAGCAGCTTAACTCACTGTACCATTACACCAGTTCCAAAAGTTCAGGTTTTAATTTATAGATGATAGGGAGTCTCTAAAATTGCCATGGGAAAGGAATGAAAAATTCGTATTTTAATGTTTTAGTAAATATAGGCCGTAAATAATGTAACACTCCACCCAGAGGCTGGGGAGAGAATCAGGTAATGGAGAGATGTTGATTAAAGAATGCACCAATTCAGTTACATAAAAGGAATAAACTCTTGATTTATTACATAAGAAATTGTATGTTTCAAAAGTTCTGAAACATTTTAGATGCTTTCACCCCAAAAAACATGTTTGTATTATGAGGACTATACTAGTCTGATTTAATCATCCCACATTGTAATCATGTATCAAACACTCAGCACCCCAAAAATATACTCAGTTATTTATCAATCAAATTTAATTATGGGCCAGCACAGTAGCCTGGTGGCTAAAATCCTCACCTTGCATGCCCTAGGATACCGTATCAGTGCCAGTTCATATCTTACTTCCTATCCAGCTTCCTGCTTGTGGTCTTGGAAAGCAGGAGAAGATGGCTCAAAGCCTTGGAAACCTGCACCAGCATTGGAGACCCAAAGGAAATTCCTGGCTCCTGGCTTCAGATTGGCTCAGTTCCAACCGTTGGACCACTTGGGGAATGAATCAGCAGATAGAAGATCTTTCTGTTTCTCCTCTTTGTATATCTGACTTTGCAGTAAAAACAATTTTTTTAAAAATTGTTTAATTAAAAAATAGAATAGGAATAAATACAATAGCTGAGGGTAACTTCTAGCTTATACCTTTAAAGAATTCATTTAAATATTTTGTATGAACCTGAAATTTGCCTTAATAGTAAGCTTCTAGAGAATAATTCTGTATACTACTTTTTTACCATCCCATAGATATATCACTGTGCTATACCCACAGATTTGCAATACATGTTTTCTGAGTGAATAAATGAAAATCATTTTTAACAATCTCTATAGCCTACTATATGTGAATCCACATTCTCCAAGTGCCCTACTCAAATTAGGTGTCACAATTATGGAAGCTATATTTTAACAAAAATGAAGGAAAATACACCTGCTTCCCCCCTCCTGACCTCCACAACAATATCACTGGTTATTCTCCTTTCAATTTCCTTAACTTGGATTTCACTAAAAGAGACCACATATGTAACCAGAGACATGTAATTTTAAGCATTTCTTTAACTTTTTTTTTGAGAAAGCTGTACCAACCTCAGTAGCATCTGAGAACACAAAGTTAAAAATCCATCAAACTCCATTTTGGAAACATAGTTTTGGGTCTAGTCTGTGCCCTGAGAGCTCATGTGAATTCTGAGCAGTGAAGGGCTCCTGGTCATTCCCAAGTCAGAGGGCAAGGAGAAGATTCCTTGCCCATTGCAGTCAAGGCCACCACCAGATCCTCAGGTTCACCTCCAAGGCTGGCTAATTATGCCATACCTGAGAGAATCGTCAAATGCTCTCCTGGCTTGATAGTACTTTCTAGTGGGTTTCAATGTGAAGTTCAACCAACTGTTATCAGGAAGCCAGTCCAGACTCTTCTAGGAAGCATTATTTCAGCACTCAGATGTTTTGTCTAATTCAATCAATTCTGAACAAGGATTTCTAGAGTCAGACAATGATGTGATAGAATCTTGATGCACCAGTGAGGGAAGGGGCGAGACAGAGGAGTTAGAAAGAAGCAGATAAAGTTTAAACCATGTGGGTATGGAGGTGCGTAAATGATTTCATGAAGACCCATCATAAAATGACAGTATTTAAAGACTTTAAACAGTTAACTCATACTGCTAAATTGTTTCCCATTGAAATTCAGAGACCACCATACATAATAGGATCTTTATCCTAAAAGCACTTGAACCTTGTTGGTGTACTCTTTGAGATAAAACACATGTATGTTACAATAATCCCATTTATTTATGGGATAAACTAATGGAATTCCTGGGTTTTTTGTTTTATTTTCAATCAGGAAAGAGAAACATGGAGACATAATGTCTCCAAGGACCTACTCGAGAAAGTGGAGTTTAGCATCTCTCTGGCAAACCAGAAGTTCAAGGCAGAGCTCTCTGACTCCCAGTCCCCATACTACCAGGAGGTAGCAGTCAAGTCACAACTTCAGGTAAGTAGAGGCAGTCTGCACAATCACATCCCAAGTCACAATTCAAAACCCAGTAGTCAATGGACCGTAAGCTCAATTTCTTCTAACGAGGCATTTCTTTATGTATTTATTTAAAAGCTGGAGAGATATACCCTATACTGGTTTACTCCTCAACTGTCTACAATACCTGGGACTGAGCCAGGCTAAAGCCAGGTGGCTAGAATTCAGTACACATCTCCCATATGAGTAGCAGGGATATAAGTACTTGAGCTGCCTCCCTGAGCACACAATAGTAGGAAGCTGGAATCTGAGAAGAGTCGGGGCACAGACCCAGGCACTCCAATATGGATTGCAGGTATCCCAAGTAATGTCTAAACCCTGAACTAAACACCTGTCTCCAGGCATTCATTTTTTTTAACCAGAAAGAGTACAAGAGGCACAATGGTAAAAAAAAAAAAAATGTTCACACAACTTGATCTCATGGGAAGTTCTGCATTCCATTTAGATTGTCTTTAAATATAATTAGATCTTCAGATTTAACTGAACAGCACTATGCAGGTATTGATGGCTGGCGGTTTCACAAGTACATAACAATTCCTGAATTAAAAATGTATGTTTACATTAGTATGGCATTTTGTATGCTAATCCTACTTCAGTGAAGTGAATTAAAGTAATCACATATACACCAAGTATATTACATGCTGGGCTCAAGTATGATTTTACTTAATATTTTGTCTTTACTTGGGATTTCCATTTTTGCAGTTAATGAATAAAAGCCATGACATTTTTCATGGGTAATACTGTAAGGCAATTATCTTGTCCATGTCATCAATTACTGAATTACCACTTTCCCAAGAATTTTCTTCCATCTATGATAATTATCATATCATTCTGTTTATTAAATTTAAATGCTCTTCAATTTCCCAGCTATGATAAATCCAGCTATGATACTCAATATGGCATCTATGAGTCTAACATAAGAAGCCCCTGCCTTCTTTTTCAGCCGCACATAGGCCCACTGGTTTCCCATCCTCTTCCTCTCCACGTTAGTTCCTAGAACTATGACGGCACTTCAAAACCATGTGAAAAAGAAAATATGTTCATTTCATTGTAAAGTATTTTCTAAATTCACTGGCTAGTTTTTTTCTCTCCTAAACTATTTTCCACGAACTTTGTGAAGACCCCCTCATACAAAGGATTTGCAAATTTTCCTTATTTTTAGCCTTCACATGCATTGCTTTTAATATGGAAATGTCCTCTCCCCATTCCGGGTGTCACACCTCCCTGCTGCACTCGCCTCACCCTAAAGGCCACTGTCCTGAGACTTCTTGCTTACATGTTTGTGCCCTTCGCTGTATTTTCACCTCCCTTCTGTCTTGTTACCTTCACTACCTCTAGAATATAAGCCTCTCCTATAGAGCTGGAACTCTTCCAACTCCCAGTGTAGAGCGTGGAATTTTCTACTCGGGAATTGTTCATAGAAATACAACTGAAGGGCCCAGCTCAATGGCTAAATCCTCACCTTACAAGCGCCCAGGTCCTCTGTGGGTGCTGATTCATGTCCCAGGTGCTCCATCTCCCTCCAGCTCCCTGCTTGGGGCCTGGGAAAGCAGTAGAAGATCCCCAAAGCCTTGGGACCATGCAGCCAGGTAGGAGACCCAGAAGAAGCTTCTGGCTCCGGATCTGCGTGGCTCCAGCATTTGAGGCCATGTGGGGAGTGAAGCAGCAGATGGAAGGTCTTTCTGTCTCTCCCTTCTCTCTGTAAATATGACCTGCCTTTCCAATAAAAACAAATCTTTAAAAAAAAAAAAGAAAAATACAACTGAAAATAGAAACTTCCACGAGACTAATTATGAACTATGTTCATGGATAGATTAAATATACATGAATCTTACTCAGGCTAAGAACACATGGGCTTTTAGTTATCATACTTAGAGTATATAATACACTTTCTTCTCATTCAGAAAGGAAGTGAGAATAGTCTTAAATTTTTAATTCATTTTTATCAGAGACAGATTTACAACGAGAAGAAAATAATCCTCCACCTGCTGGTTCACTCCCCAAATGGCCAAAATTTCCAGAGCAGAACCAATCCAATTCCAGGAGCCAGGAGCTTCCTCCAGATACTCCATGTGACCCAAAGCAGAGTCCCAAAGCTTTGGCTCATCGCCTGTTGCTTTTCCAGGCAACAAGCAGGGAGCTGGACTGGAAGTGGAGCAACTAGGACATCAAACAGCACTTATATGGGATCCATGAGTTTGCATGGGGAGGACCAGGTAACTCAGTCATCACACCACGTCCAGCAATAAAATAATCTTAACCTCCCACCTCCCCCTGAATTGGCATTCTGCTAATAAAATGTACAGAATTATTTCTTAAAACTTCAAAGAAAAATATTCAATAGAGGTATTTATGTAACAGAAGTACTTGACATGAGTATCTAGGAATAATCAATTTTAAAAGTTTGTTGACTTTTTCATTTGTTTTTCTTTTTAACTTTCAGCAAAGACAATATAATCAGTAATTTCACTTAAATCATTGTCCTCAGATTCCACTAACCTGTGATTGATTTTTTTAAGTACCTTAAATAATCTGAAATGAAAACACATTTGGACTTTTATATGCCTGAGTCCTAGTCCTGTTTCTGCCCAGAATCAGCCATGAGAATGTGGACATCCTTTACTCTCCCTGACCTGTTTCCTGTTGAAAATTAATGATGACATCGTAGTCCCTTTCCAAGTCTAAATTGCAAAGTTAATAAATAATGGTAGTATTCTTAATCCTGTAAACATAGCAGATCTGATTTATCCTGTAAGTAATATTTCTCTTATTTTGTAAATGAAGAAATTGAAACACACAGAATTGAATCCATAGATCCCATTGAAATCACATTCACTGTATCACAGAGCAAGATTCCAGCTCCAGAAGCCTAGTAAACAAGAATCCTTGCTTGAAATCACTATGCTAAACCTTCCTAATTTTTCACAAATAAATACCTCTCGGCAAAGACCACCATGTCATCAGAAAATGGACCTGTCCCTTATGACATCTAAAAGAGACTCTCTGGCAACAAAGGGCACATCTTTCAAGTGTTGTTCCAGAGACTTCTCACATCAGTCCTGCTAGTTCCATTGGTCCAGCTGCTGATTTCTCCAAGGTGGAGCCCAAGATGAAAGTACAGGTTTACAGCCTGTGATTCTCTCCCAAATTTCTGATCAAGACCCCACCACCACAGCCTGGTGTCAGCTATCAGCCCCAACACAGCACAATGCCTGCATTAGCACAGCCATTCGGGCCTAATCAGGAATTAATGGACAGTGTCTTGCAGTAATTTAATTTTCACAATAAACCTAATGAGCAATTTAATACAAATGTCAACAAGAATCGCTTAGTTGTTGTCTGAATGCTTTCTCCTGAGCAAATATTCCCAAGAACTCCACATGCTTGCCTTTTTATAGCCCCGTTAATGTACATTCCAGCAGAAACAGGGAAACCCTTGTGCATTTAGCACTATTAATAAGGTTAACTGGGCACTTAATTAGCTATCTAGTGGTTAGTGCTCCATGATTGGAAAGTCCCCAAGAAGATTATTTAGCTGAATTAACTGAAGGCTTTTGTCATCTCCTCCCTAGAGAGCCCCTGTAACTTTCTAAACAATGCTTATTCTTAATCATGCACAGGTTCACAAACAGGGCATGGACACACCAATGAACCCCAGCCACCCCAGTGGCATGGGGCAATCTTGAGTGGGGGGACAGCCCTCCCCAGCTGTGTTGCCTGTTGCCAATGCTGCAACCGCTATAGGACGACCCAGAGGCAATACTGCACTTGGACTGTTTTCTTATGTTTAACAGCACCTCTGGCATCAGACACTAGCTCTCCTGCTGCGAAGACTCCAGCCGATATTTAAATGTTCAGCACCTGGTTCTGTTCCTGGAACAGAATGACAAGTGCTCCGTAGCCCAAAGTTCCTTGTCACAGGAGGAAACACCAGATCTGGAACCTGTGCACAGGACTTCTCTGCATACGATATTCCTCAATAAGAATGCAGACCAGCCATGCAGACCTGTAACCCCCTGGTTCTGTTCAGCCCATGAGCTTGCTCCTAACTTCTGTGGGGGACCCCCATTCTGCAGAGTATTTCAATACCTGAAGACTTATTCTGCTCTTTCCAGGCTCCATACAGTGTGGTCACTGGGGAAATAAGAGAAAATCAAGCCCTCAGGAAGCTAGTATCCCAGCAAGAGAGGTAGTGGATAAGCAACACACAGTGCAATAATACCCACTCATGGCCTAGCTATGTGCCAGGCACTTGTTATTTATCAGTTATTCCTTACAGCAGTTCTAAGGTATATTTTTCTCCAACTCTGGTTAAGTATATCAAGATTTAGAGAGACTAAGTAATAAACTGAAGCTCACACAGCTAGAAAATAACAGAATCCTAAACCAGGGCCCACACAAGCATCTCCTCATCACTTCAGTTCTTATGTGTTCGGGAAATGAAAACTATTTTTAATATTGGCACAAGAAAAAAATTAGGAAGCAAATCAGTCTGCTGGGGGAACAAAATGTCAGGATGTACTTCAAAGCTCCACAGAAGTGATTTGGGAATTATCTGTATCATTGCTCTCTAGTCCTTGGCATGGATAATAGAGGCAGAAGTAATTTTAGATACAATGACAACACAGTGGCACATTGAAGAGCTGAGCAAATGAAGAGATAAATTCAACTGAAGTAGCAATTGCTGAGTCCCTACTATTTGAATGACCATTTGCAAGATGCTGGGAAGGAGGGAGGTAAAACTGAATATACAAGATCTCAGGGACCAGACCAGTGAAGGGTATTGGCATGTATTTCATGGACATTCATGGGGCATTGCTGTAATCAGCCCTAAAGTAAAGAGCAGAAATAATGGAACCTCTTTTGGGAGACTTAAGAGATCTACAAATTCTAGTAGGGAAGGTGTTCTGTCCAGCATAGAAATTAGGAGTGGGTAAGAGAAGCACTGAATGAGCAAAAGGTTTCACATATTGCATCTTGGCCTGAGACAAATTCATATGGACCTGGAGAAGTAGGTGTGTATATTGTATGCAGGGACTCATGTATCCCTGTATACATGAGTCAGTTTGGTATCAGTTAAGAACACAGTATTGGGCCCAGCAGCGTGGCCTAGTGGCTAAAGTCCTTGCCTTGAATGCGCCAGGATCCCATATGGGCACCAGGTCTAATCCCGGCGGCTCCACTTCCCATTCAGCTCCCTGCTTGTGGCCTGGGAAGGCAGTCGAGGATGGCTCAATGCTTTGGGATCCTGCTCCCGTGTGGGAGACCTGCAGGAAGTTCCTGGCTCCTGGCTCTGGATTGGCACAGTAGTGGCCATTGTGCTCACTTGGGGAGTGAATCATCGGACGGAAGATCTTCTCTCTATCTCTCCTCCTCTCTGTATATCTGACTTTGTAATAAAAATAGATAAATCTTTAAAAAAAAAGAACACAGTATTGACCAAGGGGATAACAAAGGCAGGAAGTGCAAATAGTAAGGTATTAGAGGTAGGGATATAAGGTGAAGACCCGAGAGGATCTTGAAAGTCTTTGTGAATAAACAGATCTTGTTCAAAGGCAGCAGAGTCAATCCAGATATTTTTAGTGGATGACAAATGAGATTGACTACAGTTTTTTCTGAACAAATACCTTCTCCGTTCTCATCCCCACCAGTACATCTAAAAAACCTATTCTACACCCCTTCTGCATTGCCATGCACAAAAACCTACTGCAAACTGTGGAAGTGGGGGTAGGAAGGGTAAAGCTGCCACTTGGAAGCGAAAGCCATTGCAGGACCCACACCAACAGAAGTTGTTGGGTGCGTGATGAGTGCTGGAGAAGCTAGGCCTAGCAGTGCCAGGCTTTCCGAAATGGAGAATGATGTATGCTCATACCCTAAGGGAGAGGCTGGGAGAAAGGCAGATTTGGGAAGAGAAGGACTTTATTTTGGGTTTAGCTACAGGCGAATGTTAGGATATTCTTGTTGGAAACTACTCAAAGCTATGTATTAGGTAATCATGAAACCCATTAAAAACATGAGATCATCCAACAAGAGATGAGAGGGAGGCAAGACTAAGTGTCTATTCATCTGTTCAACCACATCTTTCACCTTGCTCTGCCTTCCAAACTTCACACCTAAGTAACTATCCTCTCCTGTCTCCTACCACCAGGCTTTTCTACTGGAAGGCTAATTGGGGAAGTGCTGGTATGTGTGACAGCATCCCCGGGAGCTAGCACAGAGCCTGCCATCAAGCTTAGTAAATCAATGGGAAAGGTGGGGTGGGGGGTGCGGCTCTGAGAACAGAAACTTGCAAACCCCTCAGGTTTACAAAGCAGAAACAGACATAAGGTAGAGCAAAGAAGACTGAGTGGGCAAAGATATGAAGACGAACCAGGGAATAACAGGGGTGTTGTAGAGGAGGAATGGGAAATGCCCTGGATTCAGAGAGCACAGAAGTGATAGGATTCCCTCTTGGGGATGTCCAGGAAAGCAGCTAGGCTGCTAGTAGGTAGTGGTTGAGTACAGCAGTTGTAAAATATCCTGATAGCTGGCCTCTAGAACAAAGTCTTGGTTAATCAAAAAAATTTATTGTCAAGTCAATATGAATCTAAGACAAATCTATTGTATTAAAATCTGTCCCTGCCATTTTATGTAGTTATACTAACAATTTTGAATTTAATACTTTGATATTACACACATTTTCTATATCATATCTTTTAGAAAAATAGTTAAAATATTAGTCAGCCATAATTACATAATCAGGCAATTTTGCACTGTGAGTAAAAATTCTACAGCCAAAAATTTCCTCTAAGCGCTAATTTATTTTATATTTTACATAAAGTAACAGCTAAAGCCAGTGAGCACTATTAATTATTGCTTATAAAGAAATAGCAAAAGGCAACCATTTCATAAATAAGTAATACAGTTTGACTTCCCTTGTTTCAGTTTTTCAGTTAGGCTAGATCTGACCCAGCAGAGTGTTTTGTAATTTCTTTCTCTCTACAGATGCAAAAGGCATTTAAGAAACTTCCAGGATTCAAAGAAATCCATGTGTTGGGATTTAGGTAAGTAAGAGAATCAGGCTCTTCATTTTTCCATGACTTTCAATCCTCTTTTAAAAAGGTATCAGGAGAAATAAAGTCCCTTTTCTGCAAGTTGTTTGGCTCTGCCAAGTCCTGAAAACTGGATCATTTCAAGTGAAAGAATTGTTTAATTAGAGCATGAGTCTAGATGATTTTTAAGGGCCAACCCAGGAGCGATAATCCTCCTTCCTTCTGGGAGTGGGAAATGTGGTTGTCTATGGAGCACTCATCTGCTGTCCTTGGTGGAGCTAATGAACATTGTAGAAAACACTTCAGTGGAGACAGATCCAGAAACGCAGCAATTAATTGCCTTAGTGGTTTGATTGCTTGCTTTTCTATCAAATACTAGATATCATCGCCATTTTAACAATACATGAACCCCAGGGGGACAGACAAAACCAAAACAGAGCAGTTTCTGTGGGTAGATTTAGGAAATTGAAGCAATGGGTTGAGCAGTGATAAATGGGGATAATATTTCCCAAAATGTACCTGTTATATCACTTACGCATCTGAACCATAGTAAAGAATTACACCCAAGAGTTATTAAATTAGAATGTTTTTATAAAGCAATGAAATGCCACACTGGCATTTACAGTGTCTGACAGAGCTCCCATAACTGACTCAGCAGGACTATATCCACTAGCATCCCAACACCCTAAGGCGAGTTTTACAATTGTTGGCAAGAGTTTCTATGTCTTTTTTAAGTCCTCATTGTTCAAAACATCAGTGGGTAGGGTCAGATTATGATTTTTAAATGTACCACAAGAGAAATGTCAGTTCTGGTCTGAGGGGACTGAGATCCTGCATCCCAAAGGGGATCTGGAAATCAGGGGAGCAGGTCTCACCAGAGCTCTTCTGGTGCCTTCACCGTCATCTTACAGGAAGATGTGCAAAACTCATAAAGAACAGCTTCCAGGGGAGCTTAACCATTTCTTCCAAATCTATCAGATACCCCTGATTTTTTTTATAACTCCAGAGGAATGCATTATGGAGAAGCATAAATTATAAAAGATGAAACCCTTAATATTTGCCAAAACACACTCATTTTTCTTTATTTCAGGATGCTGCTCTGCAGTATTTCGAGTGAAATTAGATTACAGAAAATTTTAAGGTTGATAGGAAAATATTCTGCATAAATGACAAGATCCTCTGGACAAACCACTGTAGTTAAAGAAAACATTTTAATTTAAAACTGCAGGAAATGAGAATAGTTCTTTTTAATAAAAGAAAAATGTACTTCAGCAAAAAAAGCAAAACCTCAGGCAATGAAATTTTCCTAGGCAAAAATGTAAAGATACAGCCTATGAAACTGAATCTTTCTTTCGAGATAGAGAAATGGAATATAGCTTCCAAACTAAATCCACATACAAGAATACATCTAAAAATATCCTAAATGTATTTGTTGGTTAGCTGACCAAATGGCTTTTTTCAGGCACAAGCAAGTGGTGGCATAGAAAATGAGCCCAGGCTTCGGAGGCTGGAAGGCCAGAGTTTGAACCCTCGCCCTGTCAATCTCTAAGCAAACCTTTCCCTATGTGAGCGCATGCCTTTTTCTATGACCTGGGAGATGATTATGTTCAACAGCATAATCCTCAAGAATGCTTGTGAACTACCTGTGCAGCCCACTGACCCAATTAAAAGGTGGCTGTTTCCCACATGCTGGCCCCTGGTGAATAGGACCAATTCCGCAAAGCTTACTGATGAAAGCAATTCAAAAAGTCACCTGTCAACAAAATGTGAGTTTCACAGATTAGCCTCAGATAAATTACCTTCAGGAAGAAACAAATCATTTAATGCCATTCCGGAGATGAGAAATTCATTTACAAAACACTTTTCACAAACTTCCTGGCACCAACAACATCCAAAATGTAAAATGTGTAGGATATATTTGTGCTCTTTAGAAAGCATTTGAGGAAGTCAGAAAGTTTAAGACCAAAGTACATATAATCTTTCTAAGGCTCAAATTTTAACCAGAAACATCATATAATGATGCTTACTTCGCCAGAGTCAAATGACTCTCAAAATTTTCATCTAAATTTGGATACCAGTTTATGTTTCCTTCAAATTCTCTGTAAACATAGGAACAATGGAGGGGAGGGAGGTTTTGGGTACATGAATTAATATTGCATAGTTAAATAACCATCAAAAAATTCTTTCTCCTTTGCATGTTCACATGTGATGAAATGAAGACCAAAGAAAGAAAGAGATGGGTATGTTGCGTTGTTATTTTAAGAAAGAGAATATTTTCCCCAAATTTGCATTTAATGTACAAATTTTTACATAGAAATGTTTATGAAAGCCAACGACTTTTTACTGGTTTGCTATTTATTTAATCATTTCTCAATGACTCAGTAGTAAAAATACCTCTGAAACCAAAACTATTCTGTAGAGTAGTTAGGAAAACATTGACTTAAGAAGTTGAAGAGGGTTTTCCAAAATCTAAACCTAACGAGATAAAACTCAAAATCACTTGCTTCCACTGTTTCATAAATGCTACTTGTGATGGCAAGTTGTTTTGTTCATACAGCCAACCTAGGTATGGGATGAAACCATGAAGCTCATTTGCTGCTTGGTTCCAAGGTAGGTTTGCATAAAAGGATACAACATAGTAAGCTCAGTAATGAGGATTGAACTTTGGTTCGTATAATTGACTAGCAAAATAATGAACTGTAGAATCTGATTGTGTGGTCAAAGAACTGCCAAGAAAACGTATTATCAGTCCCTGTGGCCTTTAAAACTCTGTATTCTTCTGTGTGGATTTATTACATAAGCCAAGAGATAAAACGTAATTCCCGAGGACAGACCTATAAAAAAGGCCCCATTGAAATTAAGAAATGTGATAATAAAGTTGCTCTGTAATACTTCTCTTCCTCTTTTCTCATACCCAGTTTCTCTCATTGCACTTAAAGATTTTAATTTAAAATACTTAGAAAAACAGAATGTAAGAAGTGGCTTTAAGAACTTTGAAGCTGTGACTTGGTTACCACATGTATGGCCTGTGGTCTTACTGCTACGCCCTACATTACTATTTATTTTTTAAAGATTTGCCTATTTATTGGAGAGTCAAAATTAGAGCAAGGTGGAGCGGACAGATCTCTCATCCTCTCATTCTCTCCCCAAGTGTCTGCCACAGCCAGGGCTGAGCCAGGCAGAAACCAGGAGCTCCAGCAGGACCTCCCATGTGGGTGGCAGAGGCCCAACCACCTGGGCCATCTTCTATTGCTTTCTCCAGGCCATATTCTACTGCTTTTCCCAGGCCATTAGAAGGGAGTTGGATTCGAAGTAGGGCAGCCAGAACACAAACCAATGCACATTTGATGCACCGGTGCCAATTTTACCTGCTATGCCATGATGTTTGGCTCACATTACTACTTCATAGGTCTTCCTACTAGAGGCTTTTTGTAGAACAAAGAGCAACTCATTCCTTTTGTGACTGGCACTGACTCAAAACATCACTAAACAATGAATATTTGGCAGTATTTTAACTTTAGGTCTTTTTCAAAAAGTATCTATGATCACTTAATTCATTTAGAGGTCTTTCAGATTGGATTTAATCCCTGTGCTGGCATTTTACTTTAGAAAAAAAGTATACATAATTTTTTGTCAAGTTTCTGGCTAGCATTGAAATGTTTCAAAGTGGGATATCCCTTCAAATGCTATCAGGGAAGATGCTGAGGCTGTCCTGAGGCTTTGGAACAACATAGTGAATCTCTTAACACGGCGCGTAACAATGTCTTTGGGTGGGATGTGTCCTTGCTGCCTACAGTTCAAGCTCCACTCAGATACAACTCATGGCCATCTTTAAGAAAGACAGCACAGAGGCCAAAAGCCCTGCAAGTCATTTCCAGTCTATCGATTCTAACACACTTGAAAGTGGAATCCATCATGGAACCAAAGAAGAGCACAAGCAACCAGAAATCTCTCTCACAGCTACAAACCTTCAAGTTCTCATCAGCAGGGTCCTAGAGGAAGACCAGTCCTTGGATGTGAGGACAATCCAGTTCACTGATGGTCAGTTGGTGATTTCATCATTCTGAGTTTCAAACTGACAGACTGTTTACGAATGTACGGTGGAAGTTGTCATTCTAACAGACTTGCTAAAAATCATTACTGAGAGTGACATCATGTTCGGTGCCATTTGTCTTTTTTCAGTCCTTCCTTTGTATTATTTGATGAGTTTTTGATGACCAGTTAGACCATTGAGAGTTCTAGGAGAGGAAAGTAAGTTTAGTCCTGTCAACCTTGATGAGCCAGTGCAATATATGCAGAAAGCTGGATAGTTTTTCCCTCAACTAGTAAATCCATCAGTTTTCTGCCACCTTAAGAGAGGAGAGTTTGCAAAAGGGTTTGTAAGGGTTTGCTTGTTGTTACCCCTAGGCCTGACAGATCGCCAAATAGTCTATTACAGAGGGCAGGAGGCTTTGATGTAGTGTATGTAATATACTTTCCTGGAGCAGAAAGTAGCAATGAGACATGAGAAATGTGGATCTAAAGAGGTTAAAAGGAGATCAAACCAACTTGGGAATCTCAAGGGTGCCTGGAGACCCTCGGGACATGGAACTCTTTGGTTGGCACAATAAGTGACAAGCTAGAGGGTGCTGTTTTAAATGCAACAGGGCATGAAATTGTCACGTTCTAGTTCTGTGTCTATTTTTCAGTTTTTTATTAATATAAGAACAGTTTTTGTGCAATCTATAGGTATAGTTTAAGACAATGACCACACTTCAAAGTCGTAACTCTAGGAAGCATCCCAAAGTTCCCTTGAAACAGGCAAGATCCAGGGTGAGGGAAGATCCTGGGTAGGGAAAGGTCAGCATTAGACTCATCTCAGATACCCTGCATCATTGGGACTCCTGCGGTTTTCTGAAACTCAGGCTTTAGTAGGCAAGTGGACCTCACAAATGGTCTTTGGTTGCAATATTTAAGTTACATTAGTCATATTTGTCAACCTACCACATTTTTGTTCCTACTGGCCTAACCTATTGGCCTGACTGCCTGGTCTAAAACTAACAGTGAAGACCCTGCTAAATCCATCAAAAGAACTACTCATACCATAAATACATGCAAAATAAACCCTAAGCCATTCATCTGAGCGACACGATGAAGGACATCAGTTTGTGTGGTGCTTATGATTCGTTGTACGACCCTTTAATAACTGATTTGTTAATCACGTTCTAGTGCCTCAACTCTGAAAGAAAATCAGAAACATTGAAGTCTTCTGATTTTTTACCCACAGAAGCTGTTGAGTCACTACCAAACCTTGATCCTGACACCGAATTAGGGCTGCCAACATCCCTTACTGATGTCACCACGGTGAGCGACTTTGTTGCACTTGTTCTTCTAAGAGAAAGCCTGAAAACATTCCATCCCTCCCCTCTACCCCTGCCACACACAAACACACACACACACACACACACACACACACACACACACACACACACACCAAAGTAAGTTCAAGGACTAAACAGCAAAATCCCCATTTGTGGTGCTAATTATAATTCTTTTCTATATTTCACAGGCAGTAGTTTGTTAACCCACTTCCAGTATCAGTATTAATAAAACATAATGCTACTTGAACTTCAAATATCTTAAAATTCAAAGTTTCCTTCAATTTTGTTCAGTCTTTGTTTCAATTAGTCAGAATGTGCTCAATTTTTGATAAAGCAAATACATTTTCATGACCTGAAAAAAGTAATTAAAGCAGAATATATTAACTCTGACTTTCAGAAATAAATACAAACACTTCATAATTTTTTAAGTTTTGCACTTTTGCCTATATACTTATTCATGGAAATTTGGCAAGTAAAAATGTGTTTTTAAAATAAGAAATTATAAATTTAGGTAATAAAATTGACATTTAAGCGTATATTTAGATTAAACCATAAATTGCCACATGATTGACACATATGCAGAACATTATTTAGGCAGACTGAACAGCCAATGCAGTTAACTGTATTGTCACTGTTATCATTCCATTTTACTAAGTCCTGTTATCTTTCCAGGATATAATTCTACAAAGAACATTCCTCCATAGTACATCTAAGTCAACTACCAAAATCTTTACTTAAATTCAAATGAAATGGAAAATATATGGAGTGGATCCTTGTATCTGTTCTCAAAATGTCTTTCTAAATTCATTCTTCAGGATGCTACCTTGAGCCCAGAACTTTCTCTTGGTGTACCTGTGCTGGAGACAATGGATAGAACAGAGCATGGTCTATCTGGTGAGTTCCCCTCCCCCCAAGTCAAATTTAGTGACAATGCTCTGAGGAATCTGTCCCTGACACTGTCTCAGACACAGTGACAAGTCCTTCTCAGTCCATGACAAGGTTTGTTCTCAGAATTTCCAATTGAATTGTTCACTGGCCACCCTCTTCCTAGGACGAGGGCATCCCACGCTCCTTCCCTTGGCTATAGTATCCAGCAACACAGTTAACACTGACAACCCTTTCCTGATGAATGTGGTGAAAGAAGTTAAAATGAAAGCAAAATCAACCATTGCCCACCCAGAACAACCTCCTCTCGGCAATCAAAACAGAGTGCACCAGGAAATAAGTCCTGCGTAAGTGCTATTATATTGCTATTAAATGCTCACTAAATTTTTACAACTATAGTATCAAAGTCATATCACAATGTCACAATTTCAAACAGATTAATGAAAATGTATTTATGAGAGTACTTTTTGTATTTGCAAAATTGCTTTACTAATCACATTTCTATTTATTTATTCCATTTGTAAGTATAGAACAAGACAGTAAAACAGATAATTTACTTAAGCCACTGTACAAACATGAGATAACCACAACTAGAGATGCAAAACTTTCCCAAGCTCACACCATAGTTAGTCTCAGAACTAGAACCACAAGTTTACTATTTTAATTACATGTTCTAAGCTTACAACTTTAACAAAAGCCCCAGGTGAATTCCTATTGATCAGCAAATTCATTTTCATCTTTTTTGTACTCAGTGTTTCTGCTGTGTGGCTCTTATTAACACTCCCTTCTTGAAATTTCACTTGGCTTCGATACAATGACTCCTGCATTTTAAGATTTGGTTCATTTATTTTGAAAGGCAGATTATAGAGAGAGGGGGAGAAATGGCCAAGGCTTCCATCCAATGGCCACTTCCAGTGTGGCCACAATCATCAGGGGCAGGCCAAGCTAAAGCTGGGATCCTGGATTCCCTCCAGGTTTCCCATGTGGGTACAAGGGCCCAAGCATTGCTTTCCCAGGCTATTTAGCAGAAAGGTAGATCACAACTGAAGCAACCATGACTTGAACTGGCACCCATATATGGTGCCAGCACTTTAGGCTGCAGCTTAACTTCACCACAACCCTGGCAACCAACTCCTTAGTATGTTACCAACAACTCCTCAATCTCGTAACTTGGGCTTATTACTAGATTTTCTAATTTTTTTAATTAAAATCCTATTCATTCTTTAAAAAAAGACTTGCATGTGATACAGAAATGCACTGAGTAAGTTATATTTCATAGACCTGAAAGGAAATACAATAGAACATAAAACAAAGATTGCTCTTGGTGTAATAGAAATGTTTTGGCACTGATTAGTTGCAGTAGTTACACAAAATCGTATTACTTTCCAGTGAATCACTCATCTATAATATAATTTATGTTGTGAACTTTACAATTTTTAAATCAGATGCTAACATAGAGAAAATCATTGGAATTTAGCATTATGAAGCTCTATCAATGTTTTACGGCGTTTATGAATTTGAGTCTGAGTTTCTTAGCTGGCTGTGTGAAGAGTAAAACACAGTCACATCATTTAGATCTTCATGATCAGACCCTGACGGTTCTCAAAAGCAGCATTATCACCAGGATAAACCTTGTCCTGTCCACATCCACCTCCCTACTATATAAAAGTAGTACCAGGGGTTTCCTTGACAGATCTCACTGAAAATGAGCAAATGTCAAAGCCCACTTCGTCACTGCAACTCTACAGGCAGCAAGGTTCTGACGGCAGTCCTTAATCCAGGAAGAAATGGACTGCTGCACAACCTTCAGTACATTCCTGTAAGGAAAAACTCACAGCCAGTCTTTGGTTGGTATTGAACAGGAGGAGGAGGGGATTCCTGCCACTGGCCTAGAGTGTAAATATTCCAGACAAGACCACAGCTGCTCTCCCCTATAAAATGATTCTGAGATTCTCCCATGCACTTAATGAAAATTAAGTCTCCAAAGTTCTGCACCATGACATTATCAAGATAATTTTAGCCTGGAAGAATTTTAAGTTTAGTGTCACCAAACGCCTACTAAGCCATTAAAACCTCAGGAGGAAAGTCATGAAAATCTTTCCACATATGTGGTTTAATTTAGTAGCTAATTCTGAGTTAAAGTACTTGCAAACTAAGCCTCTAGAACACAAAATGAATTTGTATGTTAGACAGAATTAGGAGTTCTGTTAGGAATATTTCTTCAGAGGAGTGAATCCCAAGTTATTGTTTCTTACAGAGCCAGTTACCTCATGAAATTACTCCTAGTTTATAAAAATAAGGATTGTAGCCATGTGGACAAACTGACATTCTGTCCTCCACACAACATGCATCCAAACTTATTCAAAGTAGCATCAAATAGCTGGGGCAAAAATGTCTTACGGTGCTGTGTGCGTGTAGTTGACAGACATTTTGGGTTTCACTCATTTGAATGATCATCTAACACATGAAGAGACAATCCCTTCTGTGTTCTCCCTTCCAAATTACAGCTTTTTTCCACTTATGAGATATTCTACTTAAAACACAAGCCAAATATTTAACATTTTTTTACTTGAAAGGTAGACTTAGAGAGTAGGGGGAGAGAAAGAAATTTTCCTTCTGCTGACACTACTCACATGGATGTCCAGGTCTCTGCCAATCTATAATCCAAAATAAGGAATTTAATCGTAGTCTCCTATATGGATGACAAGGACTCAAGTTCCTGGGCCATCCACTGCTTTCCCCAATACATCAGCAGGAGACTGGATCAAAAGCAGAGCAGCTGGGTCTTAAACTGGTACTCTGACACAGGGTGCCAGCATCACAACCCAACAGCTTAACCTGCTGGATCAGAGTGCCAACTCCAAGCCAAATCTCTTAATGAACTGCACTATTTGAAGAAGCCAACTGCAGGTGGAGCTATTCTCCTCCTTAATATTGTTTTGACTTTTATTCCCTAGATGTGTCAAAATCAGCATACATGTCCATGCTTCCTAATCTCACCTTTTGATGACATCAAAGCTGAGGTATCAGTGTTAAACAGAATGCATCCAATGTAGAAACCAAATGCTAGCATTGTGCCGGGATTTTGTGATCCCCAGAAAATCACCAGAATCTGAAGTCAATTGAAATGTATAAAGGCAGTTAATTCAAAACTAACCTAGGCTCCCAGCCCAGCAGGATGGGGGAGCAATAGCAGCCACCCTGCGGCGGCCACTGCCATCACCAAGGTGGCCAAAGCAGGAAAAACTGCAGCAGAAGGGGCGGAAGAAGGTCCAAAAAAAAGACAGTGGTTCAATAGCACAGGGTTCTGATACACTTCAGGCCAATTCCACACAATTATATAGTCATGATTGGTCAGTTTAACTGTTAACTCTCAAAAACAGCAAGTTGGCAGACTTCTGTTGGTGAGTTTGAAGCAAGCACCTTTCAAAAAGTACAACTGATGGGCTACAGGGCAGTGACTCTTGTCTAACACCAGGGCCCTCCTTCCCCAGGAGTGCTCTGCCTACATGACATGGCATGTGTCCTGCCAGGTGTCATGTAGACTTTCAGGCCTGGAGTTCGCACAGCCCCCAGCCAAGCAAGTAAAGCAGAAATCACAAAAGCAGAGAATGAGTAGGTTCTTCACTAGCATTCTTTGAATTCGGACTGTAGTCTGTCTCTACTCACTGCTATAGTATATCTAGCCAGATACCTGACATGCTCTAGGCAGGAAATTATGTTACGCAAGTTGAAGGAGTGAATCTGTAGTAAGTTACTCCCATGGAGGAGTTGATGAAAATAATTTATTTCCTTTTTAAAATCTATCTATGAAGAAGCTCAGAGCCAAATGAACAGTCCGGGGTTTTTTTTTTGGTGGGGGGGTTGTGCTATGAATTGTATGAATTTCTGCAATGGACACATATCCCATCCATTGTCATGGTCTGTGCCTTACCTAAGTTTCTCGTGTCTGCAACACCTTTCCCGACTCTTGTCCTGATGACCTCCAACTCCTATTTTAAGTTCCCATTACCATGTTGCCACCTCTGAAGCATTCTCCAGATTCCCCTTAGAAATGATTCAGAATTAGTGTCTTTTCCCTGAACCAAGCATCTATGCCCATGTCCAAAATTTGCCACCCAGTAGTGAAGCTATTTTTCTGTAGGTCTGTGATTCCTCCAATACTGAATTTCTCAAATGAAAGGATGCATTCTTGCTGTTTTTTTTTTTTAAAGATTCCTGTTCTATGTCTGGCAGATGTTTACTGTTTCATAACTGTCACTGCTGTCTTTTTTGGGTCAATCAGTATGTTTCGTCTCTAACACCTGGCGGGTGGGCCTGCTCAACTCCAAATAGCCTGCCCTGCAAGGCACCACTCCTTGTTTGGTAAATATTTTGCCAAATGAAAATGGTGAAGAGCTTTAATCAGCTCCACCTCATGTGATAGAACAACTACCACACTGATTTATGTAAATGTAAGCATAAAGTAGAAGAAACTTGCTGTAAGACTCTCCTAGCCAAAAAAAAAAAATTTTACATATCCTAAATTTCAATCAGGAAGGCTAGGCAAAGATGCTATTTAAAATGCTCCACTTTAGGATGAAGAGATAATGGTAAGATTTGTAAAGGTTTAGAAGACAAATTCAGCTGAGTGTGAGGCCCTGAGGTCAATTCATTGTCTTATCGATGCCAGAGAAGGATTTCCTACAAGGAGTGTGCTGCTTACAAAAACTGTTGAGAGGTCCATCGGACAAAGGTCATGAGGAAGTGCACAATGGCCTTTCCCCAAAGGATTGCAATTGCACTCCATCTCTGAACACCACATTCCCAACGGCCAGAAAAGATAACAAGTAGAGCAGATTCTTTCCAATGGAATTGGAAATTTGAAGTACCCTCATGTATGCATAGAAATTTTACTGATTTAGATTTTATAAAGCATGCAATTTACAAACCAGAAAGCTGTCACTGTGGTACAGCAAGCTACGCCACTACCAGTAATTCTGGCTTCCCATATGAACACCATTTCCATTTCTGGCTGATCCAGCTCCCTACTACTCTATTTGGGGAAGAAGCAAAAGATTGGGCAAGTCCTGCAGGATCCTCAAGGAAACCCAGCATTTCCTGGCATAACAAGTTCCTTGCATGAAGGCAGAACCAGATAAAGCCACATCTGCTCACCATTTTCATGCTGTCACTGCTGATCCCCTTTGAGGAGGAACTTTAAAACTGGAATTATTGGTCCTAGTGTGGTAGCATAGAGGCTAAATTCCTGACCTTGCATGCACCAGGATCCCATATGGGCAACAGTTTGTAACCTGAATGCTCTACTTCCCATCCAGCTCCCTGCTTGTGGCCTAGAAAAGCAGCAGAGGAGAGCCCAAAGTCTTGGGACCCTGCACCCGTGTGGGAGGCCTGGAGGAAGCTCTTGGCTCTGTATTGGCTCAGCTCTAGCCATTGCGGCCACTTGGGGAGTGAATCAGAGGATGGAAGATCTTTCTCTTGTCAATCTGACTTTCCAATAAAAGTAAATAAATCTTTTTTTTAAAAGTGGGACAATCTTTGAACCTCCACCACCCACGTAAGAGATCCATACTGAGTTCCAGGATCCTGGACTCTAAAAGGAACTGCCCAGGCTGTCGCAGCCATTTGGAAAGTGAACCACCACTCTGCCCTTCAAATAAACAAATTTTTAAAAACCAGATCTGAATTAGAAGCAGGCAAAAACATAATTTTCATTTTTAATTCTTTACTTTCATCTTATTTGAAAGAAATATGCAGGAATAAAATACTTCTAATTGTTCATTGCCCAAAAGCCTATTGAACAGCCAGGGCTAGGCTGGGTCAAAGCCAAGGGACTAGAACTTAATACAGGTACCCCCTGTGAATTCAGGGGCTACATAATCTGCCTCCCAGGGTGCACACTGGGAGAAAACTGGATCCACAATAGAGGATTCAGTACTTGAACCCAGGTACCCTGATAAGGGATGCAGGCATCCCAGTAGCATCTTAATTGCTGCAAATACTTGGTCCCATAAGATTTTTAATATTGATTTTATATAACCAACTTCTCTTCCGAAGAAGGAAAAATCTAAACTGAAATCTACATGACAGACAAGCAAAGAATGAACGGGTGATGAAGGGCAATTTGCGGGGAGGGGTATGGATGACACTGGAAGCGGCATGGCATGCTGACACAAAGTAAAGAAAGCAAGTCTATCCAGAGCAGAGGACTTGGAGGGGAGAAAATGATGGCACCATAGAAATGAAGCACTTTGTAAAGTTCTATTAAGAATCACTAAAAGTTTCAAGAAAAGGCTGATGTATCACACTTGAGCTTAAACAAATCCTTCTGACTGCACTGTGAAGAACTGGCAGAAGGTAGGCAAACGCAAATAATGAGTTAGAAGAGTCTTAGCAGTAATCCAGCCTAGAAATATTGACATCTAATGCATAAGTGATAGAAAGGGAGAGAGAAGAAACTGAAGGGTATTTAAGAAACAAAAGCAAAATGAAGAATTCTTGGACTGTGCGTGTGTTCAGACTGGCCTGACTAATGAACAATGTTGGTGGTAGGGCCTGTAATATGTCTGCCATTTCTGTACTAAATCTGTGAATTGGCTTTGGTCACCTCTCAGCTATGCAACTATTGCCTTCCTGTTACCTCTTGGTGGTCATGCAACCAGTGGACACATCCTAGGAGGTGCTAGTGTTCATTTATTCTCAGATCCTTACACGGTCACTTTGATCACTTCTGTCCAATTCTGTTGGCTCACATTTACAGAATGAGGGAGATAGGTAAGTATCAACTATGATCAGAATGAGCAATTCTTCATGGACCCATGCAATACAGAAGAGAAAGCTACAAGGTGACTACAAGAAGCCGAATGAGTGCATATAATGATGCTTAGCACCTTAGGATTTCTTATGATCATCTTAAAATAATCATGGCTACGGTTTCTTAAAGTATCAGACTGGTCAAGCTTTTACACATTCTGGTCAAGAGATCCTAACCTGACAATCCAGTGAGTTTTGTTTTGCTCTGGGTTTTTATTTCAGTTTTCATTGTCTATCATATTTTTCACTTTGGATTTTGCATCTGCATTCTCTTGTTTCTGAGAGAGGCCGTGCACACTCTGCTGGAGTTGTGTTTGTAACTAGTGACAGTACCAGCAGTTCATCAGGGCGAGAGAAGCAGTACACAGCAGCTCTCATGTGTACCGCACCACAGAGCTCTGCAGCCCCTCAGAGATTATATGGAAACCAATTCTTTCTTCTTGCACGTGATGGCACTGAAACAACTAGAATAAACCTGTTGAGCTCTTTTCCCTGGATCATCCCTCACTGGTATACAGTTCTAATGAATAAGCCCTTAAGCACATTTCACAATCAAGCCACTATGAACATTTTAATAGAAATATTAACTTAAAAACTAAGGTAATTTAAGGGTCATATCACAACTCAAGTGTGTGTTTCTGTGAATTCCCCAAGTGATGGGAATTGAAAACAGAGGATGAATAAGGAAATTGTTCCTACTTTAATAAGCAAGGGAAACGTTGTGAAGACTGTGGCAAAAAATAGGTGTAGACTGGAATCAACAGATATTCAGAATGTGGATACAGAGGTCTAATGGGACAAAAGTCACAAAATTTCAGTTTAAACTAAAGAAATATGTTTAGCTCCAGGACTACTGTGAAATCATGCTATATGCTTGAAAATTTCCAAGAGTATGTATCAGATATCACCCAGAAGATACATAAATGTATTGAAATGTGCATGTTAAATAGCTTTATTTGCGTATTTTACAATATATACTTATTAACAGGCGATGTTATCCATACATCTACATACAATTTTACTTTTTAATTAAGATGAATGAATGAAGAGGTTTATTATCCATTTTAAAAAGAACAGGTCATTCAGTTCTTCAATGGGAAAACTGAGGAAGTTTAAAAAAAATACTCTAAGACCTAAGGAAGAACAATTGTGTCAATATTGCACCGAGGAAATACTGTAGGAAACGTTACCATTACTGGGAATGAAATGGCTCTATCTCCCATAAAAATGCTTATTTTGGAGGCAAAATCTCTAAAGTGATGGCATTTGGAACTAAGATATTTGAGAAGCAGTTAGGTTGGGAAGTGAGCCTTTCTAAGAAGAAACATGAGAGTTGATCTCTACACCACTTGAGGACACAACCAGGAAAATGCCTTACATTTTATCAGCAGGGAAGTTGCAAAGCCAAGATTAAAATCAGCAAATCAAATAGCAATGTAACAATCCACAACAATGCAGCAGAAAAGCAGGGTTGCCCAACAGAATATTATTTGTAACAGAAAAGATGTGTTTGGGGCTAGTACCGTGGCATGTAGAGTAAGCCTCCACCTACAGCACCAGCATCCCATGTTGGTGTCCTGGCTGCTCACTTGTTATTCAGCTCTTTGCCTATGGCCTTGGAAAGCAGTGGAAGATGGCTCAAATGCTTGGGCCCCGCACCAGAGGGAGATCCAGGAGAGGCTACTAGCTTTGGATTGGCTCAGCTTTAGCAGCTGCAGCTATTAGAAAAGTGAGCCAGCAAAAGGATGATGTCACTCTTTCTCCTTCCCTCTGAGAAACCACCTTTAAAATAAAAATCTTTAAAAGGAAAATGTTTTCTAGTGGTGATACGTTGTCACTTCTCACATATTGGAAGGAAGCCATAGAAGAAAGGGCAAGAAGTACGCAGTCAACAATGGGATGACAAAGCTTTCCCATTTCAGTCACACAGAGAAAGGCACATGGTTGCATTAAAGGGGTAGTCAATGTGACATCCAACCAAAAACCATAGTTTTCTATTCTCCATATGTATCACATCTCAAATAATTAGGACAAAGATTAGTCATATTATCAGGGATGCCTACCTCTTGCTCCTTTTCTTGACCCATATTTAATACTAGAATTAGAGTGGAAGGACAGAAGTTCCTTTCTGCCCATTTTTACAGAGTAGGAAGTACATTACACGTCAATGATTTAAGGCCAGTGAGCAACCAGATCCCTGTGAGACTATGAAGAAATGTCACCCTGAGAACTGTCGTGAATTGTATTATATGGGCATTTTAATCAAATCAACAGCCAACTCCTAAATTTAGGGAAAAGTAGCTAGGCACCCCTGAAGTACTTAGATATACAAGAGCATTTACAAACAGATATGTCTAGAACCCAATGAAATTCTTTTAGCTTTTATGTTTTATGTTTTAACAAACTCCACTTCTATTCTGAAGATTATGAGTATCATGCAGTGGTTAGTATATGCAAGGTAAGTCCACACAGGCAACACCCTCCAGGACTATGATGTACTTCTGCTAAAGGGGATAGGTCACACTCCTCCAACCTCAAAAATGTAAATCAGAAAAACTGAAACTTAATCTTTACACAGATCTTATTGCTCAGAATTTAACCTGTATTGCCCACTAAATCAAACAAAACATAAGGGGATTTGCAGTTTATTCTACTTCTATTTTTCTTCATTGGCAATGAGATGGAAAAATAACTTTCCGTCGGTGACTGCCAAGTTCTCTGTATTGACAGGTTACGGAAAATCCTTGCGAGAGCAGGTGTATTAACTTTATGGCATTTGAAATGCTTGAGACAAGTGCTAATCCATGAAACTTTAATAAAATACTTGCTAAATATCATCCAAAGTCAGCATCTCCAAAACGGGCCAAACTACATTCAAATATGGAACAAGTGAGAGCATTTGTAAGAGGTGGATTACTATGTTTATTTGAATGTTTTATTTTAAATAAATAAAATTTGTGTTGATGCAAAAAGCTTAAGATGAACAAAGTGTCATTATATGATGGTAATTCAAAAATTGTTCAACATGAAATTAAAAGAAATCTACTTTGATATAAAAACTACAATCAGTGCATAGTTTTTATACTGTATGCATGTTTGCCCAAACGTTTGAAGCTCTGTCACATATTTTTGGCACAAAAATATTTAAATTTCACTTTTCCGTATACTTTTTGAAGTAATTTCATATGTACTCACAGTAAACTGATTACTAGATTTACACTAATGGACAAAGTTATTTATTCATGTATTTAGAGAGAAGACCTACATATCTCAGTTTGAGAAAACATATCTTTATATTCTAAAACCAGTCTTTATTCTGTAGAAAGGCAAATCTACTGATTTGAGGAGTCTACTTGAGAATTTACAGTATTTGTCGTCAGCTTGTGTATTTGTGATACTCTTGAATGATGTTTCAGTAAATCTTTCCTACTTTGAAAGTCAGAGTGTCTCAAGGGTATTCAATTACTTGTACTCTTATATATACTCCTGTTTATTGTGTGTTAAATTTAAGTAGAGGTGGGTGTTCAAAATGCTTTACAATATTCAAGAAGCCATGCAAGAGATTTTATAGCCAGGAGAACTGAACAGTGGAGAGGAAGGAAAAAACCAGTGAAGGACATTGTAGTAGAAAGAATAAAATGTACACAGGGTCTTGTAGTTGTGAGAAACACTTGTTTTAATAAGCAGGTATCGGGCATGGTGTCGTGGTCCATCAGGTGGAGCTGGCTGCAACATCAGCATCCCATGAGTGCTGGTTTGAGTCTTGGCTGCTAAACTTGTGACCCTACTCCCTGATAATAGTCTAGGAAAGCAGAAAATGGCACAAAGATTGGCTCCTGTCACCCATGTTTGAACTGAGTTTAGGCTGCTGGCTTTGGTCTGGCTCACCTGTTGCTTCTGCCGCCACTGGGGCAGAAAACTAGCAGATGAATGGTATCTCTGTCTTTTCTTTCCCTCCCTCCCATTTTCTCTGTGACTCTTCCTTTCAGATAAATAAAACAATTTTTAAAAGAATCATAACATACAGAGGAAAGAACAGAAACAGCATCAGAGAACTTGGAGGGGGAGCAAAGTTGAGCTGGCCTGAACAAGATCTCTAACATGGAAGGAAATATCAATGCTGGGAACACAAGGGATTCGGCTTCCAGAGAGAAACCTGTGCTGCAACTGGAGGGTTCCCTGGGAGAGCCAATTTAAAAGAATAATGGTCTTATCAAAGGCCTGCAATTGGGAAACACCTACTAGCTCAAGGAAAGGAACAGAATGGAATTGGTCATAGCAAATAGGTTCATCTCTTAGGCTGAACAAAGCTATGTTGCTGCACTGGCGTTTGCCTGTGATTTACTAACCACCTGACAGGTTCTCCCATGGTTCCTGCATTTCTGTAGAGGGTGAATAGTTTAGGTGGCATCCCATGGAAATGGATGGGAAAATACTGAAACAAGATGGCCAACTCTTGGGAAATGCCAAGGGGTGAAGACTTCTGCCAACACCTTCATATTTCATCTGTGGTGAATGTCTCCCTTATGTCTCCCTTAGTGACATCTTTTTTTCCTTTTGAGATAAACAGGAACTTAGGTATAGCTGAAGAGAAACAGAAAAATTAATATTACAGTATTTAGACCTTAATTGTGTTACCAGACATTACAGGAAATTGAATTTATTACTTGTTATGACTTGTGTGAGTGTCCTTAATTTCTGGCTTTAAAAAAAACCATTCACAAAACTAAGTTTTAGCTGTATGTTAGAAGTTTAATGTAAGGAGCAATTTGACCCATTGTTGCACTGTATCAATTAGAAAGGTCTGAAGCTCTTCTGTTTTATTAGAGCAATTATTTGTTGTAGTTAATTTGTATATTTTCTTTCATTTGCTCATTTTGTTTTAAAGTTTCTAGCCTTTACACACATTAATGGATTTGTCAGCTCCTTATCCCCCAGGGAGTCTCATTTTCTCTGCTCATTATTAACCTTTCTACTCCATCCCAAGGAGCACAGCCTGAGTAACAGATCCAAGTTGATATTCTGTGCAGTTTAAAGCAATATCCCTGTAATGGTGTCTTTCAGCCCTCACCATTGATAATTACTTTGTTTCATGAGAACAAGCTATACTACAAGTATTATACTTTCCTACTCTAAATCCATGTTCCCAATTACAAGCCTGTGGTCTATATCTTCATTTTTTAATGCATTCATTCATTTTCATTATTTGAAAGGCAGAGTGCCAAATGCAGAGAGAATGCCCATCTGGTGATTCAGTGTTCACAAAGCCACAGCTGGAACAGGACAAAGAACATCTCTGAATGGGTGGCAGACTCAAATGCTTGAGCCATCACTTGATGCCTCCCAGGGTACATTTAAGCAGGAAGCTGGACTGGAAGCAGAGGAGCCAGGATATGAATCAGGAACTCTAATGAGACACACGCATCCTGGCAGTGGTGTTAACTGTTGTGCCAAGTGCTAGTCCTTACAGTAATGCATCTCTTTGCAGATATTTATCTAAACCTTAGCCCTCAGGGGCTGCACTATCCAATTCAAGGGTGATTTGCCCAGAGTTTGATCAACGTGGTTTTCCCCTTCGGGCTTCATCTTAATACCCAGTGAGACCTTCAGTCTACATTAAACTTTTCAATTCATTAGAATGATGCTTTCATGAATTCCTGCACGGACCTTTTCTTGCTTTTCTTTCATCTAACCTGGGCATACCCTCTATGCATGGGTGTTTCCTATAGGGTTGGGATTGGGGTGCTAACAGTGAGAATACCTCAAGTGCAGAAGCAAAGAGGAAACAATTCCATAGCTAATATTTAAACAAATTTCAAAATATCAAAATTAACATAAAAACTCAATGAGTAAAATATTGAAATTTTAAATTGTTTCATGAGCCTGTGCTTTTGTGTAACAAGAACAGTCACTTCTCATTTGCCAATTTTTTCATTTTTTAAGTCATAGTACATTAATTTGTTTCTATCTTTGCTCCTAATATAGAAGGTATCTTGATACTACAGGCAGGACATTGTATCTACCTTTTGGACTTGAGGTCCAAACACAGCTCAATCTCCCTAGAACCAGATTCCATAACCAAATTTCCCCAAACTGTGTCCAGCCTGGGCTCAGGTTGTGAAGCAATAGCTTGAAATGGCATAGTTAAAAATCTACAGAAACATATTTAAGACTAACTTCTGATCTGGTCCCAATAGGAAAGCGCTTCCTGCCTGTTCACACCCATCGATTCTGCCAGGTGATTTTGCATCCATTTCTTCAGCCAATACCATGCTGTGTCCTGGACCACTGCCTATTGCCTCCTCTATGCCAGTGCCAGCATTTTAAAATCCCTCTTTAGTAGTAAGATCCCTTTCTCACTGAAACCATGTCCTCCAGAATTTAAAGAGAATAAGCTCTTCAGGAGTTAGGTTTTTCTTTCCTGAAAAGCTGGAAAAAAAAAACATCTAATAGTGGTTCATACTACTATTTAAACATTTAATACATGGAATTATTTTGCTGTGAAGGAAGTGCAAGCAAACCAAACAGAAGAGGTTGTCCAGGCCTTAGAAAAATGGGTCCCTGCTAGGACCCATAGACTAGAAAGACAAAGAGAATTACCCAAATCCCATGACTCACTCACAGGAAAAAAGCTTAAACCTGGAGCACCCATTAGGTGGAATCTGGAGTGACAGAGGAAAGAGTTGTTACCTGGAACAGCCACTTGATGCAGTTAGAGAAATGGCCCCAACTTGTTGCCACCAGTACACCATGCTCAGACTCAGCGCCCTAGCCAGCCTTCCGAAACAGCAGAATGCAGTAAGGCAATGAGCAACACTGAGGGGATCCAGGCCCAAGCTCCTCTCAGAGCCTAATTGAAGAGACCCGTTATCAAGTAGCAGGAAGACATTTCTAGTGACACCATTAAATGCTGTCCAGCCATCATATGCAAACAGTCTTTCGTTGCCAGTAATGTGGGGACCACCAACACAGGTTCATTCTACTTGAAAACTGTCCCCTTGTTATTTGTACTTACTAACTGGAGGCCCCACTCTAAGTGATTCTGAAGTTGCTACAAGCCTATTTTCCCAGTGAAATGTCTTCTCCATGTACCAAAATTAGATTCAATAATGTGACAGGATGATCACATGCCATATTTTCCATTAAATACATAGTCTTGATACAGGTATCCATTATAGCTATCCTCGAACTGAAATATTTTGTTTGTGCACTAACTTTAATGTTCACTATTTTAATTTCCATTGTGGTGATACAGTTCACATTTCAAACTTCTAGAGCAGATTGAAGCAGACGATTGTGAAGAGCACCATGAGACTGTTATGGAACAGGACTCAAAATCTGATTCTACCAACTTCTAGCTCTGTGACAACTGATTTACGAACTGCTTCTCCGAACTCTACTGCAGTATATGGTGATTTGGGCTTGATGGCCTTGTAGCATTATAAGCCAAGCCTGCTATGCTCCCTGCTATGCAGGCCTCCTATTTCGATGCCAGTCCATGTGTGCACTCTTAACCATTCTCTCTCCAGACACTTTCTCTCGGTACAAAGAAATGGATAGAGGGATAGGTGATAGAAGATGGATATTAATGATGGTGTGGTATCCCCAGATTTTGCTTGTTAAGATTTATTTCTTGTATTGGAAAGTCAGATTTGCATCCCCTGGTTCACTCACTAAGTGGCCCCAACAACCAGAGCCGAGTCAATCCAAAGCCAGGAGCCAAGAGCTTCCTCCACGTCTCCCACAAGGGTATAGGGTCCCAAGGCCTTGGGTGTTCGACTGTTTTCCCAGGCCACAATCAGGGAGCTGGAAGGGAACTCGACCAGCCAGGATATGAATGGGTGCCCACATGGGATCCCAGCACATGCAAAATGAGGACTTTAGCCTCTATGCTATTGCTCTGGGCCCAATATCCCAAGATTTTGAATATAGGGATGTTTTCTAGCCTTTCTTTTGATGGTAGTAGGAATTAAGTGCTATGGTTGATGAAGAGCCATAGACACAAAACATGAACATCCTGAATGTATCATTTTATCTTCAAACCATAGTTAAAAGGTTAAAATTAGAAATGGATCATTTCTCTAAAAGATAGTCATCATGTGGCATTCTTCACTGCAGCTGAGGGAAGCTGTTGGAATATGTTTTCTTTATTCACTTAGTAAATGTCCCACTGTTGCCTGAATTTGCTCAAACTTTCTTCTTAATATGCGCATTCTCTGAACTAAGTCTTTAACAGGATGAAGTCCTCCCCAACCACTGCCATCATTACCGTACAATTAGCTCCACAGAAACATTTATGGCTTCATGTTAACATACGGCTGGAGCATAATTTCTTCAAGCACAGCTCATTGTCCTTATTATAAATTCTCCAAATCTCCCATGAAGTAAGAGACAAAATGCCATATCTTAGGTACAACTGTCAATACCAAGGGCATGAAATTAATCAGGCAGCTAATGCACTAAAGGCAGTTCGTGTACCTTTGGTAGACTACTTGAAGATGAGTAATCCTTAGAAATCTGAGTTTGAAATAGCTCCATGTGAAACTATTCAAGTATGCCCCAAAACATTCATGCTTCTAAACTATCATTTCAAAACAAACTTATAACCAGTCTTGTTTCTTTTTGCATATGATTCCCTCTAGCATGTGATGTAGTCATATCTACAAAATACATATTTAAAGAACTAAATACAGTATGCTTTCAAGCAGCCAGTGATTATTTTAAGTGTCTTAAGTACAAATGATTTCTGCAACTGTAAGTTGGCAAAAACCACTAAAAACCATCACACCAGTTCTCTTCCTATGGGAAATTCATGTTCCATTCAGACATAAGCAAGGCAAGACATTAACCATCTTAAATTGACAACCTGGAATTTCAACTGTTTTTTTTTTTTACATGTAGTTGCTTTAACAAGTTCTTTAGATATATGGCAGAAAATGTCATTTATTTTTCCAAAATGACATTCATCGGCATAAAAAAAGCGTTTAAAATGTCAACTGGAAGAACATTTCCAAAGGAACTTCAATGTGTTCATATTGTGATATCTTACACCACTGAGTACAAAACTATGTAAAGCTACCAGATTTTTGTGCCTTAATTCTACAGCAAATTTCACCTGTTGTGGAATTTGCTAGATTTTGGTTTAAACATCTTTGCTAGATTTTAGTTTAAACGTGAGTGTTGACCCGAATCTTCAACAGCAAAATACAATGAGTGGGTGAGGTAGACAAGGACTTGAGGGCAGAAGAAAATGTTTCACCCTCTTCAAGGGTAGACAGCCACTAGAATGCTATGGTCAAATTATTCTGAATCTTTTCATAGGTGAAAAGTAAGTTTTTCTTAAAACACGAATTTGCTGACCTTCCACTGAGTGCTTCTGATGCAGTAACCTGTGCTGGGGCAAACACACAGGGCAAACTCACATAGGGAGTGAAGGAATACCTGGAGAATGATTGCTTCTCAAAGACAGCCTAGATTTAACGCTTCCAAACCTCTCCCATCCCTTCGTTAATTTCTCAGCCCTTCCTAAGATTCCCTCGAGAACTGTTCTTTCCATCTCAAAGACAGCAGGAGAGGCACTGAGCTCCAGCCGTATTGCCTCAGCCAGAGTGGGGAGGCCAGGAAGCTGGAAGTCCGCCCAGCTCCTCAGCGCATACACGTCCAGCCCTCAACTAGATCATGTTGATTTTCCATCCCTATCCATCATGGCTGCCTGCTGTCTTCCTCTTCTGTGTCTTTATATGCCTTGAATATATTCATGTTGAGATTTTTCCAGAAAAAAAATATTTCACAAACTTCAACACATAGTAAATCGAGATGGGTTCTCTTTCACATAATGTATTTTGTCCTCTTTGACTTCATAGGTGCAATTTCTCCACAAATTGACACCCTTTGTGGCCATTTTCTTAAATGGTCAGCCTTCCCTACATACAGGCTTGTGTCTGAAACTACATTTTTTAAAGCCCAGTAGACCTGATTCTGAGATCCAGTCTTCAAGGCAGAGCCTGAATAGCTAATCTCCCATTACCATGAAGAACCAAACACCCATTTCACATTGATTCACTGTGTGCTATTTTTTTTTCACAATTACTTTGACCCTGCCATCTTTCCATTTGTCCATGTGGTTAATTTCAACACTAGCAGCATCAAAGCTGAGTTTGAAGAGAATGAGCCACTCTGAGAAAATGTTTATTGCTAATAAATACAATTTCCCTTTTGTTGTAAAGTTTTATGAGCCAATCAACAAGTCTTCTCCTATACCGTCAGGTTCACTAGTGTTAAGATGTGAATTTTCTTGACTCAAAATTTTTACAGCCTGTGTTTTGATTGTAAAATATTTCTCTGGCTGTCTTGCCTGGCGATTACTCTCAAATCTGAATTTCCCAACTCTGTTGAACCAAAATGAGAGGGAACAGACATTGTTGATAAACCTGTCGCTTCTAGCACAGTTATATCACTAGGAACACAGGATGCAAGTGTTTTGGAGATCCATTATTGAAAAGGCTGACCTTTTGTTTTCTACGAGTTAGTAAACGCCTGTGCTCTTGACTGGCAGTGTCCTGTTGTGCACTGTGAGGAGCGTAAGATTCAGCACAAAGACTTCTCCAAATGCTCCCACTACCCACTCCTTCTCACGGATCTTAGCTGTTGCACCTTGCCAAGTTACCCGCCGAGCTTTGACACCATGGACCTATTGCCCCAATGTCAGCCTCACTAAAGCACTCCTAACCAGTACCAAGTTTATTCATCTACCTCTTAATTTCTTTATCTATATACTGTACACAAAATGTAATCAAGAAATGAGAATTACTTCCATTATTGTAAGTACTGTAACAACTTAACGGAACATATTTATCTTGGTTGTTGGTATTATACCAGTACCTCATAAATACCTAGTTGATAGATATTTGATAATTGTTAGTAAATGGATGACCAACGACCCAGCAAGAAGAACCAAAAAAAAATTGTGGCTTTGTACCTGAAAGGGACGAAGAACAAATGACCATGCTAAGAATTTTAGTGCTAATTCTGCTATAGGCCAATTTTCAACAGGACGTTTAACTTTTCAGAGTCTCAAATGCTTTGTGTGTAAAAGCAATTATAACCCTTATCTTGTCTTTTCTGATTTATGTTAATATGGTATTAGGAACAAAAACAAAAAAATAGCAAAATATGCCACCAATGACAGGATATACTGAAATTTACTGAAATGAGATTGTAGCACAAAGAAATAGATCATCTTGGTAACAAAGACTCCCAATGCACATGAATATTACAGTTGGGGGAAATGGGCCACAAACAGAAAGCCCACAAGCCCAAAGAGGAGACAAACACAAAACAAAGTTTTGCATGTATGAAGTATTTAAGGAGCTGACACTGAATATAATGCAAAAATTTTGCTCTGCGATAGAAGTGCAAGTCTGTATGCAAATATCCTTAATAACCTTGGTTAAAATGTTTGAGTGCTATAACGGATAGAAGCATTTTGCAACGTAAAACTTGGGGAATTTTTTGCAAGGAATATAATTAGTTGGTATTTTGTTGCAAAGACACACATTTCGTGGATGTTCCACGAACTCAAAGCAATCTCTTGGTTTCAGGCTAGCTAGCCCTGACCACTGCAGCCATCTGAGGAGTGAACTAGCAGGGAGAGCTCTCTCCCTCTCCTTCCTCTGTAGCTCTTTCTAAGTAAATAAATAAATCTAAGACTCTCTAAATCTTCCCACCTTGGAACTGAGAAGGCTCTAAAGAAGTAGAAATTCATAGTATAGTTTGCCATTAGCACTGCTCGATCTAATTCACCTTGAATTCTTTGTGGAGTCCAGTAAGGTTTAAATAAAATGCGTGTGTCAGTCTTCAGCAATAACCTTAACTTGCCAAATCCTAAGAAAACTAAAAGAAATTAATTTATTCATTAAAATCCATCCATAGAATTGGTTCTCACTATTACACTTTAAACTGAGAATATTATAGACATTTATAAAAAATATAGAAATCCAACCCAGGTTACATGCATGGTTTGTATCTTAAAATAGCAGCTTACTTTTTAAATAAACATACACACACACACACTTGAGACAGAATACTCTCATCCACTCTCTCCTGGATTAGCAAAGTTTTGGGCCCAGATTTCCGACATGGGTACCAGGAACACAGTGGCTTGAGTCATTATGGCTGCCTCCTAGGGTCTACATTAGCAGGAAAATCGAGTCAGGAGTTGGAGATAGCCAGATATTGAACCCAGAAACCTCAACATGGGCAGCAGGTGTCTTTACAACTTAAATGTTATTTCTTCAAATCCTAGCTGCATGTTACAATCACTTAAACTTTTCAAGCATACCCAGGCAGGACTCTCTGGAGGTCTTATTTTTCATTCCTTTGCAGAAAAGCTGAGAGATCAATAACATTCTGAAAATTCCACGTAACATTTCCCAGCATTTATCATCTCCCAGTATTGTAACTCAGTCTTCAAGTGACTTGCATTAACCACCCTTTAAAAATGCTAAATAATCTTTTCAAAGGGGGAAAATAATTTTGACTTACTCATAAAATGAATACAAGTTTTAATTGCCACCTAAGCTAATGAGGAAGACAATAAGATGTTATCATTCATTCCAAGTAGTAGACTCTAAAGATGTCACCAAACTATAGCTCTGTAAGTCAAATCTATCTTCCTAGCTTTAAGAAATTTTTATTGGAAAGTCAGTTCTACAAAGAAGGAGAAACAGAAAGATCCTCCATACACTAGCTCACTCCCTCCCCACGTGGCTACGATGGAGCTGAGCTGATCTGAAGCCAGGAGCTTCTTCTGGGTCCCCTACTCAGGCACAGGGTTCCAAGGCTTTGGCCCATCCTCTTCTTTTTCCCAGGCCACAAGCAGGAAGCTGGATGGGAAGTGGAGCAGCTGGAACATAAACCAGAACCCATTTGGGTTCCTGGCACATGAAAGTCGAGAGCTTTAGTCACTAGGCTATCTCACCAGGCCCCCTGCCTGATTTTTCATCCTACTAAGCATACTGTTCGCATTTTTCTATGTTTGGAAAAAATAAGAATTGTAGTAAGGTGTGATATGTGAAAATTGCATTTAATTTGAAGCCCACAAAGTTGCAAGGAACAGTAAAATCAATTCATTCTATAATAAGAGTTACAGCTCACTGCTGAATATCAGAGACCATGTAGCATATCCAACCTAAAATATTATTTGGTCTTTTGAAAAAAATTTTGCAAGCTTATGATGTAGATTTAAGAATGACAAAACTGATGCAGAACTAAGTCAAAATGCAACATGGTGCAGGAATCGTCATTCCTCAAGGGTAAAGTCAATGACATCTTCAGACAAAATTCACTTCCATCTCTTTGGACTAAAGTTATTTGTATTACTATTAGTCATCCATAGCTTATGGAGTTGTAAAATAGCTCAAATACAAAAACAGAATCTCCTAAAATTATATAACCTCCAAAGATCTGCTAGGCAACATTCAAGTCTAGGGTTAGGTTCTCAATAACCTTTTGCACCCATTTCAAAATCCTTTGCAATTTTAAATGGCACAAAATTTTCAAAATATGATACATATTCTGAGCATAAGTCCTCTTGTTTCAGTTACGCTTCGGACATCAGACCCCTGTCTATTTCATCTCACATCTCTCTCTGCTCCAGGAACTTGGCCCATGTCCATGACTAGCCATGATTGACAGAGCCCTGACTGAGTTCGGACCAAACAGGATTCCATACTGGGTGCAAAGTGTTCTACATGCAGTGTTCCCAAAGAGAACTGGACACTGTCCTTGGGCAGCCTACCTTCCTGAGATAAACACCTCCTAGGACATACAGACCTCCATTCAAATCGGATCCACTCGGGATTTCACAGCTCCCTACATTCCCTATCACCCCTATACAGGGATTAGTCATCACTCTAAAATTCTTGCTTCTGCTACATTTCTTTGACTTACTGCTTGCAAAGCAACTCTGCTTAAAACCAAGTCTCTAAGCGTCATCTGAAATACAACTGACTTTTAAATCAACCTTTTGATCATTTAAACTGTTGAATATTTGTTGTAATTAACAAAACTCTCATTTAACATACCTTTAGTGTTTTTATCACGTTCTTATAGAAAATTTGTGAGGTAAACAATTTTCCAGATTTGCATGAAATGTTTGCATCATCTTAAAAACAGCTCTTGCTTTCATCTTTGCAGTTCAGTCAAAACTGTTTAAGGTCATTCTGTAAAAAGAATCTGTTGAAGTCAGAGTGACATACCCTGTCTACATCAGTTTGATTTCTGCAAATGAGCACAGCTTGTAGTTCCTCAAAATATAGATAATTTCACTTGGTAATGTCTGTTCTCCTATATCATGTTTGACTTTTCTCCTCCCCACATCCCTGAAGCAGGCCAAGCAGGTGTTACCTGCCTCATTTCACAAACCCAGACCCATCAGCCAAATGGAGTTTGCATCTCCCACAGCACTCTAGGGTCTCTGACAGCACTTGGCACTCTTGCTATTAGGTAGGTAATGTTGCAAATTCCCTTAGACAAAGGGCAGCTCTGTTCATCACTTAGGCCTCAACACTGCATTCAATTCTGGAGTCTGAATGTGCATTCAAATCCCAGTCCAGCCACTTGCAATCTTGAGCAAATCTTTTAATCTCTCTATCTCAGTTCTGTGTGAAATGGCCATATAGTACTTATCTTACAGTGTTCTTGTGAAGATGAAATTTATATACAATGCTTAGAACTGTGAGTGGCATGTACCAAGCACTGAAAAAAGTGAGAGCTCTTATGATTTAGTAAAATAACTGGTATGAAATCAATATGCAATGACTTCATGGCTACGTCACATCTTTTGAACCTCTAGAACTCAAACCGGATTTTTACCTGCACACATCAGCAGAAATCAAACTGTCATGGCTGTGAGAACTTTTACTGATCCATAGTCCTACTATTCTGTCAGAACATAAATTGCATAGATGTTGGCACTGTTTTGTTTGCCTTCTACTAATTTTTTCTATGATTGTTTAAGATTGTTCCTTATCATAAAATTCTATGATTTCCAGCCAGTAAGCCTATCGATATTGGTCTTTCTCTTCAGTTCCATTTATTCAACGGTTTTAATATACAAGTATCATTTTCAAAGTCAAGTATATTCCCCCTTCCAGGAAGAGAGTATTTGTTTTTCTCCCATTCCTCTTGTCAGACACTGTGTACCAAACAGCTGAAGGAAACGTCTGACAGATGCAGAGGCAGACAGACCAGCTGGGGACCTTAGGATCTAAGGAGCGGCACAACAGAGTTCCTGGACTTCACTTTTTGCCTTTTCTATCCTCAAATAGAAACCACTTAAATAATGGTTCTGGAAAGCAGAAGAAAAATTGTACACTAGAACAAAGTATTGCAAACTACATATGATCAAGAAAAAGTATCTAGAATACATACACAACCTTCCAAACTCAGATTAAAAAAAACTAAGTGGAAAGTAATCAAAGATGAGAGGGCCATTTTGCAAAGCAAGATAAACAGATGGCATGAACACATGCAACAATGTTCAGACCATTTTTAGGAACTGAAATCCAAGTTAAGACCACAATATCGCTACATAGCCATCAAAATGACCAGAATAAAAACAAGTAGTAACACCATTAAATGCTGGAGAACGGAGACAAATTGGAACTATTGTCTCTTTGCTAGTGGAAATGTAAAGTGGTCAGCCTCTATAAAACAGTTTGGTAGTATTTTCTAAAATAAACGCTGAATCACCATGTACGCTATCATATTCCTGAGCATTTGTCGTAAAGAAAAAATGTAGCTTCACGGAACAACCAATATACAAATATTAACAGCAGCTTGACTCATAACTGCCAAAACTAGGAACAACTCAGAAATGCTTAAATGAGTAAATGGTTAAAACTACCTTTGGAGTATCTACACCATGTAATACTACTTCAAGTATTAAAACAAATTGTTGATGCACAATTCAACTTGTTTCAATCACCAGATAGGATTTGTTGGGAGAGAGCTCAGATGAACAAGTTACCTGAATATTATCCCATATGTAATATTTTAAATTATAGAATTATATAAATGGAAAACGTTAGTACTTGTGAGGTATTAAGGAAACCACGGACACAGGTAGAGGTGACTATGAAAGGGTATCTTGATGGAATCCTTGCAATCATGAGAAAGATGATGTTCCATAGGGAAACAGTAGCCTGGTTGTAACAGTACTCATGTTTTATAGGGAGTCATTAGGGGAAACTGAGCTAGAGTATTCAGGATCTGTCCTATGTTTGAAATACAATTCATGCAGCAGGAATGGGCGTTGTAGTACAGCAGGTGTATTGCTGTTTGGGACTCGAGTATCTTCTTGCGGTGCCTCTGATGAAGCCCCATCTCTGCGTCTGCTTCCTGCTGACGGGTACCCTAGGAAGCAAGCAGTAATGGCTCATGACCTTGGGTCCGTGCAACTCACAGTGGAGACCCCGAAGGAGTTCGCACCTGCTGTCGTCAGCGGTCCAGCCATGGCTGTTGTATTTGGGGAATGAAATAGCAGGCAGATGTGGATCTCTGTGCCACTCTGCCTTTCAATAAAATTCAACATAAAACTTAAAGTTAATCATTTTTTAAAATACTAAAAAAAATATGCTTTTAGCACATTCTCAATAATGTGCAACCCAGCACTATGTAATCCCAGAAATCTTTTATGAAAGTTCTTTTGGGAGAAAAAAAAAAAGTCAATCCTTTCCAGGCTTCACTGCCTGCTTTTGCCCAATCATGAAGTTCAGGCAAAATGGTCAGGGCCTCCTCATGTGCTTCCACAGCTCCCTTGCAGCCATGGCTTGTGGGTGGCCTTCTAAAATTGCAACAATGTCAGAGCTTTTCAAAGTGTTTGTTCCCTAACCTTGCCTCTTAAGCCCCTTGGTCTATTGTGTACTAAGCTATTAACAGTTGCCTCACATGGCAGCAATTAGACCATTTACCTACATAAAACAAACTTTCCCCAAGCAGCCACTTTAGCCTCAGGGGTGATCCCAGTTAGGAGAGATAAATGCAAACCTTTCAAGTTGGTCTTGCAGGGAGTCAAGAAAATTGTGAAAAAAGATCGCTGAACTTTGTGAAGGAGGCCCATTCTGCCCCCTGGGCTGCAGTAGCAGGAGTAAGGGCTACTGTTTAAGACCACCACTGAGCTAAGAAAGTTAAAAATGCCATCAAGCTTTCTACTCTTACCACGCTCTACCATTGTTCTCAGTTAAGAATTTCCATGATTCCATTGGTGGATAGCATTAAGAGTTTTTAAAACCAAGTTATTGTCACTGTCATGTGAACAGGTTTTATGGTTTCTTACCCTGCCATTTTTGTTGATACCACTCTTAGAACTGCATTGGAACCTATAATTATCTTAAAATGAAAAGGTTAATTTTCTTAAATCGTAAGTGTTCTGACAAATACCAGTGTTTGCTCACACCTCCACTCACCAAAAGCAGTCCCTTTTACCCCAGTAAGCTAGTTCTGGAATTTACTTTTCATAAATTTCAGAATATGTAATTTTGAGTATTACCTGCACATATCATTTAGTGACTTAGTATTAGATGAGGATTTAAGTTGTTCAAAATATCTGTTCGTGGCCTACCATTACAGTGATACTATAAACTACTTAATCAGTATTCGTATTATACAGTCAAGCTGACCTATTTTTGCTGTTTTGTTTTCCACTAGTTAATATCTTCTTTGACTACTTGCTTAGGGTTTTCCACTTAATGCAAATTCTTCTCAAATTTTGGTTGTAGTTTTCAGTGCAGTGTTTCCGCATCAGGGAACTCAGCAGTTCCAGTTGCAGAAACCCCTTTCTCACTGGGCCACTGGTGTTTAAGCCTTTTTGCATAGCAAGAGGAGACGCAGGCAACAGCTATCAACCTTCATTTCCTTTACTTCTCTACTGGGATGGAGTCCTTGATTTTTTCCCTCCTAGGTTTACTCTTTAATTTTACAAAGTACATTGCTTTGTCACATTGAAATGTTTGGGGCCATGGCTGCTCTGCACTGGCTATCAGCAGCAGTGTTTTCTGTGTTTGATTTACTCCCTTATTCTGGGTGAGCACCCACTTGGAAGGGGTCCCTAGAAGACCTAGTTGAGACTTGGTGTTAGTCCTTTTTGTGTAACTAAGCTTTCTTTGGTATTTTGGCTTATTGTCGCAAATTTATGCCGGACAACTGAGGCACCCAGCAGCTCCTTTATTTTAGCAGGATAGGGACAGAAGCGGAGGCAGAGGCAGAGGGAGGAAAGGGGATGTCACCTACCATGGTGGCAGGAAAGGGCTCCAGGGAAAGGGTCAGAGAAGGGTGGGGGTGGGTGCAGGGGAGAGGGAAAGGTTGGGCAGAGGAAGGGCAACACGAGGAGGGGCCACACCTGAAGGAATGTACCTGTTTAGTGGCCAGGGCAGGTATCAGTCATGAGGGATTGGTGAATAGCATTATCAGAGCTCAGGGGATTGGTAGGTGGGTGGGGATTAGGTGGGGATTAGGTGGGGTACACGAGGGGTTGGTGGAAAGAGCTGTTAGTTACCATGGACTGATGGGAGTAGGGTTACAAAATTACCATGGACTAACAGCAAAGTTTGAACCTAAAGGAAGCCAACCTAGGGGAAACAGATATTTAAAAGAGTACTGAGTCCAAAATGGTGGGTGCCTCCAGGGCTGCTGTTCGAGTCCCTCCTTACACTTGGTGTTTAAAAATATCTTTAGCCACTGAATGCCTGATTGATCATGTAGAATTCCAATTTGACCCTGCAGCCTAGGCTAAGCTGTTCCTTGAACATGACAGACTTGCCTCTTTCGGTCTTCTACTTTGCATTTGCACATGGATCTTTGCTCTAATACTATTGCCTCCTTGACTGCTGAGTGCAAAATTGCAAGTCCTGCACTCTCATTTCCATTTCTGCTTCATTTTTATTGCCCTGGAATTTAACAACACCAGGCATGTTATTTGCCTTTTTATTCCAGTATTCTTCCACTAAATGATAAGCTTGTTGGGACCAGAAACTTTATTTTGGTTTTGAATGCACCAATTCCTATTTCTGTAATGTGCCAAAAAGGTAATAATTTTCTGGCTGTAGATAAACAATTGTGTGTTATTAATGTCAAATTAAGAATGTACTAGTCATGTTACTTGAAGATCTCCTTTAGATCAAGAAATCTCCATAGATTTTTAACATAAGCAGCTGATATATATGGATCAGTATATATGAGATTCTTTCCAGTTGCATTTAAAATAGCCTTGCACTTGCCCTTGTCCCTCAGATCCTGCTCTTCTTCTGCTGTCTTCTGGCTACTAGCACAGCTCTGACACTCCTAAATCCCCTTGTGTCCACCTCCAAACCTTGCAGATTTATCTCATTAGAACTTACACTGGCCTTGAGCTCAGTTCACTTGGATCAGACCATTTCATCCAGGGCCCTTCCTTTAAGCATTCCTCTTGAAAGTGACCAAGATAGCCATCTGTCCTACATGCTACAGCCAGCTTGTAACTAGTGCCCCATCACACACACGCACATAAACCTCCTCCACAGCTTTACAAGAACCATCCACCCACTCTAGCAAGTACAGTCATTTTGACTCTTCATTTTGCATAGTTCAGGATGAAAGAAGTGACCTTGGCTTTCAATACTTAACTTTTCTATTGTAATGTAAGAAAAACATTCATGATGGCATAGCCGTAATTTTTACTCAAGAATCAGAAAGAAACAATTATGTAAAATACGGTTTTGGGGAAATATGAAGCTTTGCCCATCAAAAGAAGAGATATTGTTCATGTCATTTCAAATTATTTCCAAGTTGCTATTGTAAAATGCACTTATGAGTAGTTGTAAGATTGGGATGTTTCCCCTCCCAGCCAACTCAAAGCAATTAACTACAATTTTACTAGTGTCAATCTGGAGTTTGAAAGACAGGAGTCTTTAAATCACATTTAAATATGACAGCTAGACTCAAAGAAAAATACAAGATACCCACTCACATTTGAAACTCATGTAAACAAATAATCGCTAGTATTCTGTGTTTTATATTTAAATAGCCAGTTCCATCAAAGAATTTGGAAAGGTTTGTTGTGAATGTAAAGATGCTGCTATGCAGAGCTGATTATAAATTAATTTTAGCTGATTGTTGACATAACTCAGCAGCCTATTTCAAGCTGGTCTAAGTCTAGATAGCGAGGTTTGAGCGATATGAGGAAGATCCAGAAGAAGGCAGACATGTGTCACAGTGCTAGTCTCAGATCGACCCTTCTCTGCAGGTGCACAGAAATCACATTATAGAAACATGGACTCAGAGGCATTTCTCACAGCACAAAGAAGTCAAATCACACCACAGATAACACAAGACTTTCCATTTATGCACTCCAGATCCTTCCATGCATAGCTTCATCAGGCTACCTCAGCAAAATAAAAGACTGATGGTTTACACATGAGAAATTTTTCCTACTTCTGGTGCCCAGGATATTCAGGATCCAAGTGCTGGCAGGTTTAGTGTCTGGTTAGGATTCTCCCCCATCTTGCTGTTTGTATCTTCCCGTGGCTGAAGCAGAGATCATCTCTGCATCTCTTCATCAATGGTACTCATTCCATTTAGGAGGTCTCCATCCTCAGGACTTAATTTTCAAGAATCCCACCCCTTATCTACAACCACTAAGGGATAAGGCTTGCATCCGCATGTGGGTTTTGGGGAAACACAAATGTTCATTCCACTGCCAGGAAGAATTGAGTAAAGCTGGATGTGTATATCCAGAGAAATTTTGGATATGAGCGATCGTTTCTGACAGGACGGGAAACCTGGGACACTTGGGAGCCCTCCAGGTGAGGAGACGACGACTTCTTAGAAATCTGGGAATAACTCACCAACAGGCAGGTTTTATTTTAAGAAAGTAATATAACTAATATGATTCCACCTCTCAGTTGTTTATCACTTGGAGTCTGTTTTGGTGATTGCATTGTGGTAAATTAGCTCATTTCAAGTCCAGAGATTGTATCTGCATCCAGACAGTCCATTCATCATGCTTAGCATTTGGAGTTCAACAGCTCTCTCCTGCATATTTGCCAAAATGCCACTGCAGTAATCACAGTGGCATTTTGTTTCCCCGTTTTGTTTGCCTAATACTTCAATATTGTCAGTGGCTCTGAATTTAGGCTTGTTGGAGCATTTTAATAATCCTTCAATCTCTTTATCTGAAAGTTTTATATCACTACCCCTCTATTTATTGATCTTAATTTTGTAGCAAGAAGGGAGCGAACTACAGTATTTCCATGTGTACTAACACAAAAAAGCAGTGCAAAGTGATGATAAACCTTATCAGGGTGTAAAATGCAATAGCAATGAAGATTTTAAATATCAAATTTTGCAAATCTTTTAATATAAAATATGAAGTTAGAATCACATGTGTTACCTACACTTTAACACTCAATTTTGAAACTGGAAAATCCAATTATCTTTTTCAATTGTAAACCAAACAATTTAAATTTCAAATAGTAAAACTATCAAAATACTTTAATTGGAATAAATTTAGCTATATCACACAATGGTTTGTGTTATTGGAAGGTAAGTAAATAAGCTCGCTGTGGAGAAATCCCAGGTAGAGATGTGGGATCTGATTCTGTCCCATTCCAGCTGTCATTTGGGATCTAAATCTCTCCCAGTGGTGACTTAGTTTATACTGCCTGATACCTAGGTATGCTGTGTTTGCCCAGGAAGGACTTTCAGGAATTAAGTAACCGATGGCCTTTTAGTATCCTGAAAGATCAGGCCAGAACCAGATGGGTACAGGGATTCATCCTTTGCATGATTTGACGCCTGTCCTTCCTGTACCAATTTTTCTTTTACGAAAATATATGGCCAGGGCTAGTGCTACAGCACAGTGGATAAAACTGCCACCTCTTATGCCAGCATCCCAAATGGCAATTCCTGGCTCTTCCACTATCTAGAGCCATGCTTGTGGCATTGGAAAAAGCATAAAATGGTCCAAGTGCTTAGGGTCTCTGCCGCCCATTTAGGGACAAGAGAAAACCCTGGCTCCTTGCTTTGGCCTGACTCACTCCTGACCATTATAGGCATCTGGGGATGGTAGATTTCCCTCCCTCTTTTCCTGTAACTCTTTCCAATAAATATGTGTAATGTATGTGTGTGCTTGGCCACTCAAATGGTCAATAAATGTTATTCCTTTAAGCCTAACTTCTTATTTCCTGATTCATTTTTCTCTCCTTTGGGAAACACACGGATCTAAAAATTGGCCTCAGAAGTCTCCATAGACAGTTCTTGGTCTTCACCTGCTATGGCATCTGCCTCCCTGTCAGAAACTCCATTCTTTACAACCCCGAGTATCTTCTCTCTGGCTGATGAAAGCACCACAGAGCTAATGTCTATTGACCAGACATTACTAGTCCCCACCAGTGAATATTCTGCCATTAGTCAAGTGACTCTCGGAATTTCATATTCACCTGTATCTTCAGATGACAGCAGATTGAGTATGGACAGCCAAGCCACAACCAGAGACCTAGATGTAACAGCTCTGTCAAACACTCCTGCCTTCTCTGAGGACCCAGGACTTAATGGATCCGTTTCTACCCTGGATCATTTCTTAGAGAATCCCACATCTGCCCCAGCTTTACAGTATGTCACCACTAGCTCCATGACCACTGCTACTAGAGGCCAGGAGCTGGTAGTATTCTTCAGCTTGCGTGTGGCTAACATGCCCTTCTCCAATGACCTGTTCAACAAGAGCTCACTGGAGTACCAAACTCTGGAGCAACGATTCACACAGCTGGTGAGTAGGCACTGCTTATAGTTACCAATTCTATGTCTTATCTTCCCTTTGGTTGCTGTTGTTGGTATTGTTTTATGCTATAATTACTGTAGGTCTTGAGCTGCCAGTATGAGCAAACTTTTCTGAAGTTGCCATCTGAGAGGGTCCAAAGCCAGAATATTACTATACAGATATCCAAGTTCAGGTGTGAGAGCTTCTTAGAGTTGACTATGTGGCACTTCTATACAATGCCAAATGAAATGGGTTACACAGTCTGTACCACAGATTGCAGAATTTAAGTTGTGTTTCCTATAACTTACATAATTACATATTACAAACCACATGATATCTCAAGTGAACATTTAAAGACCTTATCTATGACATCCCTACCATGGTCACCAACCCATCCCACTACACTCCACTCCCCCTCTGCCTCCACATACACACAGTAAGAAATACTGGGGCACTCTTCAAACAGCATTGTAGGGACTCTAGCCCAGTTATATTAGGATTCATGCTAAGCTGTCATAACCAAGACATCAAGAACGCACTGACTTCAGTTAGTCTTAGGTTTGCTGCTCTTACACTTGAGCAGGACAAATTCTGTTCTACCATCATCCAGAAGTCCACATTTCCATCTTGTAGCACTGTCAACCCCTCGGGTGGTTGCTAAGTTGCATGGTCAGAGCAGGGTCACAGATACATCTCTGGGCACTTAGGAGGAGAAAGAGGAAGCCAAGAGAGTAGCTTGCTGGCAACCAAGTGATATCGACATTGTGCACATCACTGCCATTCACACTATTGGGAAAAACAAGTCCATAGCCACATCTTGCTGCAAGAGAAGTTGGAAAACATCTCTAACTGGTCAGGGTCCTTTCCCAAAGAGATGGGGCAGAGGCAGTAGTTATGAGCGCACAAGTAAAGACAGGAAAGCTCTCAAGAGGCCTACCATTCCAAACACTTGAAGCATGAGTCCAGTGTACGTGGAAGTAATCGCAGATTAAACAAAGTCCCTGGCCTTGTATAAAGTCATTTCTATAATAACCTTGTGAAGGAGGCAGAATGTGGGTGAGGGTCAGAATGAAAATTCTGGATAGGGAAAGCAGAAAGTTTAAAAGGTGATTCTGAGCCATATGTACAAGATTACAGTTTGCCTCTTTGGGTTCCTCAAGCTCACAGGTGTGCAGTTCATAAATTTATGCATCAGGGACTTGCTTCATAGCCAAGGACAGAGCAGATATTGCCGAGTGTCAAAGGTTCCCATAAAAGTATCTCAGAATGCTGTGGCTCAGGAGCAGCAGTGCTGGAGGCTGAAGCCCAAGGCCCCAGGAGTCTGAAATTACAGTTTAGAATCCAATCTTTGAGGAAGCAGTTTCTGTTCTTCACAGTGTAGATCAAAGCACTGAGGCGCAGCACAGTGGGTATGTGGCTGGATGAAGGTGACACGGCCAGCCGGACAACTACAGGATCAGCATCCAGGGCCACCGACTGCCAGCTCCCTGCTATTTCCCCTGCACCACATTTGTGTTGGCCATGGAACATTCACCGTAGAGACAGATGCACTGATGCGTGTGCTGTTTGTTTCAATAGGTCATTTCAAATTGGTTGCTTCCAAATAGCTGTCCCATTTACACAGGCTTGGATCAGTCTCCTCCTGGGCTTCATTTGGAAGGTATTTTTATTTACTTGGACATTTTAAAACAATTGAACTTAGAACTGCCAGTTCGGTGATAGCATTGGCCTGGACTTTTAGAAAACACCCATTCTCACAAATTATCAGGAAGAAATTACTGTCCATCCATCTCAATCCACACAGAGGTGGCAACAGGGAACATAATCACTGCAAACAGATTATTAAGTTGTGGTGCCCTGGTCACATGGTAAAGCCAAGGTTCAAAATAACAGAAAATAAAAAGGAGATGTATGCCTCAGATATTGAGGAGTATAAATGCAATTAGCAATAACACTTAAAAACAGTTAAAAACCAATGATCTTGTTTTTGCAGCTGGTACCCTATCTCCAGGCAAATCTTACAGGATTTAAGCAACTCGAAATACTTAACTTCAGAAATGGGAGTGTGATTGTGAACAGCAGAATGAGGTTTGCCAAGTCAGTGCCGTACAACCTCACCAAGGCAGTGCACAGAATCCTGGAGGACTTCCGCTCCACAGCCGCCCAACAACTTGACCTGGAGATAGATGACTACTCCCTCAATGTCGAGCCAGGTAAAGGAACCCACCCTCCTGCATGGCAGCTGTAAGTTGCTCATTTTCTTTGGCTTGGTTTTTAAGCATGTGGTTCAACCTACAGGCCATAAAAAAGAAACTAAAAATCACCTGATAGGATGACCTTTCAGAAGTCAGTTTCTGTGATGTGAAGGAGTCTTAACATATGTTGTCCTAGATCATGAAGCAGAAAACCAGTGTACCTCTTCCTTCACATTCCAAGAGCCATAATTTCCTGTCAGAACAAAACTTTTGCACTGCTTAAGGGGTTTAGTTGAAAACTCAGCCCATAGCCAAGATAATTAACATTGGGCTAAGAGTCAAAGTACACTTTCTTACTGAGCTGCAACAACCAGAAGGCTTTTTCCTAAGGCACCTTCCCCGCCAGTTAACCCAGAATAGCCTCTTTCAACACACTGCCAAATGACACGCAAGCATTCCAAGGAAAGAATCACTAGATCCTAATCTGAACTCAGACAATGTCCATTCACCATTACCATCACCGAAAAGAAAATAACTTCCCCTTCCCATCATATGCCCTAGGTCGGCTTACAAGTGCAGGCTAACAAAGAAGCGGCAGATAAAACCTTCTAGAAGATATGAAGCTTAGCCCAAAGCTGAAGAACAGAAGGCAAACATTTGTTGCTATAATAAAGCAGTGTGTGTACCACCATCAGATATGCCCAAATTGTTTACTATTAGTTTCAAAAATCTGTTTTCTAACCAAGTGAAGAAGTTTTTTGTTTTTAATTCCCAGGATGCAAAGGGGATGGGTTCCAGACTTATTGCCAAATCAACCCTCCAGCCAAGTTAGCAGCCAAGCTTCCTAATTGGCTAGGAATTACTGAAGTGGATCTTTACCACAGGCTTTGGCTCTCTGCGGGCTAACAATGAAAGCAGAGGGGAAAGGCCTTGGGCGAAAGGCAAGCCAGAAGACTCAGAGGGAGGCATTTAGCTTTGACAAAGCCTGCTTTAAGCAACTTCAAGAAAGTTTCCCCAGTACCTCAGCAAACAGGATCATTAAAAAGACAGACAGCCCTTAGGCACGGAGCCTGGGCATCCCTACCTGGAAGCTGAGCCTCTGCACTGGGCTTCCTGTGAAATCAAAGCCCTCTTACATGGTAGAGAGAAGGTACCACTGCTCTGAGAGGCAATCAGTGGCTCTTGCCAGGCACAATTAGATTTCTTCAATCAGTAGGAGGAAGCAAAAGCTTGGAAAGTTGCAGAGGTGAGAGTCCAATCCCCTTTCTTCAGGGGGCTCAGATAACGTAGGAAACAGCAACACTGGCTGGTCAGTGGGAAGATCCCACAAAGGGAGAAAGGGGGACTATGTGCTTGGGGTGGGCTGCCGGGGGGCAGGTACCTCATTGGAGATGCTGAGATAAAGGGTGGAAGCTAGGAGGATGGGTGTGAGATGCAAATAAGGGACACTGGGTACACTGGGAGGAAGCACACTGCAGCAGTGGTTTAGAGGGTCCATAGCCTTGAATATAAATTCTGTGTGCTAACATCACTGCTCCATTTCCACAACTGCATAAAGATAAATAGTGCTGATGAATATTTCCAATACTAGCACAGCGTTTGACAATTAAGGTCGTCTAATCAATCTTAGGAGTTGCTATTCCGACATTGTTACAATTGACTTACTAGCTGGTGGTCTTCATAGAATACTAACAATAAAAACTCACATGACAAGGTTTTTGTGTTGGAGGTTGGACCTGAAATTATTTTCCTAATTTCCTGTGACTTATTCTTCTATGCAGCTTTTCCTTTAAGTAGTCAATAGCAGTAATAATGCTAACAACCATTACAGTTTTCAGTTCCTGTTAGACCAAATTTATGTTGAGCTACCTAAGAATGCCTCCAGGCTACCTGGTATACTGTGGGGCCCATGCCCAATTTGTATTGTTAATGGTCAAACAGCAGGCCAGTGTGGGCTGGACAACCTGGGAAGTTGACTGACTGTACTTTCCCACAGGTAGTTAAACCTTGGGCCTGATCAGCTCTAAAATTTCTAGAGAAACCGGCATGCTAAAGCCAAGTAGAACAGTGAACATGAAAGCATGTTGAAAGAACAACTACTTATGTCTACAATGTGACACTGCCAAAAACCACTGAAATGTTACATGAGGGTTTTGAGTAAATTCATGCCCCAGACTACTCCTTAAAGGATTTCCAGAGAGTAAACCAAACGTAAGCATTTCACACTAATCCAACAATGAAAATTTCTCTGAACAAATCTACCCCCCAAATGGCTGTCGGGAGGCAGGAAGGAGCCAACATTGGAGTGCGCCTAGTGCTCAGGGTTTGAGGAGAGATAGTCACCCAAGTGCTGGTCAGGAACATGGGCCGGCAGAAATATACAGTGTCCTACCCCATGTTACCAGAAAGCTTGGTGGGTTCTTTCCTCAGCTTAATACAGAAATAAAAAGTTGGGCATTGGTTGCAGACAGAAGTTTTAATTTTCTTTCATGTTCACTTCATAAATAAAGCATTAAAGAGGAAACCCTGAGGTGGGGTGTCCCCTAAAAGAGACCGGGGTTTATTTAGCAGGTGTCTTGAATTTTTACGGGTTCCCTGAACCCACATTGTGCCGATCTGGTTGGACAGCAGGGTCCCTCTGCTGGATGCCAACCTGGACAGACCTGTGGGAGCCCTTCCCCACCATGCTAACAGCTCGCAAATGACTGGATAATTCCTGTCTGCCCACTTGAAGGTGTTATTCACCGGCTACCGGGAAGGGATCAAATAGTGATATGACAAACAGCACAAGAAAATTCCTTCCTGAGGTGTCAGGATTCAACCAGTATCCTGTGTGCCAACACCTCTGCATGCTTACATGGGACAGTAAGATGGTGGCCCAGTGAGAATGGCCTCCCATGGCTTGCCTCAGGACCTCACAAGAGTCCAGCGGGCTAGGGTGATAAACCCACACAGTATCCACTGCTATTCCTCCTACTGCTTCATTTCAATGCAGAGCCAAGAGCCCATAGAACTCCCCACCATTGCTTCTTTACACAGTCATTCATTTCCTAATTCTGTGAATCTGCTCATCTCAAAATTTCTTGAAGGTTAAAACACTGTTTAAAAAACAAAACCTGCATTATTACAGGGAAATGTTTCCAGCATCAGCATTTGTATATGATTTTAGTGTGTGGAAATGTGTGCAAAATTGCTATTTTGATGTAAAATGGTGTTTAAATTTTGAAACAGATTAAGATAAAATGTGAAGATGCTTTTCCAGCCTTTTCTATTGTACTTGGTAATTAACAACATGACAGCTATCTTGCTCCTAGTTTCAGTGTGATGACCTAATCTAGATTTTTACCTTTTGGTGATGTATTGAACTGGAAATTGTCAAAGTGATCGATAGGCAGGCTGGTTTAAACATCCTCTAGGTAGGGCAACCAGGACGGCCACTGGATCACTGTCTTTCAGGTTCCAACACTCCACATGAAAATAATTGCATCAAGTTCCTTTAGAACCAGAACTCAGATTCCAATTTATACAGCCCTTGGCTCTTCTGCAGACGCGGTCCCTTCAGGAATTGATGCCTTGGGCTGACACACAGCAATGCCCACCATGTACGGCAGAGGCCCATGGGACACTAAGAATCCCAGTCCTTCAGGGAGACCTGAAGGTCACTTTGGCAAGTACATGAAACCAACATGATTTGGGTTTCTGATCTTTCCAGTATTTGCTTAAACTCACTGATGCTAGTTCAGTTTTCTAAGGACATTCCTTTGAAAGAGAATAGGGGAACATCTTGAGAGAAACAAAAGACAGCTGCTGAAAATACTATGCCTGGAATACACAGCTGTATCTGTGGCAACGAACTCCAAAATAGAAAAGGTGCTTTGGAAGTGTAACCTTTTCCCAGCCAGAAAATGCCAGGAGCAATACTGGGTTACTGGACTTCTCATTAATTTGCCCCTCTCTGTTGTCTTGGTAGAAATAGGATGTCACAGCTAGTGCTGTAGAACCCTAGTGTGTAAGCAAAGCCAAGGTCTTCTCACTTCCAGCCCTGTATACTGAGCCTCAGAATCACTACCCTCCCTAAACTACCCCCCCAAACTTCAAGATTCAGCCTCACAATGTCTCCAACAAACATCTTTTTTTTAAAGATTTATTCAATTTTTATTACAGCCAGATATACAGAGAGGAGCAGAGACAGAGAGGAAGATCTTCCATCCGATGATTCACTCCCCAAGTGAGCCGCAACGGGCCGGTGCTGCGCCAATCCGAAGCCGGGAACCTGGAACCTCTTCTGGGTCTCCCACGCGGGTGCAGTGTCCCAATGCATTGGGCCGTCCTCTACTGCTTTCCCAGGCCACAAGCAGGGAGCTGGATGGGAAGTGGAGCTGCCAGGACTAGAACCGGTGCCCATATGGGATCCTGGGGCTTTCAAGGCGAGGACTCTAGCCGCTAGGCCACACCGCCGGGCCCAACAATCATTCGTAAGGGTGAGCATTTGGTACAGCAGTTAAGATGCCATGTGGACCACCCACATCGCAAAACAGGGTTCAAGTCCTGCTTCTGCTCCCAATTCCACTCTCCTGCTAACATTCACCCCTCTGACAGGCAGCAGGCCCAGTAGCTGGATCACTAGCCACCACATGGCAGACCAGAATCACGTCCCCAGTTTGTAACTCAGCCTAGCCCTACCCTGACACACACACACACACACACACACACACTTTCCTTGCCATTCAAATAAATTAGATATTCAAGCAAAAACAGCAAGCCTTTAAAAAAGGTAACTGTCAGAAATATATAATCAGTATATTTCAACATTCTCTTATTAACAAGGGAATCACTAGGATGACAAAGCTGATGCAGAGAATACAGAAACTGGTTGCCTTTTTTCCCCATATAGTCAGAACCAAAGAAAATTATGTATACAACATGTAAATACGAAGTAGAAAATACAATCCCAGTATCTTCCCCATTTCCTATGCACTAACTTCTAACTCTACAACAGAGTGCTAAAATGCCGGGGCCATAACCGATAGTCAAGCAAAGTTACTGCGTTCTAGGCATCAGCAAACTTTGAGGATTCAACAGTAAATGTTTTAGATGATGCAAGCCAAAAAGCAGAATCAGATGTTACGCAGTACTTATATAACCATTTGAAATCTCACCATTTAATAACGTAACAGGATTCTTAACTGGCAGGTTGTACAAATGCAGGTGGCCCACAGACTGGCCCACAGGTGGTCCCTATGTGTTAGATAGGGTTGCTTACATACTAATACCACACCAAAAGCCATATAGTAGACCTTGTGCCCCATTTCCAAATGCTTTGTAATTTTTAGAGCAACCTCCTAGCTCCTCTGGCCTTTATATTCATTGTGACAGAAAAGCTAGACAAGTAAATGATAAGGCAATCAGGATTTAGGTTCCTGTTTGTTCATAATCACTGTACAATTATAGATTACCTGCCAGAAGGCAGACACTGTTGCAATCCCAGGACCCACAGAGGCATCGACCCTTGCTCTGCCTTCAAGGAGCTAAATGCCTGACAAGGGAGATAGAGGCATATACAAAGAGCCACCATACAGTCTGTTCAACACAGCCATCAGGATGTGAATAGAAACAGAACGTACACAAGAGAGGGCCATCAATTTCACGGTGATGAGAGGCTCTCGTAGCAGTCTTGGTACCCAGCCAAGCAGTGCAACCCAGGCCTTCCCGTATGGTGGGGGTAGAGAGAGGGAAGGAAGATCCAGGCAGGGCAGGCAGGTGGAGCTCAAGGGCAAGAGCCAAGTGCAGAGGTTTCTAGGATGTACTTCAGTTATCCAACTGGGAGAGCAGCTTGGGTAGAGGATAATGTGAAGGAAAACTCCAGCTGAGGGGAAGCAGGGTCCAGGCTAAGCCAGGTGCCTTTAACAAGTCCCTGCCAAAACCATATGCATCCACTTTGTGATCCTATTGGTCTCTTACGTTACCTGTGATTAATGATGTTTTACTTAAAACTTTAGGAAATACAAAATCTTCAAAGTGCTAAAAACTCCTTAAAGTGTCTTCAAGTCATGATTATTTAAAAAAAATAGTGTAATCATCCAAAAGAACTTCAGGTTTGGAAAATGCTAAAATATCTAGTCCTGAAGTATAGTACATAGATGAATTCATTTTAAATGCAAATAAGGCAAAAATCACTAAGATCTTCAAGGATGTGAACAAACTCACAAAACTACATTTGGGAAAGTCCATTCCAAGGGAGTGGACATTGGGCGAGCTGTCCTGTAGCCTAGGAAATAGGTGTGTGCGGCCAGCAGAGGCCAAGACTTGAGTGTCTATGTTGGGAAACCCCACCTGAGTCCAGATGACAGGTGAAGACAGCCCAGGACAACGTATAGGGCACGAAGCAAAGAGCTTGGAATAAAACATTGTGAAACAAAAGCATGTAAAAAGGGGAGAAGAAACCGCTGTCGTGCGGTGCAGAGGACAAGCAGAGGTCAGAAAAAGCTGTGAAGCTGAGGGAGAGATGAAAAGAAACGGGCCAGCAACCCCCAGCAGCTGTGAGGGCACCAAAGTGGACAGCTCTTAGCACATCAGGACCCCTGGCAAAAGCACAGTCTGTGGGTGGCCAGGGCAGAAACAAGATCTTGTAATGTTGGATTGAAAGGAGAAAGTTGCTTTCTGTCCAACAAGCACTTCAAAGGGAGGTGATTACCTGCCCTCCCCACAGGGACTAGCAGACAGTCGCACTGTCTTCTTGTTTAACTGGATGGCTCCAGGGTCCTTGAGAACACTGCTGAGCTTGGTAAAAGATCTGCATCTCAAAAGGTGCACAGAAAGTCTGCAGATACAGATTTTCTAAACTAACTGCTCTAATGGAGGTCAGGACCCTAGAGGCAGGAAGAGGCGTCTCTGAAGCTCGGGGAAGCTGAGCGGAATGTCAAGGCCGTCTGGGAGTAGGATTTCTCATCTCTGCCCCAGTTGTATTACATTTACAGGCACTGCTGAACAGAGCACGTATCTAGCTTGATTTGCAAAGTTTGGGATCATTTCTGATCGAGCTTTGATTTCTCTTTGCCAAAAGCCAAGATGCAAAGGTTGTTTGAGGCAATATGCAGACAGGGAGAAAAAATGTCTCCCACCCCACCACCACCAATTCCTGAACTAGAGTCTGAAGACTCTCAGGAGATGCCTAGGTAGGTCATGGCACAGACCGATCAGTGTCTGAACTCCTGCCTGAACGTGTCCTCTGAGGGCAGCAGTTCATTAGGCCAGCGAGCACCTATGGAGGAGCAGCCTGGGGGACAGGGGCCCTCTGATAGCACCAACTTTGGTTTGCTGGTCACCTTTTGAAAACCCCTTTAATAAGTGAATCTGATACAAAAAGTGAAAACCAACGTTAGAACTTTCTGTGAATTATCAACTGAAAACACGAATGAATCACGGCTTGCTCAATATTCCACCAGCATCTCCAGCAACCAGAGTCGCCTTTCACTTAGGCAGCTATGAAAATTCTTCAGAAGCATGTGGAGCTTTTATGCCATTTAGCTAAGCAGGTGGAAGATTTCACAAATGCAAAACCACATAGAAGTTATTCTCTTCTTGAATTCCTAAGAAACCTCCTCAAAACAAAACGGGCAGGCCTCAAGGCTGGCACATGGTAAACACTGAAATTAATTACAGTCTGGCACCCGATGCTTTCAGTGGAGAGGTGCATAAGCCACATCTTTTCTAGGGGAAAAAAAGCTTAATTTGGAAGAGCCATGTAGTCACCAGCTTTGAAAAAGTGGTGCTTTCCACTCATCACAAGGATAAAAACAGTGATGAGTCACCATTAATTGGCACTTTACATCTTAATAGATGAGAACGCAGAGTACATATTATTTCCCTCTGATAGATGGAGAAGCTGCGGCTCACAGAAGTAAGAACCATTTACCTTTTACCAGTCAGTTATGGAGTACAGCAACTCAGAGCCAGGTTCTGTGCCTCTTGTGACTGTTTACAAGGGAATCTTAATCTGGCCTCCAGCACGCATGCACTATTACACAGGTGTATGTGTACCCAGACACAGGCTGCACAGGGGCTGTTCAACACTTAGCAAAAGCAACTGCACACTTCAATTAATCCTGTCAATGCTGTTAGTACCTACACTTGAAATGAAATTTCCTGTAACATCTTATGTTTTTAGAATGTAAAAGTGTTCAACTGTCCTAACTTTCCAATATTCCCTTTCCATGAATTGTAAACACGGTCCCTTGACAGCTGGGATACTCACGGGAATTCTTCCAGGTCATTCCCAAGCCTCTCCTGTTTTTGCTTCATGTGTTCTGGCCCTGGCCCTGGCCCTGCCTCCTGGAGCTACCCTGCTAGCCTTGACCTCCTGGGGTGTTGGGGGCGGGATTTTCTATAGAATACTTAGCTTGCTGCCTGAACATTTATTCCCTGCAGAGTTTCAACCTGTTCTCTCCTTAGGACACCCGCAGGACCTCTCCCCTAACCCCTTGATGCAAAATCTTCACGATTTGGGGACTCAGCCCAGCTGCAGGGCCCTCTGCCCCAACTCCAGCTCACTCAGGACAGCCTAGTTTGGCAGATTCAGATAATATCTGCAAGCTGAAATAATCCTTCAACCTCACATTGAGTGGGAGGCCTATGGGCATTCATGCATTCACTCACGCAGCGAAGGCTCGCTGAGGGCATGATAAACAGTTTGTAGCACAGGCTGAGAGTGGGAAAGAATTGAACCAAACCCAGAGGGTCTCGCATTGCTTGCCCCTTCAAACCACAAAGGACTCCCTTTAATAAGCAATTGAATCCCACAGATGCCCATCAAGCTCCCATCACACGCCTGGGGCTATGCCATGTGCTCCTTAGCACTGAATTATGCTCACTCTGATCCTACCTTCAGCAACAAACTAAGCAAAACATTCTAGGCTGATACCCATATTGCAGTGAAGCAGCCCAACAGTTAGTTAAATGCAAGTATTCATACTTTCTCTTCATCACTGAATTGTATGAGCAGTTACAGTGGTAACACATGGCAGCACACCCAGCCAGCCACTGTCACTCTATCCCAGTACAACACTCGGAGTGGGAAATTCGTGTTTGAGGGGCTATTCATGACCACCTAGCCAAAATATGCCATTTAAAGAGTCTAACCTGCTTTCTAAGTCACTAACCTGCTTTCCCAAGGCCACAGCCAGTGTCCAGGAGCCTCCTGCCCAGGGTGCTTGCCTATGGTCTCAGTGTCAACAGACCAAATTGAACAGGCTAACTCACTCTGAACTACACGCAGCCATGCCCACTGTGCTCCCAGGATTTGGAAGGAAGCTGGAGTGACCCGTGTGCAAAGGGAGGTTCCTGGTTCATACCAAGTCAACAATCAGTAGAGGGATGCCTTTGTTCAAGTGGCCAAGCCCTTACCCCAAGCACCATGGAACAGTGTTGCTCATGCCTTCAGCAGAAGCAAACTCCAGGCTGCGTTGACTTCCTTGCTGTAGGTCCTTTGGCCTTAATGCCTATTAATACAGAATACTTGAAATTGCATTTCAGGACTGCTGGGTTGTAAAACCAAATACAGCACAGATTAAATTTCTCTTCTAATTTTAAAGACAACATTTATGGGCTTCCATGGTGGGCACAAAGACTGCATCCCCTGCAATTTGGGGTGTGAGTTTGCATGACCCTACAAACCAAAGGATGGACCCCTTTCCTTTCCCTTCCCACAGAACCATGACCACACAGCCTTGGTTAGCAAATGGGCTGATGCCAACTGAAACCTAGCTACTTGGTTGCACCGAGGCTGGGTCACCCTGGGCAGTAGAGCACAGCAGCATGGGGTCCTGTGTCCCATCTAACCGACTCCACCCTTCAGGGCTGGAACTGTACAGTTTGGAAAAGTTGCTCCAGGAATTCGTGCCATCTTCCCACAATCCAGTAGACTGCTCTGCACTGTAATCATAGAGTAACAATGGCTCCATTGGCAGGTCCCCTGGACCTACTCCTGCTGCTGTGCTAATGCCTTCCCAAGCACAGGGAACCAAAGATTTTAAGGAGATAAATCATTTCAGACATTCCCTGAATCTACTCCTTCTTCTTAGACTGTTAGGCGCCATCTAGTGAACACTGGCTATCATTGCATTAAGAAAAAATAAACAAGCCAGGCTTGTCCCTGAGAAGCCTGAAATTCGACCAAGCAGAGCTAAAATTATTCCCTTAGATGGAGCCAAAAGGGAGGTGCCTTGCTTTCTATCAAACCATATATGGCCTGGGAACAGTACAGGGGGAGATTATGGAATGACCAAGGTTAAGGAGCCAATCCATACCCAGTCTCAAGGATACAGGGCAAGCTGACATTCTGAGGCTGAACTGGAGTTGGGAGGGGCAGGAATGAAACCCCAGGGAACCGATGCTCAGGGAGAGCCTATTTCAATCCCGGCAAACATGAACGTCTCTGGGACCAGAAGAGGGAGGTTGAGAAAGAGCCCAGGATGCTCAGGAAGCTATGATCTCTGAACCAGAACCTTTATCCTTAAAACTTGCACAGATGTTTCTTGCAGACTGGGGACATAAATTTCAGTGGTTTTCTGTGGCCGTGGCAAGCTGGGGAGTGGAGCGCATCCTTCCTCAGCCAGCCAGTGGGAATGCTATTCAGGACTTCTGAAATGCATGCAAAAGCCTTTAGGGAAGCAACTCCTGTGGGGAAATTCATAGGAGAAAGGTATGTATGCAGGAAATCACAGAATGACGCAGACATTTCTGGTCCAACTTGGCAGCTCAATTATTTCGATCCGTGTTCATTACTGTCACATTGGAACAAAGAAAACCCACATTGGAGCCAGCATGTCACACTGTGTTCCGCAAGAAAACATCCTGCCTCCCAAAGGAGCGGTGGCAGGTGCCAGCTTTGAGCTTTTGTTCATTGGGGGAGCCCTTTTTCAACAGAAAGCATGGGTCAAAGGTGAGCTGCCCTCCACTGAGTGGAGATGCTGACCTGCAGCAGCCTTCCACCCACCTTCCTTACTGCTCTTTGTCCCTGGAGCCTCTCGGAAACCGTAAGCTTGAAAAACCACTGAGGGGATATCTGAAAGTGATATGGAACACTACAGACATCTATGGATGGCGATCTTAGGTCATACTTAGCCAACATGGGCATCCATTTTCCCACCTACGAAAGTATCAGCAGCATTGCTACACCGATTTGCAAGATGTTTTGTGTATTCATGAAGGCACAGTATTTATGAAGCCACAGCCTGGGCACAATGCCAAACATCACAACCCTTGGTAAATGTTAGTTTCCTGCCTGTAGCTAGAATTGCCAGCCCTACTCAACCACAGTCCCGAGGGGAACGACACAAATGCTCTGACCACAGCCAGAATCCACATGACACACCAAGGGGTAGGCCAGGACCTCTGGGTGTCTGATAGACCTGGGCATCTGCTTCTCCCTGGTACCCAGCAACCCCTGACAGGCTCAACTGAGGCCGCAAACTCTCTGAAGAGACTTTAAATCTGCTCATCTGAAGAGCTGCCATATCAGCTCATAGGAAACAAAGTCATGGATACTAGGTGTTTGCTCAGTGTTGTACAGGCCCATGGAGAAACCCCTCTATAGTGCCAATCAAAGATAATCCATGGAAAGAAAGGTTAAGCCAAGCCAGGAACCAAAGGCAATCACAGATTAATCCATAAGCCACTCACGAGGCTTTATTTCCTAGACCTGCACACAGTTTCATTAACTTGCAAATATTCTTCTAGAGACTGGCATAATGATGCAGTGGCCAATGGCACTGCTTGTGATGGCCGGTGCACCCAGCTCCCTGGCGCCCACATGGGGCACCTAGACAGAGTTTCCAGCTCCCAATTTTAGCCTGGCCCAGCCTTGGTTGATGACGTCGTTTGGGAAATAAACCAGTGGATGAAATTCTCCCTCTGTCAATACACTTTCCAAATAAATGTGTTTAAGATCTGAAAATCAGAATCTAATTTTTCTTCCTGGCCTATTTTGGATCTCAAGTCTCCTTTTCTTCCCTTCCAATCTATGGTCCATGTTCAGTCAGAGCCGTTCAGTTGTTACAGAGCATACAGATTATCATCATTGACCAAAGCCAGAACAAAGAAAGCAAGTCCAGCTGACTTTCTAACAAATACCTGAAGATGTGTTAAGGAAGTAAATAATTATCATGGCCTACCTATGTGTGACCACCATTTTAACATGAAAGAAGCATACATGGGATCTGACCAAAAAAACTTAACATAGGGAAGTTTTGTTAGTTTCATAAAGTTTTAACCAAACTTTTCTCCAACACTGCATTGAAGAATCAGCCCATATCCAGTCCTCAGTGTCAGCCTAAGGCGTAAAGTTTCAGGTGTCCTTTGAATTAGGGTAGATAAGAGGGCCACCATAATATCTAGAAAAATACATTCCAGGTTAGAAGAATGCAAGTGCACATTTCCCCACAAGTTAATATTGTACTTTGGTCTTCCATTTTCACCCTGACTTATCCAATTGCTTAATTTCGCAATATTAGCAGGCATCTGACAGCTTCCCCTTGGGGCCCTGTCCTTGGCACTTCCCACGTCATCTCCAGAAAGAGTGGGGCTCCCTCAGAGGAGGTGGACACAGGCAAAGATCTTGTTAACCTTCAACTCCCTCATTTGCAAAGTGAGCAAATGAGTTAAAGATCCCTGGAATAACTCAAGCGTTTAAACTACCTGAAATATCAAAGTTAGCATACAGAAATATAAAAACCTGAAGTAGAAGTTAGCCATAACCTCTTCACACTGAAGGTTTAAAAAAGTCAAGCTGTTAGGTATTGACTGGATGCCCAGTGTCCTGGGCCCTGGGAAAACACACCCAGCCAGCAGCACCTAAGCTCTGGTTTGAAGCCTCCTGCTGCTCTATAGACAGGCCCTGATCAGCAACACGGAAAAAGCAAGTAATTTATACACTGGCTGTATCTGGTGTTCATATACACCCGATTCGGGGCCCCTAAATTTGCGATCAATTCATTTTTCCAAATGTTTATTGTGCAGCTTTACTGACAGGCAGACTATGCCTGGCTGTGCAGAAAGAAATCATAGTAAAATAGAGGCATTTATCATCACAGGAACCGTACGGGGTTAGCCTGCATCTGAGAGTCTTCAAACTCCATCAGATTTCCCAGTCAGACACATCTCTTCACCATGGAGGGGCGGAGGCAGACCCTTGGGATTGCCCGCTGGTCTGTGTCAAGGACAGCTCTGAGTGCAGCCAGGCTGACAGCTGCTCCTCACACAGGCCCTGCAGGCGACATCACCTGATCGTTGGTATACCTATGAGTCCCGTCTTAAAGGGATCCCTTATCGTGGCTAGCCCTAACAGCCTTGAAGTCCGAAGAGTCGGCTCACAGCGCCAGGACAGGTTGTCCATGAGACACCCACAAACTGCAGAGAAGTATGACTGCACATGAAGGCTCTTAGCAGGTCTGCTTTGCCGTTCAGGAACCAGTTCTTGCCCAAACAGTATCTGCCTCACTTTGGCACCTTCAGCCACAGGAGGTACTGGGCTAAAACAGAAACGGCCTTGTTCACCGAGTTCTTCCCCAGTCCCTACACCCTGTCCACCCAGGTTCTGTGGTCAGTAAATCTGACCAAGCAGCTCACTGCCTTGTTCACTTGAAGAGTCACGATGTGTATTAGCTGGGTTGAGCCCGAGAGGTCTAAAGCAAAAAGGGAAGTGGGTGAGGTTGGAGAGAAACGGAGCAGCTGGGGGGAGTAACTGGTTACACATATTTCACAGGACAATCACCTTGTTTTGTCTATTTACAAAGTTGTACCATAAGAAATGTTTCAGTACATATATATGCAGAGTTTAGTGAACAATGTATACACCAATTAGTGGATGCATCACCTACAACATTTGCTATTTCTATGTGATGAGAGCTTTCAAAACCCTCTCCTTTAGCTCTTTTGAAATACACAATGCAGTATTGTTGGCTGCAGTCACCCTGCCGTTCAGTGACACACAGAACCTACTGTTCCCAAGTTCAACTTGGTGTTGGTTCACTGACCCCTCCCCAGCCTCTGGTAACACTGCTCTACCCTCAAGTACAGCGAGACCAACTCAGATTCCCACACACGGGTGAGATCATGCAGTGTTTGTCTTTCTCCATCTGGCCGATTTCACTTCACATAATCCCCTCAGGTTCACCCGTGTGTCATGAATGACAGGGTTTAGTCCTTCTCGTGGCTCAGCAGTATCCCATTGTGTTTATTGATCACATTTCGTATTCATCCTTTTAGACAGTTGGTTTTGTATTTTGACTGCTGTGAATAGTGTTGTAATAAACATAGGAATGCGATGCCTGACATACTGATTTCATTTTCTTTGGGTATGTGCTATCCCAGTAGTGGGACCGCATGATCATCCTGGAAAATGCTACTTGACATTCCAGGGAACCTCCAGACTATTTCCCACAAGAGTTGGGTTCATTTACATTCCCATGAACAGTCACACACATTTTTTATAACCAATTTACAAAAAGTTTCAGTAACTAAAAGGTATCAAATCCTGCTTAGAGTTCTCCAAATATTCATACTTGGGAAATACAGGGCCAGGTGATCTCAGAAGCTTAAAATACTATTTACATACCCTTTCCTTGTTCAAACCCTCCGCCCGATGCCCACCTGCTTGTGAAGTTCAGTCCCTTAGTATGGCACTCTGGCTTTACAGACTCTCCAGCCCGAGTTCCAGGCTTTAGCACCCACAAGTACTGACTCCCACCTAACAAATTTCTCTTTCCCTTTGTTTTCTGGCTTCTGTAACCTCTTCTCATGCTGCCACTTCCAGCTGGAATACATTGCTTCATCTTTAAATGTCCAAATGCAGCTCACTGTACATACTCAGAAATGCTACCCTGTGCTAATCTCATAAGTTCACAGCTCTTATACTTGCTAGACGTTGAGCTTGTTGTATAGAAGAATTCACTGTAAACATTCCTTACTTCCCTTAGACTTCTTGGGAAAATTGTCTTATGCATGAGCTCTTGTTCCCTAGTTCTCCACACTATATAGTGTCGAATATCGATACTATGAAAGGCCAATAACTGTAGTGGTACGGCTGGAAGCCCTGGTGGGCGCTGAGGACTCTGGTCTGTTCAGTTCTGTCAACCGCACCTGGGGATTCTGGCCACTTGCTCTTCTGCTGACAGCTCTGTGTTTGTCTGACAGACAAGAAGTGCTGATGGGACCACTGGCCTCTTGGAGTTAAACATGCTGAGAGTCCCTTGATTTATAGTGCACTTTGCAAGGAATCTGAGACAGCCTACATGATTAAGATGAGAGTAAAATAGAATAATCAGTGACAAGGAAAAAGAATGTCTATTTAAATTTTAACAAGGAATGAATGATTAATCTAAAACAGTGAATTTAATATTAGGACTTTGGGAATAAACCAATTAGGAATTTTTAAAATGTGAAATCATCCTGATTTCCCAAAAAATGTCCAAATAAACGACTGGCTACTACTATCTCCTAGTTATTCTTGCCTCAAAAAACATTAACTGCAGGGCGGTGGATGGGAGGGGGATTTGGTACACAGGTTCAGTTGCCACCTGAAATATCACCTCACATTTAAGTCCTGGCTCTGCTTACAATTCCAAATTCTTGCTACAACCATCCCAGGAGAGCAGCTGGTAGCTGAAGTACTTGGGTCCTACCACCCATGTGGGAGAGCTGAACAGAGTTCCTGGCTCCTGGTCCAGTCACAACTATTGTATGCATGCATCTGAGGAGTGAGCCAGCAGAAAGGCACTGTTTAAGGGGAACAGACGGGGAGAGTAAGTTGTTAGAACTAAAAGAACTCAATTTTCTTGTCCAGTGGCTATGAAATTGTGTGTACGAGGACCAGCGTAGTGGCACATCAGGATAATCCTCAGCCTGCAGTATCAGCATTCCATTTGGGAACTGGTTCGAATCCCAGCTGCTTCACTTCCAAATCCAGCTCCCCATTTATTATTAGGTAGGCAGAGGAAGATCCAAGACCTTGGGCCTCTACAACCACACGGAAGATCTGGAAGATACTACTGGTTCCTGGCATCAGCTCAGCTCCAGCTGTTGGTCATTTCGGGAGTAGACCAATGAATGGAAGATCTGTCTCTCCTCTGTAGCTCTGCCTTCCAAAATAAATCTTTATATGTAGTTGAACAAGAAAGTCCTCCTTGAAAACACGAATTCTCAGTCTCACATCCCAAACCTTGCCTCGGTACCGCAGAAGGTGGGGCTTAGCGATCTTACCAAGGCCTTGGGTGATGCTGAGGCACACTGGAGTTTGTACATTTGGAGCTGAACCTGTTGGCACACTTGTCTATAGGCTCAATTTTCAGACATAGTGCAATTCTCTTCTCACGCCATGCTCTCATCAACTGCACAATCCACTCAAAAGGATAATGGTACATAGATTTCATCTCTGGTCTTTAACTGCTGTGTCACTGCCCAGCCATCCACGCACTCAATAATCTGCCCCATCTCTTACAGCTGATCAAGCAGATCCCTGCAAATTCCTGGCCTGTGGTGAATTTGCTCAGTGTGTAAAGAATGAGTGGACCGACGAGGTGGAATGTCACTGTAAACCAGGGCACCCAAGTCAGGGCGATGTGGCTCGCAGCAACTCAGGCCTCTGTGCCCCCGGAGGGGAATGTGACGTCGTCCAGGGCAAAGGAGTGCCATGCAGGTAAGTCAACTCAGCTAACTCCAAACCTAAGAACTCAATATTCATACTTCCAAGAAACCCTCCATCTCAATACATTAACCTGCTCCTTTAAACCACAGTTCTCAAAATAGCAGAGTCTCTCAGAGGAGGTTTCATTGAAATACACACTGGTGGGCCCTACTCCACCTTTGATTCAGTAGATATGGGTGGTGCTCAAGCAAGGTTGACCTGCTGCCCACGGACTACACTGGAGAACCAGCTCCAGGCTTTTTGGCAGGATTCCTCGAAGACCCAAAGGGGAGGCACAAAGCATTCAAGCTGGTGTTAGTGCCTGGTTTCCACCTTCACTGTGCATCTGCGTGTGTATTTACATAAGTTGGGTTTTCCCTTGTTTGCAAAGGTAATGGTTTTTGTCATGAGAAACCTAGAGAATTACAAGAATGAGGATTTTTTAAATCCCTATGTAATTCTTCACATTTACTACTACAATCTTTTCCTGCCCAGTGTTTCCTGTATAATTGATTCGTATAGAATTTTCTAAAGCAAAATTGGCCCAGGCCAACTTGTTTTGTGGTCAGCTTTATTTTACTTTTAACCTCTTCCCGTGTCCCTGAGTGTTTTCTGCAGCACTGTTTTTAAGGATCGCATCGTCATCCACTCTCCCCTCTTTTCCTAACAGGGAAATCGGGAGAAATTTTTCAGGTGGAGGAAGAAGCAGCCACGCTGTAATAGGCTTTGTATTCATAAAGCAGACTCCAGGGCATGGGCAGCTTATGACCCAACAGGGAGCACAACAGCTTCGAATTCTTACATTCATCAATACTCGGATAAGGTCTGTGTGGTGGACTCCACAGGGCTTCTGTGCCAGGGCCAGTTCAGAGAATGCTGCCGCCCTCACCCAGTCATGACCTTCTGTGTGTGCACACACACACGCACATGCGCACACACACCCTTAAGCACTCCTTTGTTTTCCTCGTGTTCTCTCTAGTGGCCACAGTCCCCAATTCCGCATGAGGGAGACTTGAGGCCATTCACTTTTACACTCAATCCACGAAACAAGGCACACTGAACCTCCTGATAAACCAAGTTCTGTTCTTTAAAGTTTTAGACTTGAAATAATCCAGTAAGAAGCAATGTTCTGCAGTCAACTTGATTGAAATTTAAGCTTAGAAATTTGCTGAAATGGCCTCAAATTCTCATTTCCTCCTTGAATGAGATTAAGAAAGCTCACCCCTTCAGCAATAGCAAGGGATAGATGGTGTTTAAAACATGTGCATCAAGAACGTAAAGCACAGACTAACTACTCGGGGTGTTCTCCAAGCCAACTCAACCCCGTCTCCAAATGGCTCCTTTTGGAATCTGAACCTCCAGTTCTAGAACATGTACAAGGGAAATCCTGACGCACACAGCAGAGTTGCTGTGTCAGATAACAAGACATCCAAAAGTTAAAGTCAGAACAATAAGATAGGCAAAGAGTTAGATAACAGCTAAGTATACCCTTCAAATAAAACTATGTATGCTGGGAAATTTATACTTGTATCAAGCATTTCAAATCAATAGCAAAACTGTTAGCTTTCAATCAGCCTTTCGTTTAGAAAACTAAATTAGCTCCTTAAAACAGAAAGGCCATTTCTATATGAAGACCCACATCTAAAATCAGAACTGAAATATGAGGAAAATATTTCTTAAACTATTTAAGTAAATTTAACCACAAAAAGGCCACCCCAAACCCAGAAGAAATCAAGAAAAGGATCTCCACAGAATTAACACATGAGGCAGATAAATTACACATGAAAATCAGCGTCCACAGTATTGAGATCTATGTACCAACAGAAGGCAAACACTTATTAAAATGAGACAATACAGAGGTACAATTCATAGAAGAAATCCAAGAAAAAAGGTGCTGAATCAGGAAATCCAACAATGAGATCATTTGTTGCTTAGGGGTTTGGCAAAAGCATGCCAATACTCAGCGTGGCTAATATTGGGCAAAGTTAGTATTACCAAATACCACTGATCGATACGTACATTGAAAGAACCTTTGTTTCATAAAGAACTTTGTAATTTGGCTGAACTGCTTTTAGACAATTACTCCTACAGAAAGTTACATTTGTTTACCACAATACATACACGAAATGCTCATACCATCTGAACTGTAATGCAATGAAACAGGCATCCCACGAAGAGGAAAATGATCTTAAGTGTAGTGTTCATACACACTATGGAACATAGCAGCCAATGGCAGTGATAATTGCTGAAAGCACCATCGAGGGGAAAAAAGCATATTAAGTTAGAAAGCCTACTGTAGTAGAACAGGTCCTGTGTGTAATAAACTCATAACAATGGCAAGTATGTAAATTCTACCACAAGTTGAATTTATGCCGTCAGTCACAAACTATCAAATATGGGCAATTTTGCAGGATCCAAACCAATATGTAGATAAATAGAGAAAAATATAGAATGATACACATGCCTATTATTCCAGATAATAGGGAACATGACTTCAATCACGTTCATGTGTCACTTGTGTGACAAAGTGAGAAAGGCCAGTGTGAAAGTTTAGGGAAAAGTGGTTAATTACAAGGGAGCTGCACATGACTTTTAGGAACAGTGATGTGTTCCCTTTTAATTAGCTTTGCCCACTGGTTCAGATGCTGTGCAGTTTCTTTCATTAGCTCCAGGTTGTCTGGAGTGAGGCCAATAAAGCAAGGCATCAGGTGATTTGGGAGTGAACACTGACAAAGGCACGTGCTGTTCAACTCCATTCACCTGTGCCTGCCTTGGGGCGGGACAGAGCATTCAACTACACAGCATTGAGGCTAGAGACTATTTTCATAGCACCCACATTTTAGAGACATTTTTTTAGCAAATCAGAGTCACCGGGTGGTAGAAAGGAAGGAAAGGAAAAGAGAGATGCTTCACTTCTTTTCAGGGAGCAAAAAGCTCACACCACCCCATCTCTGCCCTTCCCAACCCCGATTACTCCTCCTCAGTGGTATTGGGTCCAGATTAGCTGCATCTGCCGTCTTGTGAGCTGCTCGAGACACCCCGTGGAGAAGCCAGAGCAACATGTTGTGCTCTTGGTCCCCCCAGAATCCTATGACCTGCTTCCCTCCCTGCCTCCCTTCAGTTCTTCCAGACCCTCACAAGAAGTCACCATACATGACTGACAGAGCTCACAGGAGTACCCTCTAACAAAACGCAGTCAAGGATCCAACACTGGTTAATGTAAGTGGCTTTCAAGTTACACCCAAGTCCACTGTTGAAGTTTGAGGCCTAAGTGTGACACTAAGCCACACTCTTTCACATGTAAGCTTTGAACTTCTCATTTAATGTGGACAATGGAAGTGAATTCACGGGATTAGGCAAGGAATAAAGTAAATGCCCTTGTCTGTAAATACTCAACCACTAACACCAATAGAGCTGTTCACATCAACAAACGGCAGCCCTGTGAGGAAAAACGAATTCCCTGCCTGACAACTGCATTGCACGAAGAACCGTACAGTGCTGCATTTTTGATATTCTTCCTGAAAGGGAAGACAGGGCAACAATATTGAGAGCAGAGAGGATGAAGCCACTGACAGAGCAATTCCAGTCAACTCAGCTATTTATCTTCCCGCTGCAGTCATTGCCATTCACTGCATTTGTATTTTTTTTCTTTTACCAGTCCTCCACTCCATATTTATGTATTTATGACTACATACCATACACTGTCCCTTTCCCTTCATTTTAAGTGTTCTATACATGCAGGTTCAGTGGTACTGGAAACTCACATGGCAAATGCCTCTCATGAAAAAAAATTAAATTTTGATCTCCAAAGATACTTTCCAATTAAAAAAAATCTTTTTTTTTTTAAAGGCAGACATACAGGAAGGAGAGAAACAGGAAGACCTTCTGTTGGCTGATTCATTCCAAATTGCCGCAGTGGCTAGAGCTGAGCCGATCCGAAGCCAGGAGCCAGTAGCCAGGAGCCCAGAGCTTCTTCTGGGACTCCCACACATGACCAGGAAAGCAGTAGAGGACAGCCTAACACCTTTCCACCTGTGTGGGAAACTCAGAGGAGGCTTCTGGCTCCTGGATTCGGATGGCTCAGCTCCAGCCGTTGCGACCACGGGAGTGAACCAATGGATGGAAGATCTTTCTCTCTGTATCTCCATGTCTCTGTAGATATGCCTTTGCCATAGAAACATAAATCAAGAAAGAAAAAGTATTACTTCTTACAACCAGAGCAACATCACAGGTGCCACATCTAAGCAATGGAGAAAAAAAGAAGTGTGTTATTCTCCCTCTACATAGCTGCTTTATTGGCATTTCCTTACTGGAAATAAACACCAAAACCAAAAGTTTTAGGAAGCAAGAAAGTTTGCTTTGGCTCACGGTTTTGAAGGCTCAGAGTCCAAGATCTGGTGGACTGCATCAGTTCTGCCGTGGAACAGGTCTGAGTATGCCAGTGCTGGAGTGCGTGGAGAGGGGAGACCTCAAGCCAGAACGCAGAATCCGCAGGAAGGCCAAACTCAGGCTCACTTAGTCGACCTTTTAAAGAGAACGGCTTCCAAGGACACGCCCACACTGACCTAAGAAGCTTCTAGCAGGCCCACCTGCTCAGTACCCCAGCTGAATCTCATTTCTACAAACCCAGTGCCATTAACTCCTGAGTTTGCAAATTAAATGTCTGCAGAAGTTAGGTAATTCAATCCTGTTTAAACTGTAGCAGCTGTTATTAAGTTCCTTGTACTAAGCTCTTGTTCCACTTGACAATGGGAAGACTGAGGGACAATGAGGTTAGAATTTACTATAGTACAATTCAGCTTTTAAAACTTCATCTAGTTAATATTGAGTATTCGGGCCCAGCGCGGTGGCCTAACGGCTAAAGTCCTTGTCTTGAACGTGCCCAGGATCCCATAAGGGCGCCGGTTCTAATCCCAGCAGCCCCGCTTCCCATCCAGCTCCCTGCTTGTGGCCTGGGAAAGCAGTCGAGGACAGCCCAAACCCTTGGACCCTGCACCCACATGGGAGACCCAGAAGAGCTCCTGGCTCCCAGCTTCAGATTGGCGCAGTACCGGCCGTTGCGGTCACTTGGGGAGTGAATCATCGGACAGAAGATCTTTCTCTCTGTATATTCTGACTTTGCAATAAAAATAACAATCTTTTTTTAAAAAAATAATAAATAGAGTATTCCCTTTAGGCAATTCAGTTCCCTTGGAACAGAACATGCGGTTTTCCTTAGTCTCACCATGTCCTTTGGGTAGTTTCTAGACCAACAATCCTTTCACCTGTGGTCACTTAAATACAAGTGATCCCAGCCATTGCTGTTTTCTCTATGTTGTCAGAGACTCCATGTGTGGCAATCAGAACAAGGAGAAAGCAAAAAGCTCTATTACATGGCGGGAGGGGAGACAAGAGGCTTGCTACTCAACCTCCTAAAATCACATTCCCCTCTTTGCCTACTGTCCTTCAAGCACTGGGACTAGGAGAGGTTTTTTTGGGGCAGGGGTTGTTTATTTGTTTGTTTTCCCCTTCCTTCCTCTGAGATGGTAAGGACTGGAATATTAAGAGAAATAAAATACCAGTCCCCTAAACGTGATACCCATTTTAGAATACACAAAGGAAAAACATAAAATGTATACATATTGTCAACAGAAATCTTGCAGTTATGTAAATAAATCTGGACTCATCAAATTTAAAAACACACTGGATTTTTTAATGAAGAAAAAAAACCACTATTAGACATTTGTCAGTAGCTACAACTCAGAAGTTGACTTGAAATAGCTCTCTTTCACCAAATAAACTGTTATCTTTCCCAAGAGCTTCCTGCAGTGCTTGCAAAGCACTGTCCATCAGAAAGGCAAATAAAAGGCAAAACCTGGGCGGGATGCAAAAGCAAGCTTGCTCCCATTGTAACAGAAGACACCTGCAAAAATGTGCTATCTATGTTCACTTGCTACAATCTGTAAACTAACATAGCTTTAGTTACAGTTAACTTTGAAATACCCAGGAAACAGAATGCTAAATTTTTTCTTTCTTTTGTAGATTGCCAGATCGCTCTAAAAATGAGGAAGATAACAGTGCTAAAAACTTCCAACATCAGCTGAATAACAAGGTAACAGTCACACTTCCTTTTATATGCTGGTCTAAATTACTGATTTTGAATTTTTAAGAAAAGTAGAAACATTTCGTTCAGAGGGTAATAAAATGGTAACAGGACACAGGATATGAATAGACAAAATATCCAGGATGAAACAAAGACTAATTCTGGAAGTGCCAAATAGAGTTGTGGACCACATTTTAAAAATATATATATTTATTTATTTCTATTGCAAAGTCAGAATATATAGAGAGGAGGAGAGACAGAGAGGAAGATCTTCCGTCTGATGGTTTACTCCCCAAGTACCGCAATGGCTAGAGCTGAGCCAATCCAAAGCCAGGAGCCAGGAGACAGGAGCCAGGAGCGTCTTCTGGGTCTCCCATGCAGGTACAGGGTCACAAGGTTTTGGGCCATCCTCAACTGCTTTCCCTCGCCACAAGCAGGGAGCTGGATGGGAAGCGGGGCTGCCAGGATTAGAACCGGCATCCATATGGAATCCTGGTGTGCTCAAGGCCCTTGCCTTTAGCCACTAGGCCACTGTGCTGGGCCCAAGGACCACATTTCCAATGTGGTTTTGCAGTGGGACGGGGGATTAAGGATGGTTGGATAATGGCACCAAAACACAGAAGTGATAAATTGCAGGGTTTCTCAGCACACTGGAGCATTAGTTCACAATACTGAACACACAACTCAGTGAGACGATCATGTAAACTGCAAACAATAAGGTAAACCAATGGGAAGGTCGGTGCCTAGTCTGATTGGTTTATGCTATGATATTATTTATGCTTATGTTAAAATATTTATTAAAATATTGCACTGTAACCCAAAAAAATGAAATGTATTACATCTTCAACTTTTTAACATTTTTTATGGTGAATAAAAAAGAAGTCATAACTTTCATAGTGGGAAGTAATCTTGGAGAATCTTATTTCAAGGCAGGATTTCAGCATCAACACTGATTATTTATAGCCACATGAGGTGCTGGCTTCACAGAAGGACATGTTTCTGTTTCACAAGGAAGAGGGCAGTAATAGATGAATGACGCCTACTGTGGCAGCAAGGGAATACAGTGACCCATTCACAGACTATTTGCCCCGATGGTCCCAAGAGAAGCCTTCACCTGCCTTAACAACAGATGGGATAAGTCCCAAGTAGGTTATAAAGGTAAGAACACTTTGAGGACATCTCTCCCACCCTCTAGAAGACATTTTAAATGGCAAGCACAACCTCTCCAAGGCATTACTGGAATAAACCATTGATGTGACTTTGGACAGACTCTTAAAATTTTAATTTCTCTTCCAGGTAACCAGGAAAAGAAAGTCTGAATCTCCTACTGTGGGAAATGAAGAATTTAACCATCCAGATTGGCAAAGAAATTAAAAACAGAAAACATGAATGTTATCATGTAGGCTATCTCGAGAGGTGATTTGCATAACCTGTGACCTCTCCATCAATACTCTGAAACCAGAGGCAGACATATCCTTTAATCATCAGAACTGACGCCTACAGTCAACATTAAAGGCCAGCACATACTGCATTTCAAGTGCAGAAGAGTCATGTACTTACTAAGTTCTGAAGAAAAGCTATTAAAATTCAAAATGTAATCGCTGACATATTTTGACTATCCTTGGGTAACAGTTGAGGGAATAGCAAATAGGTTTGCTTAAGGTATTCTTAAAATAGTACACATAGATTGTTTGCAGCAAGCCCAATTTATATCTTAGAGACTGAACAGTGTATCAGGAAGCAAACTATTATGTTAGAAGGTGTTCTAAAGATAATTATTCACACAAGGAGATAAAAGTCTCAGGAAATAAATGAATATATAATATGTAAGCACTGTGGTGAATGACTGCTCCATGCTACCCTATCATGCCTGTAAAATATGATGTAGGTATATGTGTGCTGACACATACCACATTCACACACATACACTGTAAACATGGTTCAATCTTTTTAGGTACACTAACTGTACACATGCAACTAGTACTTAATACGGCGGATTGCTAGGTTTTTCATTGTTCTGTAAACAAAGCAGGAACTGAGGTTAAGACTTTAGATTGGGCAGCACAGGGATAAAGTTGAACTGTGTGCATACTTGAGTTCTGTTTTCCACCTCAGATGAGTAGTGTCTCTCTATAACTTAATGCTTCTTCACATTAACTTTGGTCTGAGTATGCTTACACTCTCTTGTGCTACTTAATGTAAAGTTAAACTGATTCTTTTCCAAATGTTCCACTATCAAATAGCTTTGCTGTAAAACCTGAATTTCAATAAAAATGAGAAGCACTTTGTTCACAGACCTACAATGAAATAGTTGTGTTTTATTAGATCTTTCCTGGACTTTCTTTATGGATTCAGCAAATTAACTTATGCATAAAGATCTTAACACTACCAAAAAACAACACAACAGTATACAACAATACCAGTTTTTAATAGTAAGCTTCAAAAACAAAACAACATATTTCCTAATAATGGAGATGATCTGTAGGAAAGGGAAGGGCTACAATCCTTAAAAATTCACATCTGCTGCTTCTTTCTTCATTCTACCCCAATACTCCTCCAAATAATGTGGGACAAAGTCATCAAGATGGCACATTCCAAATCACGGGTCAACGGAAGGAGGCAAATCCTTGAAACTTGCCAGAACACAAAGTTATTAGATGCATAAAAACCTGATAAAAGCATATGAGAAAAAATTCTATGAAGAAAGAAAAGGATGTATCATTATCACTTCCCCCAAATGGGCCTCTCTCTGTATCTCAGCTGCGCTCTAATGTAGGGAATATCATGTTTGGTGAGGAAAGAGGAGTAAATACTCTCCATTCTCCAAGGGCCTGTCACTCATTACATCACTGTCCTGTGGAGGGAACTTCTCCATCAGCCAGACCACAGCTGGAGAGGAAGCTGGCCAGGATCTCCCCCCACTTGCAGAAGACCCACCAGGATCGTGGTAGGTTCCAGACATGGGATATGGACGAAACTCTACAGGCAATCTGTTCAGAAACCTGTAGGGAGAGGGATTCCTTTATAAATCTCTACAGGCCCCGTGTCTTCTCATAGATTAGAGGGAAGGGATACTGGGGAAAAGCAGTTTATCTGCCTCTCATCTAGGCAAAATGAGAAGTACTGACACACACCATCCTGCCTGCTGCTAGATAGAAATCATACAGGTGTTTGGAGCCAATGTTTCAGGATGTTTCAATCCCCTTCAGATCCTTGCCTCTTCTTACAGTTACCCACTGCTCCAACTTTGTTAATCTGAGACACTGGCAACTTTAGTTATAACACCCACAACTATATTAAAAGCACAAGAATGTAAAATGAAGTTCTACATTGAAAACATTTATTATCTGTATTTCCGGTATACCAGTATTTCAGAACAGTGTAAGATATGCACTTTTTTAGAGAATCAAGATAGCAGAATAGGGTAAGGACACATTTGAACAGATGAAGAAACATTAACCACGGTGAGGCAGAGAGGGCACATTCCAGGAAATAGGAGAAGACAGACCAACAACAGAGGGGCATCTGGAGACAGATGGACACACAACAGCAGCGGAGGCAATGGTGTGGTGCTACGGTGACCCCATACGCCAGCACATTTAGCAAGTGGCAATTTGAACTCCACCAGTGACCAGAACTCCACCAGCAACCAGCTGGGAAGGCAGTTCACCGGGAACTCACGAAGTGAACCCAAAGAACTGCCCATCCTGCTGGTTTGCTTGATTTGACCAGGAGCAGAGACAGAGCACCAGATATCAAACAGGTAGTGTGGGAACAGGATGGGTTGCAGAGACAAGATGCTCAGTAGAGCTCAATCAGGCACACTTCTGTGCAGGGAGGCAATGGCTAGGGGACAGGACTGCACATGCACTAAGATGAGACCGAATTCATTTCAGGCTCAGTGAATTGCAATGATGTGGCATCCTTCAGGTTCCACCCAAAATCAGTCCAGGTAGCCCACAGACCTCATGTTCAGCAGATCAAGAACTCCATAAGTTGCAAATCCATTGCCATTTTGTACAGGATGACAAAGGCTTTGAGACTGCAGGAACAACAGTGAGCTGCGCATTCACTGAGCTGGGAGCAAACTCACTGAGCTGAGTACATAGCACTGGTCCCACATTGAAAATAATGCTGACTTTGACATCTAACGACTCAAGATAGGTCTGTGTGGCCTTCAGAGCTAATGGCCAGCATTTGCTGGCAAGATCAGCACTGCCATCAACCTAGCTATTCAGGACACCTGGTGTCTCCCTAACCCTGGTTCTGGAAGAACTCAGGGGAGGTGAAAGAAAATTAGAGGAGGGGGAGGGAAAATCCCAGGGCCTATGGAACTGTATCATAAAATGATAATAATATGATAATAATAATAAAAGGAAAAAATATATTCACTTTCAGTTAGATGAGGAAAAATCAACAATTATAACTATAGTAGATGGCTGTTCATGTTGAAAATAAAATGGCTAATTACTAAACCTATTGTAACTGAAAGTGACAGTCTACACTGGTACAAATTAGGAATAAATATTTTTTCAGGAGCGCACAAATTCTTCCTAATTGTCTCTTGAAAATTTTCTGAAAAAAATACTTTATCATACGGAATCATCAAAATATCAGTTTGTAAAACTGCATATATTAAATACATGAAACATGTTCCCTTTATGTAAATAATAGCAGGAAAAGAAATTAATGGAAAATGCACATCATGAAAAATCTATGCATGAGTTTAAAATGTTTTATACCAAAAAAAAAACCTTATAACTCCATATTCCATGAAACTTCCCAAGTACTCACATATTAGGTAAGTGAAGGAATAATATACAGATTTGATTCTAACTTAGCTATATCCAAATATGTGCTCCTTGCATGAGTAGACTCTTTCTGGAAAAGGATTTACGTTTTACTTTTCCATGAGGTTTCTGTGGCAGTGCCGTCCCAAACACCACATTGATATTAATGTCAGTTTTTTCAAACAATGTTTGATTTGAAAGGCAGAAGATGCAGAGGGCAGGGAGAGACAGAGATCAGTAGAGCTAAACAGTGATTGATTGATTTCATCCATTGGTTCACTCCCCAAAGGGCTGGCCCAAGTCACAGCTAGAAGCCAGAAACCCTGTCTCTGAAATGAGTCACGGGGTCCCAAGCACTTGGGCCATCATCTGCTGTCTTCCCAGCCACATTAGCAAGGAACTGGATCAGAAGTAGAAGGCGTGAAAATCAAACCTACAGGCCAATAGGGGGTGACAGCAGGACCAACAGCAGTTTAGTCTAACCCACCATATGCTGGTACCATGCGGTCAGCTTTAACGACCACAGAGGTGCTCTGATGTTACACATTCTAAAACTTACCAAAGACCTAGCAGTGCTATGTGGCCTTCAAATGTCTCACATCTAGGGGGCAGGGTCCTGGGGCACCACTACCTTCCCTCCACCACTCTACCTTCCCTCTTTCCTTATCACAACTGCTGCCTCCAACTGTCTGTGATTCCATTGTCAGGAGTCTGCCCTCTCTCCCTCCTCACTGGAATGCTTTCTGGAAGAAATCAAAACTCTCAGTATTTGTTATTAAGAGTAGTGATGAATATAGAAAACCTGTCACACTTTCTGAAGATGTGGATGGCAAAGAAGCAAAGTTCCCAACATCCTCAATCACTAAAAATGTTTGCTTGTTTTGATTCTTTTGAAACCAGTAATTAAAGCAAAGCTGCACATTCTTGCTGCAGTCTAGAAAAATGAACTGACCTCTCTGAATTGTCGCCTCTTCTGTAAAATGAGAAAGGTCTATCACTAACATTATATTAATCTTCTATCCAATAAATATTTATTCAGCTGTTTCAAGTAATCTTAGGTTTACATACTTGAATCCCCAGTAACCATGAATGCAAGTATCTTTAAGTTATCTAATAAAGCCCTACCAAGAGTAAATACTCGTTATTCTTGCTGAAGGGTTCCACTGTCTCAGCGGTCACAGCCACCTATTTCCCACTGAAGATGATGTTTTCTTTGTTGGTTGCAAAACAAATGAGTTCACTGTGTTCTTGGAAAGAACGACCTATACAAAGTCACTGGGAAAGTACAAAGTAAGGGCTGTTTTCTTTATTGTGTTTGTATCCCCAGATTATGGTATCTGAGAAAGTGCTGACTCCTCACCTTCACAACTAAGAAATCCCAGTGTTCTCTTAACAGATGCGGGCTGGATCAAGTTCCTTTTCTAAGTAAGCACCCACACCCATAGCTCATAATGCAAATCTCGATCACGCTGGTAAAATCCAAGGATTACACTGTAATTCAATCAGATGTGAAAACATTTTATCATCTCATATTCAATATTCTACCTGTGCTGGCTTTTGCAAAGCATGCACCGTGGAAGGAACTGGCACTGAGTGAAAACAAGCATTCGGGTAACATTTTTTCTTACAGTCAGTAACTTTGCTTAAATTTCTTTTTAAAAATGTTTTAAAATATTTTCAACTTGTTGTCTTTTAAAAATTATTTTTTTATGATTTTTACATATATGATTAGGGAACAAAGGGTCAAGGGCTACAGCACGGTGGGTGAGACCAGCACTCCCACATTCTCTTTTTTTCCTTCCTCTTGCTTAAATTTCTAATTTTAAACCTTAATTTAAATGGCTGCATAAAACATAAACTGATTTTCTCTTGATTCCTTCAGTTTTCACCAAGCACTTTTGAGTTTAATACAAGGTCAAACAGGCACGTCAACATGCTTAGGATACCATTTCTGCAATTTACTGCTAACAGCTGGCAGAGACCTAACTAAGTTTCTCCTCAAAGTGGCTTCTGCGTGTATGCACAGCTGTTCTATGTAGGTTATTTCAAGTTTATCAGAATTAGGGCAGTTCTCTGGGTAGTCAATATTAACTTAAGAGACTATTTTAAGTGAGTAAGTTCTAGGTCAGCTGGGTGGCATAATTAGAAATTAAATTGTTAAAGATTATAATTTTATTAATTACTAGAACAAAAACTAAAGCCTTCTAATAATTTCTGCTGTGACAGACTTCTTAGAAATTAATTTTCTACTATTACCTATACCAATAATGCCTTGATACATTTCAATAGCAGAACATTGGACTTGTTGCTGAAGCACTACAGAACTGTAATAACATGTGTCGTGAGGAGATGGGGAGAAGAAGGGAAGGTGGAGAGCTAATCTCTGAACCTATAAAACCATATCAAGGAAAATAAGATTTTAAAAATTTATTTTCCCAAGACACCACCATCAACCTATTCATCCCAATTTCTCCAATTTGCGAACCTGTCCCTTGATAGAAGACTGGGTGCTAGGACTCCACTGAACAATTCCTACCTTGATCATACCAGATACTTTATTATGGGGGCAGTAAGCAGATGCTAGGATCCCAAACTTTATACCAAGTTCAAACAAGATGGAGATTTATTTAAGAATTTCTAATCCATGGAAGCCTGAGAAAACTGTCTAAAACCCTGCCCAAGTTTGAGTAATTCTTACGGACAAGGACTTCACATCCTTTAGGACAAACATGGGAAAAGAACCACTCTTCTACCAGGGCTTATTGTCTTCTGATTTAAGTTATGACCACAGCGTGGGCTGGCAAGGTAGCACAGCAAGCTAATCCTCTGCCTGTGGCACCAGAATCCCATATGGGTTCCTGTCCCAGCTGTTCCACTTCTGATCCAGCTCCTTGCTTAATTATGACCTGAGAAAGCAGGAAGAATGGCTCATGTCCTGGGGACCTTACAACCATGTGAGGCATCCAGAAGAAGCGTCTGGCTTTGCAATTCCCTCGCATTCATTTCATTAGCTTCACATCCATAAACTTAATCATGATACTTTCAGGTCTGTTGTTTTTGGTTTTGGTTGCTTGTTCATTTTTTAAAGAGAGAAAGGAAGCCTGAAAGTCTACCACCCAAGCTTGGATCCCAACCATGAAGACTCCCAGATCTTCAACACAAACTACTAATACGAACAACAAGGACTATATCCCAACTGCCAGGGAGGCCACAGGGAATTGGATGCCCTCGGAGGCTGAGTACTCTGAGGTCACCCACCCCCAACCGGAGCTTCCGCAGGGGATGGAAGAAGTCCAAACACTACCGTGCAGAAACCAACGTCATCGGAAAGACAGCCAGAAGCCCTGAGCGGTCAGCAGACACAGAAGAACAATTAATGTCCTTCAGGACCAGGGAGGAGAGCTTTCTCTGGTCCGAGCCTGGCTCCACCTCTGGACCCCCGCCCTCCCTCGCAGTGACCATCGGGATCGCTTCGAAAACCCCTCACAGCAAACAATCATACAAACAAACAAACAAACAAAAAAAAAACCCTAAAATAAATAGACAAACAACAGAAAGTAGAGCTTGATATCTGACAGGAAAGAGCTGGCATGGATTGGCTCATGCCTTGCTGGGTGGGACACAAAGATTGGTCACTCCTCACCATGGTGTTGAGGATTTCCCTGCACACCCCCCCCCAAAAAAAAAAAAATGTTCTGCACCTTAAATGTCGACAAATATCTTGTTAGAGTTAAAAGCCAGTCTGGATTATCCCAAAATCTGCCAAGATCAACAAAATTATACTTCAACACAACAAATGGCTAAATACTAAAATGAAATAGACATGAGACAGCTGAATGGTACCCAGTGGCCTTTTCGGGGTATATAGCAGCCGGTCCGGTCCTGTATATAAACTAAAATTGAGATGTCAATGAGCTAATCATAGGTTGTGGTTAGGACTTGTTTTTTTGTTATTTTGTTTTGTTTTTTTGTTTTGTTTTGTTTTATTGTTTGTTTTTTTTTTTCTTTAACATACTGGTTACTCAAAACTATGTCAATTCCATAATATTGCAAATTGCTGTTGATGTTATATTGGGACTCTTAATTGACTGTGATGATATTATACCAGCTCTGACTTCGGACCAGAAATGGTCTCCCCAAGAAACTGTTCAACCCATCTGGACAACAAGTAGCTGGACTCCATGTTTAATATATGTTTGCAAGGAAAGAATCTTGATTGAATTTGAACTGTAATGCTGCATCAAGGTGGAGGAATCCACCAGGGGGGATGGGAGGGGGAGGGGGAGGGGGATTCCCAAAGCCTATGAAACTGTCATATAATGCTAAATATTAATTAAAAATAAAATAAAATTTAAAAAAAAAAAAAAAAAAAAAGAAAGTCTACCACCCATGCATACAGGCTCTCCAGAGTCGGGTCATTATTAGCTACACATTAAAAGTTACAGGAAAGGGCCCAGCGTTGTGGCCTAGCGGCTAAAGTCCTCGCCTTGAACACGCTGGGATCCCATATGGTCGCCGGTTCTATTCCCAGCAGCTCCACTTCCCATCCAGCTCCCTGCTTGTGGCCTGGGAAAGCAGTCGAGGACGGCCCAAATCCTTGGGACCCTGCACCCGTGTGGGAGACCTAGAGGAGGTTCCTGGCTCCTGGCTTCAGATCAGCACAGCACCAGCCGTTCACGCTCACTTGGGGAGTGAATCATTGGACGGAAGATCTTCCTCTCTGTTTCTCCTCTCTGTATATTCTGACTTTGTAATAAAAATAAATTAATCTTTTAAAAAAAGTTACAGGAAAAAAAGCCCTAGATCGTAAATTCTGTCTAAATTTCAACTAAAAGTAATACAGGATAACAAAAGTATCTTCTTAAAGAGATTTGCTTTTGTTTTTTTAGATTTTTATTTGAAAAGCACAGTAAGAGACAGAGGTTTCTTCCACTGGTTAACTCCCCAAACAGCCGGAGCTGAGCCAGTCTGCAGCCAGGAGGCATAAACTTCTTCAGGGTCTCCCACATGGGTGTCAAAACCCAAGGACTTGAACCATCCTTCACTGTCAGTGCCTTTGGTGGAAATTTGGATGCTATGCCACAGCACCAGCCCCTAAAAATATCTTTAGAACAAGCACTCTATGCTCTGCAGACTTGATACATATATTAACTCATGTAAACCTTACAATAATCTTATGAGGCAAGTATTACTTTTTAAAGATTTATTTATTTTTATTGCAAAGTCAGATATACAGAGAGGAGGAGATACAGAGGAAGATCTTCCATCCAATAATTCACTCCCCATGTGACCGCAATGGCTAGAGATGAGCCAATCTGAAACTAGGAGCCAGGAGTTTCTCCTGGGTCTCCTAAACGGGTGCAGGGTCCCAAGGCATTGGGCATTCTTCAACTGTTTTTCCAGGTCATAAGCAGAGAGCCAGATGGGAAGCAGGGCTGCCAGGATTGGAACCGTACCCATATGGGATGCTGGAATGTGCAAGATGAGGACTTCAGCCACTAAGCCACCACACTGGACCAGAGGCAAACATTTTTACATTCCATTCTATAGATAAGAAGACTGAGGCTCAGAGATGTTAAGCAAGCTGATCACAGTCTTACATTAAGTAGCAGAATCAGAATTTGAACCAGGAAGTCTAGTTCCAACAATTTGTGCTGTTAACCACTTAACTATATCTTTTATTCAAAAGTCAAACAAGCCTGTTCTTAGAAATCACTAAGGGCTAAGGTATACAGAATCTCCTCTCTCTGAAAATATACTTCTTATCAAAAGCATACATTTAGGGCCTGGCATGATGTCTCAATTGGATAATCGTCCACCTTGTAAGCGCCAGGATCCACATGAGCTCCAGTTCATGTTCTGGTGCTGGCCTGGAAAGGCAAGGAGGATGGCCCAAGTCCTTGGGACCCTGAATCCCCCACTGCGGTCATTTGGGAAGTGAACCAGTGAATAAAAGATCTTCCTCTCTGTCTCTTCTTCTCTCTATAAATCTACCTGTCAAATAAAGTAAATCTTTGTTTAAAAAAAGAAATTATATAAATATTGAGTTCTTACTATGATGACTTAACATTTTTGATTCAATTTTGATCTAATGCCTATAATATATCAAGGAAATTTCTATGCCTACATTGTTGGGAATCATTTCAACACCACCACAACAGACTTGTGACTATTCATGAAGGACAACCATAAGTAAAACTAGAGGGGACATCAATGTGTGTGGGGGGAAGGGGGAAGGGCCTTGGGGAAGAGCACAGGCAACCCCAGAACCTATGGAACTATACCATAAAACAAAATAAAATATATATATTTTTAAAAGTGGACTCCCAATGAAAGTGCTGCATAGATCTTAACAAAAGGATGCTGGACTATCTGCCACTGTCTACTTGCAATGCCAGATCACACTTAAATAGCAAAATGATGGACTTAGTCCTGTTTATGAAGGACTATATACTGTAATAATATAGGGCAAATCAGTTGGGGGAGGGAATTTGGGAAGAAGGTAAAGGAAATCCAAGAGCCTATGAAATTGTATCATAAAATTAAAAATAAAATAGAAAAAAAGAATAAAGAAAAAACTCTATGAAAACAGTACTGAGAAGGCAAGTCACTAAAACCAATTTGATAACTAAACTTTTTCTGAAAGGTCTTTACTTGCTTGCTGATTAGGAAACAAAGCTTATCATTCCTTATCCTACACAAATAAAAACACCAATGAAGGCGAGAGGTCAAAGAGAGAGAACAGGCCATTTATTTCAGTAACTGTGCCTTCTGTCACAAATCACAAGGACCGAATGCCCAGCAGAGCATTCCACGCAGCAGTACAGCCTCCGGGGAGTGATCGCATTCACATTCTCAAGGAACATCACAAACAGGACCACTGGATTTCCTTAACACAAATAATCATTTGCATCATAATAAATAAATATCTCTGTACTAAGACACATAGGACCAGAGAAGCAATTCTAAAAACAGCGTCTGTGTTTCACAGACAGTAATTTGATCAGCTGGGAATACTTTCCTAACTGAGGTATTCTTTCTAGGAAAAGAAAATTTCTGAAGTTTCATTTCAAAGGTTGGAATCTTTAAAAATCAGAAAGAAAGGTGCTGAGAATCATTTTACTAATTTTATTCTATAAGAAAACAAGTCTCCTTAGGGATCATGTCAACATAACTTCTTGATGTAACTTTGTTTCTAACTTCCTAACATGAAAATCATAAATATTAGGTTTGAAACTGCTGACATTTGATCAAAAATAACAGCACACAAAGAAAACTTTTTAAAATTATCAGTTACATGAAACAAGCAATTACAAGAGCTTTTGAATTACAAGGCTTATAAAACAGCTCAACAGTTAGCAAAATCTGAAAAGCCAAAAAAGACTAGGAATCAAAAAACAAGATGTTTGAAGCAGAACACCAGTTTAAACTGTATGAAACATCCTGGACAAGAGTCTGATACAGAAATTCTGATAAAAGGCTATTTTAATTCTGTCACTCCAGTTATACCACAGCACCACCTAAAACCTATTTCCTTTTCTAAATCAAACAAAATGCATGTTAAAAGTTTTAGCCATGTAAAGAATCTAAATTTCCTGGATTTGTACCTAGAACATTGAAAGCAGCTCACAGTGTGGGATACCCATGGTGTCTCAGAACGCATGTGCATTAAGGCTTTGTCTATAATTTTCGAACTTAAGGAGAACAACTTCACAAAAGTAAGATACAATGCAAAAGAGAAGGGGGAAGAAAATCAAAAATTTCAATTTCTGAAGAGTTTATTAAAGTACATAGCTCTGAAGACCAAAATCGTCAGTGCCTTGATCATTCTAAGGGTCTTAATTGTCAGAAATTTAGGCTAAGTTTTCCTTACTCCAGTTATATGATACTGAGCCACGCTAAGTATTAAATATCTTGATTTTTTTAAATTATTTTTTTCCTAGAGAACAGTAAGGATGGACTTACAGGAAGCTGTTGGCAAAAGATGAGAAGTGTCAGGATCTGTCCAAGTGTAACAAGCATCAGAACAACGAGATGTGCAAGACTTATAGCTGCTTACAGGGAAGTCATTTTTTAAGTTCAAAATTCACTACCATAATCTTAATTAACCTAAGACAAATTAACCAGAGGCCATGATTAAAGAAATCTGTTCACTTTGTGTCAGTAATTCTAATATGATCGTGAAAGGGTTACATGTCTCGCGCGCGCCCCCACCACCAGCTGAGCGGCCTCTACTTCAGCAGGTTCTGCAGCATGGCGGTGGCGTACGTGGGCCGCGCCTGCCTGCTCTCAATCGCGTTCTGAAGGTACTGGATGCCTCCGCAGCGCTCCCAGATTTCTTCAAACTGCCTTGGCAAGATCTCAGCGCCACGCTTTCGGGTCAGGCCGGTCTCTTCCAGATTCAGCTCACACATCTCCATGTCATCCTTACCTGCACACAGGAGGCATCAGAAGATTACCGTCTCTTCCTTTCCCCAAAACCATTTCTCATGAACATCATGACACTGAAATGCCAATCAGTTCCCTTAGAGGACTTTTAATACCTCATTTTCTATTAGAAGAAATCATCTGTTTAATAAATTCACCAACAGCAACTTGGGTTTTGTCCCATTAGGGGCCCTTTCAAAATTTATAAACATTTCAGCTGACCAAATAGGTTATCAGGATTAACAACAACCTCATACCTCCTCACACCATTACAAATCAATGGACATAATTACACCCATGAAAACGCTCGGAGCACACACTCAGGGCTCCATGTGCTCCACAAGGACCTCAGTCATCCACGCATTTTCCTGTCATCAATCAGGGAGTCCTCAATTCTCTGCAAATGTGACTGAACTACAAAACTCCATCCTTCAAGCCTGAACTTTAACCAATCATTGCATTATACATTCAAATAATCTGTATAGACGGTTTATAGTCATTACTGTTATTTTATACACACACACACACACACACAGAGGTTTTTTTTTTAATGTGATTCATACACACCAGCCACAAGAAGGATGGGTGGCTTGTCAGGATGGAGTTCCATTTGTCTGGCAATCCATGGTCCATCAAAATGGGCATACCACCAGCCTTTCTTCTTGCTCTGGGGGTCTTTGTACTGATCAGCAGGGCGGATGAATGGGATCCGAAAGAAGCGCTGCTGCCGGTTCATTTCAATCTCCTGCTGCCTGGCAGGAAGCTGAGCTGCTGGGTTCTGCTGAGCTGTTACACAGAACAAGGGATGTTACACTACAGCAAAGGGGGCAGAAAACAGCCTCCAAACCTAAAATGTACCAACACCTTGAAGACAGAGGTCTTTACCAGGAAATTTAAAATAAGATGTAAATATTAATAAATGTAATTTGGAGTATGACTTCTCAGATTTGTCTTTCCCTAAATACATTCTTTGGCATTGCAAACAGGCAAACACACACACACACACACACACACCCCAACATTAACAGCAAATTCTACAAGATTCCTACAAATGGCTATAACAATAACCACCTGAAATAAACTGACATAGCAAAGCAGCAAACTTCTTTATTAAACATGTATGTTTCCCCCAGAGAGCTTAAATGCAGGTTACAGAATAACTTACTGAATTATGATAAAAGGAAGTAAACATTACTTTCAGAAACAGGAGGGTTGTGCACATGTGTTAAATCAGTTTCCAGAGTGGAAGCCATATAAATTTTTTCTCTTTCACCAACTGATTTGGACGGATTTCAAATGGCTGAGATAACAGGTATCTAGACACCTTCATGACTAAAACAACACAAGACCTGTAACAGTTAATCATGAGGTACTTACTGTGAAATCAGATTTCTCTTGGAATTCATTCCACTGAAACAAGTGAAAGGTGTATAACATTTGTTCTTGCCAACAGAAAAATCCTTCTTTTCTATTAGTACTAGTCTTCCTACTCATATCAATCTTTCTTTCCTTGTTCAGTTTTCATTACTGAACAACTGGGTTTTTATTTTATCTGCCAATGCAAACATTTCCCCAGGGCTACGATTTTACATCTCTAACAGTGTAACGATGGTAAGCCTGTTTAATATGCTTCATACTCACATCTCTAAAAGTGGACCAACCATTTACTGGAACTCAATTAAAAAAAATCTCACTATGAAAAGCTAAGTATGTCAATGAAAAATTACATAATACATATAGAGAGAGCATAAAAATCAAGAACAGCCACACAGCCTTTGAGAGAATTTGCAAATATTGGAAGGATGAAAATACTCTTTCTCTAATTTTATACCAAGCTTTACAGCAGTTGAACTTGCAAACCAGAGAAAGCACAAAGCAGTTAGCACAGACGCACAGGCTTATGAAGGAAGGAGAGGCCCGTTCTGTTAGTGACTAAAAGCTGCCTCCCCTTTAGCACAGAACCACAGATGTGCTTTCCTAATCAGTCCCTGTTCTTGCCAAGGTATTCACCGTCTCCCAAGACAGTGTGGTGCTTCACATTTAAGTTTTGAAGCTTGGCTGCTTTGTGAAAAGTACATTTATTCAAAGCTAAAATATTTTAAAGGGATAAAAATACCCTCTTCCTTGCACCTCTACGAATTTGGATTTTATGTTTTATTTATAGAAATTTACTATGATACTGACAGGCATTCACTCATTAAGGCTACTTTTTTTTAAATAACTGTCTTTTGTAACTCAGGATTATGAGTAAAATTAATACATGAAATAGGAACTCTCTGATGAGCTTTCTCCACTAATAAGAGAAGTAAACCTATGTGGAGAAAATGCTAGAAACTAACATCCAACTAGTAAAACACAACACAGACACTGGAGATTTGAGCTTATCTTCTAAGCAACTTTCTTTCACATCCAACTGTATTATTGTAGCAAATGTGGCATAAGTTGCAAAACTTGTTCTATGAAGTATGAGAACACTTAAAACAATCAGACCCATCCAATTCAAAAATCAATATGCATTTATATCCAAATTATTATTGTTCAACTGACTCTACAAGAAATTTTACTGTACACTAAGGTCACTCAAAATTTTTCAATTATCTTGAAAAGTATGCATCATGGGAAGCCACATAATGTAACAAGATAATTTCTTCTTTCCAATAAGAAATAACATTATTAAACCTGAGTCTCTTATGAAACAAAACTCAAATATCTTAGGACAGAAACACAGACAACCAAGTGTTTGAAAATACAGTGCTTGAAACCAACACCTAAAAGTTAGTTTTTATTCTAAAAGAATAGCCATTACATTAAGAGAGTTTTGCTACAATAAGAAATATGTATTCAGTTTAAAATGGTAGTCATTTTTAAAATGTAAGTAATTTGATAAAACAGATTCAATTCTGCATATGTATTTTGGAGTGCTCCAAATAAAAATATCATCAGAAATTAAAACAGATCTCAGAATGAAACACTTTAATACACTACAGTTCCACTTAAAATTGTAGCAAAACAGATTTAATAAACGTTAGTGCTTTAACAAAGTATTTTTAACCCATTTTCCAGTTAGCTCATGAGTTACCACCCATTGACTTACGTGAATTGTTCAAAAATGGTGCAAAATCTGTGAACAAATATTTTTGTTGTTGAACAAAAGAAGAAAATGCCAAAACTTTTAAATGAGCTCTTTTCTAATTTATAAAACTGTCCCATCAATTGAGGGGCAATTCACAGGTGAATATCGTGTTCAAAAGCCAAATAACTCTCAAGGTTACCTACAAGTAAGTGCTGCTTTTTCATGAAGCAGGGAGGAGGACTTTGATGCCTTAGCTTGTAGGAGACATGCTTGAGGCACACAAAAAGGGAACCACAATTTAAATCATACTTCATTTTAAGTTTTGGGACACAGTAATATTCAAACAAAACCTAACATGAAGACTTGACAAACATGAAAGTACCCTGATTTTTTCAAAGTTTCTGAATGCTAAATTCAGGCCATTCTTATTTTGGGAAGCAGAAAATAAAACTACCAAAATCACTGTTTCAAAAGCATTTATATGCTATTAAATATGATAAATATGATTCCATTGCTCCGAGAACTACTTCTGAAAATGACTTGTGGCAGCAACTAGGATGAGAGCTTGCTCACATAGTGCAGCACCAGGAAAGAGTCTGAAAATTTACGCTCAGTTTAAGAATTGACCATGATTAATACATTATTCTTGAAGTCAACAGCATGAATTACTTTTATTATTTTTAAATTGATGCCATTTTATCTTCTCACATTAATGAATTCTAAACATTAATAATCTAAATACTAGACTGCACAGCAGTTCCTTTTAAAGGCTGTTCAGTTGCCCCATCAGGAAACAACCTGGGTATATATTTTCTCAGCTGAGATAGTAAGCATCTTGGTGCCCTTCACTTTTTTTAGCTGGGCTCAAGAGTCAGAAAGAATTTTGCATAAGCAAAAAAAATACAGAAAAATGTAACGTAAATCGTTTTCTCAGCAGAACTTCTAAAATGTGTTTGTTAATCCAGATGAGTGTTGGAAATTTTTTCTAAACACTTGTTCTCTCCAATAATACATTATTTATAAAAATAATGCTTGACCTACCAAGATGATAAACACATCTTTTATACCTTTTTGGGCAAAGTTGGATGAGTAATGTGTTAACATTTTGATTTAAAAATACAAGAAATACTTGCACATTATTTCAGAACCTGTGTCCCAAATATTTCAACAGTAATTCATTTTTACTTTGAAAATTAAATGCTTCAGATGTGTAACTTTTGAAGCAATATCATTATCAAAATCCATCAAGTTAAAAGCAATTAGACCTTAACCCAATTTTCTTTAAAAAAAAAAAAACAGCCTTTTGACATTTTTCATCAAACAAAGATAGTACAAATTTAGTGTTCAGAAAGTAAACATACAGGTAATGAAATCATTCTCTCCTCTTCAAGTCACAGGGAGAAAAACCCACACGGGAGAAACGCTTGGCCGTGACATTCCTGCCTGCGGCTCTGCCTGCCATCTTTGTGACCGACGAGCACCCGCTGTCCTGTGGTTTACTGTGACTGGCAGTGCCCCTGTGCAATCACCAGCACTGACTTCTCCCTAATAGCAACACCACTCTCACCTAAATTTTTCGTTGCATCATCACAGAAACACTAAAATATCATTATATAATTAAACTATGTCAAGCCCCGTTTTGATTCATTTAGAAGGTAGTAGTAAGGGAAGGAAAATAGAATCAAGGGGTCAACTTACTAAGTCAACTTGGGTCAAGTCTTACAAAACTCTGCTATCTAGCGTTGAGGAAATAGCCTTTTAAAAAGCTACTAAATCTACTGTCACCTTGATATTAATTTAAATTACACTAACAGAGTATGCCAGTTTAAAGGTAGCAAGCTGAACAAATGAAATTCCAATTACTGCTGGAATGATTGAAATGACAATTCATATATATCACTTACATATCACACGTATTCTCAGCTGAAGCTAAAGCTTTTGCATGCTTTTACTAGGTTACAACGTTTTTTCTATTTTCCAATTCTAAATATACAAAGCCTTTTGTATAATAAAGCAAAAAAATCCATTTTTAGGATCTGAGTAAAAAAAAAATCAATACTGATTTAGGGAAAACCTTGGTCTGAACCAAGGTAATATTTTTCACTGCTACACTTCTACAGTATTATAAAATAATGTTTGTATTTTAAACACTGTTAATAGAGAATTCATTAATCAATTCATTTTTTTTCCCTCACTGCATTTGTACAGGAGTAATAGAAAAGTTCTCAGGTCCACATACTGAAAAAATGTAACTTGACATAGTTAAGGCAGATTCTCTTAAAATTGAACTATACTATATTTAAAACTAAGGGATACTTTTTAAAACAAAAGTTAAACAAGATATTTTTAATGAATACAAAAGTCCTAATTTTTAGCTATAAAAGCAAAAAAAAATTTTTTTTTCTAACTTTGTATTTATTTAATAGGCAGAAAGGCACGGAGACTGTCCATCTGCAGGTTTATTCTCCAAATGCATGCAGTGGCTGGGCTGGGCCACAGAGCAGAATGGCGCCAGGAGCTCAGTCTGAGTCTCCAAAGTGAGCAGCTGGAATTAACTACTCGAGTCAATTCCTGGTCTCTTCCAGGGTGCACATTAGCAGGCAGGTGGAACAGGGTAAAGGGTCGGGATGTGAGCCCAGGTACTCCGAGGTGGGATACAGATTTCCAATGCACTACTGATCCTGCTACAACAAGTACCTGCCCTTATATGATTCACTTTTACTTGCATTTCACATGTATGGTGAAAGATGTATAATAATCTCTACAATGTCACATTATTTTGATGTTTGTATGTATGTGTGAAAAAATACATATTTACAATAGAATTGCACAACCTCATCAAGATGGACAAGAAAGATTCTTACCTCTAAAATTTAAGAATATATCTTAAGAAACTGAACTTGAGAAATTCAACAGATAATGCTATAAAAATAGGTCATTATGGTTTTGCTGAATGGATCATAGTACTACAGTAAGAGAAATACTATCTGGGACACTGCCCAAATGCCTTATGGACAGCAACATGCATTTAAATGTAAGTACTTTGAAACATTCAAAAGTGCAGATTTGTTTTTACCATAATCAGTAACAGACTTTGGAGCACGCTGCTCTGTTTCAGTGTTTCTCTTCTTGTTCTTGGATTTCCAAGCATGATACACTTTTAGTCTCCTATGGAATTCTTCTCTGCAAGCTGCCAAGAGCTCAATATCTATTGGTTACATAGAGAAAAGAAATTAACATCTACATAATTTTTCAGTAGCTCAGAGATACATAATTTTAATTTTCAAGTTTACAGTACAAAATCAAAAGTAAGCTCACTCCATAAAAATGAGCTTTTTATATTATTACTTATATGTGCAATGCATTTTTTATCCCTAATTACTTCCTTATGTGATTTCTGATTTCACACATGAAAACTGAATTAGAGAAGTTACATCACTTCAGTAGTCTAGTCCATAAGTGCTATAACAGGATAAACAGCCATGTGTTCAAGCAAAAGCTAGATTCACACACCACACTGTGTTTTTTAATATTTATACTTGCATAGATATACTCAATGGGAAGGAAAAGAACTCCATACAAGTTTTTATTCCTAGTCGTCCTGAGTTCAAACAATGTTATTTAAATAGAGCACAATTACATAAGATCTCCTGGATATAGGATTTGATTGCGTTTTGATCCCAGAAAAATTGCTTTAAAAACAAACTATCACTATTTGTAATATTGCTTTAATTTTTACTTTTTGTAATCAATTACTCAAATATGTAAATATTTAACAATCAGTAATAATACTAGAAGGGCCAGTCATCAATACAGTCCAAACCATAATGTTTGTCTTTCCTTTCTGACCTAGGCAAGAAATCAGCAAAATGGATTTACTTCAATAGCATGTTTATCCTTTGGACTTGTGTATAAACTAGGAATTCACTCCAAGAGGAGAATAACAAAAATAAATACAACAAACAAATACACTTTTCCCAAACCAATCTACCAATCTCCTTTATCATCACTACAAATCCTTCCTGTTTTCATGCCCCTTCATACACTCACCACAAGAAGTATTGATGGTGTCACGTAGTTCTGCATATTTCCATTTGCTGAGATCATGTTTCTTGGTACCAGCAGCAGCCTTGGTGGCTTGGACAGCAGGACCTCTGCAAGTATTACATATTTTTGCATATTTCAACTACAAACATGAACGGAAACTGACTAAAGTGCTAAGAAAGTATGTAACCTTAAGAACTGGAAACAGCCACTGTACCACAAGAAGTACAATTATTTTTGACTCTGACATAGCAGATTCAGAAGACTTAGAAGAAATGGTGCAATAAATTAAAATTTTTCATCTTGTTACTTGATAGTCATATTAGTTATTATTATTTGAAAGGCAGTGTTACAGAAGGAGGAGGAGAGACAAAGATAGTTATCTTCAAACCCACTGGTACACTCCCCAAATAGCTACAGTGGCCAGGGGTGGGCCAGGCCTAAGCCAAGAGCTTCAGCTCCGTTTCCCACATGACTACAGGGGCCCAAGAACTTGGGCCATCCTCCACAGCTTTCCCAGGTTCTAGAGCAAGGCGCTGAATCAGAAGTGGAGCAGCCTGCCCTCAAATCGGCACCTGTGTGAGGTATCAGCATCACACAGGCAACTGCACAGCTGTGCCAGCCCCCTCCTATTCATACCAGGCTTTGGATCAGAACTTCTGATTCAAGCATAGTACTATAATAGCCTTCCCCAGCATCTCCATTGAAATATTCTTACTGACAAACATTTAGACATTTAAAGTTTAAAAATGTTTTCAAAATCAAAACAGAAACCCCAAACACACCTGGAAAATGATTAGAAACACACTAATAGTTGGCTTGTGACTATCAGCCACACAGCCATGGAGCAAAGGTGACCAATACTGGTTCTTCATCTCCCTGGGCATCTAAAGGGTCATAGGTGCACAGGCTAGGGGTCAAACTTCAATCTACAACACAGCATTAAAGGAAAAAAAAACCCTAAAAGAACTGTTACACTCTGGAATCTCTGCTAAACTTTAGATTTCACTGTCATAAGGCCTATGAACAGGCAATATCACAGTGCAGTATTTAATAAGTAGTAACATGACAGCTGGTACATTACAGGAAGAGGTTTCACATCATAAGATAGAAAACGGCATAGTGTTGCACCTTTCCCCATCAGCACACATATTTCCACAGGGAAAGAGGAAAGAAAGATGACCTAACGCACTTAGTAAAGAGGGACATATTTAGCACTTCATTTGTTTTCATGCACATAATTTGAGGTCTTCAATAAGAAAATGAGGGAAAGTTTTGTTCTTTGTATAATAATGAACTTTATTTTTCAGCCAAAGATCACACTTAGGTACTCAGAATACCCTTGCATGTAATAAAGAGGAGTTTAGTTGCACCACCATTCAAGACCCTGAAAAGGCGGCAGGAGCACTGCAACAGTTAAACACTAAAGAACTAAAAAGTTGCCTCTTTGGTATCACACCAAGCCTTCTCCTTTCTGGGGATACCACTTAGAAAGCATCTACTCCTCCAGGAGAATGGTTAAGGTCTAACATTCCCAACAAGCCACGTGTTTTCCCTCATTCTAGGTCTGCAAAAATACCAACAATCGTCATAGTCGAGATAGAGATACTTAAGAACAATGTTGTTGAAAAATTAAGACTGCTGTTGAAAATTGACATCTGAAGCAATGCCCCCTTCCTCCTGAAGCGAAGCAAAGTGAAGGACTGATTCTTTCAAGATCAGTCTTAGCAATGCAATAAATACAGTGTCTCTGCCTCTTTAAAAGACCCAGGTAGGTATGCTTTCATTTTTAAGACTAAGAAGCAGCACGCCTTCCCCCAGCATACTTGAAACTGAAATGGTGATTGTTGCTTACATACAAAATTGTCTACAAAAGAATAATGTGCAGTCATTTAGTCCTTCCTGTATTTTATGGTGAAAACCTCTGTAGGTTTATTGGGAAATCTATACTTTTCATACTCTGCATGACTGCCAATCTTCCATGTAGTTTTTTGTTCTTAATTGCTTTGCTCAAAAAGAACCAGCTGTGTGTCAGCAAGGTTTCTCTATTACCCTTCACAATAAATTAGGATTTAACATTTATTGAAATGCTCTCTTTCTTTTCTCATCCCTTAATCACCAGTCAATAAACTAACAATAACATTTCTTTTTTTCCTATTCCTAAAGTCATTTCTCCGAGGGTAGCTTAAAATTATCAAGAGTTTTCTTGCTGCTGCCTTTTCCTTTTGAAAGATAAAAGGAATTTTCATAATTATCAGATTGTTTGATATACATGGGGCATATTTTGATACCTTTTAAAAATACAACACTCTGAATTCAAACTATTGTTCAAAGTATGATTCTAATATCACCAACTCCTCAGTTATATTACCTTAAACAAAACTTCACCTGCTAAAAATAAACTCAGTACCAGAAGAAATTTAAATGCTGCCCTGATCCCAACCCCTGGAATTATTAAGATAGTAAAATAAAGGTTTATTTCATTAGTGATTCAGACTTGTTATAAAGACAATCACGTAAAAATGTAAGTGAGGTAGTAGCAAAACTGACCTGATTTAAAAATACATATATATTAATTTAACATTCTTAATCAACTGAGTAAGTTCGAAATTGACAGTTAAAACGTGACCCATTCGTATCAAGTGATAAAGGTTACGGACCAGACCCTGCCAAGCTGTGCTCTTTAATGGCTCAAACTGACACCAAGAGCTTTGTAACTGCCACAGAGCAGAGCTCCTTAGAAGCTACACTCTTCCTCTAGCTCCTCTTCAACTAGGAACAGTGGCTCCCAAATTGAGTACAGCACCACACAAGAGGAAATTTCAAAATACTCATTTTGTCACAATGGTAAGGATCCCCTTAAACTTTGGGGTCCAATGACAGAGAAGGATCCCCCATTTTCCCATCCAGAATGCCAATGACATCCCCACTGAAAAGCACTGCTTTAAGAAATATCATTTTTTATCTTTTCCTGCATTGGGATGGAATAAACAGAGTGGCATTTCTTGTACGGAAAATCTAAAAAGAATAAGATAGTCACATAACAGGTTCTAGTCCAAATAACCAAAAGTAATTTCAAAGTGTGATTATGAGATGAATGCTTAAATTCCCCAAAATTACACTACACTAACCTACTCAAAATTTCTGACATTTCTTTGGCCATTTGTTCCCTGTAAGAAAAATAAAAATAAAACATATTTATATAAAAGATATACAATGTGAACTTCTAAAAACTATTTTACATTCAGAAAAAGTACATTATATAAACTACCTAAAATGTACCCAAGTTTACATTTTCAATATTGCCTTATTTAAGGTCTACGAAATATGTACACATCTAGCAGCATTTTTTAAAAAATCTAAAGTTATTTCAGCACATACCCATTTTTATAGTAAGAACTTGAAGATAAAATCTCATAAAAGTTAGATACTCTTGAGGTATTTTTATACAGAGAATATAAATAGCGTATTCTAAACACAATGAGGATACTTGGCAGATTTCATATGAGGATTTGTACACTAGGGTCGCTTAGCAAATATTTATTAGATAAAGCATGGCAATAAGCCAAGCTGCTGAATTTTACAGTATCAAGAGTTTAAATAAGAATTTGATGTATTCAAAGTTCTGAAATTCTAAATCAAAGCATGCTCTTCTCAAAAACGGATATATACAAGCAAATGCATTCAAAGAAATGACAAACATTTCTCAAGGATAAACATTTCTCAAAGGTAAAAATCTCATTTTTATTGCCCAGGAGAGTCTAACTTCTCTCAATATTTGTCTATATTTATGGAATGGGATGGAAACTTCATCTTATTCATCCTTCCTTTGCTAACATCATTTTGTTTTCCTGCCCTTTGCTCTTTCTGCTTCAAAATTAATTATTTCTCACTTCATTCATCAGATGTTGATAACTACAAAACCTTACAAATCATCAAAAAACCTAAGAAGATTGGCATATTTGCTTCCAGGCCATTTCCTGCACACCAAGATTTAGGATCTAGATTTTAAAAAAATAAAGGACTCCTATATTCTTCATTTCTTGTCAGGAACACTGGCTACACTTAATTTCTAATGGAGGGCAATCCAAGCAAGCACAATGAGAAAAGGCAGTCTTTCATAACTGATGAGGAAGGATACAAAGGATAAACAGATATAATCTAACAAAATTATCTTTTGAGAAATATATCTTTCTTTCTTGAAGCTAGTAGCTTCTCAGAACGGTCTTTCAGTATCAGCCTGATTTTGGTAAGTATTTTAATTTTATCAGATTCCTCTCTCAGTCTCCAAGGGCATCTTTGTTTTCATCACCTCCTTTTCCTAAAAGCTTCATCTCTTCTCCCACAGTGGAGAGTTCAAGGCCTTCCAAAGCTCTTTACCAATTGCTCAGCTAACAATGTAGAGGTTTCTTCAGATGTTTCAGTGCTGCGCTCAATGGCAATCTCTACTGAGTCATCACTGTGCCTGATCCTGTGTTGGGATATACCCGATCTATAGGAAATGTGCTCCACCAAATTCCCTGGACAGAAATGGTTCCTGCATCCAGATGCTTTTTCCATTCTGATTTTACCAAACTATATGAAAAAGTTCACAATTTTACCTTTAGCTTTAATTGCAAGGCGAAATACTCAAGTTCAACTGGTACCTGATCAAACAGATATCCTAATGGCAGGAATAGGGAGCTCCCTTAGACATTTTTGGCAGCACTATGGTAAAAACATTCGTGGAGTGCACTCCTGGCATCTGTTGAGGCTAAGGGGCAGGGATGCCAAACACCCTGAATAAGAAAGAACTGTCCCATTCATTGTGTAACTTGAACACACCCACCAGGCAGATACAAGCGAAACATAAAGAGGTACTTCAAAAAGTTCATGGAAAATGGAATTAAAAGATAAATGTATTCTGGTACAAAAATGTTTAAGGCCATACAGTACCTTTTTTCATAATACAAATTTTCTACATACTTTTTAAGCACCCTCAAATACAAGTAAATGCCTTGAATGTTAAAAAGTTTTTTAGATACATTTTTTTCATGGTTTTATTATTCACAGAATTTTTCTAGGGATGAACATATTATGTAGTTGATGCAGGACTGTACTTAGCTCTTTATAGAACTTTCCAAAGAACTATTCATAATCCCATGGTATTTGCTGCCTGCTACTACTGATGTCAGTTTGCATTTGTAGCCACAGCATTTGTGATGATCCCATGAATAAATAAAACCATGATTATCTGATTATGTCTCCCACTGTGGAAATGAGCAAGCACTCCATATTAAAATAATTTAATGTATTCTATTATAAATGACTTCCCTTTTATTCCTCTTGTATATGTTACAACCATCACTATAAAAGTTACTTACAGCTGCTCTCCTTCAAAAGGAGCTAAAATTCAGATTTTATGTATACTGAGATTTGTACATCAATATATACAAAACATATTCAAAACGTTTACACAAAATATGTGCAATAAAATGCATACAGAAGCAAAAAATGCATACAAAACACTTTTATATTCCACATGTTACTAGGATTCTTTGTGGATAAATTTTCATAACAAAAAGATCCATCAGCATCAAGATTAGCCTTACATATATGCAGGTGTTTCAAAAAGTTGTGGAAAAGCAGAATAAAAAAATGAATTTGTTTTGATGCAAAATTTAGAAATCCCTACATACAATCTAAGACTATGAGGTATTTGTAGAATGAACCATCTTAAATAACAAAAGTGAAATATTTTCTTTATTGTTACTTAGACTTGCACAGCTGTTCTACAGATCAAATATAAGGGACACCTGAAAGCACATAAAACTAAATGGACACTAAATGTTGAACAAAGACAACAACAGCAACAAAAAGAAAAGCAAACCAGGAACTGTAACATTTTTTTCCTAGGCAAAAGAAAGTGAAGAAATGATGAGTTACCTTTCTCTTTTAATAAAAGGTAGGAATTTAAAACTTACAATAATATAGGTATGTAAACTTTTGATACTTTTGTCAAGCCAGTGATTAAGAACATTATACTACTGTAGTTTAATATTCTGTGATTACTTAAAAAGTCTACATGGGTGAAATGGTCGTGAGTTTTCACTGGATTATTGCTAGCCAGGGCCTCTATTTCCAATCAACTACAGCCTTCCTTCACTTGTTAAAACTTCTCATTTCATTAAGTATTCTCTTTACTGAACTGTAAATTTAAAATACGTTATCTCAAAAAATAAGAAAGTTAGAAGGAGGGAGTGGGAGAGAGACTGGGAAAAGGAAAAAAGGAAATACCATTACACTGTTAGAATTGTTATCTATGAACTACACTGAATTTGCTAAAATGTATTTTTTTCCATTACTACATTAAGTAAACCACTCGCTCAACATAGATGCACAACCCATTTTTTTCAAGGTAAAGGGAAATGACATACGGTGTCATTTTGGATCTTGCGCCATCATTTCTGTGAAAAGAATACATTTCAGTTACTATTACAACCAACTTTACATTGTGAAAATCTAAACTGTGCAAACTGGTTAGTTCACTCATCAATGTGAAAAATTCAATTTTAGATCAGTGCAATTCTCAATATATTTTAAAACTTTCATTGGAAATGACTAGGAAAGAATGAATTAGAAGCATTCAGTGAAAATTAGTCAATGCATCCAGTATGGAAAATTCATGCATTATGAGGTTTATTTTTAAAAGAATATAAATACTACTTTCACTCAATTTATGAAATCACCTTCTTTCAATTATATAAATGATTAAGATTATATTTTAAAAGTATATGTGTGGAAAGCATGTCTTACTTAGAAGTTACGGCATAGGAGTCCGGGCTGGAAAAGTAACTTAAAATTGCTCAATGCAGCATAATCCATGCATACTTTTTACAAACTATAACAAAGAACTCGAGAACAACATTTTTGCACTACATATTAAGAAGAGGTTTACTTAGGAGATAAGTATTACTACAGAAATAATACAGTAAGTGTCTGATATTTCTAGTTACAGCCCACTGAATAAAATAAAACTGACAAACATGAACACAGGCATACAAAACATCCTTCAAAAATTCGTGCCGGGCACAGCATGGTAGCCTAGCAGCTGAAGTCCTCTTCCTACACGCACAGGATTCCATATGGTGCCTGTTTTAATATCAGCAGCTCCGCTTCCAATCCATCTCCCCCGCTTGTGGCCTGGGAAAGCAGTTAAGGACGGCCCAAAGCCTTGGGACCATGCACCCATGTGGGAGACAAGGAAGAGGTTCTGGGCTCCCGGCTTCGGATCAGCTCAGTTCTGGCAGTTGTGGCCACTTGGGCAGTGAATCATTGGATAGAAGATCTTCCTCTCTGTCTCTTCTCCTCTCTGCATATCTGACTTTCCAATAAAAATAAAATAAATCTTTTTTTTAAAAAAAACTGTGCCAATGCTATAATGCTGGGTATGAAATAAACACATGGAGAAGCACGAAGGAACTCAAGAGGTCTCTAGAATCAAAGCTGACATACAGGACTTAAATGGGCACTCTAGAGGGGAGGTAAGGGATATCTTGCTGCAGAACTAACTCCTCTGCCTTTCAATTCACAATAGCTTGGACCTCTACTCTATGCAAGTGTGACCCAGCACTGATTTAACTTTACTTACGCTGAAAGCTAGGGAACTTGTCATTCACAATAGGTTCTCAATGGCCCACTCTTTCAGAGACTAATCACACTGGAAAAGGTGCCCCTTCCTGAAGTTTCTAGTACACAGCACTTGGAGTAACACTGGATATGGCATAGTTTTCAAACCTTTTAAATACACAGCTTGGCAATGACTACCAACGTGGACTTGGAAACAAATTCTGGCCATAACAAACTCAGCTCTGTGAAGTGCAATGCTGCCTCCCAGACAGCGGGGTTGTGGGAAGGCATCTGTAAGGATAGTCAGACACACACAAAGGTTCCAGATACACTGACATGACACAGGGAGAAGGAACAGGCCACAGCTGCGCTGAGAGTGCATTACGAAGCTGTAGCAGGGCTAAAGTATTCTAATTACAAAGAAAGGTCAATAAAGAGCCCAAATACTGGGACCAGATCCAAGAGTTAGCATTCACTGTAATACCTTATGTTTGTATAAGCCTATTTGGTCCATTTACCAAATAACAGACTTTCATATACAATTCAGAATTCAGAGCTCCCCAATATGATTACTTACCAGAAGCAGCATGAAGACAGAGCAACACACCCTTTTCTTTAAATATCTGCTTTCAGGTAAGCAAAATTTAACTGAATCATAATTACCCCAGATGTGAACCAAGGGCTTTTTTGTTTGTTTTCCATGAGGAAATACCTCCATCTAGTGGTGTGCCTTCATTAAATCTCTGCCATAAGCTGTTTCCTAAGTTCTGAAAAGCTGGTAACCTCTGAACATACCCAGCTACAAACAAAGGCAATGTTCAAATAAGCTTTGCTTTGTTCTTTTTAAAACAAATAAATAGAGCAGAGCAGGTTAAACTCCTGCCTGTGATGCCATGAGCCACATTTCTAGTCTTGACTGCTCCATTTCCAATCTGGCACCCTTCTAATGTGTCTGTTAAAGCAACGCAAAACAGTGCAAGTCCCTGCCACCCATGTGGGAAACCTGGAGGAAGTTCTAGGCTTCAGCCTGGCCCAGCCTGGGTCACTGTGATCAGTAGATGCAAGATCTCTCTCTCCCTCTCTATAATTCTGCCTTCAACAAAATAAAATAAACCTTTAAAAATAATTTTAAAAACTGGTGTTTCTACATTCTATTTTTTAATGAAAGAGATTAAAAATAGTCCTGGAAATACTAAGAATTTTTGCAAAATATTAAGAATTTACATGCTATTGTTTGATTTATTAATATAAATACTGGACGTTGGTTTAAACCCCAAAACTACTACTTAATGACACCAAAAGTGTAGAAACTTAATTAAATCATGGGCATTTTGGAGGTGAGTCTAGAGGGAGGCTTTTGAGTTTTAGTACTATGCCTTGAGAGGTCATCTCTGCTTCCAGGCTAATCCTGTGATGCTTCCTACTCGCAAGCCTCCACACTCCACAATGTCACCCTCATGAGAACATGAACTAATGCACCCACTGATCTTATACATAAGCCTCAAAACTGAGTTCAACAAACTTTTTCTCTTTATAAACTTAGTTGCCTTTCAGGTAAAGAAAAGTTGGCCAATACTTTCCATATTCCTCCATACTCCACTACAGCATTTAGAGGTAACACAGGAAGCTCAGCAGCTAAAACATTTCAATGTGACGAACACTCCTTCTTGGGAAAGTGAAACCTGTTCACTCTGAAACACTGGAACATAAACTTTTCCTCATTTCAAATGTTAATATAGATGACATGTTTTTTTAAAGACTGAATTAGGAAAATAAAAAATTTAAAATTTACACATATTAAACTGTATTATAATGAAGTGACTGGTTTCTAGACCAGTGTCTGAGGATGGGCATTAAAAAATTAGTTGTCTGTCCAGAATAAAAGTTAAGCTGTTTCTTGACACAGTGGTCACTAAGTGAATTCTCTATTATTAAAACTTATTGATTGTGCTGCTATGAACATAGGGATGCATGTTGGTTTCTTGTGTAACAGGTGTTTTCTAGGAGTGCTATTGCTGGATCATATGGTATGCAGATTTTCAGTTTTTTGAGTGTTCTCCATACTGACCTCCATAGAGGCTGTACCAACCTGCAGGCCCACCAGCAGTGGAGTAGGGTTGCGTTTTCCCCCACATCCTCACCAGCAAGCGTTGTTGGTGGTTTTTCGTATGTGAGTTGTTCTTACTGGCTTTAGATGGTACCTCACTGATGTCTTAATTTGGATTTCCCTTATTGTCAGGGAACTTCAGCACTTTTTCATGTTTGTTTGCCATTTGGGTTTGTTTCTTTGTGAAATGTCTGCCCATTTCTTCAATGGTTTGTTTGTTTTGGTATTTTGGTTGTTCTGGAGCTCTTTGTATATTCTGGAGATTAGCCCCTTACCACCTATGTAGTGTGCAAAAATCTTCTCCCATTCTGTGGGTTGCTTTTTTACTGTGTCGATTGTTTCCCTTGCTGCACAGAAGCTTCTTAGTTTGATGAAGTCCCTGAAGACTGGATAAGAAAGCTATGGTTCAGCTACTCCGTGGAATATTACTCAGCTATTAAAAAAAAAATGAAATGCAGTTCTTTGTGGTCAAATGGGCCCAACTGGAAACCATTATGTTAAGGGAAATGAACCAATCCCAAAAGGTTAGATACCACATGTTTGCCTCAATTTAAGATGAAATGTCAATATGAAAAACAGTACCTGTAAATTATAATATTATTTCAGACACAAACAGCCTGTATCTCATGCAATAAGATATTGTGGTGTAACCAATGAATGAACAATCAATGTGAGTCAGACTGCTTATGATCTACATCAAAGAATTGCAAAACCTAATATACTTTTAAGACCCTAAGCTACTCGGAAATGGGGAGGGAGAGCAGAGAAATCTTCCATCTCCTTAGAATGTGTGAGGAAGACGGGAAGTATAACCTATCAGGAACATAACAGGTAACTCACAGACAACAGACTCAAATCAGCATTAGACAATAGTAAAACTACAAAACGAATGGGGGAATCAAGAGTGATCCTGACAACCTCTTAACAGGAGGTCATATGCACAGAGCAGGGGGACACCCCAGAGTGGAGCAGATGGACAGGAGGAGGCTTATATCCCAACCCTGAAGACTCCCGGATCCTCACCAAGGACTATCAGTACGGGCACCAAGGACTACATCCCAACTGCCAAGGAGACCATGGGGAATTGGAGTGCCTTCAGAGGCCAAGAACTCTGAGGTCACCCACCCCCGTTTGGATCTACCACATGGGATGGAAGAAACCCAAATCCTTCCTCACAGGATCCAAGATCATCGGAATAACAGCCAGGAGCCCTGAGCGGTCTGCAGAAATAGAAGAATAGTACACTTCCTTCGGGACAAGGAGAGGAGCTTTCACTGGTCCTTACTTAGTTCCAACTTTGGATCCCCACCCTGTCTTGCAATGACCATCATGGTTGCTTCACAGCCCCCCCCCCAAAAAAAACCCCAAAAAAACCAAACAAGCAAACAAAAAAAATTACTATAGACAGTATGTTTCAACACTATAAACTGCTAAATACTAAAATGAAAATAGACATGAGACAGCTGAATAGTACCCTATAGCCATTTTAAGGTGGATAGCAGCCGGTTCTGTGTATAAACTAAAATTGAAATGTCAATGAAGTAGTCACAGGATGTGGTTAAGAACTTGCATTTTCTAACATATTGGTTACTCAATTCCATAATGTTGTAGATTGTTGTTGATGTTATGTTGGGGCTTTTAATTGGTCGGGACGATATTCTGCCAACTCCGCCTTCAGACCTTGGTCTCCCCAAGAAACTGTTGAATTTATCTGGACAGTAAGATGCTGGACTCTATTCTTGGTATATGCTTGCAATGAAAGAATCTTGACTGAATTTGAACTGTAATACTGCAACAAGGTGGAGGAATCCACCATGGGGGGGAGGGCACAGGGAGGGGTTGGGGGAATCCCAGAGCCTATGAAACTGTGTCACAAAATGCAATGTAATTAATAATAAAAACCTTAACAATTTTAAGGAAATCAATTGTTTCATTCACTTGAGTGCACGTGAATGACATGAATTTTAAGCTGTTTTACTTCAAATATGAGAACATATCCTTTTCACATGAAATTGAAAGCAGGGAGATGATGCGAAGCAAAGGAGGGGCTGCCACACTGAACCCAGGGCATCCCCGGCCCCCATACCTCCTGAGAGCCAGGTCTGCCTGGGCCTCATCGCTGATGAGCTCGGCTTCACTCTGGGCTATCCGCAAGGCCAGCTCCCGGTCCCGGCGCTCCTGCTCCAGAACTGCCTGCTGCTGGGATTCCTCCTCCCGCTGTCTGGCCAGCTGCTCCTCCACTTCAGCCTACCAATGACAAACAATACATTTACCAAGAGTTTTTCAATCCTACCTTACCACTCCCAACATTACTTAAAAAAAAAAATAAACACACACACACACACACACACACACACACACACACACACACACACTACAAGAAAGCCAAAGCTGGAGGCCAAGCTATGCCACCATCCCATGTGGGTGCTGGTTTGAGCCCTTTCCTAAAAGGCTCCCTGCTGGGAAAGCAGTAGAGCAGCAGAACATAGACTGTTCAGAGGAAAGCATGATGGCTCAATGGCTCAGTGGCTAAATCCTCACCTTGCACTCTCTGAGATCCCATACGGGTACCAGTTTGTGTCCTGGCTACTCCACTGTTCTTACAGCTCCATGCTTGTGGCTGGGCAAAGCAGAGGACAATGGCCCAACGCCTGGGGACCCTGCACTCACATGGGAGATGCAGAGCAAGCTCCTGGTTCCTCTTTCACATCAGCTCAGTTCTGGTCATTGTGGTCATTTCAGGAGTGAACTAGCGGATGGATGATATTTCTGTTTCTCCTCTTTTCCATAAATCTGATATGCCTTTCCAATAAGAATAAATACATCTTTAAAAAGGGGGGAGGGAAGGCCCAGTGCAGTAGCCTAGTGGCTACAGTCCTCGCCTTGCATGTGCCAGGATCCCACAGGGGCACCAGTGTATGTCCCAGCTGCTCTAATTCCACTCCAGCTCCCTGCCTGTAGCCTGGAAAAGCAGCAGAGGATGGCCCAAAGCCTTGTGAAACTGCACCCATGTAGGAGACCCAGAAGAAACTGTTAGCTCCTGGCTTTGGATTGGCTCAGTTCTGGCCGTTACGGCCACTGGGGGAGTGAACCAGCAGATGGAAGACCCTTTTCTCTCTCTCTCCTCTCTGTAAATCTTCCTTCCCAGTAAAAATAAGTAAATCTTTGTTTAAGAAAAAAAAAAAAAAAAAAAAAAAAAAGACAGCTCATGTCCTCAGTCCCCTAGGTTTAGCCTGGCTCAGTTCTGGCCCCTGCAGGTGACTAGGTAGATAAACCAGTAGGCAAAAGGTCTCCCTATTTCTTTCTCTCAGAAGTGTCTTCCAAATCAATCAATAGGAAGACAAAGCTTAACTATCCCATATGATCTTTTAACTTTACACTGATATAGTCTCTATATTCTTCTACATTACTATTAATGCTTCAAAAACAGGCTTATCATTCCTCTCCTCCAAATCTAAGAGAAGGGAAAACCATCCTTCCACCATTTTATCAGAACCCCAAATACCACCTAAGTATTCTAGCTATTACTAGGTAATAACCCATACAGAGAGCTGATATCAGGAACTTAAAGCACTGGGTAAGGTTAGGTTATATTATGAAAACCAAGACAAACAGAAACACAAACACTTGTGTTTAATTATTCCTAGGCATAGGCCTTTTTAAAAACTCAAGAGCAGGAAGAGTATCTTAATATTAACCTATCAATACTACTATAGAGTTAAATATTTTGAAATGTTTTGTTGTTTGACTTTCTCCTAAATATATCAATAATACTTTTTATTGGGGTATATTGGCTAAAATCACCACCCACAGTGCCAGCATCCCTTATGGGCACCAGTCCTAGTCCAGGATGCTACACTTCCAATTCAGCTCCCTGTTAATATGCCTCAGAAAACAGCAGAGAATAGCACAAGTGCTTGTGTCCCTGTAGCCATGTGAGGGATCTGGAAGAAGCTCTTGGCTCCTAACTTCAGATCAGGCCAGTTCCAGCCATTGCGTCTATTTGGAAAGTGAATCGGGGGATGGAAGATTCTCTAAGTTTGCCTTAAAAATAAACAAACATTTTTAAAAAGAAAGAGATCATACTTTTATTCAACTAGACACTCTGATAAATGTTTAAGCTCTGGCTTCCACTGCTGCTCATGGTTGTTTGTCCCCCTCGTAGAGGCGGCACACTGCAGCTTTACTCCTTGGCAGGTGCACAATGCGCACAGCCTGCTCCTATGACCCTTCACTAAAGCCACTCCAGAAACTGTCTTAGGTCTCTGGGATAAACCAGGGACACCTTTTCAAGCAAATCAAGATACCATTTTCACTTCCGATAATGTTTCAGATTCTGTTCCAATAGGAATCTAGCACATTCGGTACTTACTTGAATACGTCTTTCATCATCCTCCCTTTTCTTTCTCTCCTCCTCTTCTTGTTTTCTCTTCAACTCCATCTCAAGTTTCCTAGGATAAAAAGCAGGAAATTCTTCAAGAAAATGAAAGAAGAAAGAAGAGAGAGAGAGAGAGAGAGAGAGAGAGAGAGAGAGAAAGAAAGAAAGAAAGAAAGAAAGAAAGAAAGAAAGAAAGAAAGAAAGAAAGAGTGGGTGGGTGTGTGTGTGGGTTGTGGGGGTTCCTTCAAAAAGCAGTTTAACTAATGGGGCCCGGCATGGTGGCCTAGTGGCTAAGGTCCATATGAGCGCCGGTTCTAATCCTGGCAGTTCCACTTTCCATCCAGCTCCCTGCTTGTGGCCTGGGAAAGCAGTCGAGGACGGCCCAAAGTCTTGGGACCCTGCACCCACGTGGGAGACCAGGAAAAGGTTCCAGGTTCCCAGCTTTAGATCGGCGCAGCACCGGCCGTTGCGGCTCACTTGGGAAGTGAATCATCGGACGGAAGATCTTCCTCTCTGTCTCTCCTCCTCTCTGTATATCTGACTTTATAATAAGAATAAATAAATCTTTAAAAAAAAAAGCAATTTAACTATTAATGAACAAGTTAAAGAAACTAGGAACACAAGTTCTCCAGGCCACAGAAACCATCAACTTACATAACTCTGCTGAGAGTAATCTTTCTTTTCCCCAAGGAGTTATTTATTTTAAAGGCAGAGTAACAAATGGACAATTAGAGTGGGAGATGGGGACACACACAGAGAAACAGAGAGAATTTTTCCACTTGCTGCTTTGTGTCCCAAACACCAACCAGAGCATGGGCTAGGATAGAACAAATCCAGAAACCAGGAACTCCATCTAGTCTATCACATGGGTGGCAAGAATTCAAGTACTTGGGTCCTCATCTGCTGCCTCGGCCATCTGGCAGGAAGCTGGAGTTGGTACAACTCAAACTGGCATCCGGACATGGGGTAACAGAGTATTAAGCTGGGGCGTAATCTGATGCATCACCACACTAGCTCACCTTTTACTTCTTCAAAGAAGCACATACAAGTACAATTAATTCTATAATATTTAATATCTCTTAAGTTTAACTCAGCTACAAATCCTAGCAGGAAAGCCCTCGACTCCTTCACCAACTAAACAACTCATTCTTTCTATCTTACCACTGCAATTCTCTAAAATAATTTGTTTCTGAATTGCAGAAAAATATAAGCACCTTTTCCCCTAGTTCATACAAAAATAATGTAGCAGTTACAGCTTTCAAAAGAACTTAAAGATTCAAATATAAAAGTCTAACCAGAATTCAAATTGTATTTAAAAGCAGCTTATGGGGCCAACATTGCAGCACTACAAGGTAAACCCCAACCAGTGATACCAGCATCCCATATGAGTGCCTGTTCAAGTCCTGGCTGATCCACCTCCAAGCCAGATCCCTATTAATGTGCCTGGGAAGGCAGTGGAGGGTAGGGGAAGACTTGAATAGAGTTCCAGGCTCTGGACTGTGGCTTGTTGCTGCTCCAACCATTGCAGCCATATCTGAACCAGTCAATGAACCAGTAAATCAAAAATCCCTTCCTCTCTGTAACTCTGCATTTCAAATAAATAAATAAACCTTCATTGAAAATCAAAGTTGTCTATGTTATCATGAACTTTCTTAAATATTCATTTATTCTAAAATCAGCTTGTTAAAATATATGGGCAAGAATTCACTACTCTACTTTTTTATAGCTCAAGACAGCAATATAAAAGCCTTAATGCCTTACATTCTCCTTTCCTCCTCTTCCTTTCTTCGACGCTGTTCATCTTCCTCGCGTCTTTTTCTTTCTTTTTCCATTTCTTCCTGAATGCGCCTCAGTCGTTCTGCTTCTTCTTCCTGCTGTTTTTTTTTCTGTAACGCACTGAGAAGGTCCTCTGAGCTTCTTACTAGGGCATCGTATTCTTTCTGTATCTGTTCCCGTGTCATCATAGTAGACTTAGAAGACAAAATAATAAGCATGTACTTTAAAAGCTGACATCTGAAACTCCACAAGTTAACCCATGCATCTACAACCAACTAATCTTCAACATATGAGCTAAAATATTTTTTCCTTGCAAAAAAAGACAGTCCCTTCAAAAACTGGGTGCAGCAAAACTGGACCTCCACACCAGGAAGTGTGAGACTGAACCCAGCCTCAGAGCCTATACAAAAACCAACTCACAATGGATCAAGAATCTGAATCTATGACCTGAAAACATCAACTTACTTGAGGGAAAACACTGCAAGACATTGGCAAGGCAAAATCTAACCATAAAATCCCAGAAAGACAGGCAGTAAAAGCAAAAACAGACAGATGGGATTACATCAAGCTAATAGGCTTCTGAACAGCAAAGAAAGCACCTAACAAGCAGGTGATGAACAGAATGGGAGGACATACTAGCAAACCATACATCTGTTAAATGATTACTATATGGGAAAGAAGGTAACCTAACATATAGTTTGGTGGGAATGTAAATTAGTACAACCATCATGGAAGTCAGCATGGAGATTTCTCAGATATCTGAGAAGTGATCTACCATACAACTGAGCCAACCCACTCCTAGGTATATACACAAACAAAATCAAATCATCATGAAAAAGTGATCTGTATTCCTGTGTTTATAGCAGCTCATTTCCTGATAGTTACAATATAGAACCAACAGAGGTCAATCAACTAATGACTGAATTAAGAAATCAAATACACATGACAGAACACTACTCGGCCATGAAAAAGCGAAATCCTGTCTTCTGCAACAAAGTGGAGGAAACTGGAAACCAGTTACATTAGACACACCCCCCAAAAAAAAAAGGCCATATGTTTTCTCTGATTTGTGGTAGCTAACACAGATTATAAAAAAAGGAAGTAAGGAAAAAAGAGAGGAAGGAAAAGACAGTAAGTAGGCAGGTAGTTTGCAGAGGTGCAGGAACTTAGCCTAGTGGTCACACATCAGAGCACCTGAGTTTGATTCCCAATTTTCATTCCTAACCATGGCTTTTTATTCCAGCTTCCTGCTATTAGAGACTTTGGCAGGCATCACTGATTGCTCAAGTAATCAGATGCCTATTATCCACACAGGAGACTGTACAGGGAATAGGAGCACGCTTTATTAGCCTCAATCTTTCTGCCTCTCAATTAACAACAACAACAAGAAGAACAAAAAAGCTTAAAGAAAATGGAATTAAATCATAAGTTCATTTTGGTGCAAAATATTTTTCAAATCTTGCTCTAGTGTTTTTTAGAGTATACTTCTTTGTCAATTGCTTTGAGTACCTTTGTATACAAAAACAAAAACATCTCTACTAAAATTACATACCTTAATTTTGGCCATTAAAGCATCAATAGAAATTTCAAGATTCTTGATCTGTTTGTTCATCTCTGGTTTTCCATCTTTTAATGCACTTACTACTTCATTAAATTTATCAAGTCGTTTCTTCAGTGTGCCCACCTTAACCAGACCATCAATGCTGTAAAGAATATACTTGGAGTTTAACTGTACTATTCAATGCTTTACATTAACTTCTTCAATAACAAAATGTTAAACAGATATTGCTAATCAGGATATTTCAGCTCTGTTTTCAGTATTTTTTAGTAATCCCTTCTTAAGATCTTTTGGTAATAAATGACATTGATATCTCTCAATAGGACTGAAGTCTTCTGGACTTAGACTGAAAACTTGTAAAATAAAATCAGAGAAGAACTTTAAAAAGTTACCTAACCTCTCTGAAAAAAAAAATCAAAGATATAAAATTATTCAAATGTTCAAGTTTGGGGTGTCTAAATGAAACACTCAAAGATAAAATTTACAGTGCAACAATACAATGCTTACATTAAAATATCTAAAATGATCAGTACACTGCAGAAGGCTTTTCATCTCTTTAATACTTATTATGCCTTGCACTCAGAGCAGCAGCTTCCATCAGCTCACACTGCTTCCCACTGACTATGACAAACTAAGCTTCTCTGGGTGAAGCAGGCTGGCATTTCTGTGAACCCAGGGACTTCTCTCTTTGGCTTCCTTCTTTCTCTGATTATTTTCTTTCACACATTTCAAGAAGTCATCTCAGATTTTAGGGTATGTAATGTCACTTCTCTTAACATGAATTTATCTCCAGTGTGTTTCCAGTATGCCAACAGCAGGCTGGGCAGTAACGGAGACGTTTATAGGTATTCCTATTTGAATCATTTCCACCCTCGCCCGCCGGATGTCAACAGTGTCGCCTCTCCTGTGAATTCACATGGATGCCAATAAAGGGACAATTAGCTACTTTCTCAAAGGTCTACAGAACATGTAAGGGGAGAAGGGTGCCTCTCATTTTTCCTTTGTATTTGTCATTTAAGTGAATTACTAGAAGGGAGTGGTTCCTACCAAAAGTAAGTAATGAGGTTTTTTATTCATTTTGTAGAATAAAAAAACGAACAAAATAAGGAATGAATGAAGTAATTTCAAATTTTACAGATGAACATTGTTATAAAGAACATGAGAAAAATCCTTAAAGAACGAAACTATTTTCCATTATGACTCTATTGCTACTTTGTATTAAGGTAATCTGGTTTTGTAACGTTCTTTATCTTACCGAGGTTTGTGTCTCCTCTTGCAAAGCCACATTCGAACAGTTTTCTGCATTTTTATACAGGCCTCGGCTCGATATTTAATTTTGTTTTTCACTGTAACAGCAAAGCAAAATGATACAAAAGTGTTCCATTTAAATTGCATATACAATATTATAAAGCTATTCATTTTCACAAAGTGACCTTTCAAGAAACTGGAAATCTTGATAGACATAATGCAACATCACCAAGCCAGAAAGTTAAACATTTCTCTTAATCTCTCACATCTTTTTATTATTATTATGTATTTATTTTCATTTTATTTGAAGGGCAGAGACATAGAGACCTTCATGTGCTCATTCCCTTTCCATTTGCAAGAGCCGGGCTGGATCAGGCCAATGCAGGAATCTAGAACTCACTGCAGGCCTCTCTCACGGCAGCAACTTGAGCACAGCAGTCACCACCTGCTGCCTTCCCAGGTGCACAGTGGCAGCAGGCTGGATCCGTTACTCAAGCACAGATGTGCCAATATGGAACGGCTATGCCTCAAACAGCACCTTTGCCTCCCTCTTTCGCTTGTTACAATGTATACCATGTATATGGCTAGGTTTATACTTTAAATGCACTGTTATTTTATTATACTAGTCCCCAAATTTCCTAGGCAACACTGTTCTATGAAATACGAAAGTGTGTCTTGAATGAGGACTTAGCTAGAAAGATTTAAGAAAAGCTGTGTACTAGACCTCCCTTGGGGGACTGAGCGAAGCCTTTTGGGGAGGTTCCTACGTCAAAGGAAGCTGCTTAATTCGAGATGCTCAGATCTGAACTAATATTAAAACATTTCTTTAGGTTCCAGGTATGTGGTGTAGTAAATTAAGCCTCTACCTGCGATGCTGGCATACCACATGGGCGCTCGTTTTACTACTACTGTCTGTTCTACTTCCAAACCAGCGCCCTGCTAATGTGCCTCAAAAAGCAGTGGAAGATGACCCAATTGCTTTGGCCCCTGCAGCCACATGGGAGATCCAGCTAAAGCACCTGGCTCCTTGCTACAGACTGGCCCACATCTGGCCCTTGCGGCCAGCTGGGGAATGTGTTAATGATTAGAAGATAGCATTTTCTTTCTTTCTCTGACTTTTTTTTTTCCGAATAAAAAGAAATGCGTTTAAAAAAGCATTTTCTCAACTGAACTTGAGCTGTGGTTATGCAACAAGGTGAAGGAATCCACCATGGTGGGAGGGTTTGGGGAGGGGTGGGAAGAACCCAAGTACCTATGAAACTGTGTCACATAATACAATGTAATTAATGAATTAAAAATAATAAATAATAAAAAATAAATAAAAAATTTAAAAAAGCATTTTTTCAGTGCTTCCCCATTAAGAACTTGCAAAATTCCTTAATTAGTGGCCTCAATACCACTAACAGTTTACAAATGGAGGATACAGCAGATAAAAACACAATGTGTTTCCCATCACAGTGCAAAGTATAAAGCTGAAAGCAATGAACCGTAGTGACAAATACATTATTTTACGTGAGAAAATGAGCTTGCTTTATCTTTTTTCTTTATGATAGTTTCCTTTTATCTAGATTTATGATTGTCCAACAAAAGGCCTCATAATCATCATTGTTTACATGGTTCCTTTTCATCAGGCCGAAGTAATTTTATCTTTCTATTAATAAGGAATGATTTGTTGAAGTCTTTTCACAGGCCTGAAATTATTCCAGGTACGACAGCAGTGGGTATGAGGAAGACAGGATAGACAAATTCAAAATTTAATCAAGTTACTCTTTCTCACATAGTGTTCCCCTCCTCCCAAATATTTAGCCCCTCATCCTTGATTTGATCAAAGTTAAGCAGTAGCCAAACTTGGCAAAGACACACAAAAGCAGCGAATCCTGGGGCATCAAATAACAGGAGAGGCAGGAGGACAGGCTCAAACCCATGCCCATGCCCATGCCCATGAAAACATTCCAGGAATTCAGACCGACCTCCAGCAAAGGAGAGCCACAGAAAGCTTTCAGTTTCAAGAAGGAACTCTGGGAAGCTGGGAAGCCTGTTGAGAACTACCAAGTCATTATGCTCGTGGGGAAAAGAGGCTCCTCTAAGACACAGGCAGAAAGACAAAACCAAACCGAAAAGCAAGGAAAAAAACAAGGGCCATATTTAAAGGAGGAGGAATCAATAGAGTTTGGTGAATGACAAGATTTCAGGGATATGAAGGAAAGAAATGGAAATGGTGTGATAGCATAGATAATAGCAAATGAATATAGGAAGGCTAGGTCTTCTGAAACATGTCTGGGACAAGTCCATCACCTGATCTTTGCCATGACCTTGGGTTCTTGGAAAGTCCTGAAAGGAGAGTGAGAGGTCTTGTCACACACAAAGGAGTATCTCATTTGGGGATGAGATTTTGTTCTGGTTTCTGTACATGGTAGAACCTGTTTGTCTGGTTCTGCTGTTCCCTACTTGGTAAGACACAGTTCTTACTGATTGGATAATTATCCAGTCTTGCTGACTGGATAATTGATATCGTGTAAATTTGGTTGGCTGAATGAACTAATTGGGTATCTGTGTTCCATGGCCCTACAGTTGACTGGATAATCTGTTTTGTGTATTGATGTGAGCTCAGCTCATTGAATGACTACTATCATTACCAGTGTCCTCTTATTACGCTGAATGACTGTTACTTAAAAAGCCCTGAGCATGGCTGACCCAGGCTGCTCCCCTCTTCCATGTATAGTGGCACGGGACAGTATACCAGCTGGTGAATAAAGACTACTGACCTTCCAAGAGTCCGCCTCTGGCTCATTTCTGGGATAGATTTGGTCAAGTTGCAACAATGGCACACAGATGAAGTAGAAAACTCGGTTTAAGCATTAGAGAATGAGGGCCCGGCGGCGTGGCCTAGGGGCTAAAATCCTCGCATTGAAAGCCCCGGGATCTCATATGGGCGCCGGTTCTAATCCCTGCAACTCCACTTCCCATCCAGCTCCCTGCTTGTGGCCTGGGAAAGCAGTCGAGGACAGTCCAAAGCTTTGGGACCCTGCACCCACGTGGGAGACCCGGAAGAGGTTCCTGGCTCCTGGCTTCGGATCGGCGCGCACCGGCCCGTTGCGGCTCACTTGGGGAGTGAATCATCGGATGGAGGATCTTCCTCTCTGTCTCTCCTCCTCTCTGTATATTCGGCTTTCCAATAATAATAAAATCTTTTTAAAAAATTTAAAAAAAAAGCATTAGAGAATGAGATGGTGGCCCAAGGAGAAAAAGAGCAATGACTCAGGGCAGTGGGTTCTCAGAATGTGATAAAAGTTATACTTCTCTCATTCAGATGAAGAAAGTAAGTACCATATACTCATCACAACTAAAGGAAGGAAGGAAGGACGGAAGGAAGGAAGGAAGGAAGGGGAAAGTCAGCTTCCAAAGCTCAGTACATACAACACAGGAAATAGTGTGAAGAAACAGGGGTAGCAATGTGAACACAAGTCATGTACTGGCTGCCCAGAGTTCAACTGTGAGATGCCCGTTGGACAATCATCACTTCCAAAGTAACAAAAGATCTTGCTGACAAAGAAAGCACCCACATTTGATGACTGACAGCGAACACCACTGAACCTTCTTCCAGCGACTGCAGATAAGCCAGTGATTGACTCTTTTAACCAACTCTGCCAAGTGGTCAGGGTCAGACTTCATAATCTGATCAAATTCTGCAAACTAAAAAGTAAAGTAATACTAGTATTAAAAGATATTTTAAATACACAGAGATATCTAAAATAAACAATACAAATTCAACATGAAACTCTGGAAAACGGTTGGTTATGTGCCAATTATATAGTCTTATAGACATCTTAATGGGGAACATACAGCAAATCCTAATACATTTGGCCACATTTTGCTGACTTATTTTTCCTTCCTTCAGAATCTTTTCACTGGGTTTGGTTACTAGTAGATCCAATAACAAAAGTAGAAAAAAATTCTTAAACAACAATTGCAGATGGTTCGCAAAAAGAATTCAGAAAAGAAAATATTTCTCTGAAGTGGCGCATTCACATTCTCAGATATCTGTATGTAGCTCTGAATTTATATAGATGATGACTTCTTACAATCAAAAATAACTTAGAGTGATAAAAACATCTTAAACAAGAGAAATGTTGAGTTTACAGAAAGTATGATTACAGACAAGCCAACTATGAACTATCTATATTATTTCTTCTTTTATAAGCAAAATTATGAATCCTCGGAATAACCCTCCCCTGAAATGCATGCATTTACTAATATACACAGGCATTTCACCTCCTTCCCAAAAACGTGAAATTGAACATAAACTAATTAGGTTTAATTTATCCTTGAACATACCACAGACAATTATTAATGATCTCCTGAAATTAAAGAAGCATGCTTTGCTATTTAAATATGGTAACAATCATTTTAAGATTATGTAATGCAAAAAGTAATAATATCAAAAAAGTAGCAATAAAAATATCACTAAACAATTGAAGGAGACTCTAGGTAGTTCTATCCAGCTATGAAGCACTCTATAACTCAGTCTTGTAATTTAACACAAAATCCTATAAATACTGAAACTACAGGGATATGTGTTAGCCTTAAAAAATGTCCATGTTACAAGTAAAAATATTTATACCTTTATTTATGTAGACAACTGACTTAACTTCTTTTGTAAATGCTTTCAACTTGTTTAAAGCAAAATTATTTTCTAGTTAATCCTTATTTATTTTTTAAAAAAGTTAAATGAACAATGCTCTGATTCCAATACATCCAGTATTCAATGTAGTAGTAAAAATCATGCACTGAATATTATAGATTCTAAAACACTCATAAATAGGAAATTTATATGTAAGAACACTCACATTTCATGCTGGTGGTAAACATACAGTCCACAAATAACAAAATTCCTCAATACATAAAGATGATTATTAATTTCCCAACCATCTGCATTCATAATATTAAAGTTAATAATATAAATGTATTTACCTTGCCAGGTCTAAAAAATACTTTTGTTAATCCAAACTTGTAGTCAACTTCATTTAGGCCCAAGGCTTTAAAAAGAGCCTGAAAAGTAAAAAGTTAAATATTGTAAAGTCAAATTGCAATTAACATGAGAGTTTGTAGCTAAGCCCTTAGTGTGGGTGGCAGTCTTACCTTACAAAATAGCCTGGGATCCAGCCGTGCAAGTTTGTCTGGCATGTACTTTTTATACATGTTGTAGAGTTCATGAAATGAAGCTCGTGATGGGAAACCACCTTGCATCAGGTCCAAAACCGACACCATTCCTAGATTCACAAGCATACACAAATCAATGCCCAGTACTGTATGGAAAGCCAAAGCAACCTGTGAATGATCAAGCAGCTTTTCAACTCAGTTCTGACAAAGAAGTAATTTGCAGGAATTATCAGATATGATATATTACATAGGAAGCATATTATCTATGTCTCACCTTATTTATCATCTGAAACTACCACAGATTTCCACCTTAAATAAGCATAACTGACCATTTCCTTCAGACCAAGTATTTATCTCTAGATAACTATAATTTCTATCCTTTTTCCATGCAAGAAGCTACTATGCCATAATCACAGTGTCACAGGTCACTTGTCATGTAAGATTAATTTCAGAACAAGATTTGCAACAGAATATCCAAAAAGGAATATTGTATAGATATTCCTAAGTTCTCACCAGTCCTTAAATAAAGCTGATGGAAAAGAAAGCTCACTGGAGTTCACTGTAAAGACCCCTTTTCCTCACCTCTCAAGAAACCAGTCCGGATGATGAACACAGAGGCAATGATTATTTATTTTTCAATACAAGTGGACCTTGAGTCAATGTGAGCCTTTCAGTTCAGGAAACGTGCAAAGGGGACAGGAAGAGGCCCAGACACTACAGGCAGTGCCAGAGCCTTTTTCATATGTTTATATCAGTCTCTGTGATTATTCAAACTAAAGGAAAAAATAAGCTTATTTATAAAAAGTATTATGACAGGTATCTAGCCATTTAGAAGTCAAAAATAGCAATACATTCTTGATTTACATCAATATAAATTCTTACTGTTAAAAATGAATATTTTTTTCATATTACTTTAAATAATACTTTTTAAAATTCAACTATTTGGGGTGCCACCACAGTGGCATGGCAAAGTAATCCGCTGCCTATGGTGCCAGCATCCCATCAGGGTGTCACTTCGAGTCTCTTCCAATCCAACTCAAGTGCCAATGCCCTGGGAAAGCACTGGAGGACGACCCGAGGTTTGGCCCATGTATCCACAGAAGAGATCCGGAAGAAGCTGCTGGCCCCCGGCTTCAGATAGGCTAGCTCTGACTGCTGCAGCCCTCTGGGGAGTCAATCAGCCAACAGAAGATCTCTCTGTGTCTTTCCACCTCTCTAACTCTAGCTTTCAAGTGAAAAATGAATAAATCTTAAAAAAAGAAACTATCTTATGTGAATACATTTTTATTCAAAATTATCTCATGGGAAAGATAGCTTTTCTTCTTTTTTTAAAGATTTATTTATTTTTATTGCAAAATCAGATATACAGAGAGGATAAGAGACAGGAAGATCCTCTGTCCGATGACTCACTCCCCAAGTGACTGCAACAGCCGGTGCTGTGCCAATCTGAAGACGGGAGCCTGGAACTTCTTCCGAGTTTCCCTTGAGGGTGCAGGATCCCAAGGCTTTGGGCCATCCATGATTGTTTTACCAGGCCACAAGCAGGGAGCTGAATGGGAAGCAGAGCTGCCGGGATTAGAACCAGTGCCCATAAGAGATCCAGGTGCGTTCAAGGCAAGGACTTTATTCGCCAGCCCACGGAACCAGGCCCTTTGAAAAATAGCTTTTCTAAGCAATCTAGTTGAAATGATAACCTGTTTGATAAAGTTGTAAAACAGCATGGAAACTAGCAAGAATCGCAGTATAAGAAAATCAACATGATTCTCAGTGGGAGAGTAAACTAGTACAGTTCTGAGTAGTAATTTAAAACATTTATTCTACTTTTTTGAATCATCCTATAGCTTTTCATATTTGAGGGAAAAGCTAAGGATGGAGAATGTTCAGATGGTTATTAAGTTACTGTTTATAAAACTAACATAAACAAGTAAATTAAATAACAATTAATATTAACACAGCTATTCTGCACAATATGTTGTTTCAATTGCAAAGAACACAGCCGGGGTAACACTGTGGAGTAGCAGGTTAAGCCATGCCCATCACACAGAGCTGGTTCCTGCAGCAGCTGATCCATGTATCGTCCAGCTTCCGACTAACCTGCCTGGAAAGGCAGTGGAGGATTACCCAGGTGTGTGGGCTCCTGCCACACACAGGCAGACTAGGATGGAGCCCCTGGCTGCACCTGACTCATCCTTGGCCACCTTCACTTCCTAGGGGAGTGAACACAGGGATGGAAAATCAATCCCTCTGTCCCCTCACCCGGATCTGTCTGACACTTTGCTTTTCAATAAATACATAAATACTCCATATCTAAATACACAGAGTAGAGATTTTTCTAACTAGCATAAAAAGCATCCAAACATACATCTAATGCTCATCCCAGAGAAGACTTCTCTTATGTACAGAATTTGAACTACTTAATGTTTGTTTGTATAAGCATACAAAACTGTGAATATTACACTTTTAATGTTGTTAAATGAAACACATGTAAGTAATCACTTCCCTGGAGAGGCAGGGCAGCAAAGACTCCAGAACTAGATTTAGTTCCAGGTTCGTCTGGGAAAAATAATAGTCAGGTACGATCAGTATTATAGTTCTGTTTATTCACAACAAATACACAAGTATCTTTGAAAAAAGACATATCTGGGGCCAGTGCAATGGCTCAACTAGTCAAACCTCCTTCTGCAAATGACAGCATCCCATAAAAGTGCCGGTTTGTGCCCCGGCTGCTCCACTTCCCATCCAGCTTCCTGCTTATAGTCTGGAAAAACAGAAGATAATGCCCCAAAGCCTTGGGTCCCTACACCCACGTGAAGATCCCGAAAAGGCTCCTGGCTTCGGGATCAGCTAAACTCTGGCCACTGTAGCCACTGGGGAGTGAACTAGCAGATGCAAGATCCTTCTATTTCTCATTCTCTCTGTAGACCTGCTTTTCCAATAGATAAATAAGTAAATCTTTAAAAAGAAAGCTTGAGAGAGAAAGAAATAAAATAAATGGATTTTCAACCTCTAAACCTCTTGGTTTCACTGTTGCTGCAAATTGCCAAATAGCTTACAAAAGTTCACTAAGAAGCTACTGGGGAGCATGCCTGGTGGCCTAGTCGGTAAAGCCTCCATCCACAATGCCTGCAATCCAATGTGGGCACCAGCTGAAGCCCTGCCTACTCCACTTCTGATCCAGCTCCCTACTGGCAGCCTGGAAAATGCACAGGGTCCAAGTGCCTGGGCCCCAACTACCCATGTAGAAGACCTGGGGTAAGCTCCTGGTTTTGGCATGGCCCAACCATGACTCTGACAGGCATTTAGGGAATGAACCAGCAAATGTAACACCTCTTGGTGTCACTCTGCCTTTCAAACAAAAAGAATAAGCAAAATGATTTTTAAAATTAGGTTAAGAATTTTATAGACCTTAACAAATTACTAAGCCTGTAACTTTTTTTCTCAATATCAAAAGTCAAGTTACTCTTAAAATATTTTGAAACTGAAAAAGCAGTAGTCAATTATATGCCCTGCTAGAAATTCCCATCACATGGCTGTGGAAGTATGGAGTTTCCTGGCACAATGCAGGTAGGTTATAATCAGAGCATGTCTTTGCCAGCACACACAGGCAGACAGCAGAGCCCCACGTTAGAGGGGAAGAAAACCTGTCTTCCCTCCCCGTCCTCTACTTTTATCTGGTACAGGCGCATCAGAAGATAGCAATTTCAGTCTGAGATGTTTTAATGACTTCTCATTGAAAAAGAAATGCACGTGGAACAAAACCCAAATCTTAAATATCTTTAGAAATTTCATAAATAGGGCCCAACATAATAGCGTAATGGTTAAGGTCCTCGCCTTGAACGCACCAGGAACCCATACGGATGTTGGTTCTAATCCTGGCTGCTCCGCTTCCCATACAGCTCCCTGCTTGTGACCTGGGAAAGCAGTCAAAGATGGCCCAAAGCCTTGGGACCCTGCACCAGCGTAGGAGACCCAGAAAGAGGTTCCTGGCTCCTGGCTTTGGATCAGCGCAGCGCCGGCCGTTGTGGCCACTTGGGGAGTGAATCATCGGATGGAAGATCTTCCTCTCTGTCTCTCCTCCTCTCTGTATATCTCTTTCCAATAAAAATAAATATTTTTTAAAAACCTAAAACTTAGGGCCCAGTGCAAAGGCACAGTATGCTGAGCCCCGGTCCAAAATGCCAGCATCCCACGTGGGCAGCAGGTGAAGTGCTGGCTGCTCCACCTCCGACACAGCTCCCTGGTAACACTGTGGGTATACAGCAGAGGACGGACCAATTCCCTGGACCCCTGCCCCCACTTGGGAGACCCACAAGAAGCTCCAGGCTCCTGTCTTTGGACTGGCTCACCCCCAAACAGTGCAGTCACCTAGGGAATGAATCCCTCAGTAAAAAAAACCTCTCTGTCCTCTCCCTTTGTACCTGCCTTTCAAACTAATCTTTTTTTAAAAAAATGAAAATAGTGTGAATTGGTATCAGCTGCCTAACCATACATACGTATTAAGGTGCATGGAATCCTAGCTAAAAATCATTGAGCCCATCCTCTGCTGCCGTGACGGCATACGTGGCTGAATTCACACATGAGCGTCCTGTCAGGACACTACATGCTCACATGCAATATAAATGCTTAGCTCTTAGGCTAAACAAATGCTAAAGAGACAATGAAATGAGAAATAAGCCAAACATGAAAATAATTAGGCCCTAAAGCAAGCATTACCAAAATATTTCTCTACTGTGGAGGAAAACAGCACATATTTTCCCAGAATTTGTTAGATTTTGTCACAAATCTTCAGATTTGCCAGACCAAGAGGCTCACAAACTGAAGAGGGATAATTAAATTTCATCATACAAACATAAAAAATTGGAACTATGTGGAATAGAGACACCAAACTCATTATCCTAATCCCAGGCCCTTCTTCAATGTAAGGATATCAAGAAAAGCTCTTACAGGAAGAAACAAGCAAGCCGAAAGGTGAAGATAAAGGAAAAAAGTGAGGCAAGGAGCGCCACAAACATAGGAAGCAGCCGGTACAAAAGACCAATGATGGCATGGAAAATACAGCATTCAGTAGGAAACAAAGTCATGTGCATGCAGCACAGAGAGGAGCGTGAGAGAGGAGATGGGTAAAGGACAGCTCAGCAGGTACATGCTTTCAAGCTACCAGGAGTTTTACACAAGATTAATCACATGAACAGACCAGGTACAAGTAGAGTGTGGGAAGCTACAGCAATAAGGTCAGGTGAGAACCAAAGACATGCCGCATTAGGCAGTGCTGGGCTCACCATTCCAGAAGTCACACGAAACGGACTCAGGAAGACTGACACTATATGTGTGCTAACAGGCAGCCACCAGCCATATATGATGACTGAAACTTAAATTTTAAAAATCTCAATATGAAATAAAACTGAAAATTTACTAACATTTTATCTATCTAATTAAATATTCATTTATTTACTTGAGAGGGAGAGACAGAGAGATAGAGATCTTCCATCAGCTGGTTTAGTCCCCAAATGACCTCAACAGCCAGGCTCGGGCCAGGAGCCAGGACTTTCACCCAGGATCTCATACAGATGGCATGAGCTTAAGGACTTGGGCCACCATCCACTGTTCGCCTAGGCATATTAGCAGAAAGTAGTACTGGAAGCAGAGCAGCTGGAACTCCAGCATAGGACACCAGCATTATAAAAGTATGCCACAATGCTAGCCAAAAATTAAAATGCTAAGCCATACTAGCTATTTATTTTAAAAGTTTATTTTTACTTGAAAGGCAAAGTTGCACAGAGAGAGGGCGAAAGAGTTTCCATTTGTTGGTTCACTCCCCAAACCGCAGCAAAGGCTGGAGCTGAGCCAGAAGGAACCCAGCAATTTGCCCCAGTCTTCCATATGGGTGCAGGGTTCCAAACATTTAAGCCATCTTCACTGCTTCCACAGGCCATATGCAGGGAGCTGGATCAGAAGTGAAGCAGCCAGAACATGAACTGGCACTCTTATGGGATACCAACACTCTCAAGTATGTAAGCAATATTAAAAAGAAAATTTTAAAATTACTTTTAAAAAAAGGACCTGGGGCCCAGAGCTGGATGAAAGATAAATAAAGCAAGGGAAGTGTATGTGCCTCGTGAAATGCAGGGACAGTCTAGGCGGGTGTGGGGGACAGGCCGGGAGCACTGGGAAAACTGCGTGCCTTGGTCTCAGGCTCCTGTGCTTAAGCACGTCAGATACACAGGGCAGGCAGCCAGCAGTGAGCTTCAGCAAACACACAGGAGTGTCACGGAAACCCAGGGCACTGTTCTCGCACCTTTTTTCACACAGTGGAATGGTAATGGTCAGCTCTGTGCTGACCTGGTTGTGTGGAGGATGAGAAACAAACTGCGCTGGACTGAAGTAGCCACAGGAAAACAGCCTGCCCAGTGACACTGAGGCTTGCCAGCCAAGTTCCTATACATTCTACTTCAAAATGGATTCATATCACTAAAAACTCCACACAGTATTGTTCAAATAATTTATTATCCACAGGAAACAGGAGATAAGAACTGTATTGCACTTTAAAATAATAAAGATAATGGGAAACTATCTGAAAACAGCACACACAGCACCACACACATATAGCAAGATGGAGATACCTGAACACTGAAGCTGAGACAGGATCTGAGCACCTTCGAAGTGGTGGCTGGTCATCTTCAAGTTAGGTTTAATGCACCGAATAAAGCTTGCTCCCTAGGAAAAGCGGACTTTTTGAGACAATTCACACAGAATCCTTATTTTACTATATCTATGAATGCCACCTATTTTCAAAACATATTAAGACATGAAATCTAAAATAACTACAAAGGAATCTAAAACTGTATTAACCTATTTCTGTGATTTAAGCCCAGAACTCAATTTCTACATTACAAATTAGAAAACATTACATTTTAGGCTTCAAGGCCAAAATCGCAAGACACCTTTAACATTTCAACATATCAACATACATTTTGGAGTCATATACATACAAAAATACTAACAGATCTTATTTGACATGATATATTTTACATTTCAGTGATAATAAAACTATGCTATGAAAAGAAGAGAAAATGATGCCCTTCAAAAATCCATGTCAAAGTGTAAACCAAATAGTAAAGTTTTCAAAATATGCCACTGAAAGCACACTGATAGCTTTATTTGTTCAACTCTTGTTAAAAGTTGAAAGACATTCATTCAAAATCAGTTATGAGACTAGGCCGACTGAAGAAGAAAGGATAATGATTGTTTAGATCATGCAGCTGTCAGCACTGAAGCCACTACAACTGATACCAAAACAACTGGTTCTCTACGAAGCGGTCACCCTGCAGATCTCAACAAGCATTCCAAGTATGACGTTCGTTGCAAACACTCTTAGGACATGATTTAGAAACACCTTTCTTCTATAAATCACAAAAGTAACCTCATCCTTTTAGAGTAGCAGTCCATTGAGGAGATGACTCTCATTAGACCTAATTTTTAGGGACCTTTTCCTCTTAAGAAACAATTATTGATGCCAAAGAAGATATTCAACAATTTGTGTTAAAGGTTCCAGAAGCAACTCTTATAAATTAATTAACAACATCCCTGACACAGATTTAGCTTTTCAAAATGACTGAAAAGCAAAGAGTATGCAGTGAAGTTCTGTAGATCGGATAGTAAGTCTTAGCTTAGAATTACACTTCACTTACAAGGAGACCAGAAAGTTCATGAAAAATGGAAATTCACTGATAAGTTGGTGTGGGCATCCAGCTTGGCCCACATTAAGATGCCAGTTAACATGCCAGTGGAGATGCTCACCTCCTGTATCAGAGTGCCTAGTTCAGAATCCCAACTTCACTCTCCAGTCAAGCCTTCTGCAAATGTATCCCTCTACTCTAGCTGGTAATGGCTCCACTAGCTGAGAGCCTGCCAACCAGGGGGGAGATGGAGACTGCATTCCACCCTTCACCTGCCCCAGACTTGACCACCGCAGTATTTGGAGGCTGAACCAGCAAATGGGAGCTCTGTCTGATTGTCTGTCATCTTTCTCCATAAACAAATTAATTAAAAGCTAAGTTTATTTTGCTGCAAAAAATGTTTTGGCTTCACAATATGTATTTTCCATGAACTTTCTCTATTATAATACGTATTTTCCATGATCCCTCATCTGTAACCCACATATTAAATTTTTTTTCCTGGTGTTTCCTTACAGCAGCACAAGCTACAATAGCAAAAACACTGAAACAACCCAGATGCCCATCCAAAGAGGACTGGATAAAGAAACTGCAGTACATCTACTCAATGGAATACTACTCAGCCATTAAAAAGAATGAAATTCTACCATTTGCAACCAATTGGTCCCAACTAGAGACCATTATGCTCTGCAAAATAAGTCAATCCCAAAGGACAAACATTATATGTTCTCTCTGATATTAGACAGTCTTTATGCAAAACACAGGCTCAATAGCCTTTTCAATAGTTTCTGCTGCAAATCATGGGTTTTGATATTTTTATTTTCATTTCTTCAAAATAGTTTATTTTCTTTTATTCAATTCTTCACTGACTTATATTTCAGAAAGTAGCATCATTCTCTCCAAGAACACTTTATTTCTTTTTCATTTCCTCTTCAACACATTGGTCATTCAGGAGCATGTTATCTAACTCCATGGTGTTACAATTTTTTTAAACTTTATTCTTGTTGTTAATTTTGTTATATGACTATTTATTTAAGGGAATGTACAGTAACTGTGTAATAGAGACCGTCATATTGAGATGTGAAGATAACAATAGAGTATATATCTCTCCTTCAAAACCAAATGCATTTCCAATGAAACTGTAAAATATATCTTGACAACAGGATGCTTGACGGTCCATCATTCTCCATACTGGCAATGTCAGGATACACTTAAATAACAGAATAGACTTATGACTGCTTATGAGTGACCATATGGGAAATCAGTAGTGGGCAGGCAAGAATATGGGAAGAGGATAAGGGAAACCCAAGAGCCTATGGAACTGCCTATGGAATTCTATCATAAAATATTTTTTTAAAAAAAGGCAAATCACTTAAAAAGAAAAAGGCTCCTAATAAGTTTGTCTAATGAAACATGCAATATTGTGTCCATTTTTTCCCAACATCATCAACATGCCACATCTAGATTCTCTACTGTACTTATTAGGTAAAAAGCAGTAAAAATCAATTTAATTATATGCTGAGTCTGGAATAATTAAAACATACACTCTCCTACATAATTACTATTAATTTTCTAAAACTTTAGTAAAATCTTATTTTTGTCTCTTCATATATTTAACGATACAGTTCCATAGGCAGGATCATCTTAAATTAACATTCAAAAAGCTTAGTACTGTTTATGAAATAAGTCATATCACAAACTTATTTATGAAAATCAACCAGAACAAATCTAAACAAAATCATAAACATTTTAAGACCTGAAGTTCTGGGTTTTTTTATTTATTTAAGGGAATTTGATTTAAAATATATTTAGAATTGTTCCAGGATGTGCTTACTTGAACAATTAGTAATAACATTTTCAAATAGTCATTTTAGAAACTTATATTTTTTAAGTGTACTCACAGTACTTCGAAGTTTATCCAGAAGCAAATTTAACTGTGTCTGTGAAAGAAAATGTATCTGTTTATTACTTCAAAAAGCTAACATATACAATCTCATGAATTAATACCAGCTTTTCAGTGTTAGAAGAAAAAACCATGCAGTAACATTCACACATAACACATTACAACTGAACAACCTCCTGGTACATTAACACTAACAGACAGCATCATGCAAAACGGCTAACATAAAGTGAAGAACAGTAACTTATTTCACTTACACAAAAGTTACATAATTAAAAGACTGAAAATCAGCACTGCTAAAAACACAGGCACAAGTTTTCAGGAAGGATGAATGAGGGAAGGTGCTCAGGAAATGAAGGAAGTAAATGAAAATGCTGGGCTGCATTCATGAGGCTGCTGACAGAGTATCTGAATACTTGGCAAACTGGTGCAGCTGGTGTCACACAAGCCATTAATACTTGAGAAATATGTAAGATACATACGCATGTATATATTGCGATTATTTTGTGTAATTCAGCAAAAACAAAAGTGCCCTGCCTTGCCACAGAAATTCTAACTACTACTTAAAATATTTCACATCTTTTACTTCTAAAGATTACTTTTTAAATATGGTAATTCCTTTGTAAAATAATCTGACAATGAAGACTGAAAGTTAATATGTTTTCCTCTTTTTATAAAATTAAATATAATTTGCTCTGATTCAACACATTAGAATCCTTTTATTTGCTTAACTACTTGACAAAATAGATAAAATTTTTACATTTGGATTTTATATTGAGATGTTCACTGTATTACTTAAAAGAGATAAATTAAGATATCAGTTCTTAACATTGCTTTGATCATACGTACAATTAAGAATTTAGGTATTAATATTACTGAATGTTTCCTGTGTGTCAGATATTGTTGAAACCCTCTCATGGATATCATCATGTTTAACCCTAATTAAGAGTATGTTACTTATGTCATCTTATAGAAAGCACTGAGATCCAGGAAGACCAATAATGGCAAAGCCATGATTCCAACAAAGATCTAAAGCCAAATTTCTTTCCCTAATCTGTGATACTTCCTGTATCATCCTGTTCTTTTTTTTTTAAGATTTATTTATTTTTATTGGAAAGGCAGATACACAGAGAGGAGGAGAGACAGAGAGGAAGATCTTCCTTCTGATGGTTCACTCCCTAAGTGACTGCAACGGCTAGAGCTGAGCCAATCCAAAGCCAGGAGCTTCTTCCAGGTCTCCCACACGGGTGGAAGGGTCCAAAAGATTTGGGCCATCCTCGATTGCTTTCCCAGGCCACAAGCAGGGAGCTGGATGGGAAGCGGAGCTGCTGGGATTAGAACCGGCACCCATATGGGATCCCGGGGCTTTCAAGGTGAGGACTTTAACCACTACATTATCGCGCCAGGGCCATATCACACAGTTTTAAGTGATAAAATGAAATGAGTTTCTCATCGTGTTGGAAATACAGTCCTACCCCACTGATCCGACTGATGAGAACTCTGACAACTTTAAACAATCTGGACGATCACAGAAGTGGAAATTAATAATAAAAATCACTAATTTGGGAAACAAACGACTGTCACAAAGTCCTATTCCTTAACACACAGGCTAAGCACAGTGCCATGTTCTCTGAAAAAATGAAAACTAGAGTCAGAAGCAACAAAAATAAACTAAAAGCATCTGAAAACAAAAGAAAGTCAATACTCAAAGACACAAGTCAAGGACAGTAAGGCCTTATTTATTGATTTATTTATTATATTTAATTAAAGTAAATAGCCTTATTTTTACTTTAAAGCATACACATATTCATGTTTACAACAGAATAGATTTTAATCCCAAAAGATTACTTCTAAAATATTATCAGGGAACGGTATGTTTCAACAAATCAAAGGTTACTTTTCAGTAGAAACTTTTGGGTCTCTAGCAATGTGCAACAATTTTACAGCTGCTCTAAGTGATAGCCTGTTTTGTTTTGTTATATACTTTATACTTAATTTTACTATAAGAAAACAGTCACTGTATTAATACTTCATTTAAAATCATCTCCGATAAAAACCTAAAATGTACTGCTGTTAGCAGCTTAACATAAAAAGGACTTCATGTAAGAAAATATAAGGCATTCCAAGGCTCAACATTTAAGTTTCAACCAAAGGAAAAGTTTAAGAATGTTTTCTTTTCTATTTATATTAGTTAAAATTTCAGGAATGTCTTATTAGAAAAACTACTATACTGTTAAAATAAGAAAATACTGAATGATATTCTTTTTCTGTAAGCTATCATATAATTTTAAAGCAATCAGTGAATGTTTATTCAAGAATTTTAAAAGAAAAATACTGCCCATTGACAGGATTAATAACTCATAATTAATTAATATAATTGCAACAAAAGTCAAGGCTTTTTATTCAGTTACCTGGAAATGCATTATGTGCTTTTCCCTACCTTTAGATAAGCTTTTTAAAAATTGATTTTAGCATGATTTTATCAAGCTATTTATTCACAGTCCATTTAAATCCCACACATATTTGGCAAGTTTATGCTAGCAATAAGTCTGACAGCAGAATTGGATTTTCACAACCATGGTTTCCACCCACAGACTCAACCAACCTCCACCAAAAAATACATGATAAAATAGCTGCACCTGTATGGAACATGTACAGCCATCTTATTTCTTCTTATTTCCTAAACAGTGTACTCTGACAGCAGCTATTTATACTGGGTTAGGTATTAAAAGTAACTTGGAGTGATTTAAAACACACAAGAGGATGTGTGTACGCCACATATAAATATTGTGCCTTTTGATGTCAGCTATGTTAGCATTCTTAGCTGTGGCTATCTGTAGGGTCTAGAATTAGTACCCCATGGGTAAGAAAGAACGACTGTGTTCTGATATTTAAATTTTATTATGCATAGAACAAGAGTATAGAGTTTTATTATGAATGCAACAACCATAAGAGAAGTTAATTCTACTCGTTCTAATTTGTTTCCTAATTAAATGTGTAACAAAAAGGCTAAAAACTATTTTTTTCTATTCTAAAGAATGGGTGAATTCAACCAACTTGTACTGTTCCCACTCTAAGACAGCTTGTGACAATTCCTTGTCAGACCTCAAAGGACAAATTACTGATCCAAGATTTACAGAACAAGTAAAATATCCTCCAGTGTTAAACAAGCAATGTGAACAGTTTGCCACAACTAAGCACATACCGTTTATAGCAGTTATTCAAAGCTTTAATCACATTTTAGTGCAGTACGCATGCCCAGAATGCCACAGTGAAGGAACACATGGAAATGCATTAAAGCTGGGTCATTAATTCGAGCCAGGCTCTCTTTAACATGACAGTCACTCTAAACATAAGAGTCTATGAAGGTGATCATTTACCTGAAGCCCCTGGCTGTGCCTGCTTTTCTCTCAACCCAACTAGTCCTCTCTATCCATCTTGAGCTGCACTACTCCAGCTAAAACAAAACTGCTGAATGAGGAAGGAAACAAAAAACACGTGGGAAAGAGAAGGTTTGAAGGTCAACTAGACAGTATGCAGAAGAACATTAGGAGAAGCAATCAGATATGTTAAGTACCAAGAAGGAACACATTCAGAAAGTTACCAGCATTTCTGCATGTTTAACTACTAAGCCTACGTTATGATGTTTTGTACAGATGTATCAACAATGAAATATTTACACCTGAACTTTACTTCTGACAGTAATTTACATCACCCATTTCAGAATGCAAAACAATGCTTTCATTATAAATGCAATTTTAAAAAATGTTTCAAATTATTCACTTAACACAAATACCTTAAACTTGTTTCCCACACTGATGAAGCTAAGCTTTCCTGCTTTTTGTTTAGTATCCTTGTTGTTATTTGTGGATGATTCAAATAATTCCCGAATAAACTTATCTCTGGATTCACATATTAAGGATTCAAGAGACATGTGCAAAGCGTCATTATTCTTCTCCACGAACTGGGTCTGAAAAATAAACCAAACATCAGTATTTTCATCCATCTCATGATGATATGCCTAATGCACCTGACTCCACCAAGACTTTCTGCAGTGACAGAAATGTTCTCTATCTGTCCCATCCTAAATAGATGCCACCAATCAGTGGGAGCACAGGAAGCATGGCGAGTGGATTGAAGAAATGCATTTTTAATTTAGTTTAAGTGTATTGAGTTCAATTTTTATGTAAACAGCCACTCTGAGGAAGTGAGAGCACACCATATTTTACAGTAGTTTCTCCTTAAAAGGCACACTCACTGTTTCATAGCACACGGCCCCTGCGAAATGCCTAATAATGAAGCCTTCATCATCTCTGATGTTCCTATGAATTGCCAGCTTGGACTTCCTGGGAATCTGAAAAAACAACACACACACATGAGTCCTTAAGTTATCAAAACTATATCCTAATTTTCCTTTAGAAAACATCTGGGATGGAAAACACTTAAAATTATGAACTATATCTTTAAATATCAATAAAATATAGCAAATACCTGGCTGTACCGCCTTAGAAAAATTAAGTATAATCCCCAAAAAGCCCTATTTAGAAGTACATGCAAAACATAGCTGGCATCATGGTTTCCCAATGAAACTGTTGAACTGATCTGGACAATGATGCTGGACTCTACGCATGGTATACGCTCGCAATGAAGGAATCATGACTGGATATGAACTGTACTAATGCAACAATGTGGAGGACTCCAACATGGGAGGAGGGTATGGGGAGGGGTTGGGAGAATCCCAGAGCCTGTGAAACTGTGTCATAAAATGAAATTAAAAAGAAAAAAAAACCACATAGCTGGCATCTTACCAAGGTAACAGCCTTCAGCAGTGATTCTCAAAATTGGTGCAGTATTAGAATCACCCAGAGAACTTTTAAAACTTCCAGAACCCACAGCATTATTTTTTTATGTGTTTCTTCTGTTGTAAAACCAGGTAGAGACACATGAAGTCACCATAGGGACTGTACTACTGTTTTGATCACACATCAAAACTGTGTATTTATACACAGTAAGTCTAAGGCTATCTCAAGAAAACGAAACCATAATAGCCAGAGCACCTAATATAACTCATATTTCCATCACATCTCAAGATTCCAAAATGGTTTCACACAGACAATCACACTAAACTTAGCCTTCAAAACAATCTCATTTAAAAATGAGAAAAAAACATCACTTGGGGGCCTTAAAGCTTGCTCCAAGTCAGAGAGCCAGGGGACCTCAGAGGCTCTCTTCCCAGAGTAAGTTGGAACAAGGGTTCTGTAAGCAAACTGCCCAACCCGACCCTCGAGCCACCCCTAATTCACATGCCACACAGACATGGCACTTAACCTCTCCTGCAGCATGCTTCTCTCCATAACATGGGAATACCAACAAGATTAAGTAAAATCATTCCAGTACAAGCATTACATCTGTGCCTGGCACATGACATCTGCTCAATAAACGGTCACTATCATTATTTCCAAAAAGAAAAAAATAATGCAACAAAAGCCAGGGCCTATCTAAAATGTGAACTACTGTCTTCCTCCTGTCTTCTTGAGATAATTAGTGAAGGCCCATTCCTGACGCTTCTGTTTGCTGTCCTTTGAATTACAAACTTCTGAGAATACAGTCCAGTTACGCTAACTCGTGATCAGTACTCTTGATAAGGGTAATTACATCTTCACAGGCTCATTATTAACCAAGACGAAGGAGGTATTAATTAGTATGACTGGATATACATGTTTAATTTCAGTGAAAGTTTTTTTGAGAATACACATTGTTTTATTTCTGCTTCCAATAAAGTAATAGAAACAGGCGCCACATTATAAGAAATATTTGTAGAGATACAAAAGGAACTCCAAGCCCAAGGAGCAGGTGGCTGAGGGATAGTACTCCTTAGAGAAATGAACACAATCACATCACCTTTTCAAGTAAGTCCATTTAACTCCCTTACCACTAATTTTGCTAATGAAAAGGAAACAAAAATACTTGTTCCTCACTTAAGCTCCTGGACCATCAAAGCAGTGTTTATCATACTATGTTATAATCTCAAAATGATACACAGTACGCAAAATATGTGCCTATTCCCTGATACCAATAAGCAATTTCTCTTTCCTCTCTCCTCTCCCTTAGTGGCTGCTGCTGTTGCTCTCTGTAAGAAGAAGCAGCCCCTAACTTCGTGGCTGATATGGTCATCACATTTCTCTGGGGGCTAGAACAGAGCTGTGCTTTTAGAACTGCAGGTAACGATGGCTGAGTGAAAAGACAAAAATGGTGAAACAGGAAACACAACAATCACATGGCCCGGCTAGGATGCCCAGACGGATCTGCTATTTACCACCTCCAGGATTCAAATCCCGCTCTATGACCCAACAGTGGCTCAGGAACCACATCATCAGCCCTTTAATAAAAGCACCACTAACTTCTTTCTACTATTCTTTGTTACTGTCCTTCCTTCACTCCACCTAAGCGTTCCATTGCTTCATCTTCTGGTAACCTTCCTCAGTGTATTTTCCATTCAAAATTTCCCCAGAAAAGTGGATCAAAATAAATGTCATATGGATTGCTTACACCAGCCAGACTTCTAAGCCACAATGATTATTGCTGGTTTTACAAATATTAAAAATGTCATTCAGATGGCTGTTTGTGACTCTTAAGTGCTATCCCCCAAATGTCATCCACATCACATGCTACAAAAGAAAGCAGCAGATGGATACATAGTCCAAAAGGAACAACACAAAGCTGAGAAGTAAAAATCTATTTGTACATCTCTGACGGGTGAAATGTACTTTTGCATTGACAGAAGAGGGTCTGGATTACATAAATTATAAACAGATTATACACAACATATATAGATTATAAACAACATACATGAAGTGTTCATTATATATAGAATGTCCTTTTATAGAACATTATTATAGAACATTATATATGTATATATATGTATGTATGTGTATATATATTTATATATAATGTCCATTTAGAGATGATGCTGGTTAGGGGACAGCATTACAGTACAGTTAGTTAAGATTCTGCCTGCATTGCTGGCATCCCATAAGGATGCCAGTTAGAATCACAACTGCTCCGCTTTCATTTCTGTTGTTGTGGTGGTGGTGGTGGTGGTAGTAGTGGTGGCTTTTTGTTTTTAAGATTTATTTCTTTTATTGCAAACAGATCTACAAAGAGAAGGAGAGACAGAGAGAAAGATCTTACCATCTGCTCGTTCACTCCCAAGTGGCCACAATGGCCAGAGCTGAACTAATCCTTAGCCAGGAACCAGGACCTTTTTCTGAGTCTCCGGGGTGGGTACAGGGTCCCAAGGCTTTAGGCCATCTTTGACTGCTTTCCCAGGCCACAAGCAGGGAGATGGATGCAAAGTGGAGCAGCCGGGACATGAACTGGCGCCCATATAGCATCCTGGTGAGTGCAAGGCAAAGATGTAGCCATTAAGCTATCACACTGGGCCCAGCTCCACTTTCAATTGAGCTCCTTGCTAATGCAACTGAGAAAGCAGCAGAGGATGACCCAAGTGGCTGAATCTCTGCACCCCTGTGGGAGACTCAGAAGCAGCTCTGGGCTCCTTGTCCAGTCTGGTACAGCCCTGGCTGGTGTAGTCATTTTAGGAGTAAACTAGCAGAAGCGATATTTCTCCTTCTGTTTCTCCTCTCCCTTTCAGTAACCCTGCCTTTCAAATAAATAAATATTCAAAAATAGTTGCTTTAAACCATATTCAATTTATGATTCTAATTGTCAGGAAAAATATGAAAAAAATATGATGTTTTTTAAGATTTCTCCTCCTACCTTGGAGTCTGACCTTTAGAGTGGCAAACTCACCGTAAGTCGGAAATGGTCCTTGTGCTTCTGGTGAACTGCAGATGTAAAGTGCTGATCACTGGGCTGCGGAAGGCGATTTTCTTCATCCAAAATATCCAGGATTCCCACCAGCTTTGCTTCAATTAAATCTATGTGAAAAAATCAAGGTACTCACAATAGAGCAAAATAGTATTTTAAAGATACATAATCAGTTTTTTAAAGGATGGGTCAAAAAACAACATAACAATTCTAAGTATCCTCTCAAAAGTTACAGAAAGTAGATGGGTTTCTAATTCAAAAGTGACCATTTGTAATAAAATAACGTCACATATTTAACCTAAGTTTTAAGAGAATAAAAAATACAACTAATGCAATAATCATCCCATTTGTGAACTGGGGCAAGAGGCTAAGGAAGAAGAAATTTCCATTTTTCCAGATCGTATAGGTGATTGCTATAGTTTTTAATTTTTTTTCATTTATTTGAAAGACATAGAGAAAGAGCTAAAGAGAAATCAGCCATCTGTAAGCTCACTCCCCAATGGCTGTAACAGCAGGGACCACTCCAAACGAAAGTCAGAGGCCAAGAACTCCATCCTGGTCTCTCACATGAGTAGCAGATTACCATGCACTTGGTCCATCATCTGCTGCCTTCCCAGACACCTTAGTAGAGAGCTGGATCAGAAGCAGAGCCTCTGAGACCTAACTGGCACTCTGAGATAGGATGCTGCGTTGCAAGTAGTAGCTTAACTTGCTAAGCCATAAATGCTGGCTCTGACAACAATATTTCAAAATGAAGTAAAAGTACAGAAAGGTTTGCATGTATTGCTTCTTAATAATACTTTTAGGTACTGATTTAAATGCTTTCAGGGAAGATGTTTGCCAGTTTGAACACCTGCATCCCTGTTTCAACTCCTAGCTGCTTTATTTCTGATTCAGCTTTCTGCTAACATTTATCTTGAGAAGCGGCAGACAACAGCTCAAGTATTTGAGTCTCTGCCATGCATAGGGGAGATTTTGATTGAGTTCTGGGATCCTGACTTCAGCATGGCTCAGCACTGGCTGCTATGGGCATATAGGAAGTAAACCAGGAAATGAAAGAGGTCTCTAGCTCTCCTTGCTTTTCAAACAAAATGAAGATAAGTAAAATTTAAATGTATGTTGTCAAGCAAAACTTACTAGGAGTAACATTTTCATGCTCCTTCTATTTGCTGGTATTTCTGGCTTTTTCAAAATGACCATAAAAGGTAAACTACTTAAACATAGTATATAACAACTGCTAAGTGGAACAAACTATGGGACACTGAAATCTCTTGATCATAAATCAACAGTGTACTTGTATCAGTCAAAAATGCTTTTTCTGGGCAAGTGTGCTGGTGAAGGAGGGGTTTGCAAACTAAGTTATAAATGAGAATGTTCTACTGACACAGAAAGACATAAAGGTGGGTGGAAAGATAAACAGAAGAGGGAAAATTCCAGCCATCGTAGCAAAATACACAAAAGTACGGGGTGAAAAGGGAAATGGAGCATTAAGAGAATGTTGAGTGGACCAGGAAGAATTTGAAGGTATTTAAGCAATCCTATTAATGAAAACTGTTACATTACAGCATTATCATTACCATAATAATATGTTGAAATTTGGGCCCGGCATGGTGGCCTAGCAGCTAAAGTCCTCGCCTTGAAAGCCCCGGGATCCCATATGGGTGCCGGTTCTAATGCCAGCAGCTCCACTTCCCATCCAGCTCCCTGCTTGTGGCCTGGGAAAGCAGTAGAGGACAGCGCAAAGCCTTGGGACCCTGCACCTGCGTGGGAGACCTGGAAGAGGTTCCTGGTTCCTGGCATCGGGTGAGCTTAGCACCGGCCCGTTGCGGCTCACTTGGGGAGTGAAACATCGGATGGAAGATCTTCCTCTCTGTCTCTCCTCCTCTCTGTATATCCAGCTTTCCAATAATAATAAAATCTTTAAAATAATAATAATAATAATAATATGTTGCCACAATCTAGCATCTGAGTAATCGACTGGATTTTCAAACTGGGCTTTCAAACAAGCCTTCCCCAAGAGTCAATTTTAGGGGTGGGCTGGGGGGAAAATCTGAGAAGACAAAGAACTACCTGGAAAGATTTTCTACAGGAAAATCTTCTTCACATGTTAAAATAAACATGAAAGTGAAAATTACTCTGCTGCACAGCAGTACCTGGATATAACAAACAGAACTACTGAAGCCAGCCTGCAACCAGTCAGAGGGTGCTGCCCCGCAGACAGAACAGAACCAAGACCATCAGAAAAGCATCCTTGCCTGCAACCTGGCCTAGACAGGGACTTCACTGTAATGAGAAATCCTTTCTCTGCCTAAGCAACTGAGTTCCCTCTTAACTAATTCATATGTTTTGCATAGAAATATGCCCACCACAATAAATAGAAGAGACTTTAGAAAATCTTTCAACAAAGCAGAAATAGAACATGAATGCAGTATTAGAGAGATAATCCTCTCTCAAATACCAGTTTCAAATCCTATAACTAGTCATTTCAATCGCAGAGCACAGAAAAATCAATGTATTTCCCAAAGGCAATGTAAAAGTCTTACCTATACAGTCCTGATTATCCACATAATGCACTTCATTAACGCCTAAACCTTCTTTTTGATAGAGCTCTTGTTCCTATAAGCGAATGTCATAATCACAGAGAAATATCATGAAATATAAAATGGATTCAACAGTTTTTATTGTTTCTTATCATAACATTTACAATAGGACAAAAGTTTATATAAACTAACATAGTCCACAGTAGTTTTTCAAAGACAGAACAGATTTGGAATACATCCAGAAATAGCAATTAATGCAAACAGGCTCAAATATTTTTGCGCTGATATCATACATACAAGGTACATGCCATTTGGGAAAAATAAATGCAATTTGGAAAAATAATATATACATTAAAATCTCTACCTGTAAAAACTCTAGTATCTTATATAATTTTCATTGCTTGATAAGCTATACAACGAACTGAATATGCTCTGGATAGTTCAAATATTTCCTCACAAGGGATACACCAGCAAAGTTTTCTGACATTCTAAAATGTATTGTTGCTGGGTCTGTGAGCCACCTACACAGTGGGTGCTGGTTCCTTGAGGCCTGGGAACAGGGGTTCCGACGGTGGGTCCCAGGTCAAAAGTCCTGGGTCTTTGCCACACCTATGCAGTGGGTGCTGGTTCCTTGAGGCCTGGGAACAGGGGTTCCGAGGGTGGGTCCCAGGTCACCAGTCCTGGGTCTTTGCCACACCTATGCAGTGGGTGCCGGTTACTTGAGCCCTGGGCACAGGTGTTCTGGCACTGACGCCCAGGTAACCCCTGCAAGTCCCTGGCCCACCTGCATAGTGGGTGCTGGCACCATGAGCCCTGTGGGTGAGGACATCTGGTGGGACTTGGGTTCCCTGGCCCTGGTCCCTGGCCTACCTGAGCAGTGGTTTCCAGGTCCATCAGTCTTGGAGGGACAAGAATCTGGGGGGCCTTGGGTCGCCTGGCCCAGGTCTATGGGCCCGCCTGCACTGCAGGTGACGGGCCTGTAAGCCCTGTGGATGTGGGTCCAGTGGGGCTCAGGTCGCCTGGCTAGGATCCTTGGTCTACCTGAGAGAACTGGTCCTCCTCAATGGAAAAGACAAAGTAGTGGACATTGACCCAGATCCACATGGAGGATATGGCAGCCCACTGAGCCTGCAGGGGACATCTGTACCATCCCAGAGCGAGGAGGACAGAACATATGGACAACTACCCCAGCCAAACAATAACAGCAAATATCTGGGCGAATGGAGACTCTGAGGTCAACTATGACAGCCAATGAACATTGAAAGTGTTTTCTTATCCTTGGATCAGTGAGATCGACAAAATTTCAGAACTATCAAAACCAACTGGGCAGAACCCTCAGAGTGTACACTACATTGGAACCCTGGGTTGTTATGAGGCAGCCATTCTTCATCTCTTGGTACTAAGGCGGTTGGGAGATTGTGTATAGTTTCTACCTTATTCCCAACCAACTCCAAACCAGGAAGGAGAAATAAAAAATTTGGAAACAATGTTCACACCCACTTTTCCCTAACCCTTGATCCATCCCACTCTGATCAACTATGTTAACACTATCCAAAAAAAAAAAAAAAGTGTTGTTGATTTCACTGTAATCTGAGTTTGAAATTCTTGTTTATGTTACAGATGATAACAGTAAACATAAATCAAGGTACAATATCCTCTGCATAGTTTCTATTTCTAGAAAAAGGTTCCTGCTGGATTGGTGTGGAAGAGAATGGTTAGTACACATTAAATGAGAGGCGACACCCTAATTCTCACACTGTAATGTGGCCGAATAAAGCATTTTCAGAGAAACCAACTTACTTGTAAGTATTTGTTTTACCTATTTGTTTCTGTCAGAATTTATTTAACTCTACCATATAAGTAAAATGTTCAAAGGCCCAAACGTTATGGAAAGCCCACAAAGAGGAAGATATAGGGGTTGGAATCAAGGTACAGCAGGGTACCAGTTCTTATCCCAGCTGCTCCACTTTCAATACAGTTCCCTGCTAATCTGGGAAAAGCAGTGGAAGACAGCCCAAGTTTGAGCCCCTGCCACATACACAGGAGACCAGGATCAGGCTACTCTGGTTTGAGCTTGGCTGGTCCTGGCCACTGCAGCCATCTGGGGAGTGAACCAGAAGACAGAAGATCTCTGTCTGTCTATCTCTTAATTTCTCCAAGTAAATAAAGAAATCTTTTAAAACAAAACGAAATAACAAAAATATTGGAAATAGTTGGATATCGTGGCACAGTGAGTAAAGACACCACCTAGCATCCTTACATCTCATATAAGAGCGGCTAGAATTAAGCCCTACCCCTATTTCTGATCCCGATTCCTGCTAACACACACCCAAGGAAGTAGCATGTGATGGCTCAAGCGATGAGTCCCTGCCACTCCTATGGGAGATCCAGGTAAAGTTCTAAGCTCCTGGCTTCAGCCTTGCCCAGTACTCTGTTGCAAGCATTTGTGGAAATAGAAAATTTGTGCAATAGAAGATCTAGTTATCTCTAGCCTTGACCTTCTCTCTCAAACAAACAAAAAATTAAAAATCTTACAAATGTGAAAAGATAGATGGGATGGCGACAATAGGAAGCATTACACTACCAGTCAGATATAGTGGAGGACAGGATTTAGAAAGCCGCAGCAACAACATGAAGAAAAATACACTACTGTAGGCCAGAGGTCAGGAAGGGGGTGCTGAGAAGTGGTTACTGGTTTCTTCATCTTCAAAATACAGGACTGGACTAGCAATCCCCTTTAACTCTGCCTTCACTTAGTAAAGTATCTCTCAAATAATAAAAAGGAAGAAAAGTCAAAGATTCTGGAAGAAAAATCAAGGATTCTGGAAAAAAAGATTGAGAATTCATGGCAAAAAACACTGAACCAGATCAGAAATCAATTGATCCAAAACTCCCTTTATTTATTCTTCATTCAAGAATTACAAAATAACTTTGCTAGACATGATATTGTGAGTGTACACCATGCCAAAAATTATTTAAATTAAGTAGTGGTAGAATATTCCTTTTCAGAACAGAAATGGTTGGTCAGCTAAATGCACACAATGTACACAAGATTGGCCATCCAAGGTAGGAAGGCAGGGAGAGTACTGCCTGAGTATATTCCAGGCCACTTGCTCCACACAATCTCAGAAAGGACAAAAGCAGGCAACCAGTGGGCAGAAGGAGAGGCTTAGAAGAATGGAAGGAGTTGCCTGGATCAAGAATGAAAGCACAAAGTCTTGTGTAGCAGCAGAAATAGAGATGACAGAATCAGAGAAAGAAGTAAGCAGAACCTCCAGCCTAACAGGTGACTAATGACAAACAGCAATGCTCACGTCTGAAGGGGTGTCTGGTAGAGCTTGTATTGGCCACTGCGCTTCAGCTGAACTATGCATCTGCTGGACTCCACTAATTTCTCCCCCTCAAGATAACTGCAGCATGTCGCTTTAAAATACCTGAATGCAGATATTAAATTTAAATTATAATAGCAATTACCTCCTTCAGAATCCTTTCATTAAAAAACTGCTGAAGTTTTTCATTGCAATAGTTGATGCAAAATTGCTCAAAACTGTTATGCTCAAAGTACTCTGAAAACATAAAACCAAAACCAGGGTTATTATCACATCAACTCCATATAAATTTATCTTCGAATTACATGCTACAGCTACCCATGGCTAAATTTAAAACCAGGTTTAAGAAAATACATATTATTGGCATATATTTAAATTTTATAAAACACATTAAAATCCCTGCTCCAACTGACCAAAAAAGATGCCTTTCTTGTGATGTAAATGTTTTGTAATAAAACACATTGAAACATAAGCCATTTGTAACAGTTCTTTTTTTAGGGAGACATTGAAGCTATCTTACTTCAGGCACACAAATGATTACAGATGCAAATCCTTTAGATTTTTTCTACATAATCTGTAAAATTACTTATAAAAATGCTATAGATACTGACTCATTTTGAAAATTAGCAGATCATCTAAGACTCTTGCAGCTCTAAAATTTTATGATTCCGTATAGGCATGCATCAAGCTACACCCAGTATAGACCAGGAAGCAAATGTCTAAAATATCATGAAACCTGCACTTAGTAACAGGTGCTTCTCTACCTCTGGACAAAACAATGACTTATGATACATTTTAAAATATGTATCATGTGAGCAATAAGCCGTCACTCCTCCCAAAATGTCAACATCCATAGCTTACATTGACAAAAGCAAATGATACCACAGCTTCCTATCAATTTTACTTGAAGATGTTTACAACATACTCATTCCAAACAAAGCAGTGTTCTCGTGGTGGTGACTCATTTCAATTCTAAACAGCTCTATAGTTGTCCTCAATTACTTACCATGATACATCATTCATCAGATGAAAAATGAATTACCAAGATTTATGTCTTGACAATTAACAATAGTGAGAATTCTGACACATAATAATGAAGTTGGCCTTCAGGTTTTATCAACGTAGAGCCAGCTCTAAGTAGTAGAGAATGGTTTTTAAAGACTACATTTATTGTTTATTCATTTGGTGGCTTCATCTCTGTACTGGCAACACTCATGAATTTCCCTTTCTTCCACTATATTTACTTAACAGGATAGCTACCTCCTTCATCATAACTTAACCATGTTTCAATTTTAGTATGAACATGACTACAATCAGTACATGAGTCTCTGTCACTTTTATAAAGCATCAGATTCCTTTAAATTATACTATGAAACACAGATTTGGACATGTTATATTTAAAAATATATAAGTAGGATGCAATTCAAGGGACAAACTTAAAAAAGCAATTTTAGCATTTGTGAAAAAATATCAAACAAATACAAACTCAGGAAAGAAGCTACACTTACCAAAACCTGCAATATCCAAGACTCCAATAAAATAAGATGATGCTTCAAAGGGAAAACACTGATTTACTCTGTTGACTACGTGGTCAAACAGATGGCTGTAAACAGTCTTGGCCAAGGCATCGCGAGCACTGTTCGCCTGCTCCACTTTCAGGGGTACCCTATTCAAAACAAAAACAAACTGCACTGGAGAAAATTCTTTAGGTTAATATTTTGCAAAACTGATTCCTGATACCAAAGGCTATACATGCTTGAATATATTTACTGCGCAGAACAAAGTAATTACTGAGAGTTATTCACAAATAGGTAGAGATAAATGAGGCCAGGCAGAAAACTACAAGAGAAAAACTGAAAGAATTATCCAAAACTACATGGAAAGGCTATTTCTGAGTAAAAAAGAATGTCAGGCCTTGAAAAATCCTTTTAACCTTAATTTACCCTTCAGGTTGAACATGTAAACAACTGTTCAGAGGAATAATTTGACTTTCTTAAATGCAAAGGAAAGAAAATTGAATTGAGGATAACTTTGAAGTTCTGTAGCTTATTTATATGTTTTAAAAATGTTTACAGAAAAACTGCAATATTATTTCAACCCCAAACAGCCTGTATCTCATGCAATAAGATATTGTGGTGTAACCAATGAATGAACAATCAATGTGAGTCAGACTGCTTATGATCTACATCAAAGAATTGTAAAACCTAATATACTTTTAAGACCCTAAGCTACTCGGAAATGGGGCAGGAGAGCAGAGAAATCTTCCATCTCCTTAGAATGTGTGAGGAAGACGGGAAGTATAACCTATCAGGAACATAACAGGTAACTCACAGACAACCGACTCAAATCAGCATTAGACAACAGTAAAACTACAAAGACAAACAGGGGGAATCAAGAGTGATCCTGACAACCTCTTAACAGGAGGTCATATGCACAGAGCAGGGGGACACCCCAGAGTGGAACAGGTGCACAGGAGGAGGCTTGTATCCCAACCCTGAAGACTCCTGGATCCTCACCAAGGACTATCAGTACGGGCACCAAGGACTACATCCCAACTGCCAAAGAGACCACGGGGACTTGGAGTGCCTTTGGAGGCCGAGAACTCTGAGGTCACCCACCCCCGTTTGGATCTACCACATAAGATGGAAGAAGCCCAAATCCTTCCTCACAGGATCCAAGGAATAACAGCCAGGAGCCCTGAGCAGGTTAGAAACAGAAGAACAGTAAACTTTCTTTGGGACTAGGAGAGGAGCTTTCTCTGGTCCTTACTTAGATCCAACTTTGGATCCCCATCGTCTCTAGCAATGGCCATCAGGGTCGCTCCGGAGCACCCCCCCACACACACACACACAAAACAAACAAACAAACAAAATTAGAATAGATAGAGAACAACAAGGAAAGCTTAGAACCAAACAGGAAATGGTCAGCGGGGATTCACATATACCTTACTAGGTAGCACACAAAGATTAGTTACTCCTCACCATGGTATTGAAGCTTTCTCTGCACACCCCTCCTAAAACTGTTCTGCACCTCAATTGTTGACATATGCCTTGTTAGAGTTATAAGCCAGTTTAGACTATCCTAAAATCTGCCAAGTTCAGCAAAATTATGCTTCAACACTATAAACTGCTAAATACTAAAATGAAAATAGACATGAGACAGCTGAATAGTACCCTATAGCCATTTTAAGGTGGATAGCAGCCGGTTCTGTGTATAAACTAAAATTGAAATGTCAATGAAGTAGTCATAGGATGTGGTTAAGAATCTGCATTTTTTAACATATTGGTTACTCAATTCTATGTCAAGTAATTCCATAATGTTGTAGATTGCTGTTGATGTTGTGCTGGGGCTTTTAATTGATCGGAATGATACTCTGCCAGCTCTACTTTCAGACCAGAGATGGTCTCCCCAAGATACCATTGAATTTATCTGGACAATAAGATGCTGGACTCTATGCTTGGTATATGTTTGCAAAGAAAGAATCTTGACTGAATTGGAACTGTAATACTGCAACAAGGTGGATGAATCCACCATGGGGGGAGGGTAAAGGGAAGGGTTGGGGGAATCCCAGAGCCTATGAAACTGTGTCACATAATGCAATGTAATTAATTTTAAAAAATGTTTACAGGAGTGTTCAACATTACTACTTAATATTTAACTTTAAGTAACTACATGGCAAAAGAGTATTACATGTTGCAGATGTAAGCACACAGTCACTGTCTTCAATATAATTATACTTTGATGAAAAAGTCAAGCATAAAAGAAAATTTCCAAACACCTGCTAAATGCCATCATATTGATAAGCATTAGGATCAAAACAAATGAAATTAAATTAAACTTCAAACTTATCTTAGAAGTCCTTCACTATATGATTTTCCAACTTACATGAATGGGTTTTTAGATAAAGCTAATACAAATTGATCATTTAGGGAAAAAATAAGCAGGGATTTCCATTTTAGACTCCCTATATTTTTGCAGTACCCTCCTTCTTCAGCAGAACCTTACCTTAAAGTAAATTTTATGTTGACATTGCATACACACAACACATGAAGGAACCACTTTGGAACAAATGAGAAATGTAGAAACAGAGGAAATGATACCAGATGAATACCCACATCTGTCCTCGGGTCCTATTTAGGTCCCTAAAGATACCTCTGCAGAACCAAGCAATTGTAGGGTGATGTTCTGCAAACTACTTGAATTAAGCTGGCAAAGAATCAGAATAAATGCACCTTGTCAACATTTCCAAAAGTGGAAGAGGGAAGTAGTGAATATTCTGAGTGGCTAAAGCTTTAAAAAAATAAAAATCAGATGTGGAGACAAAGTGCAGCACATCTCTCTGCATCCAGACCAAAGATGGACTCGCAGTGAAACAGTTGCAAATATCCTGATAGTAGGATGCTGGACTCTCCAACATTGTCCATGCCTACAATGTCGGAAAACACTTCAATAGCGGCAAGATGCACTTATGACTGTTCATGAAAAACCACCCATTGTAAAACTAGAGGGGAAACCAATGGTCAGGGGGTGGGGATCTGGTGAGGGTGACAGGAAATTCCAGAGCCTATGGAACTGTTTCATAAAACAATCATAAAGAAAAATAATCATTATTGGGCTCAGCACAGTAGCCTAGTGGCTAAATTCCTTGCTTTGCATACACTGGCATCCCATAGGGGCACCAGTTCATGCTCAAGCTGCTTCACTTCCTATCCAGATCCCTGCCTGTGGCCTAGGAAAACAGTCGAGGATGGCACAGAGTCTTGGGGCCCTGCACTCACATGGGAGACGCAGAAAAAGGTCCTGGCTCCTGCTTCAGATTGGCTGAGCTCCTGCAGATACAGCCACTTGGGGAGTGAGCCAGTGAACAATGGAAGATCTTTCTGTCTCACCTCCTCTCCGTAAATCTGATTTCTCCAAAAATAAATAAATAAATCTTTAAAAAAATCATTATTGTTACATTTTGTTGAAAAGCAAAACCTTTATTATTTAAAGGAAGAGTAACAGAGAGGAGAGGAAGCAAGAGAGTAAAATAAGGGGAGGGGAGCAGGGATGGAGGAAGAGAGAAAAGGGGGGGGGAGAGAGATCTTCAGTCTGCAGGTTCGTTCTCCAAATGCCCTCATCAGTTAGAACTCGGCACAAGAGGTCAGGCACCAAAAATCCTATCTGGGTCTCCCTCAGGAACAGCAGGGACTCAAGCACTCAAGCCTTCACCATTGCCTTCCCAGGTTATCAGCAGGAATCTGGGCCAGAAGCTGCATAGCCAGAACTGGAACTAGTTCCCAGAGTGATACCAAAGGGATATGGGATGTGGGCATTCCAAGAGATGGTTTATCCCACTGCACGGCAGTATCTGCACCAACGGAAGTTCTTCACGTCACTAGAGCTCATTGGTGCTTCATTTAGCAAGATCAGAAGGATCTGATTTTTTCCTTCACAAATCAAGATCTTACAGTACCTCAGAATATTATGCCTGAATATCAATTTTATCCTACAGTATCAAAAGCAAAAGTGCATAAAAGATAAGATATTGAACCAAAAATGTACACAGACCCAGCTACCATCTAGAAATTTTTTGGTCATTTGTTTAAAAATTTTTTTTTGACCAGGCCCTTTTTTTCTTATCATTTGCATTTTCTCTAAATGAAAAATTTTGAGGAAATGAAATTTTATTTCACAAGTTATTTTTCTAAAGTGAGTGCATTTGTAAAAGTTGTAGTACATACCATTTGCATGGAAAATCATCTTAAAGCAAAATGACCCACTGCCTAAAACATCCTGATGGTGATGTGCATGATCAAGTCATATTTTCAGTTCTTCAAAACTAATGCTTTAATTTGATGGATTCTAAATCTGTGCCACACACAGGATCTCCAAGGAGCCGCAGGGCAAGAGCAACAATGCACATTCCCATTGATCTGCACATAGCTTATGGCAGTGATATACACAGAATTCTGACCAAGCACAAATTATACAGAATGAGGAAAAGGTCTGATGTGTAAAGATCAACTACGAATCTCAGCATTCTCATAAAAGGTTTTTTACTGATAAACTGCAAGGCAGGATTTCTGCAGAATAACAAATCAAGGAACTTACTTTATAACTGTTCCTTTGGTGCCCCCTGCTGTTGTTAGCATGACTCTTGTAGTTAAACTTACACGAAGATCATCTTGGTCCAAACCCAGTAATTCGGCACAATATTCCAATGACTGAGTAGATTTATTCTTTAGATTACAACCACCTAATGAAGATAAGATTTTAATATGAACTTAATAAACATTCTACAAATTAGTTTTAAATATTTCTTAAAATTGTATTTCCTTCATATAAAACTGAAACAGGCAAGGCTTGTTTCTAACTCTGAAATCATCTCACTTCTTCACCGCTCATACTGTCAAGATCAACTGCACATCTTCCCTCAAGGCAGCTGGTGGTTATAAGCCTTTAGACCATCAAGCCTAACCTGTCACCACTTCATTTTGTATGATCCAGAAAGTGAAACAGATTAACGATGCACTATAATAGTTCCTATTAAATTTCTAGAGAAATATATCATATCATTAACATTCACAGCTACATGCGAATAGTCATTTTCATACAAATGTTGAAAAGCACTCTATTTGGTTAGTTTGGATGTGTAATCCTGTCAGTGTAAACATGTACACAATGTTGCTTGGAGACAGTAAGGGAGTAAGAGCCAACCGATGTTAATTATACATCGAATCCGTTGATTCCTATTTATAAATTATTTCTTACAATATTTATATAAAAAGACTCCTTTAGTCTCTGGGCTTGGCTGGCCCTACCTGTCACGTGACCCAGCCATTGAACATTTTATTAATTATTTCACCTTGAACAAGTTACTAATTATTTCTGTGCTGGGAATCCTCACCCATAGAACAAGACAATAAAAGGAAAAATTCAACTAGATTTTATCAAAATCAAGAATTTCTGTATTTCAAATAACACTATCCAAACAAAGGTAAATGATAATCCACACAATGGGAGAGAAGATTTCCAAGTTACTTATAAGGGACTTACATCCAAAATGTATAAAAGACTCTGGCAACTTATTAGTAAGACGTCAACTCAATAAATAGGCAAATACTATAAATTCTCAAAAAAAACATAAACACATACTCAACACCTGAGCTATCAGAAAAAAATGCAAATGAAAATCACTTTATGCCCACCATAATATCTACAATCAAACAGACAATGCTGGTGATAAAACAGAGAAACTGTTAATGGAAAAGCAAAATCGGGAAGCTACTTTGAGAAACAGTCTTGACAGTTTCTCAAAAGGTTAAAAAGTTACCATAAAACAGCAATTCCTCTCCTAGACACATTCATTACTGAAGAACAATGAAAATATACATCCAAACAAATATGTGCACACACCTTATTAGCAGAACTATCCATCCTAACTAAAAATATGCAAACAACTTACATAGACAGCAACTAACAAAACAGAAACAAAATGCAGTTTCACCCATACCATGAAATACGCTCAGCAATAAGAAGTAAAGTAGCTCTACATTAAATTTAGGCCAAAGAAGCCAGTCACAAAACACAAACACATTATAGAATTCTGTTTTATGAAATTCCCAGAATAGACACAGCAGATCCAAGGCTGCTTAAGGGTCACATAAGTGGATAATGTGAAGTGACTGCTAGTAAGATTTCTTTCTGGGGGAATAAAAATGTTCTAGAACTATGGTGATGGTAGCACAACTCTGGAAGACTGAATTGCACTAGTAAACTGTGCATTTCAAGTGGGTGGATCAAACAGCATATTAATAATATCTTAATAAACTATTATTTCCCCCCCCCAAAAAAAGAAAAGAAAGACAGGAATACTTTACATTACAGGGCCAATGCTGTGCTACACTGGCTTAAGCCACCACCTGCAATGCCAGTATCCCATACTGGAGTACAGGGCTCTATTCCATGTGGGAATACAGGGCTGAGTTCCTGCAGGTCCACATCATATCCAGCTCCCTGCTAATGCACTGGGAGATCAGCATTAAAACAGCCCAGGTGCTCTGGCCCCTGCGACCCATGTGGGAGACCCAGACAGACTTCCTGGCTCCTGGCTTCAGCTTAGCCCAGTTCAGGTACATGGAAAATCTGTCTTTCCCTCTTTCTTATTCTGTTTTTCAAATGAACACTATTGATCAAGAAAAAAGAATGAATGAATGAAAGAGAAAACAAAAGATGAAAGGGGAAAAACAGAAAACAAAACAAAGAGGGGGGCTGGTGTTGTGACACAGTGAGTAAAGCTGCTGCCAGATGTCAGCATCCACATGAATGCTGGCTTGTGTCCCGGTCACTTCACTTCTGATCCAGCTCCTTGATAATGGCCTACAAAAAGCAACATAAAATGGCCCAGGTGTTTGGACCCCTGCCATCCACATGGCAGACATGGATGAAACTCCCTCTCACTTTTTAATTCTGACTCTAAAATAGATAAATCTTTAAAAAATAAAAGAGAATATATTAAAAGTAAGTTTACTCATGTCTTGATTCTACAAAACTATGTGCTCTATTATAATAAACATGTCATATAACTCAAAACAGATCATAGTAATTTATTAATTCATTTAAAGATTTCTTTTACTATATGGAAGTTCCTTACATATTTCTACAAATCATACGAAAAGTTAAGATTTAAAAGTTATTTTTAAGGTCTTAAAAAGGTAAAATGTTGGGCCCAACATGGTAGCCTACTGGCAAAGGTTTTCACCTTGCATGTGCTGGGATGCTATATGTGTATCAGTTTGTGTCCCAACTGTTGCACTTTCCATCCAGCTCCTGTATGTGGCCTGGGAAAGCAGTCAAGAATGGCCCAAAATGTTGGGACCCTGCACCCGCGTGGGAGACCTAGAAGAGGCTCCAGGCTCCTGGTTTCAGATCAGCTCAGCTCCAACTGAGTGACCCAGCAGATGGAAGATAAATCTGCCTTTCAAATAAATAAATCTTAAAATTATATATTACAAAACAGCAAATCTTTCATGTCATTACCTTTCCAAAAAAAAAACAAATTCATTTTTAAAATCTGTGACAACATATTTTCATGTGTGAAATTTTTAAAATAGGGAGCCCTAATTGGTAGTTTCTGCATGTCTACCAGGCCAAATTATTTTCTTATGACCGAGTCATAAAAAAAAACTTGTTGAATAAACCTGCCCACAAAATAATCACAAAAACAACAGGTTTCCTTCAGATGTTTAGGACATACCAAAATTAAGCTCTTCAGGGGAAAAAAACTCTTCTAATTTTCTAAAAAATTATTTTAATTTATAGAACAAATCATTGAAAACATGATAAAATCTTATCTATTGAAGTTTTTAGGATTTACTTCTTTTTATTGGAAAGTCAGATATACAGAGAGGAGCAGAGACAGAGAGGAAGAGCTTCCATCCGTTGATTCACTCCCCAAGCGGCTGCATGGCCAGAGCTAAACTAATCTGAAGCCAGCAACCACAAGCTTATTCCAGGTCTCCTACATGGGTGCAGGGTCCCAAGACTTTGGGCCGTCCTTGACTGCTTTCCCAGGCCACAAGCAGGGAGCTGGATGGGAGGCAGGGCCACTGGGATTAGAACGAGCAACCATACCGGATCCAGGTGTATGCAAGGTGAGGACTTCAGCCACTAAGCTATCACACCAGGACCCTAAAGAAATTTTTAAGGACTTTCTGGGGTATTTGAAAGGTACAGTTGCACACAGAGGGAGAGGGGCAGAAAGGAGCAGAGGATGATGAAGAAAATATTTTTCCACTGCTTCACTCTGCAGGCAACCATACAGGCCAGGGCTGGGCCAGGCGAAAGCCAGGAGCTGGTAACTTCACTCAGGTAAGATGCTGAGATCACATGCAGCAGGACAACCCACTACACCACAGTGCTAGCACCATAAAAGCTGAAGTTTATTAATACTCATGATCCACTGCCTTACTCCAGCTACTCTACTTTCTGCTCATTTTCCCATCAACAAAAGAAATTTTGCCCAGAAAAATAACAGAATGCAAATACACACCTTGTATCCTTTGATCATTTGTTGTCCAACAAACTGAATCACAAAACACTTCTCTGTACATCTGCAAGCTCTCTGTATATCTCTATATACTGATGTTGATATATCGATATCAATATAGATATAGATATAGAACACTTCTCTGTACATCTGCAAGCTCTCTGTATATCTCTATATATCAATGTTGATATATCGATATCAATATAGATATAGATATAGAACACTTCTCTGTATATCTGCAAGCTCTGGCAGTAATGAAAAGTGTGCCATTTATCACTTCTAGCAGTACCAAAGTGGACATCAATTCCTCTGCATGTATGATCATCTTTGTGTATGTTATTTAGGAATTGCCATATGTTCCCTTGTGCCAAATGAAACATATGCTAACATTCAATTACATCTTCAATGTAAATTTTTCCCAATCCCTGCAAAAAATGAATAAAACTCTTTATGTACATTAAAAACACACCTAATTTTGCCTGAATGTTTTCCATTTTAAACTGAAACCTACATGCCTATTTTCCTTATTCATATAAAACACTTAAGAGTGATCACTACGAGCAAGGAACAGATATCAATTCCTCCTCATACACGTGGGGTATGGACTTGACCTCCACTCGCAGTGAGCAACCTGAGTCATGGAAATGTTCAGTTCCCTGCCCAATGTCACAGGGCAGGGAGTACACGCAACAGCCTGAGCTCTCACCCACCATGACACGGCCTCACACACCACTAACCTCACGGCAACACAGGATATTCCAGCTAAAAGTCTCAAAGACTGTCTTAGTTTATTCATTCAAATATCACAGGGTTTGGTGGAGTGGAAACAAGGAGAGACAGTTAACTATCCAAGCTCCTGAGTTAGATAAGCGTAGAACTCGGGTCTTGCAGCAATAACCTCATTAGTAACTATGTAAGTCACCTAACTACTGCTTAGGTTTTGCTTAGGTCATAGGAAAATAATATTTCTACTTCCAAAGATTCATAATAAAATACAGAACATGATGGGTGTTGCACAGAACTGACACATGTTCTTTATTTCTTCTTTTTTTGATGTTTTTTCCTTTCTCCTGTGCCCCTTCTTGATATGCACACTACTGAAGTTTAAGGATTTCCTTACACATGACACATTTTACAAATGAAGAATCCAAGTGTCAGAATGCCTCAAGAATCTGATATGAAAGTCTATATTAGCTACTATATTAACTGTGTTTTAGGATTCTCCAAACTCCTCATTAGCAAAAGACTCTAAAATAGTTTTAAAGCTAGGGTCCACAATATTTTTTACTCTACGATCGCAGAGTAAATGTTAGGCTCTGCAGGACATCCCGTCTATGTCTCAACTACTCAACTCTGTGCCTACAGCTGCCACAGACAACACAGAAGTGAATAGGAATGGCTGTGGGCCAAAGCTTACCCACAGGCCATAGCTGGCCAATCCTTGCACTCAGGTATCAAATTTGGACTTACACAACTGCTTTTGTAGAGACTAAAACAGAGAGCAACTGTTACACAGACAGTTAATAGAACTGACAAGTGGCTATCATCAGGCATTTAAATATTCCCTGTAAAAATGCATAAAAATTAAGTTTCTAACTAACTTCCTTTTGTTGCTAATAAAGTATACAGGCTTTTGTTTACTAAACTGCTAATTCACTTATCCAAGTTTAAGTAAATAGGTAAAAAAAAACTTACAGATACATTAACAGACAATGAGGGGAATTAATCTAACTCTCCTACTGGATCACTTATTCTGTAGTCCCACCACAAACATAAGTAATCAAGATCTAAATATCATAATTGAATTAAGATAGGAATATCATACCTATTTCCTGGAAGTGGAGACTGTGCAGAAATTAGGTAATACATATGGTTACTAATGCAACTGAAAACGTGAGAACTGGAATCCACCCGTGTCTGATATTAACCCAAGAGTGTGTGATAAATGCTCCTCATTATCTATTAGTCAGTGAACTCCGGAAAATGTAACAAAATATGACCTTGGTAGTCAAAAGCACTTATTCTTCAAAAATGAGACTCCGTATCACTATCAGTGGTTTGTTAAAAACAGAGTTCACAATGGCTGATAATTGAGCTTTCCTCATTTTTGAGATAGATGATGTAACTCAGTATATTTAAGAAATTTCCAGAAAAGTTACTGAACTTGCATATAAATAGATCAATTGTCACATAAACAAAAAATAACAATTCTATTTAATTTTATTATTCTTTTAAAAAAAATCCCAAACCTGAAGTGCTGCCAGCTTCCTCAAAATCAATATTTCCCAGGTGCAGGACACCAGCAACTACTCGAAACAAATCAAGCTTTTCTTCATCATCCAAACCAATCTTCTTCATGGCTGTGCACATTCTGATAAAATCTCCATGGTCATCTAACAGAGGATCTTTCAAAGAACCTGCCTTAAGATACTATGACACAGGAAGACATTATCAACCAATCTTTAAATGATTTAAATGGACTACAACTACAACACCAGGTCTATTAATGCACTACCTAGCATGCAAAAATAGAATTTGTCTTGGGAAAAACTTTAGTATTATAACACATTTAAAAACTTGAATATCTAGGTTAAATACGTGTTCACAGGTGTGCTTATGAATCTGCAATTATAGAATCAAACTATAATTTTGACTCTAAATACTTAAAAGTGCTAGGATATTAAAGACACAAGCTAGATAAAAAAAGAAGGGAATATTGGAATGAATCAACACCTACAGACCAGAAAGAACTGGGAGAAATGTAGATGCTAATCATCTCACAAGGTATTACCATAACATTGCACATTTCTGTGTTGAACATGTATACACAATTTTTACTTGTCAATTAAAAATAAATAAAGCAAAACAGATAAAAACTTAAAAACTTAAACCTAACAACTAGCATGGCGCTCCTTTAAGCTAACTGCCATCAACTGCAGCAATATTAATACACTAAATTTACCCAGTAAATACTGGGTAGGCTGATATAATATTTGTGGACAAAGAATTTTTTAACCTTTCTTTATAAGCATATATGAGGGAAAGTCTATTTGTAATCATTGTGCCTACTTTAAGAATTTATTCAACAACTTTAAACATTTCAGAATAAAGAAAAAAAGTTTGCTTTCATAAATGACTTGCATCTAAGGTATGCATTTGTTAGAAAGTAATAAGTCCAGAAAAAGGAAAGAAGAAAATCAGGCCTACAGAAACTATAAGAAGAATCACACAATTAACTGGATGCAGAAAAAAACTGGAAGAAAAAAAAAAACTGAAACTAGGAATTTTCCAGAAAAATAAACCCTAGGTAACATAATGGCAGAATTCATTGGCATTACAGATGCTTCTAGGTGATAGTTGTTTTCTTCCCAAATGGTTTCTGAAAAAAAGCTGAATTTCCCCCTCCCCCCACAAATCCTTATTCAATTATGCATATATGAAATTTCTGGAAAATGTCTAGATAACCAAGTTAAATTTCATTCTTAAAAGCAAATGAAACAATCACAAGCAACCAAAATTAACAGAAAACATACATGCAGAATTTTCAGTCATGGATTTGAATGTTCACCTCATTTTAAAATTATCTCAGGTATAGTCTTCATTAATATATTTGGTACATGCCAGACTAAAAATCCTACATTCACCTAAAGATTACACACAACTTAAAGACACTCTAATGAATTGGGCAAAGTATTAATTAGTCAAAATGGTCACCTCATCCTCCTGATAAAGAAGACAGAAAAAGTAATGTAAACACATTAGTTCACAGTTCACCTAGATTAACACACATTTCTCTTTCTCTCAACAATACGAATGACGACTTTCGGTAAAGAACACTGACTTAGAATGGCAGAGTGCCCTTTCCTCTTCAGAGAGTGCACTCCACACTTCAGAATGTAAACTCCACTTGCATTTCATTCTCTCTGCTCAGCTTATTCTTAGGAATCACACTCATACCCTTTTGTTCCCTTTGTGACAGCTGCAATGTCCCACTAGCAAACGTCTCCATCATCTTAATGAAGACTCCACGCTCAATGTTTTAATGATGGTATCTAAAAATAGTCTTTTCAAGACAAGACACCACAGTAAATACTAACGTTGCCTCTCAGAATGCCAACCATGGCTATAACATGAAGCTTATGATGCAAAATTCAAACATCTGTCTTCAACAAAATGTCAAATTAAACAAAAATTGGCTGCAGATTCATCTGCTTAGAATTTGAAGTGGAACATTTTATTTGCTTTTTATTCTTTTATATTAATATATAAAGATACAATTCACCTATCTATTTCAAAATCAAAAATAGCCAATCAAAAATGCAAGAAAATGAAAACTATGACAAATTACAATAAAACATATTATATTAAATACTCAATAAATATATTTTTAAAACTTTTAGAACTCAATATGAACTAGTACCCATATGAGTTAAGAATTTCAGATTCAGGGTTTAATACTCTTAAAATGGTACTTCATGAGTTTACTACTTATATCCATTCACTCTTTTTTTTTATTACATTCATTTTATGACACAGTTTATATCCAATCACTCTTAAAATAATATAACTTACTGAAAAAAATATACAAAGCTTTCACAAACCATTACAGAAGTGTAATATTCCAAAGAAAAATTCAAACATCAAATACAAGTGACCACTAAGTACCTACATCAAAGTTTACTTCACCCTAGGAATAGACAACAAATTTAAAAAGGACATATTTTGAACTTGACCAGAGAGGGGTAACATGAGAATAAATTTCAGAAATGTTAGCTGATTTCCTTTGTAACAGGAAAAAGAACAAAAGGAGAGTAGTATATTCAGAATCAACTGCAAATGACTAGAACCTCTTGCTTCTGTACTACCAGGAGCAATATGAACTGTTACACTGAGAGGCACGGATGAGTATTTAGATCATTTAAAGTAAGTAATCTTACTTGTGCCACAAAATAAAAATTTTATCTTTCAGCATGATTTTTTTTTGCACTGAAAATTGTGATTTAGAAAAAGTCTATCATACCTCAGGACTCTTGCGATTCTGTAAAATCTGCTTGTCTGTTTCTTTGTTAGCAAAGTATCTGGTACAGCCTCTGTTTAAATACTACGACAAAGAAATTAAAGACAAAGTTAACATATGATTCACGGAGGAAATACAGGACAAATCATAACTTATCAAGCAGGATTAATGTTAAGACTTTCTTACTCATCCTGAGTATCATTTGATCCAAGAGTAGGGAAAGTCCAGCCCAAGGGCAGCCGAGGCCTAAGAAATCACCTGACCGGCTCTGCCAGGGCAGCAATGGAGACGGGAGGGAGGGGAAGGTTTGCAATGTACTAGATCTACAGTCAGATAATTTTTTTTCAAAGATTTATTTATTTTCATTGGAAAGGCAGATACACAGAGAGAAGGAGATACAGAAAGAGAGAGAGATCTTCCATCAGCTTGTTCATTCCCCAAATGAATGGCCATAGCTAAGCCAATCCAAAGCCAGGAGCCAGAAACTTTTTCCTGGTCTCCCATGCAGGTGCAGGGTCCTAAAGCTTGGGACCATTCTTTACTACTTTTCCAGGCCACAAGCAAGGAGCTGGATGGGAAGTGGAACAGCCAGGATATAAACCACTGCCCACACGGGATACCAGCGGAAACAAGAGCAGGATTTAGCCAGTAGGCTATTGCACCGGGCCCAGCAGGCTAATTTTTAAGCTGTCAATTTTATAGGGTTCATCAATGATGTTATAAAAAATCCAAACAGTCCTTGGCAGAAAAAAAATTTTTAAAAGGTCATTCATCCTGTCTCAGTAAAATAAGTATTTTTATTCCAACTTCCAGGGCTAAGTAATAAAAACCCTAGGTCAAACAAAATCATTAACCAAAGCACTAATATATTTTCCCATTTTTAAAGAGTAGGAATTTTACATATCAGTGTCAAGTAGATTATTTTAAATATCTGTTTCTACTGCAGACAATAACAAAAATCGACTTCTGACTAAAGAACCACATATAGTAGCACATTAAATAATTAAAGAACCACATGTAGTAGCAGTTTAATATTTTAAATTCTGCATAATTAATAATTGTCTAATTTTCTGATTTTAGACTTAGCTCTTCAAAACATATCTTTCATATTTACTAACAATTGAAAGTGACTATATACTAATCACAATTGTTTGTTTCAAAAAATGTCAGCTTTCTCATCTGAAAATGTTTCCCAAATCAATTTAAAAACTGCCTTCAAGACATGGAACAAAGGAAGCATTTGAAAAGGGAAAACAGGTTGAATATCCTTAACCCAAAAACCCAAAACCCAAAGTGCTTCAAAATCTAAGACTTTCTGAATTCCAACAAGATACTCAGCACATTGCAGATGTTGTAGTATTCCAGATTCAAATTTTCAAATTAAGAATTTTTGCAGAGTAGTGTATGTAAACATTGCACAATCGGAAAAACGCTGAAATCTAAAACCAGTTCTGGTCGTAAGAAGCATTTTGGATAAAATATACCCACCCTATAATGTACTAATCTCAAACAGATTCTATTATCCACAACTTATGACGGGGCCAGGAAGGATGTACACAGAGATCAAGATAGAACATTTTGTTATCTATGCCTCTCTTAAATCAGGTCACTCTGTTTTCATCGGATCGTGGCAGGAATTCCAACATTAAACAAACCACATGTATATAAAGAAAAGCTGTAGGGGCTATTTTGCAGGAAAGGAAATCATTCCTCCCAATTCATTCTACAAAGGCAGGAAGTTCTCTGAGCTGATCCGTTTCAGCAGTTGCCTGTCCCTCTGCCAGGAAAGAGTGTACATTCTGAGACACAGAAATACTACACTCCCAGGCCTCCACACAAAAATAAATGCTAGATATGACCAGAATAGTCACATCACTTTACCGTTACTATGTTTCAAAGGATTGGCAATAGCATCCCTCTTCAAACACTGCTCTACAGAAAAAGCCTCTTCCACTCTACTGAAGATCATAAAGACAACTAATTTTAAATTCCAATTAATTAGAAAGGTTGTCGAGAAAACTAGATATTTTAAAGGGGCAAAAAGAGAAGCACTTTAACAAACATTTCAAAACAGGATTTTAAAATTCCAAATACATATTAATTGAAATTGCATGAAGTAAAAAGTAGCTGTTTACTAAAGCAAATAGACATAAACGTAATGATAATTAAGTGTAATACATGTCATGATTCCCAAATGGACGATTTCTGACCAGAGCAGACTAGCATCATGTGGGGAGCGTGATGGAAGTTACGCTGCGTACTCTCATTCCGTGATCCCCACATACCTACCAAAGGAACACTAATTTCTAGCTTAGAACTTGTAAAAGTAAGTGACTCATGCCCAGTCACCACTTCTAAATTTCTCTTCCCTTGGCTTTTGGGTCCCGTCATGCCTTGTACTTTTTCTCCGATTCCAACTGGGTTTTCTGTGTTGGGCTACTCTTTATCTGTTCACCCCCATCAACTACAGGGTCTGTGCACATGCTTCCCTGCATGCCACCACCTGCCTCAACAGTCTCATTTACTCACTGTCACTGTCTGAACTACGAGAACAGCACACTAACACCAATATCCCAAACAAGCACCTCCAGCACTGGCTCTCATCTTGAGACTACTATAATCCAAAAGCCCTTAAAAGATCCACAGGCCCAAAACTGACCCATCACATGTATCAGCAACTCTACCTGGACCCAATAATGGTATTTATGTCTACCCAATTATCCTGGTCAAAATTTTGAAAAATATTCGAAGCCCTTCTTTGTCCCTACTAGATTCGGTTTTCAAGTTCTATAAATCCTGTCTCCGACTGTTTAACATATCCCCTCCTCTGAAACTGTCACTGCTAAGCTAATTCAAATAGTTTCGGTCTGTAACATATCCCCTCCTCTGAAACTGTCACTGCTAAGCTAATTCAAATAGTTTCAGTCTGTGATTGGTTAAATATGCCAATGTAGAAGTCCACACATACTGAGGTCAACTTCTTTGATTTAATATATGTGACAAATAAATGCAACTAGGTATTGCAGCAAGATTAAGGATTAAAGGTTATTTAATTTGCAAGAGTCATATAAAATTCTGTTCCTTCAACGTACCCGAAAACTATCTGGGGAACTCAAATGAAGTTTTTCCCTGATATCTTCAGAAGCACCAGCACATAACCTATAAAAAATATGGTAATTCCTTTCCTCCTTGCCTTGTACACAGATCCTAGATTTCTCTAGAAGATAATGTGAAACAAATCCTCCAACAACAGAGCTCTGAAACACAAAATAGAGAAAAAATAAATTTTTGCTAAAGTCTTAAAGTATAAATTAACAACATTAGGCCAACTTCTCTAACGTATATATCAAAAAGGTTACAAAATTCCCAAAGTAACAAGGAAAAATCAGATCACGAAGTGTAAGTTCAGCTTAGTGTATATAGGTCATCTGTCATTTTTAACATCTTCATTAAGTCTCTATCAAGACTTAAGTTTTGAGCCTCTATATAATCAGAACTGACTTTGCACTAAAACACGACACAGATGCTACAAAGTTTCACAAGTAGAGGAATAGTCAGTACTAGATTCAAATCCAATATTTATGTTATAAACTGGGAAAAGATAGTTTTGACAGTCATAGCAAACATACATTTTCCCCCATTTTAAAGTAACAGAGAAACTTAAAGTAATTTACCATACTAAGTTCAAGCACAGGACCAACTTCATTAAGGCCCTTCTATTTTTCACAAACACTCCCCAAACACAACCATGAAACCCATTCTCACTTACCTTTTCATTGAAATGTATTTCTACAAATTTTCCAAATCGACTGCTATTATTGTTGCGAACAGTCTTTGCATTTCCAAAGGCCTCCAAGAGGGGATTAGCTATTGAGACAGAAATGAAAATATTCCATTAAGAACTAGCATAAAAGAAAAATCATAAAATAATATGGTATTATAACTCCACTAGTTAAGCATAAACATGTCTAAAAAAAAGACTTCTGCAAAAATCAACACAAAGCAAGTACGTACATGTAATATCTAATTCCACATGTAATATCTAACTCTCCAAATATGTACTGACAATCTATTTTCAGACATTATCCAAAGCAAGACATGGCAATACTACTCAAAATGTATACGAAGGAAATGTAAATACTATGAAAAATACAAACTCTTAAAAAATCACAGTGGCAAAATCTGTAAAACAACTTTTAAAACTGTAAGATTTTAAAGGTTTTAAGAAGTACATCAGCCTTACACATATTGACAACAACACGTAAAATGGCAAACTACTATGATAGCATTCTGGTAAGAAAGGTAATACTTGACTTACTTTTGCAAGACATTTATATACTAACATGACCTCCAGATTTAGTTTTTCACATGTATATATGGAGATATTTAACAAATTAAGAGGTTATAAAAGGTTATAAAATTATCAATGAAAAAGTCTCTGGATAACAGTTTTTCAAACCAATAAACAGATGCTGTATTTTATTTCACACACATACACACACACACACACACACACACACGCACACACCGTAACTGAAAATGAGCTATTCTTACATTCACCAGCCTCAACTATATACACACCAGATTAGTGTTAATCCTATATCACCAATCTTAAATGCCTTCAAGATATGCATTGTTAGGTTTCACTTATGAAGCCTTTTAAAGTCCACTGCTCTTATCCTCCCTAAAACAGCAATGCAAACTAATGTCCAAAGCCCCTCAAAGATTATTTTCTAGCTATTGCCATTACCAAAACAAATAACAAAATATTTAAAGGAAATGTTGGTCAACAATTCTCACTTTTCACATGACTGTGATACAGCTATGATTATTAATCAGCTCAACTGACTCTGAGAAGGCTCACTGGGCAGGCATTCAGCCAAGTGGTTAAGCAGTCATTTAGGATGCCTGCATCCCACTATGGAGTGCCTGGGCTTAAGTTTAGGCTTAGTGATCCCTTCCAGATCCCTGATAACACATACCCTGAGTCAGGAAGGGGTGGCTCAAAGTGATTCAGTCTCTGACAAGCACAATACAGATCAGGTTCCAAGACCCTGGCTTTGACCTGGCTTAGCCTAGGCTACTGGAGGCATCTGGACAGTGATCAAACTGATGGGAGCTACCAGTCTGCTTCTTCATCTGTCTCTCCCCCTGCTTCCTCCCCCCAACCCTGCCCACTTCCATATAAAGAAATAACTAAAAAATATATATTTTTAAAGAGAAACTCAGTACAGATCTGCCCAGCTCTGTCACTTATGATTTACTGAAGAACTTACATAAGATTAAATGTAAGTAAAACATACCTCTCCATCAGAAAGTCATAGTAATGCTAATATATTCCTTCCAAAACTAACAAACAAAATTCCATTAAACCTGAAACTAAGATTCTGTGGCATCCAGTTACATCTATTCTTCTCCATTAAGGAGCTCTAGAAACATCTGGAACAATACTTCCTAGTTTTTCAAAACTATGACAAACTACATACTATACAACACAAAATCATGGAAGAAATCAACCTTATATGCAACTCAAGTAAACAAATCAGAAGACAGATTAATCATTTAGTGAGTTAGTTCATAATTTGTTCTTTTAATATATTCAACGTTTAAGAATACCTAGTATGGGAAAGTGAGGAAAAGAGAGGAAGAAAGAATTCAGCAAGTCCTAAAACAACACAACACAAATAGCTACAGGGACCAACATGACTGAAACTCCAGGAGTCGGAGGAAACTTGACTCAAGTTTAGACTAGAAGAGTTGGGTGTCAGACCAGACAAGAACTGTGCTGATGTCATGGATCTGAGCCTTTTCCCTTGAAAGCAATATGAAGCCATTAAAAGATTTAGATCAAGGGGAAGGCATTTAGCCTGGCAGTTAAGATGCCTGCATCTATAGCAGAGTGCTTGGGTTCAATCCCAGGCTCCTGATCTATTTCCTGAGTCAGGCATCTCACAGTGATGACCCTAGCTGGCAGCAGTGGTGATTCAAGTAACGGAGTTCCTGCCAGCTTGTGAGCAAACTGGTCTGTGTCCCTGATACCAGCCCTGTCCCAGATGTGGCAGGCATCAGGCAGAAGCTTAAGAGGATATAATTTCAACATGATGAGCTTCCAGTCCTCTGCCTGAGGTACAAAAGACGGCCTTGAAAGGGGTATGTACAAACACAACTAAGTCATGGAAATCAACTTACATATTCTGGGCTTCTAAACATACTCTTTTGAAAAAAGATTTATTTATTTCTCTGAAAGCCAGAGTTATGGAAAGAGTTGGGGGTAGGGGTGGGAGCAGGGGATCTTTCCTGGTTCACTCCCTAGATGGCCACAACAGCCAGGAGCAGGCCTGGTTGAAGTCAGGAGCCTGGAGCCTCGCACAGTTCTCTCACAGAGTGCAGGAGCACAATCACTTGGGCCACCTTTCACTGATTTCCCAAGAACATTAGCAGGGGGCTGGAAATGAACTAGAGCACGTGCAACCTGAACCAGTGCCCATTTGAGACGCTGACATTGCTCCTGGGGCCTTACCTGCTAAGCTATGGTGCCCCTCTCTAAACATGCTGCTTAGTCAGAATGCATTCAAATAACTCTTAATCAAACAATCTTTTCTCTTTTCTTCTTTACCATGAAAAAATGCCCACAAAACAAACAACAATTCAAAAGGCTTCGTGTATTTCTTTCAAAGATATTTATGCTTTGTATCAAGCATTTGTCCAAGGTTTGGCAATACAACAAATATTTTCTGCGCTATTAGTGCTTACTGGGGGCAGAAGTAGGAGAACAGAAAACAGACACAAAGTGAATGACAATATCAGAACAAAGATTTGTGAAATAAGACAGAGTCATACACCTCTAGGAGAATACTCCAAATCATTGGAAGAATTCTTATAATATCAGAACATGTGCAACAACAGAAATTAAAATGTAACATACCTTCAACAATTCTATCATCAATGTCTTGACCCGTTCCATAGGATTCAGTCAAATATCTATTTACGATATACAATTAAACAAAAAAGAATGAAAACATTGATGTATACAATAAATTTAAAACTATTTAATATAGGTAAAATTCAACTCCAGTTATCACTGTAACTGTGAATGGATTATAAAATTTTATTGTATCAAAACACTCATCTTTTACCAGCATTTTCTACAAACTTTTTGATGTATCCTCATATAAGAAAGAGTAAATAAGAAATTGAACCACTTAGAATTCCAAGGATATTGGGACGCTTTCAGTTAATAAGAATTACTTAAACCAAAGAGTCATTAATAGGGGTCAGGGTTTTGCACCATTTAAGCAGCTGCTTTCAGCAATGGTATGCCATATCTGAATGCCAGTGTAAGCATCAGAGTTCTGCTTCTTTTCAAGCTTCCTGTTAATACACTGGGGAAAGCAGCAGATACTGGCCCAAGGGTTTGTTAGGACCCTGTAAACATGTGGGAGACCCATGTGGAGTTCCTGGCTCCTGGATTTAGCCTGGCCCAGCCTGGCTGTTAAAGCCATTTGAGAAATGAAACAGCAGCAGGAAGAGCTCTCCCTGTCTCCTTCTCTCTCTGAAACTCTGCCTTTCAAATAAATAAATAAATAAATGAACAAGTGGTTTAAAAAAAAAAAGGAGTCATTACCAAACTCTCACTGGTTTCATATAAGTAACTCTGAATAGTATACACATTTACCTAAGGAATACCAGTTTCAAAACAGGTTCTAGCAGACAGTACTGAACTAGGAAGTATAACCGAGTGGGAATAACAATGGTGAAAATTCAGGATGCACAGGTCCTACCAGTGCTCTCACTTCTAGACCTAACCTCCTTGGATTTGTGATAAAATGAGTGTCATTTTTAAATGTTTAAAATGCCATGATGCTAAACAAAGTGCAGGAATTCAATTTTATGGCAGCAAAGGAGAGCCAATCACTGAGAGGAGAGATAAGGAGGCAGAGATAAGAAGCTCACTGTTATAAGCTTAATGTAAAAAGAAATTCCAAAAAAACTAACTGCAGAAACACTGTGAACAGAATACATACACACATGGAACTTTGAAGAAACATTAATTCCAATAGATTTCTTTGCCTAACCAGTACTGGTATCTCTCAGGTCCCTGTGAGATAACTGGCCTGAGTATAGCTTTTAACAACTACAAATTAGCCTCCAAATAAGGTAAATGCTTCTCAAAAGGATAGAGCCGAACCCTTTAAACTATGTCACAAAGTATACAAAGCAATCAAAAGTCAATCTATTCAAATTCTCAAAGAGATATTTGCATGCACGTTTGTGACAGCAATATTTACATGTATAACCAAAAGGTGGAAGCAACCAAAGTGTGTATCAATGCATGCATGAATAAATGGGGTGTACAAACGAGGAAGGAAACTCTGACAACTGGGGTCAACATTAAGTTGAATTAAATGAAACAAGACAGTCACAGAAAGATATTGTCTAATTCTGCTTTCAAGAGCTACAGCTAGAGTAGTTAAGATTGTAGAAACCAAAAGTACAGTGTCTGCTGCCAGCAGCCTAGAGCAGCGGAAAAATGGAGTGCTGTTTAATGGATATAGCTTCAGTTTTGCAAGATAAAAAGAGACTGGCTATGCACCAATGAAAATTTACCTAACATTACTAAACTGTTTAGAAATGGTTAAGTTGGTTAAGTTGTTTTCACCACTACCACACATAAAAAAGTCAACCTGTTTAAAGTATTTCAGATATTACTCACCTAAGAACAAATTTTGTATTTTCTGTTTTGCCAGCTCCCGATTCTCCTGATACAATGATAGACTGACTCATCTTGAGCACCTTCATGTCTCGAAAAGCTTTATCAGCTAGGAGAATGATGAACAATGCATCAAACACAAAGTTAGACAAACACAGAAAGTTCACTTTAGGAGCACATGCTTCTAAGGAGTTTTTACAGCTAGTGAAACTTTAAAACAAAACAATCAAAAGTGTTCAAAAACATTTCTATATTTACTTCCTACATTCTAACTTAGCATCCTAATAATTCGGTAATAGGAAATCCAAACAAATAACTCATAGGTTTGCTGAGAATGTCTCCATATTATGAAGTGTGGCTCAGCCCTCCTTAACACCAGAGCAGAGCTGCAGAGGGAGAAAAGGCTCACCATGCATAACTAATGAGGTCCCCAGCGAACAGCAAGAAATAGCAAGCTCTCAATTAAGAAACCTGGCAACCAAAAATTCTGCTGGAGGGAAAAAATAACCAAAAAATAAATGAGAGGTTTTTTTTTTCTTCCTGTCATCCTATTATTAAACTGAAAAGTCATGTAGAATTTATCTGCATGCACAGATTGGTCTGAGTCCCAGCTATTCTGCTTCCCAACCAGCTTCCTATTCATGCACAGTCTGGGAGAAAGCAGAAAAGGGGTGAAGAACTGGGTTTCCGCTGCCCAAGAGAGACTCCAGTGGAGTTCTGGACCTCTGGCCCTCACAGGCCCAAACCTGCCTGCTGTGGCCATCTGGGGAATAAACCAGGAGACCGGGAACCTCCGAGTGTGTATCTACATTTCAAAGTATAAAAAAAGGAAAAATACAGGCAAAATTAACTACTATTAATTTCCAGATTTACAAATGCGTAAGAATCTTTTAATACTCTCACTACACTCCAACTATTTGAACTATAAATATCATAAATTTTGATACAAAACAATTCTGTTAAAACTGATCTAGAATTAAATTTAATTCAAACTTACTTCCTGATCAGTTTGGCTCTATAAGACAGCTACTTCTCACCTCAGAAATGTGTCAATCAAAAAGTTTACTGATGGCTTCTAAGAGTAGAACGCAATCCTTATAAAAGGATATAAGCACTCCTATGTTCAATTTTTCAGTAATCTAGTCTACCTTCATTTATTGAAACACTCTGAACTATTTTTTTTCCGAACTAAAGGATTAAAAGCAAAAGCCCTCATTTACATTTTAAACATGTGACTTCTCTACAGAGAAGAATACTCACATTTAGGTTCTAAGGATTATATATCTTGCAGGTGGGTAACAGAACAAATCAAGAGCCATCAGTGCTCTTCACAACCAAAAAGAAAACATGTTTCAGCAGCGCTTTCGCTGCTATATTTACTCTGCCCAGCAGTAAACAGCACACAGGTAAACCAAGTCTGGAAATGAGGCCTCCTTGGGCTAAAACACAAGCATGACGGCAAAGACCAAAGACAGACCTCACTAGGAAGCTCATCAAAATGTAAAGCTTTCACCAAGTTAGGCGAATACAGAGAGTTAGCTAACATTTCTGTACTTGGGAAAGCATTCCAGTTCCTATCAAATAACATAATTTCTCTGTGCCTGAGAGTTGGAGGGCTCCAGGCGGAGAGAAAGGCTGAGAATAGCAAATTTTAATAATAGACACTTGTTAAGTCCTCCCACAGATTCCACAGAATATAAAGCACATGCCACTTTGAATCCTTTCATTTTGTAAAATTCTCATACAAGATAACATATAGAAATCTGCTGTGATAGCTCAAATCCAGTCCAAGTAACACGCTCCCAAATGACAACTGCAGTTAGAGTCCTGGCTCTCCAAACTGCGAAAGAGATGGACATTTCTATGATAGAGGTGATTATCTTGAGAACTTGAAAAACATCATTATGGTAAGTTTTATTAAGTATGACTTTCAACTGGGGAAATACATCTAGGAGGATGCAGGCACTTAACAAAGATGATGTATAACTGCCCCATTAGTTGGTTGTAAAAGTAGACTTCCCCACCTTCTGTAAGACATCTGCTATCTGGAGATAGCATCTGATATCTGGGGATAGCATTTGAAATCAGTATCTAGATAAGTACTGGTTTGAGTCCCCACTTTTGTACTTCTCATCCAATTCTCTGCTAATACACCCATGAAAGTGTCTGAGACCTGGATGGAGTTCCAGGCTCCCAGCTTCATTCTGGTCCAGGCCCAGCAGTTTCAGCTATTTGAGGAGTAAAACAGAGGGGATGGAAAAGAGTGTACATTCTGTCTTTCAAGTAAATCAATAAATCTTAAAAAAAAAAAAAAAAGATATTTGCTCCTACAATGCTGTTATACCCAAGATGCATGCACATCCCTCAAACTATACTCAATTCATGACCTTTTATTAATACAGAAAAAATATTGAATAAATTTCTGTAATATAAGGAAACAGAAAACTAAAACAACTAAGTCAATTACCAATTGCAAAGACATGAGGAGGCATTGTTCCAAGAGATTTCCCTTGGTAGGATTTTATTGCTTCTGAAGAATATATCTTAGGGATGTCAAAGTATGGGTTCACTGCAATCAGAATGTTGGCGACATATGTCTAAATAGGAGAAGAAGAAAAATAAAGTTTTATAATTACTGCTTTCATTTGAAGATAAGAAGGTTCACAGGGAAACCAATACACAGAAATAGATAGACCAATTCTCCATTTACCAAGGACTCCAATTTTCTAACTACTGAACACACCAATTCTCTATTCACCAAAGACTCTCAAATCTACTTTTTCAGTCATCAACATGACCTGATCTTTACAGGATCCATATTTCTCGAACTCTTAAAACATTTCTGTATCTTCTGATCCCATCAGTATCTCAAACTCAGGACATTCAAACTGAAGCTAAGTCTTTTCCATATGCCTTCCTAGGCCGCTATGCACAGCAATCTTCACAGCCAAGCCTCCACCTCAATCAGCTTTCTGAGGTGACACAACCCAGGAAATCTACGTCCATGCTTCCAGGCCTAAGGCTTGGCTTAGGTCATGCTGATTCTTCATCTTAGCTATTTTTATTCGCCCTGCTCCTGAAGAGTTGCAGCACAGTTCATTGGACCCTTTGGACCAAACTCCATCACAAAATAACAAGTATTAACTTAGCTCTGAAGTGACCACTTGGTTCCAGAGCTCTGCAAAACAATATATGCTAACCATTTCCTGGAATATTACCAGGCTGAATGTTTAATGGGCAAGTTAAACCTGCTTTTTAAAATTTGGAATTTAAATGTGGTTTTACAAGATCAGAAAAATGCACCAGTAGGATTTATAAAATTCCTTGGTGGGTAAATAGAGAGTTGTGGTTTCATGAAACTGGCAAAAGTAGGGCACACAGCATCATATTTTTCTCTCTTCTATTTCTGGTTGTGGAAGAAAAAATGTTGTAGAAACAACTCTCAGACTACAGGAATATGCCCAAAGATATATCCTGCAATACAGTTAAAATAAAAAATTCCAGATAATAATATTTGTGTGGAAGACAAAAGAACAGAACAGACTTAGTAACCAACAAAAATGTTAAATGGGAGTTGGCTGATGTTACCAATTTTAAGGAAGAACCATTACCATTCTGATTGATTAGAAACAAAAAAAAAATCTACATTTAAATTATTAGTCAAAATTGCTTCTTTCACTTATATACTGTGTAATAAACCTGTATTAATGTATTGCACATTTATAATGGTTTTATAACTGAAAGGTATAACTGGCCAGGGAAAAAGCAAACCAACCATGGCTTCAATTAACCTTGAAAACACAGACTCTCCAGCTCTGCTTAAAAGATGATGCTTCCCGGTGACATTCATATTAACTTTTGTTCGGTAGATATGAAATTCCTTAACAAACTTAAAATTTCATATTCTGGTATCTAAAACACCATTTAGCACATATCTAATGTTTAACAAGAGTCTAGTAACTGAATTTTACTCCTTAAATATATTTCTAATCAAGAATAACTATATATAAACCTAAAACCTGCTTCATTTAGTAATGTTTTTAAAAAATCAAGGATAATAATAAAGTTCTAACATATGCAACTGCAAGAAGGTAAACTCATGTAGAATAGACTCTATTTCCCAGCTGTTACTATTTGGACAGATGGCAAAGACTAAATGTAATTTAGTCAGAATTAAGTAAGTACAATTAGGAAGCTGATAGTGATATAAAAGATTAAAACAGTCATTTGATCTAGTAACTGTCATGAAGCTTTGTGTTTTCTTCGTTCAAAAATAATGAAGTGTCCCTTCTTAATAACAGGAGAGCTGCAGTGCAGTAATTTATCCCCAGCCAACAAAGAAATCTATAACTAGGTCAGATTGACATGAAATTCTGTACATGTCCAATGAACAATTACAGCTGAAACATACTATGAATGATTTGGTGAAAACGTTTATTTCATTTGAAAAATTCCTTTCATTTTTTTAATACTACCAACTTTACAACCCTACAGGTTTGATGTCTTGGACCTGCTGAAATAGTGTAACTGTTCCGGTTCTATGAGATAAATATTTCTGCACTCTTGGCATTTCTTCTGAATTGCGTTCTATTCTAATTTACATATTTTTCCTCAAATTTTCAACTTCAATTAATATTCTTTATAGGTTGTCTTAAATTATCTGCAGAACAACATGAAAAGTGAATAAAAAGATCTGCTTAGTCCAAAATTGAAAGATTAAAATCCCCAAAATTGTTGATATTACTAAAAATATTCAAAATGGGGCCAAAGCCATAGCCAAGAGGCTAAAGTCTTCTCCTTGCACATACTGGGATCCCAAATGAGTAACAGTTCTAATCCCAGCACCCTGCTTCCCATCCTACTCCCTGCTTCAGGCCTGGGAAAGCAGTTGAGGATGTCCCAACGCGTTGGGACCCTGCACCTACATAGGGGGAGACCCAGAAGAAGCTCCTAGCTCCTAGCTTCAGATCAGCTCAGCTCCAGCCATTGTGGCTACTTGGGGAGTGAATCATCCGATGGAAGATCTTCCTCTCTCTCTTCATCTATGCATATCTGACTCTCCAATAAAAAAAAAAAAATCTTTAAAAAAAAAAGAATTTTTAAAAAAATTCAAAATGGGTATCTTTAATCCTAAAACATAATGGATAACACCCTGTATTTGATATTCTGATCCACAAAAATTTATTAAGTATCTACTATGTACCAGGCATGTTGCAGTAAATCTTGAATTTGGAGCAGAAAATAATTGGAAAAAAAGTCTGTGCTTTCACAGAGCTCACGTTTTCAATTCAACAGGTTCAAATGTGCATGCCTTCTTGCAAAAAACTTCAAACCTGTACACATGAGACAGCTGAATAGTACCCTATAGCTATTTTAAGGTGGATAGAAGCCAACTGGTTGTATATAAACTAAAATTGAAATGTCAATGAAGTAGTCACAGGATGTGGTTAAGAACCTGCATTTTCTAACATATCAGTCACTCAATACCATGGCAATTAACCCCATAATGTTGTAAATTGTTGTTGATGTTATGTTAAGGTTTTTAATTGGTCGGAACGATATTCTGCCAGCTCTGTTTTTAGACCAGAGATGGTCTCCCCAAGAAGCTGCTGAATTGATCTGGACAATAAGATGCTGTGCTCTATGCATGGTACATGCTTGCAATGAAAGAAACAAGACTGGATTTGAACTGTAATACTGTAATAAGGTGGAGTAATCCACCATGGGGGGAGGGTACAGGGAGGGGTTTAGGGAATCTCAGAGCCTATGAAACGATGTCATAAAATGAAATGCAATCAAAAAAAAGTTTCAAACCTGACAAAATCCAACAGTAACATGTAAAATATCTCCCAAAAACATAAACCACAGGTAAAATACTTACATAAATTCTGTCTTTACTGTACCGAACTTTGATATTATGAAGGAGTGTGGCTTCATTTAAGTACATTAGTGAACCTAAGACAAAAAAATTAGCAAATTTATTACTGTTGAAGAAAAAATAGTGAAACAAATAGATTTTCATTTGAATAACTTTAACTTAAATTAAAATTCATGTGTACAAATTTAATCCAATTTCTTTTAAATCTACTTTTTTTAAGTTACAGACAGAAGAAAGGCACACAGGGAAGACAGAGAGACAGAAACATCTTCTATCTGCTGGTTCACTACCCAAATGGCCACAACAGCCACAGGGGAACCAATCCAAGGCCAGGAGCCTAGAACTTCTGGGTCTCTGATGTGGGTACAGGAGCCTAGGAGTGTGACCATCTTTTCCTACTTTCTCAGGCTATCAGCAGGGAGTTGGATCAGAAGCTGAGCAGCCAGGATTCCAACTGGCATAAGTATGGGATAATGGTTTTGCAGGCAGAGGCCTAACCTATCCCTACTCCAATCTCTTTAAAATTCAGAGATAGATACATATAGATATAGATATAGATATAGATATAGATATAGATATAGATATAGATATAGATATAGATATAGATATAAATATAGATAGACTAATTTGAAACATTCCAAATTTACTTAAATGTTTTAGTATTACTTTAAATCATTAAATTCCAACCTGAAGAGTACAGCTAGCGAGTGTCGGTGAGTCACAATGACGAAGGTCAAGAACCATTAATTCAAGGGGAAGAAAGCACTTCTTCAAAGAGCTAGCTCTCATTCTAATGCACTTCCTACACAAGGAAGCCAGGATACTAATCTAGTCTGATGCTCAGAATCTTAACAGATAAAATTTTAGCATGAGAAGGAACCATTAGACTACTGAGTCACTTTCTCACTCCTGAGGTGACAAACGTCCTAGAGCATGGATAAATGTCTCACTGCAGGATTTGCAGCTAATGACAGAACCATAATACCTTTTTCTTCTGAATACATTTTACCAACATGTCAGTTTCTTCCCAATCTTCTAAGCATCATTTCTGCCACATGTTGCAGTAGACAGACCTCTTTTCAACCCCCTTATTTCTACTATCAGAAACATTTTCTGTCATCTAAATTACAAACCCGAATCCATACCACAATCATCTTCTCTTATGCCCCTTGTTTTAGCTCAGTTTCCATGTAACAGAGTGCAACACTAACAATGTTCATGATAATTGTTCCAATGTCAACATAATCAAAGGTCTTTACATTTCTACTGCCCCAATCCTGATTTAGGTCTCACCACCTCTGTTCATGTGTGTGAGTATACCTACACTACAAGCTTACCTATGTACCAATATTATCAAGCCAGAGCCCACCTGTTGTACCTATCTCAACAAAGACTGTTCATACTTCCATCCCTGTGTAATGCAGCCAGTAAAGCTTCTAAAGACACATGCCTCATTACCTTCTAATGCTATTTAAGGCAGAATAAAAGAATGAGAAATGGGTGGGAACTCCTAACACTTGTATGGCAGCATTCCTTTGAACTGAGGAAGAATCTGGAGAGGGTTAGGCCACAGGGGAATATCTGGCTTGGAGATTTGTCATTTAGCCATTATAAACCCTTCTCGTCTTCCATTCTCGTCCACTGGGACCTGGTCTACACATTGCTATTTCTTTACCATAAACACTGGGTTGAAGCATGACCCCATGTCACTTTCCTCTGTAATGGCTAGTTATGATATTCCCTCTGATTCTTCTAAATGGGAATTATTAATCCAACAGTACATTTTTCTTAGGAGAGCTAGTTACGTAAGCCCATACCAACATGTGAGCTACTACCTGTTCTCCTTTCTTTCCATCTTCCATGCTTACCACAGGCCTTCTCTAGAATATCTGTCAATTAGGTCAAGTAAATCCCTAACCAATAAACTATCTGCCTTCCCAAACCATGTCATTCGGTCTGTTGCACTTTCATGAAGACACAGAAAAGGAAAAACACACAGAGAGGAAAGTGTTTGCAACCTTCAGTTGCCAGAATGAGAAATGGTTCTCAATTACCTACACTGCCCTTAAGGGTATGAACAAGGCATGCTCACAGTGTAAGAGAAATCACTTCCTGCTCCACTGAATCCAATCCTCCTTTTTTCTCATATGCAGCTAACCCTAGGAATACTTGAGTTGGTCAATTACATCAAATTCCTAATGTGAATGGATTACTTTTTACCCCTAATTATTCGTAGACTTAATTTTACTCATGTATTTAAAATATTTTAAAAATAAAACAATAAAAAATAAGACTAGCTGCTTCTTTGCAAACAGTTTGTTATATAAGAGACTTCAAAAGTGTACAAGGTTTGGAATTAGCCATAGCAGTTAAAATGCAACCTGGGTTGTCTGTATCCTTCAACAAAGTACTGGGTAGGAGTTCAGTTTACACTCTGAGTTTCAGCTTCCAAGGAATGCATACCCTGGGGAGCTGCATGATGGCTCAAACATTGGTCCCGGTCACTCAGATTGAGTTTGCAGCTGCAGGCTTCAATCCCCCAGCTGCAGTATGCATTTTAGGAGTGAACCAGTGGATAAACAATCTTTTTCTGACAAATAAGGTTTTTTTTTAAGTTTTTTAAAAGAGGGGCAGGAATTTGGCCTATCAGCTAAACTACCACTTAGGACAGCCACATCACATCCCACATTTAATCATGTGTGTTCAATGCCCAGCTCTAGTTCCTGATTCCAGTTTACTGCTGATGCAGAGCCCGTGAGAGAATGAAGTGCATGACTCAAGCAACTGAGTCCCTAACATCAGGAAAAGCATACGAGACCCTTAGAAAGGACTATCGTGTGTCATCAGATAGCAGCGGTACAATGGCAAGCCTCAAACAAACTTAAGTGACGAAACCCCTGCAGCTGAAAGACCTACATTCTAAATTCAACAAACCAAGCTGTCTAATGATAGGGTTTAAAAAAGTAAGGGTGGCTTCTTCTGTGTGGATAGTTAATATCAGACATGAAAACTGCCTGCCATCTGGCAGCATCAAGGAAAACACCTGCAAAAAACAGTACATCCACACTAAGGCTGGGAAAACAAAGACTGAACAAGTGAATCAGCACAAAGGAAACAGGGAGAGTATTTTTTAAATGAGTTAAAAATATTTCAAAAAATTTACTATGGGGCCCGGCGGTGTGGCCTAGCGGCTAAAGTCCTCGCCTTGAAAGCCCCGGGAACCCATATGGGCGCTGGTTCTAATCCCAGCGGCTCCACTTCCCATCCAGCTCCCTGCTTGTGGCATGGGAAAGCAGTCGAGGACGGCCCAATGCATTGGGACACTGCACCCGCGTGGGAGACCCGGAAGAGGTTCCAGGTTCCTGGCATCGGATTGGCGCAGCACTGGCCCGTTGCGGCTCACTTGGGGAGTGAAACATCGGACGGAAGATCTTCCTCTCTGTCTCTCCTCCTCTGTGTATATCTGGCTGTAATAAAATGAATAAATCTTAAAAAACAAAAAAAAATTACTATGTTCGGCTACATGTGCTTACGTTAAACAAAAAGACATTATAATATATGAAAAGGATTGTAGTGGGTAGTGTAGTGCAGGGAGTTAAGCCCCTGTTCTCAACACTCCTATACCATATAGGCTCATAGGTTCAAGTCCATCCTACTATGTTTCCAACTCAGTTTCTTACCAAAGCACATGCCAGGGAGCTGACAGCCCCAGAAATTGAGCTCCTGCAACCCACATGAGAGATTCAGAAGGAATTCTGGGCTTCAGGCTTTAGCCCAGCCCAGTCCCATTTGGGAAATGAACCAGCAGATGGGAGATCTCTCACTTTCTGCCACTCACACTTTCAAGTAAACTGAAATATATATATGGCCACAGTTATATATAAACTGAAATATAAATATAGTGGCCACAGTGGCCAGGGCTGAACCAATGTAAAGCCAGGAATCAGGAGGTCTCCCAAGGGAGTGCAGGGTCCCAAGGCTTTGGGCTATCCTCAACTGCTTTCCCAGGCCACAAGCAGGAGTTGGAAGGGAAGCAGAGCATCCAGGACATGAACCAGTGCCCAAATGGGATCCCAACGGCTGCCAGCCAAGGATTTAGCCACTAGGCTAACACACCTGACCCATGTTGGACCTTTTTTCTTTAAATGAAGTGTTCACGTCACACAACTTTAAGAAAATTCATGACAACTGAATGTGATTCTTAAACACTACCTACCTCCTTTTAAACTGAAATGGTATTACTCCTTAAAGGTAAAATGTGGGAATAAATATGGCCTGTTCATAGGAAAGTGGTTTTTCAGTAAACATTGTAAGATACTTATAAATCAAATTACCATCTAAAATCAATGTTTCAATTAGTAATTATTACACTGTACTTTAAGAAAATGCTTGCATTAAACATTAATGTTAACTGACTCATTACTAACTTAACTTCCAAATACTGGACCAAATATGACACTGTAAAAATCACCTGACTTGATAAGCCCCTAAGAAACTTTCAAAACTATTTCCAAGAGACCTTTAGCTCAGGTCTTACCATCCGTGCATTTACACAACTGAAATAACACTAAAAGCAGAGTCAACAGATTCCTTCACCAAAGAGGTAATAAAGACTCGGAACTACTGAGTTTTTATGCCAAAAGGTCACATTTCTTTCTGAATCAAGATAGTATACTAATAATATAATCACTCATTTTTTGAGGGGTTTGTGGGAAGAACATCAGTTTCCTTTACTTAGTTGAGAACTGACTTTGAACTCGATACTTACAGTTATCTTCCACATCTTTCTTACTGTCCTCTTCTGCAGGGAACACTTGGTTAATCAGAGCCAAAAATGTCTAACAAGCAAAACAAAACTTATCAAAGTCAAGTCTCATTCAAAGTAAGAAGAATAAAAGCATCTAACAGGTTGCATACATTGCAACATACAGCAAAAATACACTCTTTTTAAAATGTAACAAGTACTACTATGTAGCAAGTTATTAACCAAAATAGTAGGACAATAATTTACTCAAAACATTTTTCCACATTATCATGGAAATGAAATAAAAAACTAAAATTAGTAAGTCAGCATCCTAGACTATAACACCTACACTGGAACAAAGCAAGAGGCATACTTAGTTTGCATACATAGGCTATGTAACATTTGTTTAAAACACAGAAATTCTGAAGTTTGCATATGTAGGTTGAGCATCTCTAACCCAAAATCTGAAATGTTCCATTTTATCAGTAGTCACAAAATCTCAGATTTTGGACATTTATGAGTCTGCATTTTCAGATTATGAGTATTCAAGTAGTAAAGACTAAGGAAAGATTTCACAACCCAAAACAACTCTGACATCTGACACACTGCTAGTCTGAAGTATTTCGGACCAGGAATTCTCAATCTGTATAGGAATTTAATTTTTAGAAAAAAAATTAAAATTTGGTACAACAGCTTATTATGCAATTAATGCTACTGCTTGAGTAAAACATGACACAAATTCATGTACAAAAATGTGTGAGAAAAAGAAACAGCATACAAAACTATTTGTCACTGAAATGCAAAGACACTGTAAAATTAAGATAATAGCTTTGCAAGACAAAACAAATAATCTCAATTTATATCTAGAGAGAATTCAATTTTAATTTATGCAATTCTGTTACTTGCAAAATTATCCCCAATTAAAATTACTATTATTAAGTTGTCAACAATATCAAAAGAAACAGAAAAAACAGTTCCATTATTTTTAAGGGTCCATGTTCACACACACAAAAAGATACACATGCACACACACACAGAAGGAGGAAATTTTCTTCAAAAGGTTTGCAGAAAAACTGAAAGCATAATGTGAATTTTGCACCTTATTCAAAGGAATACAACAAGGCCTCAACAGAGCTTATGGATTATCACCCACAATGCTAAAACTACCTCAATTCGAAGGTGGCTGGGAACTCGCATTTACTTTTAACATATTGGTTACTCATTACTATGTCAATTAATTCCATAATGATGTAAATTTTTGCTGATGGTATGTTGGAGCTTTCAATTGATTGGGATGATACTCTGCTGGCTCTGTCTTCAGACCAGAGAGGGGATACCTAAGAAGCCGTTGAACTTAACTGGACAATAAGATGCTGGACTCTATGTTTGGTATATGCTTGCAATGGGGGAATCTCAACTGAACTTGAGCTGTGGTTATGCAACAAGGTGGAGGAATCCACCATGGTGGGAGGGTTTGGGGAGGGGTGGGGAGAACCCAAGTATCTATGTAACTGTGTCACATAATACAATGTAATTACTGAAGTTAAATAATAAATAATTAAAAAAATTCTTTATGCTGTAAAAGTTTCAAAAATTACTAATTTGGAACCCTATACAAATGTTCTTTTTTTAAGATTTATTTATTTTTATTACAAAGTCAGATATACAGAGAGGAGAGACAGAGAGGAAGATCGTCCTTCTGATGACTCACTCCCCAAGTGAGCCGCAACGGGCCGACGCTGCACCAATCTGAGACTCTTCTGGGTCTCCCATGCGGGTGCAGGGTCCCAATGCATTGGGACATCCTCGACTGCTTTCCCAGGCCACAAGCAAGGAGCTGGATGGGAAGCAGAGCTGCCGGGATTAGAACCAGCACCCATATGCGATCCCGGCGTGCTCAAGGCGAGGACCTTAGCCTCTAGGCCACGTCGCCGGGCCCTATACAAATGTTCTTAACGTTATTAATACAGAACAGTTTAGAGACTGTCCAAAAAAGAAATCAAAATCAACACACAGTGTGCATTAAGTACATTAAGAGTAATATGAAACAATACTATTGGAAAATACACCCAGAAAAAAGTGCTGAAGTCACAGAACAACAGTGGACTCACAGCCAAGGCAACAGGCAGGAGGACTTCCCAGACTCCAGGAGTGAGATCATCTGGTAGGAGCCAGGTCAAAGAAACAAAGGCATCAGGCCTTTGGCAGATGGGCTCACAGGCATATGCCTGCTCACAGGCATACAAACACACATGGACAGGGGTAGGGCACAGGGCCATGACAAAGGACATGCAGATCAGCAACCTGCATGATCAGTAACGAGTCCCAAAAGACTGCTTCCCTTTCTTCATTCCCCCTCCTCTCTAGGAGAAAATTTGTTTAGTGAAAACAATTGTATTTTCTTAGAGCGAAGAGGGATTTTTTTTTCTCCTATCAAAAGATCACATAACAAAGCACACACTGACCACCCAGCATTAAATGCCTAATACACATCAAATACTGAAGGCCAAACTCCAACAACAGGACAAAGAAAAGAGCCCCTGCACGGGGGAAGATTGCACAGTCTAGCAGAGATAAGGAGACAAAGGTAAACAATCATCTCCAATAAAGATTACAGGAGAGCCAAGAATTCATATCACTCCTCAAAGGAAAAAATAATTAACTGCCAGTTCTATTGCATGGGAGGAGGGAGAGATTAGATATCCCTGGACCTTCTTCATAAAGAAGGCGACCTCATTCACTGTCCTGAACGATAAACCAGTCTTTGCTAAGCAAAGGACTGTGGGGAGCAGCAATCCAGACAGGAGTACTGTGAGCAACGACACAGAGCACCTCGAACCACAGCTTGTAAGAACAAAACATCTGGGCAAGGAAAGCGGCAGGCAGGGAGCTGGAGGGGGCGAGAAAAGGTGGAACAGGAACAGAAGAAAAAATGCATGGCCAAAGTATGAGCAGGAGACAGCTACCTGACAAAATGTAAGATCTTCAAAGAACATGGGGAAAATAAACATAGATTCTCATAAGCCATATATTATTTAGAGCTTTATCCTGAAGATCAGTCAGCAGCAAATACAGGACAAGAAAACAACACAGAAGAACAAGGAACAAGCTCATATAGAATAAAAGACGCCAAGAAAATCGAGAAAGGATGTGTTAAGAATGTTTCATTCCATTCAACCAACTCTGCTTTAAGAACACACACACCTATAAACACACAAGCACACATATTACATGAAAGTTTATTATTACTTTTCAGACAATACACATAAAGAAGGCAATAAAATCTCTGTTTTTCTGTGGGCACAAAGAAAGAAACCTGAAAAGCCACCATTCTCATCAAAGATGTGTTTCCCCTGGAGCTGACTCCACCCCCTCACCCATGCTTCCAGTCTGCCAGCACACATCAGTCCACTGCAGGGCGCACTGGGTGCCTTCACAAATGTTTAAAGGCTGATGATCTCTGAACCAAGAATTTACCAGGCAAAAGATTATTTTTCCTAAAAATGTTTCAGGAATGGAGAATGCCCACACTGCAAGGTTGCATTCGACTCTCAAAATCTTTTGATTTGCCCCTGCCATGGCAAGCGCAGGCAAGACTCAAAATTCAATAAATCAATAGTGGTCTAATTTCAAAGTTGATAGTTTTGTATGGCCTTAAAGTGGTGCTAGAAATATCCATATGGCTCATGGCAGAAGACAGGTGCTCCACCCCCACATCACTTGGTTTTTATGATGCTTCATAATTTATTAGTACCCTGATCAGAAATCAGGCAAAAAGGTCAACAATGAAAATATACTGAGAATTTGTTGATCCTTATAAAAGATTTCTTTTGCAAAGCAACTTAAACTTTAGTTTGCAGAATTTATAGACCCACAATGTTCACATGATGTCATAATTTAAACTATATTTTTATTGATCCCATATTTATGCCTCACAAATGCTATTAAGACACAGTTTTAAATCATATTAACTTATGAGAAAACAAACCCCACATAAACAAGGTTCCTCCTATGCTAGAGCTAGAATATTATGTCACCTCTAGATATAACAATATACCCAGGAAATAAGCATGACCCTAACATATTTAACAAAAATCAAAATACTTCAAATATATAAAATGACTGAGTGCATCTTGTAATTGTGTTAAACATGTACTTCATTATAAGTACCTGTTAGCAAGAGGAAAACTAGAAACCCTCAGTCTTCCCTTTCCTGAGGATATCTTTAATTGGCCTCCTCTAACAAGGCACATTATATATTATGCATTGCAGTCCTGGGTTGTTTACAGTAACAGAATAGTTTTCTCTGTGAAAAGACCTCCTGAGAAATCCATCTTGTTTTTCTAAGGCTCCCCAAGGACGGTAGTCATATGGCATTAGTTAACCGTGTATGGGTAAAATATAAATTATTCATGAATATTTACATAGTCCAAAATAAACAGAAATGACATCCACAAATTTAATTCAGACAGAAGAACTGCTTCACAGGAATATTTATGAAACAGGGAATTGTGAGCCTGTCCCACCACAGCAGACCACAGCAGACGCCACAGAGCCTGAAAGAGCTACATTCACAGCGCAACTTCCCTGAAAGCAATTAAACGCTCTTGGGAACTTCCCCGCAAACTCTCATTTTTGTAATAAGGTCTACTCCATGTTTAAACATGAAAGGAAACAAATACCATGTGTACAGAACTTTAAAAATATTTTATGTTTTAAAAACTATCATCATAGAAATTATAGATGGGTAACTTTAAAGACGTCAGTATTTAGCAGAATGTATTTACCCAGATCCCATGCTAATGAACAAAGCAAAAAAAAAAAAAAAAAAAGCTTAAAAAGAGTTGTCTGTAAGATTAATAAAAAGGTAGAATTTGATAACCTAGCCAATTCAGTTTTCATATTTTATATTTCACAATATGTTAAATATATCACAGTAGTCATATAATACGATATAAAGTATCATATATTATCTAATGACAACGAATATTAAAAAATTGTTTTATCAAGTAGTTTTTCTTAAGAATATTATTACGAAAGGCTCAATAAATTTACAACTGTTTTATCATAGACCATCATTTCTCCTCTAAGGTATGTGCTTATGGTGTATTCAAAGAAATACAGTAAAAAGACATCTAATCTTTAAAAGAAATCACATTTTGAGATTTTTTTTTTTCCTGACAAACTCACCTTGCCCCTTTGGTTCAAGGGTTCGATTGTTAAGCTGTCAGGACCAATATCCACAATATTGCCCATCTGAAATCCATCCGTAGGGTGTGGTGCCCAAACGGGCTTTCCATCCTCCATTTTGGAAGGGGGCTATCCACTGTCTCCTGTTTCAGAAAAACAGATTAACAGCCATAAATGACTTGGGAAACACAGATCAAACACCTCCTTCAAAAGTCTGTGTGTAAGTCCTAACTCACAGAAGCACCTCTGCCCCTACCACAGAGAATCCCCTGCCCCTAGCCTGGCCTACCCACTGGTTACACCTCAACTGAGATCAAAGCAAAGGACTACACTAGGAGCAGGAGAGAACTAGAAATCATTACAGTTTCCAGCTGCTGCGCCGGTGAAATTCATAAGAGCATTCCATACTGCTTCTAAGTATCTAGCTTGCACAATAAAATTGTCAGAAGAAACATAACAGTGTGTAGTTGTTAGAGTTGAAAAATGAATAATTTTGAACCTGAGAACATAAAAAGAGAGATTATTTCCTCTGGGAAATCCTCTCCAGCACTCTCAGATGGCAAGGATGTGCCCGCTACACATATTCTTGCAATACAACTCAGAAATTTGGCTTTGCCATTTCCTTATTTTCTTTTACTTATACACAGTGAAATAAGTGATACAGTCATTTAACACAAACCCCAAATACATGTCATCACAGATATAAATGATACAGATTCATTTATTCCTATCTGGTTCCTTTCACACCAAGCAAAGTGTCTCAATCCTTAACACACTCAACCAAGTTCCTGCATGTGCTAGTCTAGAGAATGACTAACCACATGCTCCCCAGGTGTCCTGTGTGTGCGCACACTTAGATAACTGTCAGTTCTTGCCTAGCGTGAATTTCAATATAAGTTTTCAAGTAGTTCTAAAAGGCTTCTCTACACTTGGCACTCCTATATTTAGCATTAAATATTCTATCTACTAAGATTAGCCCAAGGGTCCCAAGATATTTAAAATATTACCCTTTAGGCCTGGCACAACAGCCTAGTGGCTAAGTCCTTACCTTGCATGCGCCAGGATCCCATATGGGCACCAGTTCATATCCCAGCTGCTCCACTTCCCATCCAGCTCCCTGTTTGTGGCCTGGAAAAGCAGTAGAAGATGGTCCAAAGTTTTTGGACCCTGCACCTGCATGGCAGACCCAGAAGTTCCTGGCTCCTGGCTTTGGATCAGCTCAGCTCTGGTTGTTGCAGCCACTTGGGGAGTGAACCAGGGAATAGAACATAGAAGATCCTTCTCTCTGTCTCTCCTTCTCTACGCAGAACTGACTTTCCAATAAAAATAAATAAATCCTTAAAAAAATTAGGATCCCCAGTGTGGATGCCTCAGGTATGGTATCTCATCAAAGTCCAGGATGTTTAGCATACAATTCAGCCAGAAAGCTTCCAATTATGGGTCTTTAGGCAATGTGCCTGCTGGTTTATGCCTTCTGAGGTGTGGCCACAAACTGTGTTGCTTCCACCAGCCAGCAAATCCTAACAGGCTGATAAGTTTTCATTGTTTTTTTTTTTTAAGATTTATTTATTTTTATTGGAAGGGCAGCTTTGTAGAGAGAAGGAGACAGAGAGAAAGATCTTCCATTTCCTGGTTCACTTCCCAAGTGGCCACAACAAACAGAGCTGAGCCAATCTGAGGCCAGGAGCTAGGAGCTTCTTCTGGGTCTCTCACATGGGTGCAGGGTCTCAAGGTTTTGGGCCATTCTCGATTGCTTTCCCAGGCAACAACCAGGGAGCTGGATTGGAAGTCAAGCAGCTGGGATCACATGAGGATTTAACCAATAGGCTACTGCACTAGGCCCATGATAGGTAGTTCTCAGTAAAAAAAAAATCAGATGAGGAATTTTCTTAAAAATGAATCAGTAACACTGCCCCAGACATACACGATCACATATGCTCCTGAACTCTTTCCCTAGATAATTATATTCCTATCACTTTAAAGTTTATTTATATATGACTGATAAGAAATTTATTTCTCCAGCTGAGATATCCACTGAGCTCCCACGCACCTACTTGTCTCCCAAACACCTTGAGAGGGACACAGACACCAGATGTATTATTATGCTGCATCATTCCAGATGCTGCTCCCCACTTTAGTAAAGATACAAGCAATACTTAGTTCTAATCAAATGACATCTAATCTGATGTCATTCTTGATTCTTTCCACTCCTGCCAAAGTCATGGCACTCCCCAATCTGTCAGTTTTACCTCTGAGAATCACCTCAAATCCACCCACTTGTTAACATCTTCCCTGCCACTCTAATCCAAATAAGCATTACTGGAACTTCTATATTAACTGCCTGTTTCTACTCCTGCTGCCCCATACATACCACCAGCAAGCTTATGGAAAGGTAAGCCCGATCACGTGACTCCCATTCCATCAGGGTATGGGCAACGGCTCTCTGTGTCCAGAAGAATAAATGCAATAGGCAGCCCAATATCTACTGGTGAGTGGATGACTGTTTACATCATTTGTCAACAGCAAAAAGAAAGGGCAAGCCAGAGGGAGGTGGAAGGTCTTAAACCTGTGCTGGAAATTCGGTTCCATCACTTTCAGACTACCTCCCAAGTAAGTCACTGAACCTCTTTGATCTTTATCTTTATCCTCATCCATATGGTGGGATAATATCAGTTACCTTACAGAATTGCAGTGAGGATTAAGTGACACAGACTGAGATCACTAGTGTGATGGCAACCAGGAGGGACTAGTCACACAACTCCTCTATCCCTCCCACCACATCCCTTGTTTGAAACCAATAATTTCCAGACAATGATCTCATGGTAGTTCTAAATACAAAGGAAAATTACACAACAGGCATAACAGATCATTTAGCAATAATAATCTGCAAAAAAAAAACAACAAAAATTACTGCAATGTAAAATCCTGAACACCAAAAACGAATGGAAAGCTCCCCGAACTATTTAAACTGTTTTTCCATTTTTATGTTTGTTTATCTGAAAGGAGAGACATCATCCTGCAGCTGCTTCACTCCTCAGACAGCCACAACAGCCAAGACTAAGCTAAATTGAACCCAAAAGCATAGAAAACCCTTTGGGTCTCCCACATGTATGGCAAGATCTCAAATACTGGAGCCATTAACCACTGCTCTGCCTGAACATTAGCAAGCAGCTCGATCAAAAGTGGTGAACTCAGGACTGGAACCACCACTCAGATATGTGATGTTAGCACCCCAAGTGGAAAAGCAACCAACTGCGCCACAGAGCATGCTCCTGTTTTCCTGCTTTAAACCGCTTCCTGCAGTTTTCCAGTTAACATAAACAAACTTAAAAGATAAATATATAATCCTGCTTCTCCATCAAGATCCTAAATCTACAGTAAATGAATTATTTTAAAAAGACATAAGTCCACAAGAATGAAGAGAACAGAATAGGAGATAACAGCAATGTTTGGATGCTGGAAAGCAAATGGTGGACATGTAACTGACAAGACAAACCCAAAAGACATGAATCTAAAGACAGAAACTGGAGAACGTGAAAATCAATCCACATGTTCCTTATACTACATAATCCTTAAAAGACTCAGGAAACTACAACACAAAGTAATTCTAACACCATGAGGGAGGAGGGAATCTAAAATTAGGAAAACTAGGTGGGAATTGTTTGAAAAAGGGATTTCCTAACATCAGTAACCCACCCACACCCACACCAACACAAAAGACAACACACAGAGACATATTTCTTTTTGCTGGGAAAATGTCCAATTGCCCCAACCTCTCCTGCCAAGGCTACAGGTTAATTTCTAGAAATGACAGGGGTTTCTGGAGTGAAAAACTTTAGCAACAATCAAGAGAATGCCTAGAACAACTGCTGTATTCTCTCATGTCTCTGAAAATGTTAGCTAGTCTCCTTCACTTGCCAAGGTTTTAACCCCGGCCTCTGTCAGGCTAGCCAGAATCTTGTGATGTCAGTTTAGAAACAATTCCCCACCCTGATATCTAAGTTCTTTATCCCTCATAACCTTTGATGAAAAGTCCTTAGCCTGACTTAGCAATAAATCTGTTAGCAAGAATCTTCACACCCCTCGCATCTCCTCCAAAGAACTCTGCTCCATCATAAATCCCCAGGCGTCTCTGCTATTTTCAGATTTCATCCCAGCTCTGTGTCCTACCGTAACATTACTAACTGTGAACTACATGTTGTGCCCAAATTCATGTTGAAATCGTAACCCTCACTGTGACAATAAATGGAAACAGCCCTTTTAGGAGATGATTATAAGCAAATGAAGCCATAAGGACAGAATTCTAATCAGAGAGGGTTGGTGGCTCTAGCAGAAGAAACCCTAGGATTAACTGAGGAAATGTAAAATTGTTGAAATGTTAGGAAAGGGGAGGGAACATTCTACAAGAACTCACCAACTGAAATTTACATTATTTTTACTACTTATTGACAATAGAGGTGCATTTCCAAAGTAAGCATTATACTAACTGACAGAAACCCAAATTACTCTACAGAATACAACTAGCAATTTTCTTGACGTGCTATTCTAATTTTCATTTAGTTTTTGTTGCAAAGTGAAAACCAAAACACCAGGCCACTCCCTGGCAAACTCACTGGAAGTGAGAAACACATACTTACATCTCCATGCTTTCTTCTCTGCAATGACAGTGATCATCCCAAGTAACATCCACGAATCGTAAGCAAAACAGGCAGATTTGTAACACAAATACCAGACATTACCTGCCATGTCACTATCAATTGCAAACATTTCCCTTTAAAAAGTATGGCTGTGGGTCCAGTGAGATAGCCTAAAGGTGGAAGTCCTCACTTTGCACGCGCCTGCATCCCATATGGGCAATAATTATAATCCCAGCAGCCCTGCTTCCCATCCAACTCCCTGCTTGAGGCCTGGGAAAGCAGTTGAAGATGGCCCAGAGACTTGGGACTCTGCACCTGCCTGGGAAACCTGCAGGAAGCTTCTGACTCCTGGCTTCAGATCAGCTCAGTTCCAGCCACTGGGACCACTTGAGGAGTGAATCATTGGATAGAAAATCTTCCTCTCTCTCTCTTCTCTCTGTGTATCTGACTTTCCAATAAAGATATAATAATTTTTTAAAAAAATACAATTGTGGAGCAAGCATTTGGCATCACATGGGATGCCAGTATTCTATGTCACAGCACCCTAGAAAAGGTGGCAGGTAAGGGCTCAAGTATTTGGGTTCCTGTCACAAACTTAGGAGACCCAAGTTGGGGTCTCAGCTATTGCAGGCATTTGGGGAATAAACAGAGGAAAAATGAGTGCTCGCGCGCTCTCTCTCTCTCCCTCTCTCTCCCCCTTTCAAATGAATAAAAAGAAATAAAATACCTTATTTTTTAGTGAAGGTATTAGAAATTTGAGTGCCAGTTAATAGTAATTTGAGGTTGAGCTAAGAGTCAGAACAATATACCAAAAAAGAAAGAAAACACTAAATCCTCTGAAGAGTGCCTCCACAATCACTCATTCTATTAACTATCATTCATTTTGCCACCTGAAGAAGTTCAACAACAACTGAGGGATGCCCTGGCCACCAAGAGTTAAGCAGCTTCTAAAAACGACTGAGTCTCTAATGATAATAATAAAGTCTCTACCAAAAGCCAAAAAGAAACACGAAAACAAACACTTGGTGTAAAAGGGTTTCTAAAATATAGACAAAAATCCCTGCCCTTAGAGATCTTAAATTCCAGCAGGCATCCAGCTTGCCTTTTAAAAAGATCACCTTTTCATTTGCCAGGTCCTGCCAGGCCTCACTGACGAAAACAAGGTAATACGCACCTTTGGCACACAACTTTAAACTGGCACCTCCTCTCAGCTGTATCAGTATATCCTAAGAGCTGTTAGCTTTCCGGGCGTCTAGATAGCGAAAAACTGGGCACCAGGAAGCAGACGGCTGTGGCTGGTGAACTGTACATGCGCCTCACACAGCCTCTCATCACGCATTTCTGCTCTGTAAGAGCTTACTTGTACACCAAAGCTGTCAAAAACATCTGAGCAGGGGTTTCTTCAGTCACTAAATTACCTTTGCAAAGGCCCTCCCAGAAAAGCATGTCCAAGTTAATCATCTTCAGCTAGCTGTACAAAGTATGAGTAAGATTTTATTGTTATAATAGCGTACTACACACTAAACACCAGCACTGACCTTTACTATAACTATCAACGTTTTATCAGCAATAAACAAAGCCATTAAATCCAAACTCAGCACAAAGAAATAAGAAAACATCTAAAGATTAATAAGACTCAAGGACTGACTACCTCAAATTAGTGAGATAAAATATACTGATATCAATGTATCCATTTTTCCTGTGAACACTTTGTGAGCACTGACAATGTTTCATGAATGGCATTCAGCTTACACACTGATGAGAAAAATTCGGAGATTGACCATTTTCAGTGTAAGCCATGAAAAAAGAGAAAACACCTGCCAGCTACAGCACCCATCTTGAAGGTCCAGTTGAACACAGCCAGGATCCTGATGATTAAACACTGTCAGGAAGTAACTTTCAAACCTGACACTCCAATGCCTCAATAGATGTGCAAAGCTCAGGGCCCGGCAGCGTGGCCTAGCAGCTAAAGTCCTCGCCTTCAACGGGCCTCGGGATCCCATATGGGCGCCGGTTCTAATCCCGGCAGCTCCACTTCCCATCCAGCTCCCTGCTTGTGGCATGGGAAAGCAGTCAAGCATGGCCCAAAGCCTTAGGACTCTGCACCCGTGTGAGAGACCTGGAAGAAGTTCCTGGATCCTGGCTTTGAATCGGCATAGCATCAGCCATTGCGCTCACTTGGGGAGTGAATCATCGGACGGAAGATCTTCCTCTCTGTCTCTCCTCCTCTCTGTATATCTGACTTTGTAATAAAAATAAATAAATCTTCAAAAAAAAAAAAAAGATGTGCAAAGCTGAGTCCCCTCACCACCTGATTCTCAGAAACGACAAACACCCACAGTAACCTTTCCTAAAGAGACACAGCTAATATTACAATGCTGACCAGAAAATGTGAAAAAGTAAAAATGTCATTAAATCTATTACATGATTATTTTATATATTTTTAAATGTCAGATGACTTGAAAGATGTCAGTGAGATTACTACAAGTAAATACAGTCTTAACTGTGAGAACTATGACTTTCTGGCAGATTTTTCAAACAAACCAGAAACTCTATTTTGGATAAAGCTCTGCATAAATTATAATCATAAAACTGATTTTAATGTATTATAATTCAAATACATAAACAATCTTTAAGATAATCTGTCCAAAAAAGTACTGATCTAAACAGAAGTTCTACAATCTTAAAAAAAAAATACTCCAGTTTAGTTCAGAAGCTTAAAATTGGATTCACAATTGTTAAAGTAAGAGAATATTGGTAAATTCAATTCATCCTAGCTTCTTTAAATTTGCAATTTGCTGTGACTCCCTTTATATACTATCTAAAAAGTACACCCAAAACTTACCCAATGTGGTCATTTGTAGCAGATGTAAAATACATTTCTTAAAAGTTTCTTGGTCTTTCAAAAAAAATAGTTTTAATTCATTTTTACACTAAGGGATAATGGTTTTCTTTCAACAAGTTGTTCATGGAAAGAGCAATCAACTTTCTGACACCAAGCTGACTTGACAATGTCTCCAGCAAGGTCCTGCATAAAATGGTCCCACTCTAGGGCCCGGCGGCGTGGCCTAGCGGCTAAAGTCCTCGCCTTGAAAGCCCCGGGATCCCATATGGGCGCCGGTTCTAATCCCGGCAGCTCTACTTCCCATCCAGCTCCCTGCTTGTGGCCTGGGAAAGCAGTTGAGGACGGCCCAATGCATTGGGACACTGCACCCGCGTGGGAGACCCGGAAGAGGTTCCAGGTTCCCGGCTTCGGATCGGCACACATCGGCCCGTTGCGGCTCACTTGGGGAGTGAAACATCGGACGGAAGATCTTCCTCTCTGTTTCTCCTCCTCTGTGTATATCTGGCTGTAATAAAAATGAATAAAATCTTTAAAAAAAAAAATGGTCCCACTCTACACATGTTGAAACATTCAACATGTAGATCACATGTCTAAGATCAAGGTTACTCAGATTTTTCAAGGACTTAAAAGATCTATGAGTGAGTCATTATCAGTCTGGCACAGTGCCTAGTGGCTAAAATCCTCGCCTTGCACACCCGGGATCACATGTGGGTGCTGATTCGTATCCAAGTTACTCCACTTCCCATCCAGCTCTCTGCTTGTGGCCTAAGAAGGCAGTTGAGGACGGCCCAAAGCCTTGAGAACCTGCACCCATGGAGACCCAGAAGAAGCTCCTGGCTACTGGCTTCAGATCGGCTCAGATCTGGCCATTGCAGCTACTTGGGGAGTAAACCAGTGGATGTAAAAGATTTTCCTGTCTCTCCTTTGCTATGTAAATCTGACTTTCCAATAAAATAAATAAATATTTAAAGCAAAAAGTCTGTGAGTGAATAAAACCTAGATGGAATTCCACGTGATAATTCTGGTACTGAGGTGATAAGATCCTGAATAATAATTGGTCTTTTCAATACATTGTACCATCTCTGGTGTTTTAACTCACTACCAAATGATCCCAAACTGAAGCTGAAGAATTTCTTCCACAAGTAGCAGTTATCATTTTAGGATGTGATCCAAAGTCCAACCTATTCATGCAACATGTAATTCTCCAGAATGAGGAAGGGAGGCAACCTGAAACACTATATTCAGAAAGAATAAACTTTGGGGGCTTGACACTATAGTGTAGTGTCTAAAGTTCTCACCTTCCAAGCACCAGGATCCCATATTATCACTTGTCAGTACCCTGGCTTCTCTACTTCTGGTTGAGCAACACGCTTGTGGCCTAGGAAAGCAGTAAGGGATGGCCCAAAGTTTTGGGACCCTGCACCTGCATGGGAGACCCATAAGAAGCTCCAGCTGTTGTGGCCACTTGGGGAGTGAACCAGTGGATGAAAGATCTTTCTCATTGTCTCTCCTTCTCTCTGTAAATCTTCCTTTCCAATAAAAATAAATACATCTTAAAAAAAGAATAAATTCTGAGAGGTACAAATTAAAAACAGAGGATACCTTGCAAATACAACTTCTAAACATTGTAGCACATGTGCACGTACACACACACAAAACAGTACAATCTAGCACAGCTGATAACATTAGCATGTAATCCATACGAAGAAGTTTAACCCCATTAACCAAGCTCCCTGTGTGTGCCTACACCACATGAAAACAGGAACTGAAGAAAAATTGGATTTTCTTGTCACTGCTGGTATGAAGTTCACTTCAGCTAGTCAAATAAAAACAAAAAAAAAATCAACTTTTCATAAGCCAATCACTACATGCTAGACATCGCATTGAAGTATTTTTTCCTGTCAATTTCACTTAATTTTTATAACTCTGGGATCGAGCTATCATCCCCATTTTGTAACATGGAACTGTAGTCTGGAAGTTTAGACAACTTGCCCAGAGATAACTAGGAAACAAGCACCAAAGCTGTGTTTAAATGGTGTGTTCCCAGATGGAAATTCATCCTCAAGACACTTCAGTGTGCAGCGCTGGCTGACACTCCTGTCCTCATCAGCAGCTTGTGTCTGTCACTAGCTCTGGACAAGCACCTATTTAATTAACACTATGTTGTCATAACCTATTTTTAATGGCACAAGAATTGAATATACTGTTTAAAAGATTTTTTAAAATGTGCCAAGGCTAGAATGCCTCCCCCAAAGTTCATGTGTTGTATACTTAACCTGCACTGCAACCATGCTGAGAAGAGGGACCTTCAAAAGATGAATAGGTCAGGCGGGCACTGCCCTCCCAGACAGATTAATATCCATTAGACACAGCAGTTCTGCCACAGAAGTCCAGTCTTCCTGCTACCTTCCATGCCCCTGTCCTGCACCTCCCACCGTGAGGTGACGCAGCAGAGGCCCTCAGCAGACGCAAGCAGGCCCATGATTTTGGAATTTCCAATCCCCAGAAAAGGAAGAAATAACCCCCTCTTCTTTATACATGACCCAATCTATGAGATTCTGTTATCGCAGCACAAGATGGACTAAGAAAACAGGGTTTTAAGAAAGTCCTCTCAGATGTTTATTCTTACTTGATACACAGACTTGATTTAATTTACATTTGAATTTAAATTCATCAATGAGTACATCACAAGGAAGTACAAAAGTGAACTTCTTGCCCTGAGTGGCCTGTACTAAACTGCAAACATCCTTATGCAGGGAGTTAATTTTCTCTTCCAATTAATACAGTATTTTTTTAAAGATTTTATATTTATTGCAGAGTCAGATATACAGAGAGGAGGAGAGACAGAGAGGATCTTCTGTCTGATGACTCACTCCCAAAGTCAGCGCAATGGCCGGTGCTAAGCTCACCCGAAGCCAGGATCCAGGAACTTCTTCCAGATCTCCCACACAAGTACAGGGTCCCAAGGCTTTGGGCCATCCTTGACTGCTTTCCCAGGCCACAACCAGGGAGCTGGATGGGAAGTGGGACTGCCAGGATTAGAACTGGTGCCCATATGGTATCCTGGGTGCTTTCAAGGTGAGGACATTAGCCACTAGACCACTGCACCAGGCCCCAATTAATACAGTATTACAATAACTTGCTGATTATAGATAATTCAAGCAACTGGAGCTTTTCATTGGAACCTTCCCATCTGTAAGGTTAGTTATAAAATATCTTTATCATTTCTTTCCAAATTGGCATATCAAGCATATAATAGGCGCATTCAGTTATTCTGCAAATGGTAACTTGTCTTTTCAAATTTCTTGTCTAGAACCCATTTAAATTTAAGACAATTATGCAGAATATAAAACAAACAGATATATAGGCAAGCAAGTATATATATTCTCACAGGTGAGCTCAACATTGCAGCATGCATCTCCTCTCCTGTGTTACAGGAGGACTCCCAATGAAAGCTGAATTTCCCTTGACAGTATGCTATTCGACTGTCTACCTTTGCCTATACCTACAATGCTATGACACACAGAAGCAGCAGAATATCAAACTTGAAACTGTTACTAGAGGACTAAATCACTGCGATAACACCCGGGGGAATGATGAGAAGTGAAAATAGGCAGGGCAGTAGTGGAGGAGGGACGAATTCCTATATCTACAAAACTGCACCATGGAGAACAATCATATAGATTTGGTTATACATATATATACATATATATTATATGTAAATGTATATTACCAATGTAATTGCTTTCAAACTCACTCTACATTCTGAAGACATTTTCTGTTAATCTCTAATAATGCTAATGAAAATTTTCTCATTTAAAAAATTGGGACTCTCTCTCTACCACATCTACTTAGCAATCTGCATCTATCACCATTGGATTTTTCCTCATATCAATAACTAATCCATACTCCTTGTAACCCCATGTCTTGCTTTGGTTTTCCTATAATGTTTAACACTTTTCATCCTTATAAATTTTGCTGGTTTAAAATAAAGCTTCTTCAATCCAGGGGCTTATTTGCATTCACTACCAGGTATCTATAACCCTAGGACAGTGTTTATTACACAATAAATATCTGTTAAATAGAAAAATTAATCTTAAAGTCTTGCCAAATTATAAAGTAATTAAAGTTACTACCATGAAATTAAAAAAAAAAAAAAAAGCCGCCTGATGCCTTAGCTGACCTACTTCAGCTTTAACACAACAAATACCAACCTTCCCTTCAGGGACTCAGTTTTACCTGCAAGCCTTCCAAATGGCAGCCTCAGTGTTTCCACAAACTCCCAGAGTCTGGCCTAGCTTGATTATTCTGCTAATTCTAAGGAACATCCCTCAGGGTACTTCCTAAAGACTGCACTGATCATTAACATACACTCAGCTTCACTTGCTGAGCTGGCCTTGGTCAAGTAGGGGTTGCTAAAGCCAAATGTGCCAGGCAAGGTCTTAGCAACCTATCTCATGTGATTCAACATACAATCAACAAGAATTCAAGAAAAAGTAGGTAAGTGTGTATGGCTAGCCAGGCATTCACAGAGTTCACAGAAGAACGCTGCCTTTAAGATTCTCAGACACCAGAAAGGCTTTGAAGAAGCAGTTTTCCAATGGGACATTTATTTTAAATTTTAATTAAATTTTAACTTTATTTTAAATCTTGATTAAAATCATACAGTAAATATTGATACTTAACTACTTTAAACTTGAGTTTAAAAAAAAAAAACAGAGCAAGTGAATGTAATGGAATCCATAAATCCTTTCCACAAAATTATCCCTCAGCTGAGTGAAATAGGATTATTGGCTGTTGACTCCACACTATTTAACACCTCTCAATCCTGACAAGCAACACTAATTTCACCAGCTTTTGAAAGACTAATGGAAAAATATTTATGAAACTCAGAAAACAACTGTTATTTCTCAACTGACAAACACCAGTAGGATAAGTAATCATTAAAACGCCAAAATGTTTTTTAACAAATGATTCACTTAATTTCAGTTTCCTCACTTATATAACTGAAGAAACTACACTTATCTTGTGACTGCAAATAGAAAGAACTACTTCAATAATCAATAGGCTGAGACTAAGTAAGTACTTAAAAAGTAGATCTTCCTGCAAAACATAATCATCTGTTTAGCACGCACTGCCACACACTTAGGGCAGGACAATGGGTGAAGAGAAGCGTCCAGAGAAGACTTTGAGGCACCAAGTGATCGCTACAAATGCATTCTGAAAAGACTCAATGGATTTCTTCCACATGCCACACATAGCATCAGAAAAAAAAAAATCTCTCATCCCAAACAAATAACAATAGCAGAGATTTTTTTTTCAGTTCAAAACAGACTATACAAACCCCACCTTTCTGCAAATAAATTAGGAGTGACACACAAAGCAAACATTTTTGCTTAACAAATAAGTTGCTGTTTGCTGGTTTTACTAATATCCAAGAATTCATACTTTTCAAGGCCAATTTTAAAGCTTGAAACATTAATGGCAAAAAAGAAAAGTAACGTTTTAGTCCCATGATAACCACATTTTTTTAAAAATGCAACATCCACCCACCCACCCTTTTCTCTACAAGTATCTTTGCTTTTTTCTGGATTAAAAGAGCCCATATCAATGAGGGGCCAGGGCAAAATGCTCTCACATGGGGAGGAATAGACAGGCTTATTTTGATTACAGGACTGAAGTCATCCCGGGAAAACTTAGGCCTTCTAAAGACACAAACTCAAGCTGGATCTTAAAGGTAAAAAAGATTGTAACAAACAGAGCATTGCAATCTACCAGAGTGTTCCATACCAATGTAGAACAAAAGCAGAAATGAAAACATGTGAACCTGAAGGCCAAAACACAGGATGCCGACATTGCTTAGTCTGACTGCATGCTGCACTAATTTTTTGTTCTAGTGATAATGGATGGTCATCAAATTAGACTAGAATACCAGAAAGATCATTATGTTTTGGAACAAGAGACTGCATGAGAGAATTCAATATGACTAGATACACACCAAAAGTAGGGCAGTAACAGAAAATGACAAAACAAAATAAATAGATGGAAGAATGAATAATGAATAAGCAAACAACAAATAAAACAGGGCTAGTAACTGACCAGGTGTTTCAAATAAAGTTTTAAAATTGATAAATATGAAAAAAGTAATTCCCAGGCCTGGCAGCGTGGCCTAGCAGCTAAAGTCCTCACCTTGAAGGCTCCCAGGATCCCATATGGGTGCCGGTTCTGATCCCAGCAGCTCCACTTCCCATCCAGCTCCCTGCTTGTGGCCTGGGAAAGCAGTCAAGGATGGTCCAAAGCTTTGGGACCCTGCACCCGTGTGGGAGACCTGGAAGAAGTTCCTGGCTCCTAGCTTTGAATCGGCATAGCACTGGCCATTGCGCTCACTTGGGGAATGAATCATCAGACAGAAGATCCTCTCTGTCTCTCCTCCTCTCTGTATATCTGACTTTATAATAAAAAATAAATAAATCTTACAAAAAAAAGAAAAATGAAAAATGTAATCCCCTATATAAAAATGGATTGGCCATAAATTTTGCAGGACGGCCTCAAAAATCCACCAACAGCAAATTCAGTGCAGCAATCATCTCTTCATGTAATTATCATGCAACAAGATTTTCTGATTATTCAAATATAGTGAGCTACAAATATTCCCCAAATACAACACTGTTTAAAAATGTGTTATTGACTTACTTATACAGTTTTTTACAAGGTTGATCAGGGTGTGAAGCATAGAGGGTTAGGGTAAGGGAATTGTTTCCAAATTTTCTTTTTCTTCCTCCTACACCTGGAGGAACGGGCCGACAAGTGGAGAAGTCGTATCCAGCCTTCCAACTGTCTCAATTTAAACACTTCCATTGCTTGCCATTCAACTTAATATTTCACACAAATATGCTGGATTAATAAATTTAAGGAACTAAAGAAATATAATAGGTTTTCAAAACGTGGATGAACCAAATAACTGGCAAAGCTAAGTAGAAATACCTGTTAAGTGGTCAAATGAAAACACACAGAAGTTCTCAGAGTGGAAAAACCGTGTCCTCGTCTACCCTTACTTTGTGAAGCAAGATTTAGGACAAACAATTTATACGAAATTATGATCCTCTGTAAAAAGTAATTTATGGAAAAAAAGGATTTTATGAAATTACCACAGTCTTGTCAGAGACTTAGAAAGTTATTCAAATGGGGTTCTGCCCAACGGCTCAATAGCTAAATCCTCAACATGCAACTTTGGCATCCCACATAGCTGCCAGTTCATGGCCCGGCAGCTCCGGTTCCTATCTACCTCCCGCCTGTGACCTGGGAAATCAGTGGAGGATGACTCAAGTCCTTGGATCCCTGTACCTGCGTGGGAGACACATATGAAGTTCCTAATACCTACCTTCGGGACAACTCAGCTCCATCGACTGCAGCCATTTGGGGCATGACCCAGGGAAAGAAGATCTTTGTCTCCATATCTCCTTTTCTCTGTAAATCTGCCTTTCCAATAAAAATAAATAAATCTTTACAGTGAACTCACTGAGCTCAGTGCATTGCACTGGTCCCCCAGGAAAATTAATGTCAACTTCGGCATCATACAGGTCTAAACATTCAATGTGGCCCTCAGACCTAACGGCCAATAGGTTTTGGCAAGATCAACATCAACAACATCTTAGCTATATAGGACACATGGTGTCTCCCTAATCCTGGGAACTGCTCCAACGTGAAGTGGGAGAAAGGTTGTATACACAATAGTGCAACCTCATCAGCACGGTACCACAGGAGGTGAGGAGTGGTGAGCCAGGGGCTGGGGCTACAGAGACCATGGTGGAAGTCTAACATAAGAACCCAGACCTGGAACTCGCTGGAGGTTGTGGCACAAGTGACTGCAAACAATGAGCCATGTACCAACTACAGTACGTAAAATCAAATTGTAGACCTGTGGGTGACACTGCTTAGAAACTGCCCCAAGGAGAAAACCCAATAACCAGAAATACAACTACCAAGAGCAAAAGAAGAGACAGAGGTGCAATGAATATTTCTGAAGGCACCCTTGCAAAGGAGGAAAACCCTTTGCCAACCTCAGAGTTCACTGAGGAAGACATCGGAGAAAATAGAGGATACAGAATTCAAAACACTTGTTATAAAAGCTTCTTACCAACAATGAGAAGCATGTAACGCAGGCAAATAAGCAATTTAAGGAACATGTCACATAATAAATAAATCAAATGAAAGCTGATATATCAGAAATGAAGAATACAGTGGAACAAATTAAAAGTACAGTGGAGAGTCTCCAAAATAGAATGAAGCAAGCAGAAGAAAGAATCTCAGAATTGGATATTTTCTGTCACCAGGAAGAAACAAACAAAAGCTGGAAGCAGAGCTGGGTCAAGCTAAAAAGAGTATTCAAGAACTGAAACACACTATTAACAGGCAAAATATAAGAGTTATGGGAGTCCCAGAAGGTGGAGAAAGAGGAACTGGGTTTAAAAATGTATTTAATGAAACAAGGGAAAATTTCCCTCATCTGGAGAAAGAATTGGGAAACAAGATCCAGGAGGGGCACAGAACTCTCAACAGGCTTGATCAAAAGCAATCTTCACCAAGACACATGATCTTCAAGCTCTCTTCAATCGAACATAAGGAAAAGATCCTTAAATGTGCACTTGAAAAAAATCAATTGACATATAAAGGAATGCCAATTAAACTCACAGGAGACCTCTCACAGGAAACTCTACAGGCCAGAAGACAATGGAGCAACATACTCCAGACTCAAAAAGCAAAAAATTGTCAAACCAGGATAACATATCCAGCAAAGCTTTCCTTTGTCTTTGAAAATGAAATAAAATTCTTCCACAGTAAAGAAATGTTTAAAGAATATGCCTCTTCCAAACCTGCCCTAAACATGATACTTCAAGATGTTCTCTTGACAGAGAAGAGGAACAGCACCTACCAAAACCAAAGGCAAATGTGAAGAACATCCCAGTAAAATAACAATGGTGGACTAAATGACAGGACCAAATTACTACCTATTTGCATTAACCCTGAATGTAAACAGCTGTAAATAGCTTAAGCTCATCAACCAAACATCAGACTGCATTAAGAAAACAAAACCCATTTGGCCACAAAGAACTGCATTTTGTTTTTTTTAATAGCTGAGTAGTATTCCATGGAGTAGATGAACCATAGCTTTCTTATCCAATCCTCTGTTGATGGGCATTTTGGTTGCTTCCATGTTTTTGCAATTACTGATTGTGCTGCTATGAGCATAGGAGTGCATGTTGGTTTCTCATAAAACAAGTGTTCTGGATATATTCCTAGGAGTGCTATTGCTGGATCATACGGTATGTTGAATTTGAGTTGTTTGAATATTCTCCATACTGATTTCCATAGAGCCTGCAGCCCCACCAGCAGTGGAGTAGGGTTCCCTTTTCCCCGCAACCTCGCCAACAAGTGTTGTTGGTGCTTTTATGCATGTGGGCCAGTCTTACTGGCGTTAGGTGGTACCTCATTGATGTTTTAATTTGGATTTCCCTTATTGCCAGGGAACTTGAGCATTTTTTCATATGTTTATTAAAAAAAACAAAATGCAGTTCTTTGTGGCCAAATGGGCCAAACTGGAAACCATAATGCTAAGGGAAATGAGCCAATCCCAAAAGGTTAAATACCACATGTTTGCCTTAATTTAAGATGATATGATGTTATGTATAACATGTTATGTTTTGAATGTTATATGTTGTGTATAAACTAAAATTGAAGTGTAGGTGAGGTGGTCACAGAAGGTGGCTGGGAACTCGCATTTACTTTTAACATATTGGTTACTCATTACTATGTCAATTAATTCCATAATGATGTAAATTTTTGCTGATGGTATGTTGGAGCTTTCAATTGACTGGGATGATACTCTGCTGGCTCCGTCTTCAGACCAGAGAGGGGATACCTAAGAAGCCGTTGAACTTGACTGGACAATAAGATGCTGGACTCTATGTTTGGTATACGCTTGCAATGGGGGAATTTCAACTGAACTTGAGCTGTGGTTATGCAACAAGGTGGAGGAATCCACCATTGTGGGAGGGTTTGGGGAGGGGTGGGAGAACCCAAGTATCTATGTAACTGTGTCACATAATACAATGTAATTAATGAAGTTAAATAATAAATAATTAAAAAAAAAGAAAAAGAAAACAAAACCCATCTATTTATTGCCTACAGGAGACATACCTCATCAACAAAGATCAGTGGAAACCATATCTCATGGATTTTGATTTTTTTTTTTAGTTTTACCTCTTCAAATCTCCTCATTAAATTCTTCAATGACTCATCATTTTCTTCAAGAAAGTTCATAATATTCTTTTTCATTTCTTCAGCGACACATTAGTCATTCAGTAGCATGTTACTTGACTTCATGGTGTTTTTAATTTCTTCTTTTCTTCCTATTGTTGATTTTGTATTGTGGATTTTCATGTAAGGGGATGTATAGTAACTGTGTAATGGAGACTATCATATCCAGATGTGAGGCTACAATGCAGTATGCATCTCTAGATCAAAGATGGACTCCCAATGAAACTGTTTACTGTATCTTGACAATCGGGTGCTGGACTTTCTGCCATTGTCCATGCCCACAATGACGGACATATGACTGTTTATGAAGAGTTGTACTATAATAATAATATAGGGGAACTCAAGGGGGGGGGGGGATGAGGAGACTTGTGGATGGCAGAAGGGAAATTCCAGGACCTATGGATTTTATTATAAAATAATAATAATAATAAAAAGTTTTTAAAAGAATAAGGAAAAATCTTTTAAGTTTTTCAAGTGATTTTATGCACACAAAAATAAGCTGCAACCTTAGAAATTTAAAATACTGATTCTTTAACTAAAGTTTCATAAAGTTTCCCAACTCGTAAAACACAACCACCTCAAAAAGAAAAAAAAAATAAAATTCTCTTCAGGGTTAAAAGGCTTCAGTTGCCCTAAACAGAACTAAAGTAAACAGACTCCTCTGTTTTGGGCTGAAGTGGATCTCACAAAGGAAACCCTCTGCTCTACTGAGCTTTGGGCATTTTGCCCTGACACCTCATCAACAACATAGCTGTGGATTATTTCCTCCAAAGCAACTCCCTTCTGGTACACCAAAAATCAATCTTGAGCTTTTACAATATCATTTTTACTTAAAATTCCTACATAAATTAGATTCAAAAACTACCTCAGAGTAGTCCTAGTAGTCAGTTACTATTTCATTATATCATTAATTCTCTACATTAATAACAGTAATTATTCAACAATTAAAATTCAACTCAGCTACAGTTTAGTCTCAGTTCACAGGAACTACCATCCTGGAATAGAACCCGTTAGGACTACTGAGCACTCTTCATGAAAGAACTCCTTTGCACTCAACATTGGAGTTCTACTTCAGTTTCATCGGCCACATTAAAGTAGTCTTGATAATTACAATGCTCTTTACGCCCCATTCAGGGTAGACAGTGGGTCATGAAGATGTGCTTTTGTATCCTTTTTCTGATGAGGACACAATTTACTTTAATGCTAAATAACACTATTTGTAGAGGCTTATATAAACGGCAACAGCATTTCCCTTTTCCTGTTTTGTGTTTTCTCTCTGGACCTGCTGGCCAGATGCCATTCTGGGACTTCCCTTCAATACCATCCCCTGGGCATATTTTTAACATCCAAAACTGCTATGCTTTTCAGATTTCCCATCATTTGCACCCTCTTCTTCTCCCCTGAGAACAATTATGTCCCCACAAAACTGTGTCATGAAAAACAGCAATAATAAAACAAAAAATTATTTATAAAATTTCAGAACTGTTAAGTGTAAGGAGTGTTCTCGGATATACTTGGTAATCAAAGTGTAAACTGCTAAAAAAGAGAGAGAGAGAGAGAAAAGAAGACAAGGAAGAACAAGAAAAAGAACTATGTTAACCCTTGGTATTCCAAATGCCCATAATAAAATGTCTGATTAAACATTGCCTGAATTCATTGTTACGCAATATGAGAAAGTCTAGAAGCACAAGTCACAGAATGCTAAAGAATATTTTGACAGTATTTCTATTGTTTCAACTTGCTTTTTGTTCTTTCTGAAAGCTTTATAATTTAATATTGTATAAGACTGGAAATCTTACTTTCTGCTCCTAGGTCTTCTATTCCCTGATTTTTAAGTTTATTCAATTATTTTTATTTATTTGAAAGACAGGGTAACAGAGGCAAAGAAAGACAGAGATCTGTCACGCACTAGTTCACTCCCCAGTGCCTGTCAAGAGCCAAGACTAGACAAGGCAGAGGTCCGGTACCAGAACTCCATCCAGGTTCACCCTCTTATACTTGAGCCATCATCTGATGTCTCTCAGGGTACACATTAGCAAGAAGCTGGTACCCTGATAGGGGATGCAGAAGTATCAAGTTGTGGCTTAAACACCTGTGTCACAACAACCACCCCTACTACCCACTTGATTATCCCTACATTCCATCTTCTTATAAATGTCCTCCACCTAACTTTTGGACCATCCTCAACAATTTTACTCCTATAGTCACATTTTAAAATTCTCTCCATCTTTTTTTATCTTTTATCTTTTATCTTTTTATCTTTTTTTATCCAATTGTGTCTCTTTCACAAAAACCTTAATACAGCTAGCTTTCCTCTAAAATTCAGAAGTCACTAAAAAGCTGAGCAACAGCTCTATTTTAGTAGACCTAGTTTATCAACTTCCGGACTTTATTCCATAGTAGCTGCACAGAGGGTAAGAGCTTGGCCTAGCAGGTAAGCCCTCACTAGAGAGCCAAGAAGCCTGTGCCAGGCCAGCATTCCACATGGGCACTGTTTGAGCTCCGACTACCGGGTTTCTGAGCCAGCTCCCTACTACTGTGCGTGGGAAAGCAGCAGCTGATGATGCACTTTCCTGGTCCCCTGACCTTTCGTGGAAGACTTGGAATAATCTTCTGTCTCCTGGTTTTAGCCTGTCCCAGCTCCAGTCACTACAGGCATTTGGGGAGTGAACCAGCAGACAGAAGATTCTCTCTCTTTCAAATAAATAATTTAAAAAACATAAATACCTCCCTGGGACCAATGGCTACCTCTGTAAAGAGTGTGTAGGTTCAGATTCGGCTCTGTTCCCAATTCCAGGTTCCTCATAACATACACCCTTGGAGGAAGCTGGGGATGGTCCAAGTAGCTGTGCCCCTACCACCACTGGGAAAATCCATGTAGAGATTCCAAGTTCCAGGTTTTGGCTCAGCCTAGCCTCAGCTAATTATAGGAATCTGGGAAGCGGTGGATATAATTAATCTCTGTCTCTGATGTGGTCTCTCTCTCTCCTTGTCAAACAAATAAAATAAACAAAAATTTAGACTAATAGGGCAGTATTCAACATTTTTTGTAGGGACTTCTCCAACCGTCAATATCTGTTGTTCTTCCTCTGATGAAGTTCAGTTATCCTCTGGTTTCTGACGGGATGGTTGCAGACCCAGAGGCCTACCTGCTTCACACACAATCTCGTGTCAACTCCCCTGTTTCTCACAGCTGAGCCTGCACCCTCACCTTCTTGTAGGAGCTAGACTTCCCAGCATTCTTCAGTTTCATTTGACCCTTTCTGCTTGTCTCTTCTGTGAAAACTGAAAACAGGTTCCTCTGCCTCATGCTATCAGATAATATTGCTCTGTCTTGCTGTCCAGCTTTAAAAGATTTGCTGAAACTTCTCATCTGCTATCACTATTTCTTCTCATCATTTTGCTCTTACAGATTTATACTCCTTTCATTTCGGCCATGCCATTGTAATGAAGTCCTAAGAGAGACGACATAAGAGTATGCAGACAATTCTCCACATTTAACAATAAGTCCAATGTTTAACAAAGAAAAACAAGACAGAATAATTTGCTGTTAATTATTTTTAACACTGCTGTGGGAATGTTTAATAAAGCTCACTTGCTTCACAATTTCTCATTTGTCCCTTTAATAGTTCAAAAGTCACAATCTAATTATTTCTTTTAAAATGGATATTTAAAAGTTTGCTTACAGATATATTTCAAGGAAAGGAATCTTGTTCTCATGGACTTAACTTAAAAAAAAAAACAGAGTTATTTATCTACTTGAAAAGGAAACTTAGAGAGGCAAAAGGATCATCCATCCACAAGTGGCCACCATGGCCAGGGCCGGATCAGGCAGGAGCCAGGAACGTTTTTTTGAGTCTCCCATGTGGATGGTAGGATCCCCAAGGGGTTGGGCAACCCCCTGCTGCTTTTCCCAGGACACTAACAAGGAGCTGGATCAGAAGCAGAGCAGCCAGGACTTGAGCCAGCACATAGAGGGGGTTGTAAGATCACCAAATCTGTCCCAGAAATGAGTCTGGGGCAGTTCCTACCAGCCAGTGGACTGTCCCATTCCACAATACGTGGAAGAAAGGAGCAGTCCTGAACAGCCATGTTCAGGGATTTTTAAGCATCAATCATCCAATCAACTAAGAAAGCAGTGGTACATGATACAGATTATTCAATCAACTAAGCTTGCGTCACTCAAAATACAAATTACCCAATCAACTGTAGTGACAGGGAACACGGGTACCCAATCAATTTAACCATCATGCACTTTAAAATGTCCAATAAGAAGTGCCAAATTCCATTTAATATCAAACAGAACCAGGCAAACAGGTCTCTCCAATTCCATGTACGGAAACAAATTTGAGACAATCAGCTTACTACATGAGCTGAAAAAGAAACACAAGAGCTCATCCGTGACTGAATTATTTTCTTGCAATAAGCACTTTCACTCCCCTTTCAGACTCTCTGAGAACTGACCTTATGGCCAAAGTCGGGTTATGGATGCATCCCAGAAACATTTCACGAAATCCTGCCTTACTGTCGCCATTTTTGCTTGGTTGCCACAAGGGGTTATCAGTACTGCAGGTAGTGCCCACAGTGTCAGCACTTGTATTCTAATTTCAATTATAAAATTCAAAAGACAGAACTAGTGCTGCGGCACAGCACCGTAAACTACTGACTAGGAAGCCAACATCCCATACAGAGGTGCAAGTTCAAGTTCTAGCTGCTCTGCTTCCAATTCTGCTTCTTGCTAGAAAGCTGCGGGAAGCAGCAGATGATGGCTCAAGTGGCTGAACACCTACAACAAACACGGAGGCCTAGATGGTCTTCTGGGCCCCAGGCCTTGATCTGGCCAGCCCCAGCTGTAAGGCCAACACACCTGCTCGCTCACTCACTACACATACACAGAGACATCCTTCTATCACTCTGCCTTTCAAGAGGATGAAAATAAATGATATTTAAAACCTTTTCCAATAAATAAAATTAAAAATATGGAAAGATGATTAGTCCTGGGTACGGTCAAATCATTCTATTTTTAAAATGTTAAAATATTAAAAGAAAAAATATAAAATAAAATATTAAAAGAAAATATGAGGTCATCAGCAGTTAGAATCCTGATTGGGAAGAAAACATTCCATATTGGAATGTCAAGTTTCAGTCTTAGCTCGACTCCCAATGCCAGCTTCCTGCTAATGCACAATCATGTTGGTGACCCATCCTGACTTCTGGGCTCCTGGCTGGCCCAGATGCAGTTGTTGAGGGCACCTGGGAGAGCAAGCCAAAAGATGGAAGGGTTGTGTGTTTTTGTGTGTGTGTGTGTGTGTGTCTGTATGCATCTCTCTCCAATCTGCCTCCATCTCTCCACCTTTAAAATAATGAAAATGTAAAACAAAATGTTTCCCACAAATGCTCAATATATACAATAAAAAAACATAATAAGGGAAAAGCATCAGGTAGCCAGACTACCAGAACACTACTACTGCTCATCATTCACCTAGGTATCCTACCTACATGAAGGCAATCTCACAACCAACGTCAGTACTTCTACGGTATTCAGTATCTGCAAATGTAATATCGAACAAAAAGCTTTGTGGCTGTATAAACGCAAATGTAGAAACAAGAAATTTGGGGGCTAGCATGGTAGGTTAAATTTCTGTCTGTGACAACAGTATCTCATATGGGCATTATTTCAAGTCCCAGCTGCTTAAGTTCCAATCCAGCTCCCTGCTTGTGCCGTGGGAAAGCAGCAGAGGAGGGGTCAAGGCCTCGGGATGCCACACCCATGTGGGAGACCCTCAGGAAGCTCCTGGCTCCCAGCTTCAGATTGACTCAGCTCCAGCCATCACAGTTAATGAATCATCAGATGGAAGATCTCTCTCTCTCCTCTCTGTTAATCTGTATTGTCAATTAAAATAAACAAACCTTTTAAAAATCTAAGAAATCTTTTAAAGATTTACCTTTTTATTGAAAAGTCAGATTTACAGAGAGAAGGAGAGACAAAGATAAATATCTTCCATTTGGTGGTTAACTCGCCCAAGTGGCTGCCACATCCAGGGCTAAGCTGATCTGCAGCCAGAAGCCAGGAGCTTCTTTGGGTCTCCCATATGGGAGCAGGGGCTCAAGGGTTTGAGCCAACCCCGACTGCTTTCCCACGGCACAAGCAGGGAGCTGGATGGGAAGTGGAGCAGCAAGCATATGAACCAGTGCTATATAGAATACTGGCACATGCAAATCAAGGACTTTAGCCACTAGGCTACTGCACTGGGCCCTAAAAATAGAAGAAACTTAAGAGAATCTCTACCATGCTGAATGAGCCAAAGAGAAAATACCTGTATTATTCTGACACAATGAGAAAAATAAACATCTGAGAGCTTAATTTCTATGGCAAAAAAACCATAATTTTCTCTTGTAGCAAATAACCATACTATCTTTTCAGGACATTGTGTTATTTTGTTAATAAGATAACTAATAACTATATCACTTTCTGAGATAACTCATAACATCAGTAAAGCAAAATCTTTTCACATGTGCAAGAATGAATGAAGCCACAAAATAAATTCACCTTAGTTCAGCTAGGGACAAGAACGAGTGATTACAACTGCGTTATAAATTCCTCAACCAAACATCAGACTCCAATGTTTTTACAATACAAATAATCAATAACCCGTATTAGCATATTTGTTTCCAAATACATACACAGTCAGCAAAGTGACTCTTGCATATGTGGAGAACAGAGCACACGAAGACAAGACTCCCTTCTGTGCATCAATCAGTTAGCAAATAGTTTGCCAGCCCCTACACTTTCTTTAGTAGGCTTTACTCTTTTTTTAATCCATTTGTACTGGTGAAAGTGTGTTGCCACGGGAAAATTCTGCATTTTAATATATATTGTTTTGGGCCACCATTGTAGATTAAGCTACGATGTGTAATGACATCCCATATAAATACTGGTTTAAACTCAGACTGTTCCACAGCTAATTCTGATCCCTGCAAATGTGCTCAGGAAGGCAGCAGACACAGATGAGGTACACGTGCCACTGCCACCCACACTGAGACCCAAAGGAAGTGCCAGGCTCCTGGATTCAGTCTGACTCAACTCCAAAAGATGCAGCCATTTGGGGAGTGAAACAACCGATAGAAAATCTTCGTCTCTCCTGTTCTCTCTTTCTTTAACTCTGCCTATCAAATAAATAAATAGATGTATTTTTAAATATCTTATTAAATTCTTTATAAGAAAACTTAGGATGGCTGCTGCCATGGTATCGAAGGCTAAGTTTCTGTCTGCGGTACCAGGAACCCATTAGTGTACCAGTTTGAGTCCCATTTGCTCCACCTCTGTCTCTCTGCTAATGGCCTGGGGAAGCAGAAAAGGATAGCCCAAGGGCTTAGGCTCTTGCACCCACATGGGAGACCAAGACGCCCCTGGCTTCTGGCTCTGAACTGACCCAGCTCAACCACTGCAGCCCTTTGGAGAGCAAACCAGAGGATGGGAGGTCTCTCTCTCTCTCTCTCTCTCTCTCTCTCTCTCTCTCTCTCTCTGTCCTTCTCTCTGCTGTAACTCTGCCTCTCAAAAATAGTATTTCCTAATTTATATTCTAAAACAAAATAATATACATTATTATACATCTAATTCATTGTTCAATAAAACATCCAAGTACTACCATGTATTCTGCTGCAGGCCATTTTTATTCAAAAGCAGCCTTTTAAAATGTTCACCTCAAATGTCTCTACTTCTCAATTACTCAGAGATCCTGAGAGACCAAATTTGAAATAATTTTTTCATTCTTAAATAAGTGAAAAATCAAATTCTGCTTGATCAATTACTGCTAATAAATGTGATAAAATGCAAAAGAAAGGGCTATAGCAAAATCTGTTTGACACTAAAGTTTCAAAATTTTTACCTTAAGGACAGCACATTCTATAAAGATTTTTAGCATAAGCCACCACAATCTTAATAAGTTTCCATTACTTAATTGGTTTCATAGACTCTTTAATACATGAAAATCATTATAACATTATCACAGAAATAAGATGACCAAAAAACACTACACATGTAGCTATTTAAAGCATGAAATACCAATCAAGATAACAAATAAAAGATCAAAATAAGAACTAAAGGAGGCCAATGATGTGCGGCATGGTGGGTAAAGCCACTGCCTGAGACACTGGCATCCCGCATGGCTTTGCTTCACATCCCAGCTGCTCCCCTTCTGACCCAACTCACTGTTAGCCTGGAAAAGCAGGAGAAAATGACACAAGTTGGCACAGTAGCCTAGTGGCTAAGTCCTCACCTTGCACACGCCAGGACCCTGTACCCATGTGAGAGACCTAGAAGAAGTTCCTGGCTCATGGCTTCAGCTCAGCTACGCTCTGGCCAGTGTGGCTACAGCAGACAGAAGATCTTTCTCTCTCTTTCTCTCTCCTTCTCTCTATAAAATCTGCCTTTCCAATAAAAATAAATGCATCTTAAAAAAAGAAAGAGAGGGAGCGAAGGAGAGAGGGAGGAAGGAAGGCAGGCAGGCTACCCAAGTCCTTGGGCCCCTGACATCCATGTAGGAGAACAGGAAAAAAGCTCCTGACACCTTGCTTCAACCTAGCCCAGTCCTGCTGTTGCAGCCATCTGGGACATAAACCACTGGACAGGAGATCTGTGTATGTGTGTCCCTCTCTCTCTTTCAAGCAAATACATGTCTTTAAAATCAATTAATTAATCATTTAGAGACTCCAGCACAGCCTTCTTCCACCACTTTCTCAAGCCTGTTCTTACTGTATCTCTCTCACACACACATGCTTCTAACACAATTAAAATATATTCTTATTAGTACTCTCAGTGAGCTTCCCGTGCAGACACAAAGAGGAGGTGACAGTGCACCAGAGTCCATTTACAAAACTAACTGTATACGCCCTGCACACCCCAGAATTATCAACAGACAGCAGAAACACATTTCAGTCCTTTGTGATTATGCCATAAACATGAATTCAACTTCTCCATTTTTCTTATCCAATATTTTTCCAAAAAAAGTTTAGTAAAAATATTATTTATTTCCATTTTGTTGCATCTGAAAAAAAATTTTCCTCTACTCTAAATTATAAAAAGACCCTGTGTTTGCATTAAAATATTCTGTCATTATGAAACAATGGCTCCACTTGCTGAACTTTCCAAATGTTATTAAAAGTAGTATCTGATAAAATAACTGATTTTTTTAAAAGATTTATTTTATTTTTATTGGAAAGTCAGATACACAGAGAGGAGGAGAGACAGAGAGGAAGATCTTCCGTCAATGATTCACTCCCCAAGTGACCACAATAGGCAGAGCTGAGCTAATCCGAAGCCAGGAGCCTGGAACCTCTTCCAGGTCTCCCATTCAGGTACAGGATCCCAAGGCTTTGGGCCATCCTCAACTGCCTTCCCGGGCAACAAGCAGGGAGCTGGATGGGAAGTGGGGCTGCCAGGATTAGAACCAGCACCTATATGGGATCCTGGCACATGCAAGGCAAGGACTTCAACTGCTAGGTCATCGTGCATGACCCTAAAATTACTGATTTTAATAAATATTAAAATTCTAGTTATTTTAAGTATTATACTGTATATAATTCTCTGATAAAATTCAAGTACCCTTAGAATAATGCAGTGACGTGGGGGAAAATATTCAAATTCTTTTTTTATAAAGCAATTACCTTTTACCAAAGACTACCTGGAGGGAGGGAGTACCTTAGCAGGAAATCACTGTTTTCTACAGTGCTAACGGAGTAAAATTTCTACATGCAAAAATCACTGAAAGATTCCTAAAATCTCAGCTTAAAATCTCTCAAAGGCTCTCAAGTGCTTTTTTTTAAGATTTTTATTTTATTTTTATTGGGAAGCCAGATATACAGAGAGCAGCAGAGAGAGAGAGAGAGAGAGAGAGAGAGAGAGGAAGAGTTTCCATTGGCAACTGCTAGAGCTGAGCAGATCCAAAGCCAGGAGTCAGGAGCCTCTTCGGGTCCCCCACAGGGTGCGGTGTTCCAAGGCTTTGGGCCGTCCTCGACAGCTTTCCCAGGTCACAAGCAGGGAGCTGGATGGGAAGTGGGGACGCTGGGACATGAACCTGCATCCACGTGGGATCCCGGCGAGTGCAAGATGAGGACTTAATCACTAGGCTACCATGCCAGGCCCATCTCGAGTGTTTATAACAGTTTTTAAACATCTTTCTTTTATCCAGAATCCTTACCTTAAACAGAAATGTATCAGATACAGTGAAGCTCTTCTGTGTACCAGAGGCTGGCAGTCCTGAACCAAGATGTTAATCTGCTTCCTGCTCCTTCGCCAGCTCCTGTGGGTGGTCTATGAAGTAAAGCAAGACAATCATTTGATGAGAGTAGAAATCCCTAAGCCAGGCACAAATTACGTCTCCTGTGACTTGGACAGTACCATCCCTCCACCCTCACACACACAGACCCCACACTAGCAAACGCTGCCCAGGCTATCTCACACCTGTTCACAGGCTCTCTCCTCTCCCTAGGATTTTCACACTCGCTGTCTCTGAGGATTCTACCCACACCTGTTCTCTGAAGCTCGTGCTAATGCCTAAACCCACGAGGAGAATGAGTGGGCCATTGACAACTCTGTATTTTTTTCTAAAATAATACTATCCCATAACTTTTTCTTATTATCAAATAGAATTATCCACAAAATTCCCCACAAGGCTTACAGGAAAAAAAAAAGATTTAAGGGGAAACCACTAAAAATACACATGACTTTATGTCAGAGTACTAGCAGAACGGCAGCGGCAGCAGTTAGCAGCGTCCTCCTAACACAGAGCTGGGCAGACAATGGTGCTGGCCTAGGCAACCGAGTTCCTGCCAGCCATCCATCCAGACATCTGAAGGAGCTCCAACTCCAGGGTTCAGCTTGGCCCACTCTTGGCTGTTACCAGCATTTGCAGAGAAACAGTCAAAAAGAAGCCTATTTTCCCTGTCTCTCCCTCCCCAATAAATAAGTAAAAGCTGTATTTTTCTATAACAGTAATAAAAACCATTTTGACCAAAATAGAAAATCGAGGAGAAAGCATTTGGCTTAGTCTTAGTGCTAAGACTTTCCTGCTTCCCACATGGGAGTGACAGAATTTTCCTGCTAGTTCCAGTTTCCAGCTATTGCAGAACCCAAAAGGCAGTGGTAATGGCTCAAGTAATTGGGTTCCTGCCGGCCACATACGAGACCTTGATTGAGTCTCCAACTCCCAGCTTCAGCTGCCCAGGGGATGAACTGGTGGAGCCTGCGGTGCTCCCTCTATGTCTGCCTGGGTTTTTCACAAAGTAAAAATCTAATCCAGACTTCTTTAATCAAGTTAGTAATACATAAGGAATCACCTCTCTGTGCAGGTTCATTAGTGAGCTTAACTCTAATTCATCTAACACAATGCACAGAATTTTGGATTCAATGAGAACAATTGATTCCTGGCAAGACTGTCAAAACAAATAAACACAAATCAAAATAACCAAGGTCAGGAACAAAAACTGAAACTCATTATAGCTCCTACAGACATCTGGGAAAAAAGGAGTATCTGTAGTAACCTTATTACTATATGCTTGAAATTTGAACTTTTAGATAAAATAGAAAAATTCCTAGTAAGATAATTTGCCAGAATCAGCAACAGGAGACCAAGAATAAGGTTTAGTCTATAAACCTAAAGAAACTGAATCTGTACTTAAAAGCCATTCTGAGGCTGGTGCTTTGGCACAGTGGGTTAAGCCTGCATGGGCAACACTGGTATCCCATATAATAGGAACACGGCTCAAGTTACTACTACTCTGCTTCTGATGCAGCTTTTTGTTAATGTGCCTGGGAAGGCAGCGATGCTGGTGCAAGCACTTAGACCCCTGCCACTCATGTGGGAGACAGGAACAGTTGCCTGGCTCCAGGGTTGGCCTGACGCAGACCTGGCTGTGACAGCCATTTAGGGTGCAAGTCAGTACATTGAACATCTCTGTCTGTTTTGCTGTCCCCCTTGTGAGATTGCTCCCCTCTGTGGCCTGTCTTCCCAGCAAATAAATCTTTAAATCATAAAAACAGAGCCTTCCCATAATAGAAAACACAAGTACCAAATGACCTCACCAGCAACTTCTACCTAATAACACTTATTTTACATGACTGGCATGCGAAAAACTCATCCTAAGGACAGGGTAACACTGAAAATGAAACAAGGAATACATATACAAAAGTCTGAAACAAAATATTATAAACTCCATCTAAAAATAAACAAAAGTATAATATATTCTAATAGAATTTGACTCACGAAAGATTAAAAAAACCTCGTTTTAACATTCACTCAACATTATTATGGATGACAAAGAGTATGGAAAGATGCTGGATATTACCACAATGAGGTACCAAACTATAGCTATTGGAAAGTCTGTAATTTTTACTTTTAAGATTTATTTGTTTATTTGAAAGACAAAAAAAAAATTGAGAGAGAGAGATTTTCCACCCTCTGGTCTACTCTCCAAAGGGCCACAGTGAACGGAACTGGGCAGGCGATGCCCAGGTGTAAAAACATCTGGTCTCCAGGCACATGGGCCATCTGCTGCTTTCGCAGGCGCACAGCAGAAAGCTAGATCAGCAGTGGAGTGCCTGGGATGGACTGACGGCTGTGTGTCCATGCCACAACGCTAACGCTGAGGCTCTAATTTTTAAACAGACAATACCAAACAATGGCAAAGATGGCAAACAACTGGAATTCTCACACACTGCCTACCCTCCTGGAAACCTGATCACTATCTTGTGACATTTGTGAATATTTATAAATTTACTATATGTAAATATTTTTAGCAGCTTCCTTATAGCTCTAAACTGAAAACAATTTCAATATCCATCAACAGAAGGACCGATAAACAAATATTCACAAAATGGAAAGCAAGTTAGTAGGAAACAGTAATGAACTGCAGATAAATGCAATGAATCTTAAAAGCACAATGCTAAGTAAAAGAACGTTAGAAACTAGTATTCCACAGTGTAAGAGTCCATTTACATGAAATTCTGGAAGAGGCATGGGCAGGCCATTTGGTGCACTGGTTAAAACATCACAGTGAGGTGGCGGGGCAGCACAGTAGCCTAGTGGCTTAAGTCCTCCCCTTGCAATGTGCCAGGATCCATTGGGGTGCCAGTTCATATCCTGGCTGCTCCACTTCCCCTTCAGCTCCCTGCTGCCTTGGGACCCTGCACTCATGTGGAAGACACGGAAAAAGCTCCTGGCTCCTGGCTCCAGACTGGCTCAGTTCCAACCACTGTCTCCACTTGGGGAGTGAACTAGTAGACAGAAGATCTCTGTCTCTCCTAACTGTAACTCTGTCTTTCATATAAAAATAAAATATTTTTTTAACAAAAAAATTAATCTATGAGATTCTTTCCATGACCTCAGAATCCGCATTAACTTAAAAGTCTACCCAAATAACACTAACTACAAAAGAAAGGATATATAATGCTGAAAAATGACAATCCTCTCCCCAAAATAATGGACCTCAGGATTTCCAACTTTTTAATGGTTTATACACTGCTACAATTTTCTTCCTTAATATGAAAAACTTTGCTACACTGTGCCTTAGAAGATTAACCTGGGGGGGGGGGGGAAACACACACAAAACAACGCCAAATACTCATTAACTGAATTCGTTCCGCTACTGACTCTGTGAAAGAAAAAAACTGCATTTACACATATCTTTTTCTCCTTTTTCCTCAATTATGAGAGCCTGGCATATAATTAATATCCAATAAGATACCCATTGGTAACTGAGTAAATGAAAATTGGTATTTACTTACCAAAATATTATATATAAAATAAACTCTTATCTACAGAACAAATAAAGGTTTTCTTCATACTGAACATAATAAATTACCAAAGGGATTCCTCATACCATTAAATTTATCATTCCTCTATCAACTGCAAACATTAACAAATTAAACAAGAATTTTCAATGGGTCTATAATAAAATTTCGAATTACAGCAACATTCCTCAGTTAACAGGAGACTGGTACTTTACTCATATGTTTTAACACTTTTTTTCTTTGTAAACTTCCCTTTCCCACTGCTCTGTCCACTTCCCCATTGTGACGCTAGGACATTCCTAATTCCGGCTTTCACTCGACCTCTCTTTTCTGTGCCCACCAATCCTGGTTATCTCAGAGGTCCCTCCCATCCACAGTCTCTCCTGCTCAAAATCCTCTATACTCAGGATCTCTTTGGTAATCTATACAAAAGTCCTTCTGTCAGGATGCTCCTGAAAGTAAACTATGATAAACAAAACCTACATTCAAATTTCTCCCCTCAATTCCTTGAACTTTAAGGATGGCATCTGATTTCTCCCTAAAATATAACTTCCATTTTCACTTCCCTTCACTTCAGAGATTAAATAAGTCATGCAACTACTTCAATGTCAATGTTAAATTTTCAACATTTTCAGTAATACTAGAAAACACACAGTGACCATTAAGTGGTAGGCCCTAGATGTTATTGGAAGGAGCCTTAGATTTATTGTCAAAATTGTCCATTTGACTGCTTAGACACAGCCCAAGCCTTGTCTATGCAGGGTTATGTTTCAGTATTATTGAAGTAAACAGGACATTAAAAACAATGACATCAAAAGAGATATCAGATGTCATCTTTGAGGTGCAACTATCCTTTCTGTGAAGTAGTTCAACATTAAAATAAAGACCTCCATCTTGTAAACTACCATGATGCTACAGCAAGAGAAGAGAGGAATGTAGAAGACCCCAACTAAGCAAGTCTACTCCAATGTCCTCATTTCCCAAATCGGAATACTGGCTCAGTGAACTGAACCATCTGATCCAAGCAATATTTCCCTACTTGAAATCAAAACAAGACTTAGTGCCTGCAGGCTTGTTCCCAAACAACAGAGAAAACTAAAGCTTTGGTATAAAACTAGAGGTACTATGAGAAAAGAGAGACTAAAAAGCTATCTGGTGATATCAAAGACTACCACTTTTTTTGTGAAAAGCTAAATCTGCAATAAGTAGATTTTAGAGAAGTCTATGAAAATAGAATACTTGGTTAAACAAGCTATCTATTTTCAGTGTAAGAGATAATACACACAAAATTAAGAGATACCGGGCAAGGAAACAAGGACAGATGGAAAACAGGCTTAAAAGCAAAAAGGGAAAGGAGAGAAAAGAAACTTGAATCCAGGGATGGGATATCAGAGCAACAATGAAAAAAATACAGCAACCAGAGCAACACGCAAGTTTAGGAAAACAGTGTGCCACTTAGCAGACTAAATGCACTGCAGGCCAGGAGGAAATGAGAGAATGGTAATAACCACTGTATCAAAAGACTGGAGCATAATTTTCTTTCTTTCTATTTTTCCTCTTAACTGGCTACAAAGAAAGGGTTTTTTGTTTGTTTCATTTTTTGCTTTACAAACAAATTCTGTGGAAGCAGCAGTAATGATCATCTTGAATGTGAATTTAAAAATGTAACAGAAACCAAGATAAATGTAAGACTTAAAGTAATTTTAGATGGATGCAAACTAACGTATTTACTGAACAGTAATTGCCATTCAACTCATCACCAAATTCCAGCAACATGGCCAGGACAAATTCAGATTTAAATGCAAAAGAAAATGTGTTCCATGACAATTCCATTCAGCCCAACAGCTGTGAAAACCATTCCAAAGTTATCGCCTTTATCCTGCCTGCACTGTTCAAGACCTGCCTCACTTCAACATTTGGAGTTAGGTTACTCTGAATAATTAGTCTCACCCTGGACTAAAGCACAGGTCTTCAACTGTCCATGTGCAGTTTAGATGACACTCCACCCCCCATCTTTTGTCTTACCTTATCTGAGACAGTTTCTCCAAGTGATATGAGAGGAAACATATGCAACATTGAAAACCCAGACAATCGAGCTACCATATCATTAATGGGGATCCACATGTCAACTCCATGTTGGATGCAATGGCACTGGAACATTACCACTTTAACTACACATTGGGGATCAAATTCTTCAAAGGTATCCTCTGCACTTTGTATTCTGTGCACAGAGCACATTAATGAGTCACCAATCCATGCATTCACTTGGCATTCCTCCTATCAGAAAGGCATCTCCTTTGCTCTTCATGTGTAACATTTCTACTTACTACTTTTCAAAAACCAAAGAACCTTGTCCTACTTATCTATAAATGGCCAGCATCCAATACAGTACATCATACATGGAGAATTATTAAATATCTGCTGATCGAACAGATGATGAGTAAATACCATATTTAAGAAGAACTGCTAAATTAAGCAATAGGTTTATCTAGAACCTGTCTAACAGTTCCCAAGGAAACAATTTTTAGTTCCTTACTTTGTCTCTATAAATAACATAATATTCACAATACACTCAAGTGGCATTTTTACACCTCATATTTGAAGCTATTTTGACAATGATATCTGCCATAACCCAAAAATGTTCATGAATACATTATGCAATTTCTACAATAAGACTGACACATTACAATAAAATATCAAACGATGAAAAACCTTCATCTCTTAAAACATTTAAATATACTGACTTAGGAATCCATGTTATTTTACAAAAGCAATTTTTAAGCAAGAACAAATTAGCAAACCAACTCAGATGATAGCAGGCATAATTAGAGAAATGACTGGTTTATCCTCTAGCTTACTTTTGAGGCATTTTTTCCTCTGAGGGAAATATAAAAATGTGGAATAATTTAATTTTCTAAGGCTGTCTTTATTTATATGCACTAAGTGACTACAAAAGCTAAATACTGTGGAACAATTAAAACTGCTTTTTAATATAACAATTCTCAAAACATAAAATGTACTATACTGTGTAGTATTTATAAGGTGCTTAGACTTCAACCAGTATGTCGTACTCATAAAAGAACAGAGACCAGACAGGCTAGCTTTACAGCATAACACATTAAGCTGCCACCTATGACATTAGCATCCCACATGGACTCAAGTACTTCCTATTCACTTCCCAGTTAAGGGTCTGAGGAAGCAGTGGGAAGATGATCCGAGCCCCCGGGCTCCTGTACCCACATGGGAGACGGGATGCAGTTCCTGGCTCCTGGCTTTGGTCTGGGGTCCCAGCCACGGCCACTGCAGCCATCAGCAGAGTGAACCACCAACTGGGAGATCTTTCATATCTCTAATGCTGCCTTTTCTTCAGGGGGAAGAAAATGGAGACAGGAAAACACCAGCAAACATGATATTTATATCAAAGGTACCTATTTTGAAATTTAGCTGGGTTTTTACAATCATTTTCATTTAATGCAACATTACTACCCCCAGTTTGCTTATAGATTATGGAGTTGCTAAAAAAAAACACAGCTACACATACAAAATACTTAACTATGTAAAAACCTAAATCTTCAAGTGTATTTTAATTTTAATTAACTCACAACTTGTTTACTTGCCACACTACTTTAAAATTTAATCTTATTTCTCCATTTGCTTAAACCATATTAAATATGACATTTTGGTTTCACATTCTATCAAACAAAATACGTTTCATAGGAACTGAAAATTTTCGACAAGGCCTTGGCCTTAAAATCATTTGACTAAGGAAACTGAAGAGCAAAAAGATCCCTGCACTATTTCCTCTGCATTTCAGATGGAGTCAAATAACAACTAAGACGAATCAAGGGAAGAGAGTTGCTTGTTTCCGCATGCAAAATCACACACTCCGCTGTTTTAAATCTGTTAAACAGGCTAAGCTTTAAAACAGCTAACATGTCTTTGTAAAGGACGATGTAAAGAACAATGACACAAAGCGTTATTTTGTATATTTTTATCATTATATCTGGATATCTTCTCTTACGAGAAATGTTAATCTAATTAAGAAAATGAGATACTAGGGCAAGAATTTGGCACAGCGGCTTTCAGACACCACCTGGGCGCCTCCATCTCATGTTAGAGTGCCTGGTTCAAGCTCTGGCTATCCACTACCACCTGCAAGTGCATACACTTGGGGGCAGCAGGGGACGGCTCAAGTCCATGAGCTCCTAACCACCTGGGAGACTGAGACTGAGTTCAAGGTTCCTGACCTTGGCATGGCCCAGCTCGGGCTGCTGCAGACATTTGTGCCTGTCTGGGTCTGTGCGTCTCGGTACGTCTGTGTCTCTGCCTTTGCAATTAAAAAAAGAAGAAGAAGAGGAAAAGAAGAAGAAAATTTTCAAAATGAACCAGGCAATATTTCTGGGTTTTGAAAGATCTACTTATTTAAAAGGCAGAGAGACGATGAGAGCGAGATCTGCCCCTTGATTCACTATGTGAAAGGCTGCAATAGTCAGGCCTAGGACAGACCGATGCCAGAAGCCAGGAACTCCGTCTGAGTCTGCCAGGTAGAAGGCAGGCACTCAAGTACTTGAACCATCACCTGCTGCTTCCCACACACATAATCAGTGAGCTGGATCAGAAAAGGAGTAGGTAGCACTTGAGATATGCTGAACACTGGTTTAAGCTAATGTGTCACAATACCCACCCCAATATTTTGAAAAACTTGAAATGACAGAACAGTACTTTTTTCATGCATCACAGTGAATCAAAACTTAAATGTAAAAAGAAAACAAAAAATAAAATAAAACAAACCTAAAAAGCTACAACACAGTAAGTGCTCTAAAGTAATACTTCCTAGATAACCCCAGATATTTAGCAAACGCCCCATGACTAAGAAGAAAAAACTGCAAATGATCTAATGCCTATTGGTAAAGACAATGGCTCAGTGCACTACACTATCTTAACACTTCAGAGTGATGTGGCAATTAAAAATACGCGGATCTTCATCTTTCAACATGGACATCAAGACTTACTGTTACCTGAAAAACACACAAAAAAAGCTGTAAAACACCTCATGCCACACAAGTTCACTCTTATTAAAACAATCTTTTAAATTAAAACTACAAATTTCTAAAGGCCTAAAAATATAAAAAATAGTGAAAAAATTAATAAGAGCCCAGCATTATGGCGCTGCAGGTGAATCCACCACATGAGAAGTCCACATCCCCTCGTAGAGTGCGGCTTCGCCTCAGGGCTCGGCTTCCAACCTAACACATCCTGCCTGGCAAAAGGTGTGGGTACTTGGGTCTCTCAACCAGGCCGGAGACCCAGTTTCATTCGAGATCCTGAATCAGCCCGGAGAGGAGTCAACCCAGTAGGTCGAGTATTTCTCTCCTTCTCTTTCTCTGCCTTTCAGGTACATTAAAAAAAAAAAAAAACAGAAATGTTTAAAAAGAAGTTACAAGTATGAAACTGTCAGTACTGCTTATCTTCTACACAAGAGCAAATCGAATGTGGCCGAGGAGGGAAGTCAACAGCTGTATTACTGAGGCTTGTTGTTGGTCACAAAGAATGCATCCACTTTATTAGCTGATTCAATTAAAACAAACACAATGAATAAAATATATAACTCACAAAGATGTATGATGTTTTAATAAAAAATATAAACACTAAAAAAAAAACCTTCCCTATTAACATTCCTAAAGTTACGGTTCCCTCTCTCGGAGGTAAGAAATAGGACAACAGTTAAATATTATGAGATAAAAATAAATTTTGCCAGTGTTTTTCGTTTGGTGTAGCAGACTAGGACAACTGCATCAGAGTGACAGGGTTTGAGTCCTAGCTCTGCTCGCCTCCACTCTGACTCTAGTTTCCTACTAACGCACACTCGCCAGGGCAGCAGGAAATGACTCATGTCTCAAGTAATTGACTTGCTGTCATTCATGTCAAAGAGCTAGATTACACTGCAGATTTGGCCTGACCCAGCCCTGCTGTTTGGCAGCATTTGATAGAGAAACTACAAATGGGCCCCTCTTTGGGTTCTCTGTTTACCTCTTACATATTTGTTTTAATTTAACATTTTAGAATTTTCCAGCCATGCTCCAAAAGAAACTGCAGAGAAATTAGAGAATTTTAAAAAACTGGGCTGGGGGTAAATTACACTATAGCAAGTTAAGCCACCAACTGTAACACCCCATCTGGTGCCACTTTACATCTTGGCTGCTCTACTTCCAATCCAGCTCCCTGCTCATGACTGAAAACAGCAGCACACCAAGGCCCACGTTTTCTGACCCTGCAAAACACATGGGAGACCCAAATGAAGCTCCAGCTCCTGGTTTGAGCTGGGCCCAACCTAGGTGCTGTTGTGATCTGGGGAAGTGGAGGACAAAAGCGCTCTCGCTCGCCCTCGCTCGCCCTCGCTCGCCCTCGCTCTCTCTCTTTCAAATAAACAAAATAAAAATCTAACAACCACAAAATGAAAAAAGCACCTATTAGGAGACAGAGTATGCCATTTATCTGATTAGCCAAAAGGAAGAATGAATGAAGTCTTTAAAACAAATCAGATTAACACATTTTTACTTCTTAGTTCTAAGTGAAGACAAGAATTTTTTTTTAAGATTTATCTCTTTCCATTGGAAAGATATACAAAGAGGAGGAGAGACAGAAAGATCTTCCATCCAAAGATTCACTTTTGAAGAGGCTACAACAGCCAGACTTGAGCTGATTTGAAGCCAGGAGACCTGAGATTCTTCAGGGTCTGCCACGCAGGCGCAGGATCCCAAGCTTTGAGCCGTCTTCAACTGCTTTCCCAGGCCACGAGCAGGGAGCTGAATGGGAAGCGGGGCTGCTGGGACACAAACCAGCACCTGTATGGGATCCCAGCAAGCACAAGGTGAGGACTTTGGCCACTATGCTATCACGCCAGGCCAAGACAAATCACTGAATTCAGCTTTCTTTTAATGTTTCTGCTCTAGCCATGTTCACTGCACAAAGAAACAGAGGTTGTATGTTTTTTCATATGGCAGGCATCCCCTTTCAGAGTGTCACCTCATGTCTCACCCCCTCTGCTTCCAATTCAGCTTCCTAGGAACACACCTGAGGATGGCAGCAATGATGGCCCAAGTGCTTGAGCCCTGCCACTTGTGTAGATCAGGACAAAGTCCAGGCGCCAGAGTTGGAGCTAGCCAGCCATGGCTGCTGCAGGCACTGCTAAATGAACAAGTAAAAAAGAAGACTGGTGCATTCTCTCCCTCCACCCCCACTCCACCACTCTTGCAAACAAATACATCTTTTTAAAAAGTTTTTACATACACAAATAATCTCATTTTGCCCTGTCCCAAATCCTTCAAAATTCTTAAGAACTACTTCTTGGGAGTTGGGTTCTTGCAAAGCCAGCATCCCACACTGCCACTAATTCAAATCACCACTGCTCCTCTTCCAACCCGGCCCCTGCTAATACTCCTGGGAAAGGAGAAAACAATGGCCTGGGTGCTTGGGTCCCTGCATCCACATGGGAGGCCTGAAAGAAGCTCTTGGCTCTTGGCTTCAGTACATCACAGCTCCAGCTGTTGCACCCATTTGGCGAATGAATTCACAGATGGATGTGTTCTCTCTCTCTCTCTCTCTCTCTCTCCCTCCCTCCCTCCCTACCCACCTACCCACACTGTCCTTCTTTCTCTGTAGCACTGCCTTGCAGATGAGTAAGTATTTTTAAATCTTTATCTTCAGGGCCCGGCGGCGTGGCCTAGTGGCTAAAGTCCTCGCCTTGAACACCCCGGGATCCCATAGGGGCGCTGGTTCTAATCCCGGCAGCTCCACTTCCCATCCAGCTCCCTGCCTGTGGCCTCGGAAAGCAGTCGAGGACGGCCCAAACCTTTGGGACCCTGCACCCATGTGGGAGACCTGGAAGAGGTTCCTGGTTCCCGGCTTCGGATCGGCGCAGCACCAGCCGTTGCGGCTCACTTGGGGAGTGAGACATCGGACAGAAGATCTTCCTCTCTGTCTCTCCTCCTCTCTGTATATCTGATTTTGCAATAAAAATAAACCTTGAAAAAAAAAACTTTATCTTTAGAAAAAAGGAAAAACCTTTGGGAGAAACATTTTAGCTATTGTTGCCTCATTTCTCCCCAGAAATGCTATGACTAATTTCTTTCCAGTAATAGTCTAAGTGTCTAGATTCATTAAGCCCTTAACTATCCTAATTTCACCACTTATGAGCTAGCACAAAATGTATAACTGTATTTGGAGAAAACAATTTTTAAGAGATACAGATCATTTATAATATTATTTATCATACATCTTGTCTAAAAAAGAGAGATTAATTGATTTTTTTTTTTGATAGGTAGAATCACAGAAGAAAAGAACTACATAGTTACAGAGATTATCTATCTGTTGGTTCACTCCCAAAATGGCCACAACAGCCAGGGCTGTTCAGGCTAAAGCTAGGAGCCAGGAGCTTCCTTCAGGTCTTCCATGTGGGTACAGGGACCCTTCAACTACTTTCCCAGGTGCATCAGCAGAGAACTGGACCAAAAGTGCAACAGCAGGGATTTGAAACAGGACCCACACGGGTTGGGCCACTTACAGGCGGCAGTCCTCACGCATCTTTTATATCAACTCAAAGTACTGAGCCCTGGAGATACAAAAAGAGCATCAGAGTGTATAACAATCCACCACAGAAGCAAGATAAGCACACCGCCAAGGAGAGCATTTTAAAGTGGGGGACACTGTGTAATCACAGTCATGGTGGGGTGAGCCAGGACTGGGAATAAGAAATTCTACTCTCAACTGAGTATTAAAAGATGAACAGGTGTTGAACCACCACCTGCAATGCTGGCATCCCACAAGCATCATTTTGAGTTCTGGCTGCTCCACTGCAGATCCAGCTTCCTGTTAATGCGCATGGGCAGACAGTGGAAAATAGTTCAAGTACTCAGAACCCTGATGCTCACATAGGAGTCCTGAATGAAGTTTCAGGCTTAGGGATTCAGCCTAGTCCAGCCAAGAATGATGCAGCCATTTCAGGAGTCAATCAGTAGATGGAAGATACTTTTCTCTTATTGTCCACCTCTCTCTCTGACTCCACCTCTCAAATAAATAAATATATCTTTTAAAAAATGAGGATGGAATCTTGAAACCATGATATGCTACAAATTCCATGAAAATAAAACAAAATATCAGTATGATCTACACAATAAGATTCAAACTACCTTCTAAATATTACTACTTATTCTCATTGGGAAAATATTAGCCAATGCCAGTACAAAGTCATTTTTCTTTCCTTTGTAAGGGTAGCATCATAAATTTGTGACACAAGTTATATTCCCTCAAACAAGTGCATTACTAAACTGAGTAGACATTAAAACTGTGAGCCTGTAACAACAACAAACCTCAAAACAAGTGAGTAACGCTCCAGCCTTGAATAGCGCAAGTGGAAATGGAGAGGATTCTTTTACAGGTCATATACACCTCCTGACGTGTACTTGGCAATCTGCTCCCAGACCGAACAGATAAGCAATACAGCTCTCAAAGCAGGAGACTGGTCTTTGGCAAAGCAGACATCCACTCAGGTACTGCAACGTCACCCACGGCCTGAGACAAGACAAAGTAGGTCTGCAACCTGAGAGGGTATATTTCTGATCTTTGGGAGCACTGCCAATGTGTCTCATTCAATGCATCCATGGCCAAGAGAGAGGACGGCAATCCCCCCCCCCCGCCCCAGCAACACCCGTCCCAGAAGGCACAGCAGAAGGGCCTCCCGTAAGTGTCCCAGACCCAGAGGTGATCTCCAAGCTCTCCTCTGAACCACTATTAGCCACGGATGAATTCACCCAGTCCAGTTACTAAGCATACTCTAACCTACAAGTCACAACATAGCAACTACAAATTACAAGCCTAAGTCCTGGGAGGATCGTATTTACTGGAGAAAACTCAAGGTCCACAGGGACATAAATAAGCACTGCAAAAAGAGGAACTTCTTTACAACACATGAGTGATAATATAAAACTATAATCTTGTATGCATACAGTAATCTCATTTAAACTTTAGAAATATTTTGATCTTTTTGAATTTGAGAGATGGAGACAGACAAAGCCATCTGCTGACCCATATGTCAAATGTCCACAACAGGCAAAAGCAAAATTGGGGAGCTGTAGGTAAGTCTATCAAGGTGTCCCATGGGGTGGCAGGGACCTAATTCAAGCCATCACCAGCAGCTCCAAGCAGAAGTTAGAACCAGGGCCAGCACCAGGATCAAACCCAGGAACCTCAATAAAAGACATGCATATCTTTTGTTAAGATTTTTATTTATTTTATTTGAAAGTCAGATTCACACAAAAAATGAGAGACACAGACAAACATCTTCCATCCACTGGTTCACTTCCCAAATGGCTGCAAAGGCCAAAGCTCCACCAATCCAAAGCCAGGAATCAGGAGCTTCTTCTGAATTTCCCATGCAGGTGCAGGGTCCCAAGGCTTTGGGCTGTCCTCTACTACTTTCCAAGGCCACAAGCAGAGAGTTAGATGGGAAGTGGAGAAGCTGACACACAAAATGGTGGCCATATAGGATCCTGGTGTATACAAGGCAAGGATATAGCCACCAGGGCGTCACACCAGGCTCTGAGACATGGGCATCTTAATTGTGTCCTTAACCCTTGGGTCCAAAGCTTGTCCCTTGCTAAGTTTTTAGGTATGATTCCACAACAACAATTATAAGGGATTAAAAGCCAAGGGATGCAGGTAGCACGTTGTGATGTCACTGTTCGAAATGCCTGTATCCCATACGGAAGTAGCTAGGATTCAGTTCCACTCATCTGCCTTTCCTTGATTTTCTTTACTGAAAAAAAAGAATCTCTAAAAATTAATCATAAAATTTAACTATCAAGTCCAGCATGGTAGCCTAGTCGCTAAAGTCCTCACCATGCATGAGCCAGGATAAAATATGGGTGCCGGTTCATGTCCTGGCAGTCCGACTTAGCATCCAGCTCCCTGCTTGTGGCCTGTGAAACCAACAGAGAACGGCCTAAAGTCTTAGGATCCTGCATCTGCGTGGGAGACCCAGAAGAAGCTCATAGCTCCTTGGCTTCAGATTGGCTTAGCTCCGGCCATTACGGCCACTTGGTGAGTGAATCAACATACAGAAGATTTTCCTTTCTGTCTCTTCTCCTCTCTGTATTTCTGACTTTCCAATAAAAATTAAAAACATCTTTTAAAAAAAGACACATGAATGCATGAAAGGGATATGTCAAAAACAAAAGACAAACTTACTCAATCTCTTGGATACAGAGTTCTACTCAATCACTTGTATTTGTGTAGGGTTTCAATTAAGGCCAATCCAGTAAACCAATATGATAGAAAAGTATTGAACATGCTTTCAAATTACATGTAGAAAAATACACAATTATTATGGAATAATATTCAGCCACAAAAAGAAACCTTACTGTTTACAACAAAGTGGACCTAGATATAAACTACTATGCTAAGTGAAATTAAGTCAATCCCAAATACACAAACATAACATGTTCTTTCTGACCTGCAACAACACAAACAACAGAACACACACAAAAAATATATAACCCCTGTGAGATTAGCACTCTGAGAATTAACCACTATATACTGCATGTATCTTTACTCATGAGGAACAGGATTTCCATTTGTACTTGTGCCATTTTTTTACATTATTTTATTTTCCTTCTTTTTCTCTATTTGCCATGTTATGATACATTTATGCAACAGAAAGTTAGCCTGTTATTGTGCAATGAATGATAATGATATTAACTGGGAAAAACATGCTACGAGGGTGATACTGAGAGGGAGGAGGGAAAGCAGGGGCACCCTACACTTCTAAATCTATATCATGAAAAAAGTGAAATCTATTCATTTTATATAAATTTAGATAATAATAAAATACAATGTACAACTGCTTTTTATGTAAATGTTAAAAATTACTGCATTGTTAACACATAATACCTCAATAAAAACATACTTACTTTGAGACCAGTGCTGTGCGATAGCAAGTAAAGCCACCACCCGCAGCGCTGGCTATGTACATTTTCACAATAAACAAGTTGATTTTGTATGCTGATGGAGAAGGGATTTTTATTTTTTAAAAAAGTAAACAATTGGGCCCGGCGTGGTGGCCTAGCGGCTAAAGTCCTCGCCTTGAACATGCCAGGATCCCATAGGGGCACCGGTTCTAATCCCGGCAGCTCCACTTCCCATCCAGCTCCCTGCTTGTGGCCTGGGAAAGCAGTCGAGGATGGCCCAATGCATTGAGATCCTGCACCCACGTGGGAGACCTGGAAGAAGTTCCTGGATCCTGGTTTTGGATCGGCACAGCACTGGCAGTTGCGTTCACTTGGGGAGTGAATCATTGGACAGAAGATCTTTCTCTCTCCTCCTCTCCGTATATCTGACTTTCCAATAAAAATAAAACAAATCTTTAAAAAAATAAAAAAATTAACAAGTAAGCAGTTTACAAAGTATTCAGCAATTCATCCTGTTTTAGCACTATGCAGAGTCTGTTCTTTCTTACATCATTCCCCTATCATGTTCTCACAGCAAGCACAGAACTACTTCTCTAATATATACACATGACAGGACACTTTTAATGTTCACCTCCCAATAGGAAAACAAGTTTATGATGAAGGCACTGTGCCTATACTGCTAAAAAAAATTCAAGTCTATAACTTGTCATGGTATAGAAGTAGTAAGTCAAGCATGCTAAACCTTACTTACTAATGATTATAATTAGAAAATTCCTAATTTGCTATCACATTTAGAGACATTCAATTAAGTTCACAATATTACTCATATGTAAATAGGCTGCCCTGCCAGAATATGAAATTTGAGATTGCTAACATTCTCATTCTTATTATTCGCCAATATCACTAGTATGTGCACCAACTATAGTGCTTCAGTTTTAATGGATTATGCCCTATGGCAATTAATCTGTTTTTAAGTTACTATCAAAACCACAAATAGATAACTTTATATACTAGCTCTATCTTATTCATGGTTTTACTTTCGTGGTTTCATTTAGTCAGTCAATCATGGTCCAAAAATAGCAATTGGAAAACTTCAGAAACAAACAATTTGTAAGTTTTAAACTGCAGAATCTTTTTTTTAAAGATTTATTTATTTGATTACAAAGTCAGATATACAGAGAGGAGGAGAGACAGAGAGGAAGATCTTCCGTCCGATGATTCACTCCCCAAGTGAGCCGCAACGGCCAGTGCTGCGCCGATCCGAAGCCGGGAACCAGGAACCTCTTCCAGGTCTCCCACATGGGTTGCAGGGTCCCAATGCATTGGGCCGTGCCCGACTGCTTTCCCAGGCCACAGGCAGGGAGCTGGATGGGAAGTGGAGTTGCCGGGATTAGAAACAGCGCCCATATGGGATCCCGGGGCTTTCAAGGCGAGGACTTTAGCTGCTAGGCCACGCCGCCGGGCCCCTAAACTGCAGAATCTTCAGTGTAGCATAATGAAATCTTACATTGTTGTCTAGCCTAAGATGTGAATCATTTCGTTGTCCACTACATATCTCCACTGTACATGTTACTTACCCAGAATTACTCAGAGCTGGTTGCAAGTTATCAGATAGACTATCACACATTCTACCACAGTGCTGCATTCAAGTAGCCCTTACTTTATTTAATAATAGCCCCAACATATAGGGCCTGGTGTGGCAGCCTAGTGGCTATAGTCCTTGGCTTGCACGCACCAGGATCCCATATGGGCGCCGGTTCTAATCCCAGCAGCTCCATTTTCCATGCAGCTCCCTGTTTGTGGTCTGGGAAAGCAGTCGAGGACAGCCTTGGAATCCTGCATCTGCGTGAGAGACCAGGAATAGGCTCTGGGCTAGGCTCATCTCCAGCCACTGCAGCCACCTGAAGAGCGAATCATCGTATGGAAGATCATCCTCTCTGTCTCTCCTCCTCTCAACATTTCAGGCATCCACTGAGGGCCGTGGAAGATATCTTGCTCAGATAAGAGAGAGTATTAATCACTTTCCTACCTCATGGAATCAATTAAAAATTTTTTGGATATCAAATAAATATACCTGAAGATCACACTCTCTGTATAGGATAGAACAATAAACTTTAATAATCAACATACTAACTGAAATTTTAAGCTCACCAAACTTTAGCACTTCACTAAAGGCCCAAATATTACCTACCAAATTACAAAAGCAAAGTAATGTATGAAATTCCTCAATATTCTGTCTCTTCAATCAAAAACACCATTTTATAACTTCATCCATCTGTACCTGAGCAAGGGCCAAAACTCTCCTTATGGATAATATTTCCATGTGTATTCCTGGTCCTACCTGTTCCTAGCTATTCCAGAAGTAGCAGTTCTGTACTGAATGACCCGCTTTTAGTTATCTCCCCATTTTTACTTCACCAGTAAGTCAGTAAACAATTCCTAATTTAAAATATTCATTTTATATTAAAACCTAAACAATCAGTCAAAATGGAGATATTTTTAAAAGTGGAATGTGAAGACAATCTCTTTGGAAAATGGAAAAAATAGACTCGTAAGTGTGTGATATTAACAATTTTAATATGTGTTTAGTTATGTAGCAGTGTGAATGTGCAGACACACTGATGTTTGAATGACCTACATTTCCAGGATATAAAATTATCTAAGGGCAATTCAGATTAGATATGACCCATTTTCAGGAAGAATAGGATGCCTGGAGATGTTACAGATATTTTCTTTTGAAAACTCGTGAAGGACACAACATTAAGTGACCTATTTAGACTGGTTTAGATATAGTCTACCAGAAAAACAGAAAACCAAATGCTATAGAATGTTTCTTATTTCAAATTTCATATCAAGTGTATCATTTAAATAATTTTTAGGACACAGTGTGGTGACACAACAGGTAAAGCCACGGTCTGCAATGCTAGCATTCCACGTGGGCCCCAGACCCTGTCCTGGCCGCTGCACCTGCCATCCTGCTCATGCTAATATGCCTGGGAAGAGCTGCAGAGGACGGCCTGCATGCCTCAGCCCCTATACCCACTTGGGAGACTTGGGTGAAGCTCCTGCCTTCATTGCAGTCATCCGAGGAATGAACCAGCAAATATAAGATGTCTCTCCTCTCCAACTTAGACATGCAAGTAAATAAGAAAATAAAGCTTTACCCAAAACACACACACAGAGTAAAATAAATGGTTTCACATATCCATCATAAAATGAGTTCTATTTTTTTGTGATTTTTTTTTTATTTTGAAATTCAGAGTTGAGGGAGGGAAGGAGAGCGAGTGAGAGCGAAAGTAGAGAGAGATCTTCTATTCGCTGGTTCACTCCCCAAATGGTTGCAATGGCCAGCACTGGGCTAAGTCAAACCCAGAGTCCAAGAGTTTCATCCAGGTATCTCACACAAATGGCAAGCGCCCAAATACTTGGGCCATCTTCTACTGCCTTATCCCAAGGAACTGAATGGGAAATTGAATAGCCAGAATAGGCTCTCATAGGAATGCCAGCTTCACAAGCGGCAGCTTTACCTGCAAGTCTACAACACCAGCTCCACATTTTTTAAAATGAAACATAATATATCACATATTTCAATAATCAGCATACAGAAACTAGTTTTTTAAAAACACTGTGTGGGGCTATTGGTGTAGTATGCTAACTCTCAGCCTGCAGTGCTGGCATCCCATATGGACACACCAGTTGGAGTCACTGTGGCTCTACTTTCAATTCAGCTCCCTGATTAAGGTCTGAGACAGCAGTGAAAGATGGCTCTAGTCCTGGGGCTCCTGCACCCATGTGAGAGATTCAGAAGAAGCTGCTGGCTTTGGATTGGCTCAGCTTCAGTCACTGCCAGTTGAGTAGTGAACCAGTGGATGGAAGACCTACCTCCCTCTCTCCTTCTCTCCTTCTCTCTCTCTCTCTCTCTGTCTCGTGCTACTTCTCTCAGTAACTCTTACCTTTCAAACAAAAATAAATCTTTAAAAAATATTTGGAAATCCCAGAACCTATGGAACTGTATCATAAAATTAATTTAAAATATACGTATTTAAGAAATGCCTACAAAACAGAAGGCAAAAAGAGGGAGCAATTCAGAATGTAGAATGCACTAAAACAAGATAAAAAAAAGACTTGCATGTTTTCAAAGATGTACCTCCTGATGGTATCTCTTCTAGTTTGCTCATTTCCAGACTATCTCCTGAAGATACAAAAATGGATTACTTACATCTGAAGGAAAACTCTCTTTTGTAAAATGAAAAGTTCATGTACTTAAAAGATAAAGATTAAAAATTCCTGTACTTCAAAGCAGATAGAAAAACAAACCAGATTAATGGTCCTTCAATATTCCAAACCTCCAGGTAAAATAGGATGCCATTTTCCAGGAATCTTTTTCAGGTAGCCTCCTATACTAGTTACAACTACTACTGTTTCTAATTTACATTAGTATAAATGAAATACTTTTATTTATTCATTTTTTTCTTCATATTTTCATCTTAGTATTTAAAAGCTTCAGTGTCTCACTTGACAAGTCTCACAACATTCAAAGCATGAGGAAGTAGATACAACAGAACACAAAGCGAAGGTGTGTAACACTCCAAATCGATCCAGCTGCTGTGGAAAGGAGACAAAGGTTCAAACTGCTCTGATTCCATTAATTATGCATAAAGGGCAAAAATGACAGCAAACAAGGGAGGAGACAGATAACTCACAATCAACTCCAATATATGCATGAATAAACACAAACTCAAAATATTTTTACACTGCTTTAATATGCACAGGATTTTCCAGAAATTCAATGTTATGTAACTGGCAAGAATGCTGTTCCTTATTTGCAAACTTGCTGAACATTTCCATCACTCAAGAAAAACATGTGATAAAGAAAAGTTAATCATGGTATCTGAGTTGTTAACATAACACATCTACGTACTAGTCAAATTTGCAACTGCTACATTAATGATTATTTTACATAAAGATGTTAGCATGGGACTATTTTATTGTGCCCTGCCACATAGAAATGCCCAAGTCTTCCCCATATTGACATTCCCAGTACATTTAATTACAATATGTGTGTGTGTGTGTGTATATATATATATATATATATATATATTCATTGCCACTTCCTTTCATATCCTAGATTTTTAGATTTATACATTGTTTATGTGTATATTTATTTATTTAAAATACACACAGGTATAAGTTAAAACATCTATTAATTTCAGAACAGTCAAGGAGTAATAGAAAGTAATTGCTATGAAAAACGAGCACCTGGTCTGATTAGGCAACAGGACAGAGTTGGAAAGCTACCCACTTGGAGGAAGAATGAGGCTCAACAGGGAGAGAGAAGGGCAGCAGTGCCGCAGCAAAGGGTGCCTTGGCAAGGAGCACAAGCCTCCACAGGCCCCAGGCCTCCAAACGCCGCAGAGGCTGAGACAGCACGTCTGTGGATGCAGACACAGGCAGGGAACTGGAACACGTTTCAAGTTTTAACACAGCAGTCGAAGCAGAAATATCACTACTCCCTAAGCGTGAACAGAGGAAAGAGAAAGCTAACAAATCCTTCCCTTGCCAGGCATTTCCAGGGATTTACAGTATTTTTTGTTTGCTTCTGATTTATGTTGCTTAGGTGAGAAAAGACTTTTGAGAGATTAATTCAACTTACTTTACACTGCAGGTTCTTACTTTATTAGGTATGCCTAATTTCAAGTTTCATTTTCTATGGAGAATGAATTTCTATGATATTAAGATTGGATTCAAAAATCATCCTTGGGGAGGGGCACAATCATAAATAAAACATAAAACAAGATTAGCTACAAGTGATTATAACCTGAATCTGGAGGATGGGTACACAGTAGTTCATATTCTTCTCTCTCTCCTTCTGTAAGTATGCTTAAAATTTTCCACAAATGGGCCTGGTGCAGTTGCCTAGTGGCTAAAGTCCCCACCTTGCATGTGCTTGCATCATATATGGGCAAAGGTTCTAATCCCCGCTGCTCCACTTAACATCCAGCTCCCCGCTGGTGGCCTGGGAAAGCAGTGGAGGATGGCCCAAAGCCTTGGGACCCTGCACCTGCATGGAAGACCTGAAAGATGCTCCCAGCTCCTGACTTCAGATTAGCTCAGCTCCAGCCGTTGTGGCTACTTGGGGAGTAAACCAGCAGACGGAAGATATTTCTCTCTATTTCTCCTCTCTGTGAATCTGAATTTCCAATGAGAATAAATAAATCTTTGAAAAATATTCCACAATAAAATGAAATGCTACCTTAAAAATGTTCAATGATATTTACTTTTCAATATAATCACCTTATACGGCAAAGTGATGACATTTTACCAGGGTCTATTTTGAGGACTTATTAAGCAATGATTTCATATTTAATGCTAAATTATCTTCATTTCTCAGTTAATCTTCCATCTGATTACAGCAAGCAATTGCATGCCAAGTTAGGGGGAAAAAATGAAGTGAGAAAAATTAATTGAAAGCTGTTCCCAAAGTTGGGAGTTAAGAGTTTAAAAATCTATCTCTGGGGCTGGTGCTGTGGCTCAACAGACTAATTCTCCACATCCAACCACCAGCATCCAACATGGGCACCAGTACGAGTCCCTGCTGCTCCACTTCCAATCCAGCTCTGTTTACAGACTGGGAAAACAGTTGGATAATGACCAAAGCTGGGACCCTGGATCCACATGGGAGACCCAGGAAAGACTCCTGGCTACTGGCTTCAGATTGGCCCAGTTCCAGCCATTGTGGCCATCTGGGGAATGCACAAGCAGATGGAAGATATCTCTCAGTGTCTCTGTAGATCCTGCGTTTCAAGTAAAAATAAACAAATCTTAAAAAAGAAAAAAAAACTCTCCCCTAAGGAATTTTATTTGGCAATATTCCTATTACAAAACACGCACACAAAGCTTATTTTCTATTTACAGCTTTATGCAAAAATGTAACTGACTTTCTAAATTTTTATTCCATAACACTGCCATAAAAAATCAACTCCAGGAGCCAGCACTGTTGTGTGGCAGACTAAGCTAACTGCAAGGGCAGCATCCTGTGTTTATGTGGGCTGAGCACTGATCTGAGACCCAGCTACTCTACATCCTGTTCAGCTCCCTGCTAAGGCACCTGGGAAAGCAACAGAAGATGGCCCAATTGCCTGGGCCCCTGCCACACACGGGAGACCTGGATGGAGTTCATGCTCTTGGCTTCGGCCTGCCCAGCCCAATCATTACAGCAATCTGGGATGTGAATCAACAGAAGGAAATTCTCTTTCCATCTCCCCCTTCCTCTTTTTGTCTTGCATTAAGTAATAATTCTTACAACAATAATAAATTTAAAAAGATTCTATCATTAATTTAGCTTTATGTCTTCATGCAATCTCAATTTCTTTAAGGCAGTTTCTTCAACTTTTCAAAAGGAAACGACAATCAAATTAACCCCATAGTATTGACCAGTACTCACACCTTGGGCTTCTCAAGTCTCGTCTATGCACAACATGAACACATCCAGATTATCAAATGGATAATGTCTAGGCCAGCATTGTCTCCCTGTGTTATGAACAGATCCCAGGTCAAAACTATTTTCATAATAAGACTAAGGAAATCTGCATCTTCACTGTGGTTACAGTTGCAGTAATGATGCAGAAGCAATAACAGGCAAAACTTCAGAAGCTCGGCCTGCATCAAGGCAATGGGACCAACAAACACTGCTCATGGAGCAGAGATACTGCTGCTTCGTTTAAGAATTCCATTGACAAAACAATGAGTGTTGCTGGAACAGGTGACAAGAGTTAAGATGTCATCCCATACCAGGGGAATTGGGTTTGGGTCTCAGCTCTACTTTTATCCCAACTTCCTGCTAATGCACAACCTCAGAGCGAGCCGGTGATGGCTCAGGCACCTGGGGGGCCCAGAATGAGTTCTCAGCTCCCAGCTTCAACTGGGGCAAACCCCAGCTACTGTGGTCATTTGGGATCATCTAGGGAATGAACAAGCAGATGGGAGACAGGGCTCACTCATGCTCATTCAGTCTCTCTCTCTCTCTCTCTCTCTCTCTCTCTCTCTCTTTCTCTCTCTCTCTCTCTCTCTGCTTTTCAAACTAATTTTTTTAAAGATTTTATTCGTATTTGAAAGGCAGATTTTACAGAGAGAAAGATTAGCTTGCTTTACCACCTCACTGACCCTTCAAATAACTGTTTAAATTGTTCATTATTTTTCTGAAGTATTTTTCCTCAACTATATATCTTACTACGACACTGTATGATGAACAGGAACTCTGCATTAACCACTTCTGCTTAAAGTATGACAGTTGCCTAAAGCAAAATACTTGGGAAAATGTTTTGATTCATGATCCTCAGGAACTGAACATTTTTTATTTCATATTTTCTCATGAAACATTAGAAGGAACTTTTAAGCCATAACTATTTCACCTTGTGTATTTGGCAGACTTAGTATTTCTGTTGATTTTGCTTTTTGCTTTGAGTGAAGACTGTTACTTCAAGTAAAACAAACTGGCGATGATAAGGTAGAGTTTTCAGATGAAAAGCTACAGCCATGGACATAACTCTCCAAAGATATTCCTGATAAGATCAGAGTATGACTTTCTTCTAATATTACTAAATTTGGAAAATGGGCATAACTCAAGGAAACAATGTGTTCCAAGTGACGAATACATCACGTCGCAAAATCATGCATGATTAAAAGAGCTATTCAAAGTGCAAAACAAACCAATGGATTGTAATGAAACAAAGCACAAAAAGTTCAGTGATAACACTTAAAATTCCACCTCAGAACTTTAAGAAATTACTACTTGCCTAGTTTGAGTGAAGGACCAAAAAGAATACAAATGATATTTGAAAAGGTAAATTAAACACTTCTCCTTCTGTTCCCAACAACATTTCTCTCTGCGAGCTCAGATTTTCTTCATGTATAAAGAGAACAAAACAATACATTGTAACAAACTGAATGCTTACAAAAGTGCAATAATTCAGCTGTACTTTATGAAATTGCACATTTAAAAGATTTAAAAGGTAAAACTATGCCATTCTCATTTTTTTCGGAAAATAGCTTTTTTTGGTAAAATGTTGTTTTCTCAATATGCATTTATTGCTTGTATTTTTCAATGGATTTTTAATTATTAAATTTTAATTTCGAGCATAGTCATTATCAATAAACATGGCCCACATAAACAAAATCTTTGTGGAGTCTTCAGTAATTTCTAAGAATATAAAGACTATCCTTTTCCAGTAAAAACAAATAAATCTTTAAAAAGAAAAGAGTATAAAGAATCCTGTGGTGCTGGCTTGGAGCTATATTGCACTAAACCTTTGCCTGGTAGTGCCAGCATACCATACGGGTGCTGGTCTTACCCCTGGCTACTCCACTTTTGATCCAGCTCCCGGAGAAAGTGCCTGGCTCGGCTCTGGCTGCTGCAGCCATTTGGGGAGTGAACCAACAGATGGAAGACCTCTCAATCTTTCCTTTTCTCTCCAAGAAAAGTGTCATTCAAATAAAAATTAATAAATCTTTTTTAAAAAACCCGTGACCTGAAATCCACTGACTAATGGTAATCCAAGCCTTCTGGTATTCATGATTCAGTGAGTCGGAGAGCATGAATAAAGATGCACACACGTTACACTACAACTTGAAACAGTAAGTTAGATGAGTTCAAGCAGACCATGACAGATGGGTAAGATGAAATCAGTACAGACAAGCTATTTGGACGAAAAGGGGCCAGAACAGGAGTATTTGGAGAGCAGCTCAATGCAGCTGGAGGATAAAATAGAGGACTAATGGATGCTGAAGTATAAAAACAGACCAACACTAGGTCCCAGATGGTTCTGAATGCCACAGCAAGGCTGATTCCATAATGCTACTGACAAAGGGCTGTGGAGATGCTCACTAAGTGGAAGAGTGCTACAATAAATTTTGTTTTGGAATATAAGCCTAATGACTACGCCTAGGATAGACAGTACATTTAAGAAACGAGCAGACAGAGATGTATGTGGATGGAAAGAGAATGAGGCTGGCACTGAGACGTGGCTGAATGTGAAGGTCAGCCTTCCAGAGAAAGAATAAGTTTGGAAAACTCACAGCATCCGCCAAGCGCAAAGGGGGGACAAAAAGCCATTCACAGTCCCAGCGGAGCTCCAAGCAAAACAAGATGCAAGTTTCTGAAATGGATGGATGTCACCTGCAGAACATCATCTGGCAAATGTTTGTCAAGATGATGGAGAAAAAAAACCTTGGGAAAACTACATAAAAGTAAGACTTGGAACCATGAGTCTGATATAATTGCCAAAAATAAGAACAGACAAGGTAGAGCAAAATACTAAACACAGGATCTTATGACCACATAACCAGTAACAGCATAAGAAGAGGCAAACAAACAGCAAAATAAAATTTAAAAAGTGAAAGACGTGAGAAAGAGTATGGCTACACAAGTGGGCAGAAAAGGGCCTGGGAAAGGTTAGCTGACAAAAAGCTGAAAAGCTCTGAAAGAATAATGTTCTAAATGAGGTCACCAGATCTCCTAATGAAGACACTCAATGCTGAGCATTTAAAGACATGACACATTACAATGAATCAGGGATCAAGTCTTCTCATTAGCATGACAGTAGGAACAGGAAACATATTCTACACAGGACTATGTGAAAATATGCTTTCCAAACTGCTCAATTGTTGGTAATTTTTTTTATTTTAATTTATTTATCTGAAAGGCACAGTTAAATAGCAACAGCAAGAGGAAAAGCAAGATAATATTTTCCATTTGCTGGTTCACTCCCCAAATGTCCACAATGACTGGGGTGGGCTAGGCCAGATCCAAGCCACGCTGCTGTCCAAGCAGCACTGTCAGGGAGCTGGATCAGAAGCAGAGCAGCCAGCACCAGAACCGGTGCCCACATGGGATGCCAGCTCTGCAGGCAGCAGTTGCACCACAATGCTGACCACAACTATCGCAATTTCTAAATAAATTTTTGGAGCCAGAACTGTGATGTCATAGGGTTAAGTCACCATCAGCAATGCCAGCAGCCCATATCAGCAGCAGTTCAAGTCCCAGCTGCTCCACTCTCAATCCAGCTCCCTGCCAATCCCTGGGAAAAGCAGCAGGGGACCGTCCAAGTGCTAGGGCCTCTTCACTTCTGTGGGAGACCTGGACGAAGCCCCCTGACTCCTGGCTTCCACCTGGCCCAGCCTCAGCCACGAACACCCTCTGTGCAGTGAACCAGTGCACAGAAAACCAATTCTCTTGACCTCCCTCTAACTCTTTCAAGCAAATAAATATTTTTTTAAAAAAGAGAGAGAAGAAAAAGGAAAAAATTCATGTGTTTTACAAGATTCTTCCTCTGACCAAACAAAAAAGAAACTTCGAGAAAAAAAAAAACTCGAACTGGATTCTGGACTGGAAGCAAAACAATATGGCCAAGGGGCCGTCTACTCAGACTTCAACACGAACAACAGCCGCCTAACCATCGTTACTTTGTCATGCCTTGTACGGCTATATACACAGAAGAGATTAATCCTGAAGAGATTTTTCAAAGCTTGGAGTCAATAACAGAACACACAGAATCAGAACTTAGAATTGTAAACAGGGAAATGACTAGAACCAGACCACTTGAAACTATCTTTCAGCTCTACCCCTCACTGCTTCTACCACCTTAGCAAGTTACTTAAACTTTAGCTCCCAACTGGAAAACAGGATAGTTAAAAGCAGCCAAATCTTGAGGCCAGCTCTGTGGCGTAGCAAATTAAGCCTCTCCCTGTGTGCCAGCCTCTGCCTGTGTGCCAGCATCCCATAAACGCACCAGTTTACCTCCGGACTGCCCCACTTCTGATGGAACTCTCTAAAATGCACCTGGGAAAGCAGCAAATGGCGATGTAAGTGTTTGGGCCCCTGCATTCACGTGAGAAACCCAGAAGAAGCTCCAGACACCTGGCTTCAGTCTGACCCAGCCCTGACCATTTGGGAAGTGAATAAGTAGATGGAAGATCTCTCTTTGTCTCTCTTCCTCTCTCTGCAACTCTGATTTTCAAGTAAATTTTAAAAATCATTTTTTAAGCTGTAACTTAAGATTAATATGACAAATGAGAAAATGTTTGCAAAACAAAATGGTGGTATGCCCTTAAGAATTCTTTAAAATTCTTAAGAATTCTTAAAACTGAACTGTTCTAGTATGATTTTATACCACTCCAATGCACCTTTATAATGTATCATCAACGTCAAACCCATATGACCTTAATGCTTCAGTGTTCAAAAATGCTTAGTATGACATGCTAAACAATAGAATCCTGGAGAACAGAGTCCAGGCCCAAGACTTCTTAGACCAGTTCCAAAAACTGACATGTATGCAGTAATACGCCCTCTCCATTTCTGCTAATCACTCAACAGAGGCCAGCACTGTGGTGCAGTACAGTAGGTAAAGCTGCTGCTGTGACATCAGCGTCCCACAGGGGTGCCAGCCCATGTTACACCTGTTCCACTGCTGAATCTGCTAACGACCTGGGAAAACCAGATGACCTAGATATTTGGGGCCCATGACACCCATGAAGATGACCCAGAAAAAGCTTCTGGCCCCCACAGCCATCTGGGGAGTGATCTAGCAAGTGGAAGAACTTTCTCCGTCTCTCCCTTTTCTCCACAACTCTTTCAAACCAATAAATCTGTTTTTAAAACGTCATTAAACAACTGACATTAAAATCCCTAATTTATGCTGCCTTTCCTTCCAAAACAAAATTATCAGCAGACTGCATCTCTATGGAGTATAAAAAGCTAAGGTAAATGTTTTTTGATTTACTCTAGCGATATCCAGTCCTATGGTCAAACTCGTAAAATTTCATCCTCCTCTGCCCTCTCCTAGCACTGGACAGAAAATCTTACTTAACTTAATATAAATCTTCTGAATTAGTCATTTGCATAATTGGCAACCACTTCCACACTCTTCACTCATCTCATTTCTCCACCATCTCCCTGGCCTACTCCAGTCATGGTTTCACTGCAATCTCAGACATCAGCACAACAGATCCACAAACCATCCTCAAGATCAACAATGACCAACAGGCCAAGGCACAGAAATTAATGCAATCCTCTTCAGAACACACACATGCCCTTTGTTCTTTCCTCTAAATACTAAGACCAAAAGGAAAACAGAAAGAAAATCACTCCCACAAACCAAAACACAGCTGGTTCATCTAATTTTAGAAAAAAAAATAACAAGGGAGAGGAGAAAAATTCTCTCTGGAATAACTCAATCCTCAAATCAGGGAATTTCAAAGAACACAATACGGAAAAACCGACAGCCTCAATTTGCTCCTGCGGGATACAAATTTCATCAGTGTCGAAACAAAACAAACAGAATGTTTTTAGAGCATCCCACAGAAGGTAGAATTGTCTCCTTTAAGGGAAGCTGGAGGGAGAAGGGAGCAGCCTTTTGGCAGGGCAGTTAAGATGTCACTTGGGTTGCTCACTCACCATATCAGAGTGGAAGGACTCCAGCTCCACTCCCAAGTCTACCTTTCTGCTGATACACGCTGAGACGGTAACGGCCCAAGAACTTGGCTCCCTGCCACCCATGTTAGGAAACTGAGATGGAGTGCCTGGCTTTGACCTGGCCTAGCCTTAGCTACTGAAGGCATTTGGGGAATGAACCATCTGAGGAACATGCATGGATCTCTCTTTGCTTTTCAAATATATATATTTTAAATAAGTTTAAAAGAGGGCCCGGCGGCATGGCTAGCAGCTAAAAGTCCTCGCCTTGAACGTGCCGGGATCCCATATGGGTGCCGGTTCTAATTGGTTCTAATCCCGGCTGCTCCACTTCCCATCCAGCTCCCTGCTTGTGGCCTAGGAAAGCAGTCGAGGACAGCCCAAAGCCTTGGATTCCTGCACCCGCGTGGGAAACCTGAAGGAAATTCCTGGAGCCTGGCTGTGGATCGGTACAGCACCGGCCAAGGTGGTCACTTGGGGAGTGAATCATTGGACAGAAGATCTTCCTCTCTGTCTCTTCTCCTATACATACATACATATATATATATATATATATATATATATATATAGTCAGACATATATAGTTATATATATGTATCTTTGCAATAAAAATAAATAAATCTTGGAAAAATTATTCCACAGTAGTCTTAGTTTATTTACTGCTACTACAAGAATGCTATGTACTGGTGTTGTTGCTCTCAAAAAAAAAAAAAAAAAAGCCAGATGAATACAAAGCACGAATGACAGAAGGCAAAGGGTTTTTCTTGCCAAAACGTTTTTTCTAGTCACTGAAGGGATATTTGCAAAAAAAAAAAAAGAATTAATTTCTTTAAACCAAAACTACCTAATGAAGGAAATTTCTGAAAAACCTTACCATGATATCACACTACTATGAAAAAAAGATGCTTTACATTAAACAGATCTGAATTATGTTTGTCACTGAGTTATGTGGATTATCAAAAGTTCCCAAAACAGTGTGCGTACCTGGCCTACAAGTGAAGACACCAGTACCACACCAGATTCTTTGAGTTTGGTCCCTGGCTCCAGCTCCTAAATACAGATTCCTGTTCATGCAGACCCTAGGAGGCAGAGAGGACAGCTGATGGAAACTAATGGCTGTCCCCATATGAACGATCCCAGGTAGGGTTCTGGCTCTCCGTGTCACACCCCATCCCTCCCTATCCAAGTCATCTGGGGAGTGAAACAGCAGATGGCAGCTTGACCTCCAGGCTTCTAATTTAAAGGAAAAATACAAATACCAAAAGTGTTCAGCTAAATGAGAAAGTGGATATATGGTTCTCTTTTTTAAGACTTATTTATTTTTATTGCAAAGTCAGATATAGAGAGAGGAGGAGAGACAGAGAGGAAGATTTTCCATCCAATGATTCACTCCCCAAGTGACCACAATGGCTGGAGTTGAGCTGGATCCGAAGCCAGGAGCCTAGGAACCTCTTCCAGGTCTCCCACACGGGTGCAGGATCCCAAGGCTTAGGGCTGTCCTCGACTGCTTTCCCGGGCCACAAGCAGGGAGCTGGATGGGAAGTAGAGCTACCAGGATTAGAAACAGCACCCATATGGGATCCTAAGGCAAGGACTTCAGCAACTAGGCCACCACGCTGGGCCCGGATATATTGTTCTCTAACAGTATATAGATGGGAAGCAGAACTAAGCATTCTACAGATGTATCACAATGCTAGAATTTACTTAAAATACAAGGAAATACTACAAATTCCCAGATGTTCTAATTAGAATCTTATATATTCTCCCCCACTCCATCACACTCTCAGTCCGTTCTCCCTCTGCTCTTATCCTGGGAACCTGAGACTGCACAGGTAATCACCTGTGCGCCCCTGTGGAGTTCTAGAGAGTCAGTCTGGCCAAGACCTGAAGGTGCAGGGAAAAGTCAGCAAAATTCTCTTTCCACTCCACTAGCCTCAAAACCACATCCCACACTCACCCTCTTCCATAACAACACCAGCTCACTGCTCTGGTAATCTCTGGAGAATTAAGTGTTCTTGCTGTTGCCAGTCCCTGGTGCTTTGCTACCCTTGTTTGTCCCCTAATCTTTGTAAACAGTTTCTTCCATTAGAACCAGCAAGCATGCAATCTCGTTCCTGCTGGGACTTTGCCTGACACAAAGAATAACACCAGCTCGCTTACTCAACAACCCATTATGTAAAGAAATCGACTAAAAAGCTTCTAAAACTTATTAACATTTACACAAGCACACAATTATATATTGTTACTATGAGTCTACTGTTAAAATACTAAGTATATGGGGACCATCTGAGATTCATATGGCAATGAATTCTGGTCCTGGCTGCTCCACCTCTGAGCCAGCTTCATGCTAATGCAACTAGGCAGGCACCGGAAAACAGGCCCAAGTCCTTGAGCCTCTATATCCATGTGGAAGAACCACATGGAGTTCCAGATTGCTCAATTCAGCCTGGTCCAGCCCTAGCCTTTGCAGTCATCTGGGGAGTAAACCAGCAAGTGGGAGATCTTTCTCTTTCTCTTTCTCTCTCCCATCCTCTTCAACTCCCTTTCTCTCCATAAATGAATAAATGCAGTTTTAAAAATATACCAAGTAATATATATGTATATATATATGTGTGTGTGTGTATATATATATACACATATATATATATTACTCATTTCCAAAGGAAATCATTCCAGAAGCTGAAACAGCCACAGCAATTTAAGGTATGACACTTAGCATTTCATTGTCTTCCCAATGCAAATGCTACAAGACCCAAATATGCTTTAGGAAAAGTTAAGGATGAGACTCTGGTAACTATTTCACTTCCATTTTCTTCTTCAGTAGAACGCCCACATGACCTAAATGATCACGTCATTATTGTTGAAGTTCTAACATAGAGCTCAACTAGAGGCCCTTGGTGTGCAAATAAAATCAACAGGAAAGCGTGTTAAATTCTAACGTCCAGGCCATACTCAACTTTCCAAACGTGCTTTTACTAATTCCCCAGATAATACTGAAATCCACCTGTTTCAGAACTACATTTTAGTGGCCAACTTCAAGATTCTACTCAAACATCTAACATATTGCTTTTTTCTTTTAGGATGAAAATGTGACATTAGAAGTGGCAAAAAGGTTACACAGAGTAACATGCACACTAGTGCCAAACAGTGTGATAGTAACTAACATCTGCGACAGTCATCTCAAGAGCTACACAGCTGGGTAACATTGTGGCCTTCCTTCCACTGATTAGAAAGATGAGACTTCAGGAAAACGAATTAAGTTTGATCAAGTTGAAGCAAAACTAGGCTCTCCTTCAGTGGGGCTATCTCATTATCCATGAGCAGACAGTAAACAATGCTGAAATGCCTTCTCTGGAGCCACAAGACTGTCCCAGGAAGGATGAAGCGCCAGGGTCAAGGGGTTGGACAACAATCCTTTCCCTTCAAAAGCTCTCTGGACTCTTCCCTACCTACCACTCCCCAATTTCATCATCAATGTTTTCCACATACAGGATTTGCAATTGGTAAACATCAGAAACCTGTGCACATATGTGAGCCTTTTCTACATGAGACCCACTACACTGCAGTGTTGGCTATGAATGAGGGCATTTGATTTCCTTGAGCCTCAGTTTCCTGATCTTTAAAATGAGGGTAATGATGCCAATCCCATTAAGCAACACAGTGATTGAGCTTGGCATGGCCTCTAACACACAGCAAAAGTTCAAAAATCAATAGTTGCTATTAAAATTATACCTGGCCAAACTACTTTTAAAACACCAACAATGGGCCCGGCTGCGTGGCCTAGCAGCTACAGTCCTCGCCTTGAAAGCCCCAGGATCCCATATGGGCACCGGTTCTAATCCCAGCAGCTCCACTTCCCATCCAGCTCCCTGCTTGTGGCCTGGGAAAGCAGTTGAGGATGGCCCAAGGCTTTGGGACACTGCACCCGCGTGGGAGACCCGGAAGAGGTTCCTGGTTCCCGGCTTCGGATCGGCTCAGCACCGGCCATTGCAGCTCACTTGGGGAGTGAATCATCGGATGGAAGATCTTCCTCTCTGTCTCTCCTCCTCTCTATATATCTGACTTTGTAATAAAATAAATAAATCTTAAAAAAAAAAAAAAACAACAAACCAGCACTAATTCCCATTTGTTTTTTCTGAGCCTTGTTTCCTGTCACTCATGTTTATCAGAAGCAGGCTGTAAACCAACACACTGGGAGTTTCTAGTAAACAAAAAGCCAGAACACTTTACAGCAAATATTCCTTTTAGTAGAGCTTCAAATGAACCATTTGACAACTATCTATTTCCCAATCTCAAAGTCAGCCCTGTTGATTATACACTAGCATGAAGAGTCTATAATTAACTTAATTCGAAACAATAGTGCTCAGTATGGGGCCTTGGTTTTCATTTGAGCACTATTGCCTCAGCACTTTATACAATGCCCAGTCCATGGTAAACATTCCAATACTTTTTAAAAAGAACAAAGGCACAGAGGAGACCTGGACTGACATCAGGGCTGCAGGTTTCAGCCTGTGCCCATCCTGGCTGTTGCAGGCATTTGGGCAACGCAACAGCAAATGGGAGACACCTCTCTATTTCTTACTTCAAATAAATAATTCTTTATAGAACAAGGCATAAATTATTAATGAAGTAACACAGCTTGGCTCAAGTGAGTCTTTACAAGAACATGCATAAGCATCACATCAATATCATCTGATTGAAAGTTATTTTCAAATTAATTGTTCTTTTTTGATTTTTTCATTTAAAGCTCTCCAAGTAAAAAACCAATTATGCATCTCACTCCATTAATTTATTAAGATCTTTAAAGTAGCTCCATAATGATGTATCTTCTATCTTTGATTCCTATATCCTATTAAAAAAACTGTAACAACTTAATAATTATCTAAACCATCTGAATTGAAGCCATGAAATGAATAAAGTCACTGTTTTAGAGACTAAGCACAATTAACACCGAGGAGGCAAAGAAGTATGGCAGTCCAGAACCGAGCACTCTGGAAACACAGCTGGAAGCTTCACATTCTCACATTCTCCAGCTTCTTGAGTCGGCATTTTCTCATCAGCCGAAGAAGAACAGAAACAAACCTTTTATTTCTAACTTCCACAAGTTGTGCTAAGCATCAAACATACACAAAATCATTTCCCAAACAAAAAAACAGCATACACCTGCTAAGGTTACAGACATCTCCACATCTCAAATGGGTGGCTTCTGGGTTTCTTCTGATCACTCCCCCAACTGCCTAGCCCCGAAGTTCTGCCAGAATGAGGAAGAATCCATTCCCACCTTTGCTCCTATCTCAAACACAATGGACTCACAGTTGAAAAAGCCGCTCACCCATAGATACCAGAAATGGACAAATTCTGACACACCAAATATCTGACCTTATAAAAGCTGGTTAGCAGGTTGCTTTCAACTCCAATAACCAGTGGTGTGACATGCACAAAGGCTGAGTGTGTTTCTGTGGGGAGCTGCCTCCATGTACATTACTCACCAGGAACCTTAATATTCACCCCATGGGAATGCGCTCCAAGGGAAGGGTGTTAGTGTTTTGGTTTCACTTGAGACTTCATTTCTGCGTCCAACCTTAGCAAGATTTCTAAAGATGCTAGATTTCTCCTTTACTCTCCACGCTTTAGGACTCATAGGGAAAATTTCAGCTGACTTACAGTCATTTCTCAAGCCATTATGACATTCGTATAATTAGCAGGAGGAAAAAAGTTTCTTTTTGAAAATTATATTCTGTTTACATTTCAAGATTACAAAAAGCACACTAAAATTTTTCAAAATAAAGTATAATTCTTCAATGGAAAGGATTGTGGTTCCCTTGAAGTGTACAGAACACCTCAAAAACAGAACTGCAAAATATTTTCCTTAGTTCCTGATTATCTGAGGGCATACTCTCACAAGAGGAAAAAAAGCAGATGTGTCACAGATCATCCATCAATAATTTATGTGAAACCCTCACCATAATGGTTTTGTTTTACACGTGAATACGAGTAACCTTAGGAAGCAAAACCCTTAACGGTTAAAACCAAACAATGAAATCATGTGTAAAAGCATTTACCCAATGCAGTCTTTTTTTCTGCTCATTTACCCAACCATATTCTAGAGATGAAGTGTATGATTCTTTGTGACAAAAGAACTTGTGAAGTTCCAGGAATATTCTGGAAAAAAGACTTGTCCTAATACCATAGCTGACAATTTCATCAAATCTCAAAACAATTTAGTTTCCCTAAGAATACAGCTAATTATGTGATATTTAAAAGATGTACAATGTTAGACTATAGTCTGATTCCTCTAAACCTACCAAATAAACAGCACATAAATTTGTTTAAGATCCTGGAACTCTACCAGAAATGATAAAGCAGCACCATTCAAGCCTGTGGCATTGAGAATGAAAACACTCTCCAAATTCTAAACTGGTTCCAGAACCACGTTCATGGCCTATCACATCCACTTTGGGATGCGTTTTTCAAACCTCAATTTACATCTCCAACACACATCAGTTCTGTAGGGTTGTATGAACAGTCCAAGAGAAAAACAGGGCAAGCTACTCAGAAAGGGTAGAGACTCCAGGGTTAGAAGAATCCAGACGTTGCCCCTCCAGAGCTGCACTCTTGCAGTACGGATTTACTTCCAGGAGCTTCAAAGCACTCCTCCTTAAAAAGACAAGCGCACCAACTTGAAAACTGTACTGTACTGTACTGTACTGTAGATGGAGCCCCTCAGCCCGGGGCCAATTACAGCAGGTGCTCTTCGGCACTATAAAGCAGGTTCACAAACGACTATGCGGCATCTCTTTATGGGGACCACAATTAAATTGTATGAGGTTCCTTAAAATAGTCACATTTTTTCACAAGTCTTATTTTTTAAATAAGATACTTCTCAATATATGGAAGTGAATTTCCCTGTATTAGAAAGGCTTAAAAACATTTCAAATTAATGTTTCATATATCAAAGGTGCTATCCACAGAAAGTTAAATGCACCCTTACTTTACATATTACTTTTAAAATACATTTGGTGCTTATATTTATCCAAACATCATATTGTCAAATTCTTTAAAACTTCCTGGAAAAAAAAAAGCAGCATTTTAGGAGCCAGATACAGCCGGGTTGTCTAAACAATGGGCAATATGATACACGACAGACCCAGGCAAAGTCACAACAGGATGAGAAAAGAGCCTTCAGCCTCTCTCAGATTTCCTGGCCACTGTTATTTTAAAACCTGATCACGTAAACATAAACAGGGAAAACTCCACTTCACATCAGCCCATGGGCTATGATTTAGGCGCTTTGTTTTTAACATCTCATATGAGTTCACAAGAAATGCTGTAACTGTTCACTGCAAAAATGCTTAAGCATGACCATTTTAAAACCACTCATGGCTCTGTTACCACCCTTAACTATTAGTTTTTGAAAACAAACATGTAATATAAAGAGCTAAGAAAGCAATGTTCCGCTACACAAAAAATGCAATGCCAGGGACCAGTCTGCAGAAGACTAAAACAACTTCTGTTTACCAGTGTGGATGTAATTGCTGGGTAACTAAAAATACTCAAATGAGCTGATTTATTTAAAAGTCAATGAGCTATTTTGAACGCCTGCATTGTTTGATGCTAAGGCTTTAGCCCACTTGTAACATCTGTAGCAATTTCTAAATTTGACAATAAAAGACATGCAGGAAGTTTTTTTTTTTTAATTTTCTTACACTAAGCATTTGCCACTTGGAAAACCACAACGCAAGATATCTAAGAAGTGCAGTTAATTTGTACAGAAATGCTGCTTTGCTGCCAACCTTTGTACCATGAGTCCAACACTTGCATTTTATGGTGTGAACACAGTTTCTGCTAAGCTTCAACTGTATCAATTTTTCAAACTCAAACTCCAACTGCATGTAGATTTTCTGCATTTACACCAACAAAGTATAACAGCAAATGAAATTTTCATGTAACGCTACAGTAGTCTATTAAATTGGAGTAGTGTGCCTACTTGCTCACTAATATCTGAAGATTAGGATTTAAGCATCCTTCCACCACACACTTCATGCCAAAGAAAACATACCGAGTTTCCTGAAACTGGAAATAGTTCAGAGGCGGATGTTCCAGCAATAACCCTATCAAGCTATTTCCTAAGTAAAATTAAAATCCTAGAGTTTTAACTTTTTCATCATGCTAACTTTCTGTAAAGTAACAGAGTGATTTTGTTTTCCAGTAGTACGTCTGTAAAGTTAAGATACTCAAGCACTGGGTAAAGACCAAAACAAAATGCTAAGTTCTACATGTTGAAAATAGTAATGATATCGTTTGTTAGAACAAACCGCGCTCTTCCTGCTCAGAATTCTACGCCAGTTTATAAGAGAAAATAAAGCTACCACAGGGTGTGTAAGTCACAGTGGGACACCTGAAGGTGTATCAGTGACGACAACACCATGCAAGCCGATTCTCACGGTCTTTCTGGAAATGAGAACCACCCTAGCCGGGCGGTGCGTCTCCGCGCCCGGGCCCACCCAGCACCTGCTTCTCCCGACCGCGTTACTTGGCGGTCCGAGAAGGCCCAGAAGCCAGGCCGAACCGGGAAGGAGATTTCCCGAGGTTGTCGGCCCCCAGCGGGGCACTCGGGACACTCACCGGTGCACGAGCCAAGGCAGGTGTGCAGCGGCGGGGCTACCTGTCGCCGGGGAGGCCAGAGGGCGGGGTGGGGCTGACGAGCGTCCGGGAAGAGCGACGACGACACGGAGGGCACCGCGACCAGGCGGCGCGGGCGACAGGGCTGCGGCTCGCTTCCTGCTCGGTCCGATCCCGGCCCGGTCTCCGCCCGCGGCCGGCGCCCCGCCGAGTCCTCGGCCCCGCCGCGCGCACGTCACGGCTACGGAGCGCCCGAGGGGGCGGGCCGGGCGGCGCGCGCGCCCGAGCGCAGTGGGCTGGGTGCGCGGACACCGGGCGGTGGGAGGGTGCCGCTGGGCGCGGCCAGTCTGGACAGGCTCGCTCCTCTGCCTGCCAGACGGCGTGCCGCGCCATGGTCACCGGGTGGCAGGGCTGCGCGAGCCTGGGCACCGCCAGGAGTCTGCTCATGGAGAGCGAAAATGGGTCCAAGACTGGAAGGCTACCACCGAGGCGTAGGGGCGCTCGGGCCGGGGGCCCAGGTGCCCGGAGATGGCGGGCGCGTGGCTGTGTCATCGCAAATTCTACCGCAGCCCAAGAGTTTTTAACTTTTTCATCATGCTAACTTTTGTGCCTTTTGTGGGGAACAGCCTTCCTGTGCAAATAGTATGTTGATTTGGATTGCATGATGAAAACAGGCGTTGCTAGTAGGACGAAAAAAGTTTCCTTTGAAAAATAAAATGTAATGCTAAGTATCTCCTCGGTAACTAGAACACTTACACGTGAGTGCTGTCCACAACATGTAAAAGTAACAACTGGGAAACTTCCGGAAATCTGGAGAAACAAGTAGCTTCAGATGTTCCAGCCTTACTGGGGAGGCGGAATTCTGATGAGATATTGAAGCATACAAGTAAAGCAATAAAATATTAAGGAAAAAAAAATTGGGAAGTAAGAAAGAGGAAGAGAAACCAAAGAAGGAAATAATTTACAGCAATCTCAGAAGCTGGTTTCCAGATTGCTAGAAGATAAAACTTTATTCGAATGGAAAAGGGGAGGTGATGAATGGAACCTTTTTTTTTTTTTTTTGCTTTGATTTAATTTTAGATTTCATATTAAAAGCCATCGGGAAGCCAGTTTATTTGTACAGGTTTTTATGGCTTATGACTTGTGACTTCTTTTTCCTCCAAAAAGGTTGGGAAATCTATCCCTGAGTCCCTTTGCTGCTGACTCTGCCATGTGTCTCCAGCGTGTCCTATCCCTCTTCGTAACCACAGCCTTACTGGTTACCGTGTTCCAGGCGACCTGCATTTCGGGACTCACACACTGCTTGTGCCACATGAACAATTTCCCTGAGCTGTAATCTTGCCTCTTTTAATTCAGTCTCTGTAATTTCACCAGTTGATCATTGATTAACAACAACAGCAACTACAAACCTCCTTTTATTTACTCATCTATTTAAACTCCTACAGTGGCAATTCCACCGTCCTTAGAATGAAATCCAGGCCCCTGAAAATGTCTCATTAAAGCCTATTTGGCCGCGACTCAAATACTGACTGGTTGGTTGAGCAGCATTCTCTGTGTATGTTTTTTTAATTGATTTTGAATGCCTTTCCATTGATCACGTGGCTCACCACTGTCCTAAACCCTACAAAGCCGTTCTCAACAGGCTTCTTGTACAATGTCGCTTGCCCATGTTTGCAGTTATGTGCGTTTGGGCCCCGCTCATCACCTGGCTTGCCTGTCCAATCTCATTTCTGCCCAGTGTCTTCCTCTGTCTCTTGGCCTTTCCCTTCGGGCCTTTCTGAAGTGGTTGTGTGCCCCAAACCAGACAGTTCTGCTCTTTATCACACTAAAGTGTTGCAATGCTAAATCCAATTAATCCTTCAAGACAAAGTCCATTTGTCCCCCTCAGAGAAGCTTTCCCTAAGCCCCCTTGTGACCAGTTGTGAATGCGATTGGTGCCCTTTCCCATCCTTCACGGAACACATGTGATGCGGATCTCTTCCAACACATGTTTCAATGTTGCTACTTAGCGTCCCCCAGCTAGACTGTAAGCTCTTTGAGAGCAGATAGGACACTTATCTTTGTGCCACGGATAGTGGCACATAATTTGAATGGTAAACGCTGATTAAACAGTTCTATCATTATTACCATTGTATAAATAGAACAAAAGACGAAAAAAGGGCAAGAGAGTTGAAAATTTTGTGAAATTGCATAGACTTTTATTAAGTATGACTGATGTAACTCTATCCCAATTGTTGCCAAAACCCAAAAGTTTATTTCATGATCATATTTGTGAGTTTTCCAACTTTCATGTTACCCTCTGAATATGTTAGAAGTTACGTTGGGCATTCTGCTGCTATCCCAGGGATTCCTAAACTGAGATCCATGGATTACTATCATAGCAGTAAGTTCCATGGACTGCCGCAAAACTATAAGCAAAATTTTGTGGTTTCATCAGTTTTATAGGAATCAATATCATGTATATAAGTGAATCCTATATATATCCTCCTAATTGTGCACTTCAATGGACTTAACTGGATCTATATTGCCAACGCCTATAGTAAAACACATTGAATACCTATAGATATATCACTGAAACTCTGCTATGCTTTGGATATGCTGTTCCAAGGGATTGGGAGCTGGCTTCCACTGTGGTGGCAGTGAGAGGTGCTGTGGAACCTTTAAGAGGTGCCCTCCAAAAGGATTAAGGTAGCTCCCAGGTGATCCCTAGGTAGTTCTCATGACAGGGTTGTTTAAAAAGGAGCAACTTCTCACCAACTCCCACTCTATTTCCTGGGTCAATATGTGAACATTCTCTGGCATATCCCTCATGGGGCTGTCATCAGAGTCTTCACAATGCTGTTCGGACATTTTGGCACCAGCACTGTAGTTTTGCTAGTGTATTTCATTATGGTGATAGAAAGCTGCCCATTACACTCACCAAATTTCCCTTCCTATGTCACTAAAATAATTCCTTTGCCAAGAGAACTCATTATGACCGTAACACCTGCAGCGACCATGTGTCTCCAGCGCCATGCGTTTCAAGTCACCCGATTCCTTCCATTCTTCAATCCTAACTTTAGAAATCACCAAATGTGATTCATTCTAAATTGTTTCCACATTGAGACCTTACTCTGCATCTTAACTTAGTGTTTTCCATTATCTTCTTATTTGAACTCTTGACATTGCAGGAGCCAGGAACTTTTTCTGGGTCTCCCACGCAGGTGCAGGATTCCAAAGCTTGGGGCCGTCCTCGACTGCTTTCCCAGGCCACAAGCAGGGATTTGGATGGGAAGCGGGGCTGCCGGGATTAGAACCCGTGTGGGAGATCTAGAAGAGGCTCTAGACTCCTGGCTTTGGATTAGCTCAACTCCAGCCATTGTGGTCACTTGGAGAGTAAATCATCAGACAAAAGATCTTCCTCTCTGTCTTTCCTCCTCTCTGTATACCTGACTTTGCTCTTTCTCTTTCTCTCTCTCTCTCTCCCTCTCTCTCTCTCTCTCTCTCTATATATATATATATGTGTAAATTTTAAAAAAAGAATAGTCATCTGAAGAACAGATAAATATTGGACTTTTTTAGAGTAACAAGCAAAATTAACCTAAATAAACTACAGAAATGAAAAGAGAGCTTTACTGAAAGCCATTCTAGAGGGGCAGAATGAAATAAAAAATCAGAGGTCTGTATGCCCTGTTTCCACAACCTCAGATTCTACCAACCATCATTGAAAAACATAGCTAAGCCTGTAATGTGTACATTCATATGGATAAGTATAATTTTCTAATTCTTGTCACTATTACCTAAACAATGACAATGTAACAACTATTAACATAAGATTAAGATCTTATTAGGTTATGTGAGTAACCTAGAGATGATTTAAAATACACAGGAGGATGTGACTTGATTATATGCTGATACCATGCCATTTTATTATCCTGGTGCTCTAGAGCCAATAGCCTGCAGATGACCGAATTGGGAGGCGTAGGGGAACAACAAACAGTGCCAATCTTTCCATCTGCTGGTTCATTCCTCAAATCCTGCAATATCCAGGGCTTGAAACTCAATCAAGTTCTCCCGTGTGGGTGACAGGGATCATACTACTTAAGCCATCACTTGCTACCCGCCAGGGTGGAAGTTGGAAACAGAAACAGCCTAGACCTGAACCCAGGCACTCCACTAGGATATGTGGGCACCCTACGCAGCGGCTTAACAAGTAAACCCAATACCTCAATAGTGGTATCTTGAGGTAGATCAAGGAAGTATCAAAAGATTGTTAACCAGAAAGCTTCTAATTACATATGTGTTGGAGTTACGTATTATCCTACAATAGTATTTTAAACAGTAAACATGTTTAAAATGAACAACTCATTAAGTAAATTCACATAGTCATAACTACAATTCACTCATTTAGGCTTTATAAAGATTTACCAAATGGGACCTGGCACATTGGCCTAACGGCTAAAGTCCTCGCCTTGAACACACCAGGATTACATATGGTCGTCAGTTCTAATCCCAGTGACCTCACTTCCCATCTAGCTCCATGCTTGTGGCCTGGAAAAGCAGTCGAAGACGGCCCAAACCCTTGGGACCCTGCACCCACGTGGGAGACCCGGAAGAGCTCCTGGCTCCCAGTTACAGATCGGCGCAGTACTGGCCGTTGCGGTTACTTGGGGAGTGAATCATTGGGCAGAAGATCTTCCTCTCTGTCTCTCCTCTCTGTATATCTGACTTTGCAATAAAAATAAATAAATCTTAAAAGAAAACATGTACCAAATGATTGTTGTTTTAGTCACCTTTTGTTGTTAGCCAATAAAATCTCAAAAGCACATACAAAGGGTATTAACTTTCTCCCTGGAGTGTGTGTGGCTCACCAGTGCAGCACTAATTCAGATACTCATAGATTCACTTTGTTTTGTTTCTTGTTCTGGGGTTCAAAATGAAGGCATAGTAGCTCTCTGAGGGATGTTGTTTGTGTCAGAAGTCAGTCACTTGAAGCTAAGACAGAATTGACCCAATGCTACTTTTGCCTACATTCCATTGGTCAAAGAAAGGTGACTTATCACCGAATCAATAAGGTACAATGGTCTTAAGAAAAAAAATTAAATATTTGAAAGGCAGAGTATCAGAGGAAGGGAGAGATAAGAGAAATCTCGCATTTGATGGTTCACTCTCCAAATAACAACAACCAGGGCTGAGTCTGTCCAAAGTCACGAGCATGGAACTCCATGCTGGTCTCCAATTTGATGGCCAAAACCCAAGTCCTTGGGCCACCATCTTCTACCTTCTAGGTGCATTATTGGAGAACTGGATAGAAACCGCAGAATAGGGCCTGGCACTATGGTTCACTGGCTAAATCCTTGCCTTGCAAGTGATGAAATCCCATATGAACTCCAGTTTGTGACCCAGTTGCTCCAATTTCCATTCTAGTCCTTGTTGATGCCCCGAGAAAGCAGTAAAAGACTGCCCAAAGCCTCGGGACCCTGCACACACATGGGAGACCCGGAAGGAGCTTCTGGCTCCTGGTTTTGGATTAGTTCAGTTCCAGCCATTGTGGCAATTTGTTGAGTGAACCAGCAGATGGAAGATCTTCCTCTCTGTGTCTCCTTCTCTCTGTAAATCTGATCTGTCTTTCCAATACAAACACATAAACCTTGAAAGCTGAAATTTGCACACTGATATGGCATATGGGTATCTCAATTAGTAACTTCACCCACTGTACCACAATGCTAACCTCAGTGGTCCTATCATGAATGTATGAGGTACAAATATTTGCCGAAGAATAATCTACGTACCAACCATATTAGTTTCAAAAACAGCATATTAAAAAGATGGTAAATTAAGAAGAGGTATATGGAAGACTCCTAAAATAATAGCAATGTGTTATTTAAAAATTTTCTGAAGATGAGTTATTTGAAAAACAGAAGTGCAGATTGTTAGGACGGGGGCAGATTGAAACTCCGGCAAAGTGGCAGGCTGCCGGGGGTGCCTCTATTCCATGAAACTCGGCTGCAGAATGGCGCCAAACCCCGCGGGCGCGTTCGCAGTTCCCCTAGGACCCAAGGGGGGCAATGGAGCCCCCAGGTTAGCAGCCATGGGGGTCGCCTCAGAGCTGGACTGAAGTCCGAGCTCCGCCCTGCTCCCGCTAGTTGGGAGCGGGCAACTCGGGTGAGTTCCATTCGCCAAACCCACAGCAGGGAGGCTGAGGGCGAGTCCTCTGTTCTGGCGAGCTCAGAGATTTTTACGATATGGAAAGCTATTTGGGGACACCCATCAATAGGCCCAACTTTGGTATAGGGGAGACAGGATTCCTCGCAGTGCCCAGGAGCAGAGGCTTGAATCTCTAGGACAACACACCCACTGCCCTCGTTGGATGGTGAATAGAACACAGGTCAAGCCGAGTTGGGCCATTACACCTGCTACTCTGCTTGAATCAAGGATGCGAAGCCACAATGTCTAAGGCTGAGGCTAGGACAAATGAGGGACTGCAACAAGATGAGTCAGAGCAACCACTGGCAGGCATATGATCTATGGCTAGTAACAGGCCCAGTCTGGGAGCCAAGGCCCTGACTGGGTTGAGGCTCCCTCCAAGGGGAACGTGTGCGGGAATGGGGGCTGTGTCCTAACCTAGAAATAGTTGCAGTCTCCCAAGGCACTAGTGTGGGCTGGGATTGGATGCACCGGACTGGGCCGGACCCCAACACCGTCTGGTGTCCTGGATAACCGGGGTAAACATGAGACTGGCTAGGCTGGGTCTCGACCCCCCACTGAGCCACTTGTGAACTGTACGTGGGTATAGATGTGCCACAGCTGGGCTGAAACATCCTATAACAAGAACCTGAATGGGGTGAAAGCCAGCCAGGTTAAGCCACTGTTCCTGCTTGGACAGGAGGTGAACTGAGAAGAGCTGGCTCAAAAACCCCCTGGTATGCACATAACTTGGCAAAGGGAGAGGCTCAGAAGGAGGTGCCTGGGCAACTCCTCTGGCAAGATACAGACCCTCCAGGTCAGCGCAAGAAGCACAATAGGAAACAGCCCAGAATAGGCCATGGAAAATTTCCCACGGGCATACATCTGGCACGGGACAGGGGCAGACCAGGCTGAATCAGTGCATGTTGTCCACTGGCATATCCAGACACCAGAACAGAGTGTGGGTTGGGCCGGGTTTGGTTGCGACAAAACCAGCGTACAATGTGGAATGTCAGGGAGAGGTTACCGGTACTAGATTTGACTGCAGCGCCCAACCAGCACACGTGAGACCAGGAGGGGCAGAGCCGGCATGGGAATTTAGGGGCTGGTCCCCTCACCGGACAGCTACTCTCACTGGAGAGCGTGGGCTGGGTTGGGGACAGACCACACTAAGCAGGGCTACAACACCTGTGCGCCGCATGGGAACTAGACCAGGGAAAAGTCAGACTGAGCAAATTATCCCCTACTGGGGCAAGCATAAATTAGAATGGATGAGGGGTGTAAGGACTTAGCCGCTACACCAGCTGGCTAAGCTGGCTCTGGGGACTAATTCTATCAAGTCAAATCGTGGAACCACCCGAAAAGTGCATAAACCGGGACAGTGAACGACCCAGGAGGGAAACAATGGGTTCCCCCCTCCTGGGTCACTGTTCCCGCGGGAGGACATGATAACTTGGAAGGGGATGGGGTGGCTAGACAGAGAGGAACTCAACAACATCTGTAGGGGCTGGATGGCCGAGCTGGTTAGTCAGAACTAAGCTTTAAAACCCAGGGACAAATACAAGAGCTAAATGGGATGTGGGACAGACTGGGCTGGTCTGCTATACACGCAGGCAAACCAGGATAGGGGGCGGCCTGGTGGGGGTTATTGTGGGTTGCCCCGACTAGGCCGCAGCCCCCACTGGCTGACACAGGTGCCGAGTACGTGCTAGGCAGAACCAACCTAGTCTGCAACACCCACTGGTTCCAGAGCAACCACAGTCCGAAAGCAAACCAGCCCAGGAATTGCACCTACAAGCTGATTGTGGCGATGACCAGCTGGACTCAGAACCCTAGCCAAGAAAAGACAGAGGACAGAACGGGTCAATCAACCATCTCAGATATATGTTGGCAGCGAAAACCGGGCGAATGAAGACTCTATGATGGACAATGTCAACCAGTGAACTCTACAATGACCTCATCGAACTGGGAGTGACGAGACTAGCAGAGATTCATAACTAGAGAAATATTAAAACCACTAGGGGTTGATCGCAACTAAATAGTCTCCCCAGTAAGCTGTTCAATCCATCTGGACAATGAGCAGCTGGACTATGTGCTTGGCATCTGTTTGCAAGGGAAGAATCTTGATTGAATTTGAACTGTAATGCTGCAACAGGGTGGGGGGGTCCACCGTGGGGGAGGGGCATGGGGAGGGGGGGGGGTCCCCAGAGCCTATGAAACTGTCACATAATGCAAAATAATTAATAAAAAAAAAAGAAAAGGGCTCGGCAGCGTGGCCTAGTGGCTAAGGTCCTCGCCTTGATCCCATATGGCCGCTGGTTCTAATCCCGGCAGCTCCACTTCCTCTCTATCTCTCCTCCTCTCAGTATATCTGACTTTGTAATAAAAATAAAATATAAATCTTTAAAAAAAAAAAAAAGAAAGGCAGAAGTGCAGCAGCCATAATTCATACCAGTGCTAAAAAAATGGGTTGCTGGCATTAGCCCCCAGTACCACAACGCCAGTGTATTACATTTTTACATCAAAAGTTGAGAAGCTAAATAACTTTCAGAATTTATGCAACAGATAATTTTATCATATTCAAGACAACATTTTATTCTTACGTCTTGCATCTTTTGAAGTATATGATGAAAACCTTAGTACCTGTGTCATTCAAACTGTAGATAGTAATACCAGTGTAGTGCAGTTTAAGTGGTATTAAATATAATAAATAAGAATGCATTCCAATAGAAAGAGTAAAAATTTTTTTCCTGACAATTTTCAGTTGTAGGAGGTAGTGAAGGAGAGAGAATAAAATGTATAGAGAAATGTATTTTATACTTGGACAAAATCTGAAGTGCATTTATTGTTAATGTTTTAGTCAAAACGTGTGACACCATTGCCTACTGCAGCAAAGATGAATTCTTTAGCTCGTTAATATGGTTTTAGGCTGGCTTTTTTAGGTTACTTGGCATCTTGAGGACTTATGATCAGTGATCTATTAAATTCTCCCAAAGAATTTCACAGTTATCCTGGTTACAGCCAAACCTTTATTGACTTAAGGATTAAATGCAACTAAAGGATTGTTGCTGGTTCTCTTGGAATCAGTTCCCTGTAAGTGCACACATAGGAAGGCAGCAGAAAATGGTCTCAGTTCTTAGGTCCTAGGAAGCAGCTTTGGCCTGGCCTAGCCCTGCTTATTGTATGCCTTTGGGGAAATAACCAGTGAATGGAGGATCTCTCTGTCTCTCCTTCCCTCCATATAACTCTGCCTTTCAAATAAATACATTTATTTATTTATTTTTAAGAACGGCTTAAAATAATCTGTTGATCAGCATTTCAAATACGGTTGGAAACAGGGTTTTTTTTTTTTTTTCTGAGACTCAACCTAAATGGACAGCAGGTCAGATGGCTGGCAGCAATGAACGACGGAATTTCTGGCTCACTTCAGTATTTGCTGTGCTTGCACCTTTCGTGCCTTGGTCTCTCTTGCACATGGTCTCTTCTCTTTTCCTCTGCCCCAGCACATGTGTTTGAATTTATCTCAGTTACAGCCTGTCTTCCTCTCCAGATCCCATATTTTGTTTGTAGGGGCTTTGACATTCATACCGTGGCTCCTCTCAGGTACTTTACCTTCCAGGCTTTAGGATTTTTAAAAAATTTTTAGCATGTTGATTTTGACCAGGGGAAGATAACAGAAGTGAAGGAAGTAAATAGAGTAGAAGGACATACGGAGAGAGTAGAATCTTCTGTCCACTGGTTCACTCCCCAAGTGGCCACAATGGTCAGAGCCGAGTCAATCCTAACCCAGAAGCAGGAACTTTCTCCGAGTCTCCCACATCGTTACAGGGTCCCAAGTGTTTGACCATCCTTTATTGCTCTCCCAGGCCACAAGCAGGGAGCTGGATGGGAAGTGGAGCAGCCAGGAAACAAACCGGCATGCATAGAGGATCCATGGTATAAGCAAGGCAAGGATTTAGTCACTGAGCTATTGTGCTGGGCCTGGAAAGTGCCATCTTAATGACAGCTGCTGTAGCTCTCAGGCACTATTAGGAGATTTCATCAGAGGGACAGTTCTGCCTTTCAACTGAATTTGATTCTGGGCTGGAGGGTTTGCAGGGCACTTGGCACACACACTATAAGGTGCTACCATCACAATACCTGTCACAGGACTCAAACTGCCCAGGTGGAGCGCCCACATAGCAGCATGCTCTGGGAAGGTCTCTGCCCTCTCCATGGATGGTGCGGGCTCACATGGCTGAGAGTGGACACTGTCAAGACTGTGGGAGCCTGATATGCTATGATCGTGTGAATTCTGTGACTGCAGGACATGGCATGGGTGTGGCTGGGTCTCTGGCCAATCACTGGGCCTGGTTTCAGAAGCTCAAAGCGCCCTATCTGGGTTGCCTCACTGCAGAGGGGTCTATGGTCACACTGAGGACACTGCTGCTACTTTTTACACCTGGGAGGGTGGATTGTGTCCACTGCGGGTTAATCCTTGGTACTGATCACCTTAGAAGAGAGGAGGTGAGGCTCGGATTGTACCACCAGGTGTGATCATGCACTCTCCCATGACTATGGGCAGCTACCGTGCTCAAATTAGTGTCACCTTGGATTGTTTCCTTACCCTCAAACATGGACTTCCCTGGCACCACCCAGCACATACCTCTGAACATCCACTGAGGAAGCCGACACTCTATCAACCCACAGAGGCATAGTTCAAAAATTAAAGTTGCAGGAGAAAACCAACAAATGTTTCCACAAATGCCTACAAATAAATCCAGAAACAACAAGCAACAACCAGGAAGACAGTATGACTCCCCAGAAAGAACACATTTCAATATTAGAATGTGAGGATGAAGAGACTGATGGTTTACGACATAAAGCTCTGGCCTCTGTGTCTAATGGCAGTTCTTCAAGCCATGGTGTTGCAGCAGTATCAAGGGAAGCTTTTATGGAAAATCTGAATAGTCTCTTGGTGGACCATAGCTAAATAAAGGACAGATTTTCAAAACGTTAAAAAACAAAAACAAACAAAAAAAAGTATTTGAGATTTACTAGATACTATCAAACAACGAAACATGTGTCTTTGGAATTCTTCCAGGTATGGAAAGAGAATGTATTAGAAGGCCTATTCAGTGAAATAATGGCAGAAAAGTTCCCTAATTTGGCTAACAGGACACTGAAGTACAGGAAGCACACAGAACTCCTGGTACATATGATCAGAAAAAGCTCTTCATCATGAAACAGATTAGTCAAACTTTCAATAATAAAACACAGAGAAAAGATTCTAAAACATGCAAGAGAGAAACACCAAATTACTTCAGAGGACCCCCAATCAAACTAACAACAGATTTATTATCAGAAACCTTATGGACTAAGGGTGAATGAAGAGACATGGTCTAGCCCAAAGAGAAAGAAATTGTCAACCCAAAACACTACCCCAGAAAGCTCATTTATAAATAAAGGTGAAATAAAGACCTTCCAAACAGCAAATGAAAGAATTTGTCTTCACTTCTCTAGATTTATAATTATTATTAAGGATGTGCTATAGAAAAGGACTGATGATCATCACTTTAAAAGAATGTGGAATGAAGGGCCCAGCACAGTAGCATAGTGGCTAAAGTACTCAGCTTGCACGCACCTGCATTCCATATGGATGCCAATTTGTGTCCTGGCAACCCTGCTACCCATCCAGCTCCCTGTTTGTGACCAAGGAACGCAGCTGAGGACAGCCCAAAGCCTTGGGACCCTGTACCTGTGTGGAAGACCAGGAAGAGGCCCCTGGCTCCTGCTTTGGATCAGCTCAGCTCTGGCCATTGTGGCCACTTGGGGAGTAAATCAGTAGATGGAAGATCCTCCTCTCTGTGTATCTGCCTTTCTAATAAAAAATAAATAAATCTTTAAAACAAAAAAGAATGTGGAATAGAAAAAAATGGAAGGCCAAGATATTATTTATCAATAAAAACCTTGAATGTAAATGGCCCAAGTTCTTCAATTTAAAGGTCCTGAATGGCTGAATGTTTTTAAAAATAGGACCCATCTGTTTGCTGCCGAGAAGAAACATACCTCAGCAATAAAGACACACACAAACTGGAAGTGAAACAATAGAAAAAATATTGCATGTTAATGGGAAGGAAAAATGAGAAGGTGTAGTCATCTTAATATCAGAAAAAAATACATTTTAACACAAAAACTGTTTTAAGAGACAAAGAAGGGACCCGGCGCGAAAGAGTAGCGGTTAAAGTCCTCGCCTTGAATGCATCGGGATCCCATATGGGCGCTGGTTCTAATCTCGGCCGCTCCACTTCCCATCCAGCTCCCTGCTTGTGGCCTGGGAAAGCAGTCAAGAACAGCCCAAAGCCTTGGGACCCTGCACCTGCGTGGGAGACCTGGAAAAAAGTTCCTGGCTCCTGCCTTCAGATCAGTGCAGTACCAGCCGTTGTGGTCACTTGGGGAGTGAATCATTGGCCAGAGAAGAAGAGGGTCTTCCTCTCTGTCTCTCCTACTCTCTGTATATCTGCCTTTCCAATACAAATAAATTTTTAAAAAGAAAGAAAAGAGACAAAGAAGGACATAAAATAATGATTAAGAGATCAATTCAAGAAAGATAAGAGTACATGTATATGTAAATGTATATGTACCCAATACCAGGGGGTTGGCTACTTAAAACAAATGTCAATGGATCTAAAGGGTGCCGGTACAATGGTAGTGGGGGACTTCACACATACTTTCATCAACAAATGAAAGACTTAACGTACACTATGGATCAAATATAGCTGATATCTACAAGACATTTCATCCCACATTTGCAAAATATACATTCTTTTCATCAGTGCTTGGAACTTTCTCTAGTACATATCATATGTTGGGCCATAAAGCAAGTCTCAGCAAATTAAAAAAAATTAAAGGGCCCGGCGGCGTGGCCTAGCAGCTAAAGTCCTCGCCTTGAAAGCCCCGGGATCCCATATGGGCGCCGGTTCTAATCCCAGCAGCTCCACTTCCCATCCAGCTCCCTGCTTGTGGCCTGGGAAAGCAGTTGAGGACGGCCCAATGCTTTGAGACCCTGCACCCGCGTGGGAGACCCGGAAGAGATTCCAGGTTCCCGGCTTCGGATCGGCGCGCATCGGCCCGTTGCGGCTCACTTGGGGAGTGAATCATCGGACGGAAGATCTTCCTCTCTGTCTCTCCTCCTCTGTGTATATCTGGCTGTAATAAAATGAATAAATCTTTAAAAAAAAAAATTAAAATAATTTAATACATCTTTCTGATCACAATGGAATAAAGCTGAGATTCTACAAAAATATGCAATTACAGGGAGAATTAATAAAATGCTGTTAAATAAACAGTGGATAATAAAAGAAATTAAAAGACAATAAAAAATTGCTGAAAATAAGTGAATACAACAGTGCAACATGTAAAGACTTACAGAATATAGCAAAAGTAGTATCAAGAAGGACATTTTAAGCAATTAGTGCCTACATCAAGAAATCTGAAAGATATCAATGAATTATCCATACATTTCAAGGATCTAAAAAAGCAAAAAAGCAAACCCAACGTTAGTAGGAATAAGTAAATAATTAAAATTAAAGAAATAAGCAACATAGAAACAAAAAGATATAAAAGATCAGTGAAATAAAGAGCGATTAAAAAATTAAAAATAAACAAACTGATACACCATTAGGACAACTAACTAAAGCGAGAAATAGAGGAAGAAGACCAAAGGCATTAAGTCAGAACTATAAAAGGAGATGTAACAACAGAAACCACAGAAATCAAAACAATCATCAGGAATTACTCCAGACAAGTATACATCAACAGACTGGATAATCTTGAAGAAATGGACAGATTTCTGAATACATAGAATCTACCAAAATTGAGTCATAAACACCTAAATAGACCAATAACAAAGAGAATCAGTAATCAAAGGCTCCAGCTCCTCTAATAAAGAAAGCCTTGGAGTGGATGGTTTCATGGCTGAATTCTATCAGACTTTAAAAAAAAAAATTATAATTCTTCTCAATGTAGAACTACTGGAAGGGAAAGAATTCTTTTAAAACTCGCGGCCTGGTGACTCTTGGGGAGCCTCCACTTTCTTCCCCTGAGGCTCAGTTTGAAGAGTTGTTAAAAAATTTCATGAAGAATCTGTGCACTGAGAAGAATTTACCAAGCTTCCAGTTGAATTTCTTTCAAAAAGTGATAGAATGGAGAAGAAGGTTGATTCCAGGTCTTTCAGGGGTGGTGCCCTTGAGAAGCCTTATTCTCCAAAGATGATATCCAACAAGAGGTCTGCCTTCTCGGGGATCTGGAGGAAGCTGCCCAGTACCAGCCATCCAGCACAGCACCTCCCCTCCCAGACTGAGACGCAACAGGGCCGGTTAAGAGAATTGTGTATCAGTGGCTAGTTGGAGGACTTGATGCTACTCCTTACATCAAAATATTCAGAAGAAAAGGGTATTGAAGAATCTGTGGACATAAAATCTGTCATTTTACTCATGTGCTTCAGTTGTGCCCTATCTTATGTAAAATACAAAGATTCTTTCAGAGAAAGCTGACATTAGGTCCAAGAAAAAAATGATTGTTGGTTGTGCATTAAAAATTATATATATATATATATATAAACTCCTACTATAAGAATATCACCTTAATTCTAAACCCAGCAAGATACAACCAAGAGAACTACAGACCAATTTCCCTGATGAAAATAGATGCAAAATTATTCAACAAAATATTGGTGAATAGAATCCAACATCATATATGAAAGATGACTCAACTGGACTAAGGATTTATCTCAGGAATGCAGCGGGGGAAATGCAGGGTTGTAAGTGTAATTCATTACAATAACTGATGAATAAAAAGCATATGATTGACTAACAAGATGCAGACAAAGCACTTTATAAAATTCAAACACTTGATCTGCACTCTGGTAGGCAGAAGGTGATAGCTCAAATACTTGGGTTCCAGCCACCCATGTCAGAGACGTGGATTAGCTTCTGGGTTCCTGGCAGTGTCCTGTCCCTACACCTCTGCCCTAGCTGTTGCTGGCTGCTGTTTCTGGTCATGAAATACCAGATGGAAGATAGCTCTCTGTATCTGTCCTTGTCCCTGCCTTTCAAATAGTTAAAATACAGTGAAAATTTAAAAATTGTACTAGCACGAATATCTTGAATCTAACATTTTTAAAACCAATATCATTTGCCATAACAAAAATGCAGTCAGTGCAGTTTTCTGACATTCAAAAAGATGCCTGGTACATCTTAGCCAAGATTGGAAACTCAAAGGTTATTTAAATGCAAATATTTTGGTTTGAAAAATATACCACAAAATACATTGTGAAGAAAAGGCATCTGTAGCACATTTGGCAATGTAATACAAAAATTTACAATTTAATAATAAAAAAGTAACATTAAATGCAAAAATAAGCACATTATCTATGAAAGCAAATTATCAAATTTAAGCATGAATCAGGGAAATGAAAGTCAAAGGAGTAATAAAATGACTTTACATGTAGATGTGCACAATTAAAACACATTACGTGCAAGTAAAGACTTGCTCAATTAAAAATGCATGAGGATGCAGGAAAATTTGAATTTAAGTTATAAAACAAGCTGCTGTAAAAATTCTAAAATGATCTTTGATACAGCACCCCATTGTAAATTTACTCTCTGGGAAATGTTCCTTAGTTTGTTAATCATAAAATATATTCCTCAACCTCTGGCAAAACAGTAATCTTTGTTCATTTTGAAGAGTTAACACTGGTATGTTTAGGGCACTGTAGCTGAAGCAATATGCCACCTCTAGGTGAAACTGGCTTGTTATTTCTTAGTTATCTAATAGGCAGAGGTCAACAGCGGGACACAGAGGGAGCTCCACTCTACTAGTTCATTCCCCAAGTGCTGACAATACACATTGTTGGCCAGAACTAAACCAGAAGTTTCAAACTTCATCCAGTTCTCCCAGTGAGCAGTGGGGTAGTTATGTGAACCACTACCTGCTCCCTCCCAGGATGTGCACCAGGAGGAAGGTGGGTATAAGCAGAACTGTACTTGAACCTGGTCAAGAGACATAACGGGAGATGTTGATCCCTGGGCCAAATGGCTGAAGCTGGGGAGAGGTTTTGAGCCCGCGTGCTACTCAGCAGTTTCCCTTCCAGCACTGGAGCAGTATGGAGCTTGTACCTTTTCTTTCCTCTTCCGAGCATGCAGCATGACAAAGGAAAACACAGCTTTGGGGGAGGGCAACTCCTAAGATTTCAGTACTGTTACTGTTGTATAACCAGGCCAGGTGGGACTCAAGGAGTAGGAAAACTGTTCAATAAATATGGTTCATTGTAAGAACTTTAACTACGATGATACCAGATGGCCTCGACTGACTTCCACAAGATGTTGCTGAGACAAAAGATTCTGCAAAGCATTTATATAATTATCCTAATCTTTATATATTAGTAGAGATGTGTACAAACTTTGTGAATATGGAGAAAATATTGAAGAATACATACAAAGTTTCCAAAAAATACACTGCAGCAATTTAAAACACCAGTTTTATAGTGTGGTCACATGCCTCAGTTAGTGTTAAATTGTATAACATTGTTTAAAAGTATAACATTGAAAATTTCATACAAAATTTCACTGAATCCAGATGCTTTGATGCTGTGTGATTTCTTGATCTTACCTGCATCAAGGGGTCTCCATGGACCTGGCTGGAAACACTACCAAGAAGCCATACATCAGTGGATTCAAAGTGTTGTCTTGTTGGGGAAATTTGGTAGAGATTTAAATTTGCTGGCCTTACTGTAGACTATTTGAATCAAAACACTTGAGGAGGGTTCAGCAATCTGTATTTTATCAAGCCTTCCAGATGATTTCTGATGCAAACCTGATCATTTATTACTGTCAACTTACTGATGTGCAAATTCCTTCCTTTTAATCTAAATTCCAGTGATGATTTGTGTTTGGACTATCTTTGCTTGTCTTAATCCTCTAAGTCATTTTGTTATAAACTATCAGGTGTCTGTCCTACATCAAATTAACTGACTGCAGACTGAGTGGGAAACAGCAATGGCCGAAAACATAACTAGGTATATAATACAGGCAATTTAGGGCGTTCCCCTAAGGAGCATGTTTGGAAACACTGCCTGCCTAGGTCAATGCAACGAGTTGTTTTAAGTTTACATCAAGAAAAATACTTTTCCTGTGAAGACAAAGGAATGTGAATATTTTATCCTAGCCTAAAGTTTTAATGTACCTATTTTTTTTAAAAATAAAACACTGGTGTTTAAAAAAAATTTAATGTCATGTTTTCTTTGGTACTGTTGTTTTACAATTATGTCTTCTAAATTAGTTTTGTCCATTTTTGAGCTCTACATAGTTTAATAATGGGTTATTATAGATGTAACTGAGAAAAAGTCTGAACTCTTTTGTTCTTGTTGCATTTTCTAGTACTTGAATTCTCTGCCACTCACATGGAAGATCTGCATTGAGCTTCAGATTCCTTTATTAGGCCAGGCCCGGCGCTGGCTATTGAAAACATTTGGCAAGTAACCAGCAGATGGCAGATTTCTCTCTCAGCCTTTCAAACAAATAAATTAAAATATAAATTTTATTTAAAAAAACCATTCTTTATACATATCCAAAAATAACACATTCAACAAGCCCCTATATGGTCAATTTCAATAAACAAGATTCTGCCACATTGTACCTCTAAGAAAATATGGACGTTCTATTTTTCTTTTATCTACATGTTAACCTAGTCTCTAGGATGAGATTGTGAATTCAAAATCCAGCCTTGCTGGGAAAACAACTTCTTTGGGTTCGGCTTTGTCCTGTAACTTTGGAGTAAAAACAGCATGTTTTTCATAAGGTCATTGTAAGTAGTAAGTGGTTGCTCAGTACAAAATAGGCAATAAATAGATGTGTAACAAAAGAAGCCTGTATCATTTAGGACAAATCACCCATCTTCTTGAGGGTCTTTGCATGGCTTACAGGTGTTTATCTCAATGCCTATCAATAATGCAAACATCACATCTTCAGGGAAAATTTCCCTAACCGTTCCAGACTAAGGCTATATGCTCTCTACTTTTTACAATATGAGAAATACATGGAACTATTATTTTTGTGAGACGGATTAAGATACATCTTTCCCAATATAACATCAAGAAGTTTCATGAGATAACATGTTATCTGTTTGCTGGTTTATCCATAGTACAAAGTATGAAGCAGATAGTCAACAACAAATATTTAGGCTAATACCTTTTAATCTAACTTTTAATAAATTCTTCTACTGTCATCATGTATATAACCTAACACATTCTATAGTATGATTGGATGATTTTTCAGTAATTTGATAAGTTAAAAATATTTTCATAATATGCTCTATCTTACAAAGGGTATTTTGTACATATTTCTTTAGGAGAAAATGTTCCTAGGTATATGGTTGTCATAATATAACATTCTAAAATAAAGGATGATAAAGTCAAGAGAGTTTAAATTACCAGTTAAGAGGATCAACTATAAACATAAGAAAAAGCCTCCACATTATTTTAAAATCCACTTTCACTTTCATTATATCTGTGATTTTTTTTGTTAGGGGACTGATGACGTTACAAAACAAAATACCACCACCTCTGTTTTCCATAGAATAATCCACTTTTGTAAAATAATTTGTAGCTTCCTCATGGCAATGGTTGTTTTCATGAAACTTCATTTTCCCTTGTTTTTCAAATTTCCAAACCATATATTCAACTATTAAAACCATGTAAAAACTTGAAGAAAATTTTAATTTCAAAAGCATCTTCTCTTGTTCAAGCTACAATCCTTCTCCCTGTTAGCCCAAGGCCAATTCCACGTATTCTGGTGAGTGGTATTTCTAAGCAAGTTTAGAGCCAATCCAAGAGACAAAGCCATGGCCAGAGCCTATGCATGCTGTATTCTCTATCTTCTCATTCATTTACTCCTTCTGTATGTCAGCATATTAAAGGTTCTGAAATCTCCTGTAAAGAAATCTGTTCAACTTGGTTTAAACTATTTCCCAACTATAATTGACACAGAATTGATTTTATCTTAAAACTAGTACTCACACACTTTGACAAGTTTAGATGCATCCCACAAATTGGTTAGTTCAGATCCAATTAAAATTTAAAACCACATTCCTTTTAGTGCTACCATGACCCCTATGACCTCTGCTTAAGAATTCACAAATCACTTAGTAAATCATAAAGAATATATACTATATAAATCAATGTTTAGAATGCACTTTCACTGAAAATGAGGACTTCTGATATTTGAGTACTTTAATACTTGACAAATGCTCAGCAACATCAATTTCGTGCCTTCACTAGTGCATTTGGAAGCGGGTAAAGCATTTGAGGGAAGAAATGTAAAGCGCCTGCATCTCTAGGAGCAGGCCAGCACCTCGACAGCCACCAAGAACACAGAGTGATACTTTAAATCAGTGGACTGCCACATGTGTACCAGAAACTCATGGGAATTCCTTGAAAATAGATGGTGCAATTATCTGTGGTTTGAACAGCTCCCTAAATCACCTTAATGCACATTTTAGATAATAACCTTGGTTTTGGATACTATCCTCACTGTAAGCTTCAATAATGACAAATTAGGTGCAATCATTTGTAACAAGGAGAGTAACATCTTCTAAGCTTTAATATTTTTAAAAATTGTTATTTCAGGTGATGGGTTGAGAGTCTCTAGCTCCTCACCCACTGTGCTCTGATTTCTTGACAAAAATTGAGAGTACTTTACTATTATCCCTTCATCTGCTTTATCTTATATTAAGAAGCAGAGCTACTTTCTTTCAAGCTTCACAGTCATACAATTCATCAATCAGCTCTTCCTCTCAGGATAAATTTACATTTTATAATAGCTTATAAACTCATTTTTCCTGAAAATAGGAAAATAAAAAATATGCTGCAAACTTATTGGAATATTTCAGTACTCACTGGGATATTTTCTTCTTAACTTTTTACAACCACTTGGCTAGATAGTCAGTTCCTCTCCTTTCGTCCTTGAAGTGATCTGCAGAGTAAATTTTCACTACTGCTATCTTTATAAAACATACAGCATTGTCCTGCTTATTCTCAAGGGTTCTATTTTTTTCTGACAGTTATTCCCCTCCGTGGTTGCAGTACAACACCATCAAGCCTTGACTTTGTATATTAAACTATGTTCTGTATTATCTGGCACTCTATAATGTTTCATTTTAGATAAATTGAAACTCACATTGTCCTTTATAGCTTTTGGTGAGATTTTAAACATAAATAGTAAATTCATTTTAGGTAATTAAGACATAATCTAGATAATTTATACTTCCAAATGAAACCTCCCATGTTTAGTTAAAAGTTTAAGTGTAGGTTACTCAACAAATTAGGTTTATATGGTTTATGTTAATCTGAAAAAATATCACTTAAGTTTTCAACTTTCTTAATTGGTACAACAACATCAAAGGGAAGGGACTAGTTGAACAGCACCTTTGCTCCTACCAAGAGCTGAGACACATACAAATTTTATGGCTAAGTAATCTAATCTCTTCTAAATATGATTAACTGCTATTCTATCCAACAAGAAAACCAATACAACAGATCTATCTAATTAGTTCAGACACTAGATACTCATCATGCAGCTTCAGTGTCTAGTAACAAACCTCTAGACCTTAAAGTTCTGTTTCACAGCTTCTAATCACGAATAATACTCTAAAAAGGCTTGTATTCACTTGTAACTACATACAGAAATACCAGAAACATAATTACCAAGTGAATGTGCACAATCACTGAGGAGTCTCAAATCCAGTTTGGAGCTCAATATAGCAGCCACCGGAGTTTTCAGCGTCTATATACTAGCACAACTTTCAAAAACAAAACTGCACATGGGGTGGGAGATATGCCACCCATTTGTTTAGTACTCTAAATCTAGAAAGTTGACATCCGTTCATGTATACTGTATGTTGGAATACAACTGACTTGAGTTGGCCCAAGGGCTAAGTCCTTATTTTAGCTAATCAAAAATTAGCTAATGATAAAGTGTAACTACAAGAAATTAAACCAAAAACAAGTAAGTACTTTAGAATAGCTTTTTCAGTATCTTCAAATTCTGGACAAAACACTTCATTTAAAAAATTAAGTATGACAATTTTGACGTTGATATAGTTGTTTCCTGTATTGCTAAACAGAAAAAGTGCCAAGATAGTTCAAAGACTAGAAAAACATGTAATTGGTAGCATCAACAGTGACTCACCTTATATTACTTCTAGAATTTCACTTATTAAGTGTATCTCAATAGACTTTTTTTGGGGTTTTGTTTATATTTGTCCACCCAAAAATGTTCATGGATTTTTATAGAATTGAAAGAACTAGACTCAAATGCTAGGCACAACGCAAGAAAGGGCTAACTTACGAAGAAAATACTCAATTGTTTTTGTTATGCATATATCACACAGAAACTGATTTTTAAAAATATATATGTCAAGTCTGAATGCCAACAGGTTCTGGAGATATGGAATATCCCGAGTGACTTGTAAATCTGTCTTCAACCCATCAGATTAATTATATTTAAAAAACAATTCAAAATAGATTTTTGCTGCATTATACAACTGACATATAAAAATAATCTGTACTGAAAAACTCAAGCAAAAATTTTGATGTTCTGTTTACCAAAAAAAAGGAATAATGGAAATAATAGCAAATGCTATTACAAAGAAAATCCTATTTAAATTTTGAGGCTTGCATAATTAAAAAATGTTTATCAAATAACTTATCACAGATTATAACATACTTTAAATGATCATATAGAAAAGTAACATGGACATTTGAAATGAAAGCTGCATTCATCAAAAATTTTAACCTGAGTCTTTGATGCTTTCATAAACGCATGTGACAATAATGTTTGCAACTCTAGCTAATTTTCATTACATACTTCTGTGTATTTTTCTTTGAATGATCTTAAGTACTGCTTTTTCCTAATCATTTATGTCAAGTATAAATATTACATGTCTTAGATCCTTTGAACATATGGGAATGTGATAAGTTCTTATTATTCCTTCTGTAAGCATATAAAGATGAGTGGTTAGTTCACAATGCCTTTGATTTATCTTATTTTCACATTCTAAGTTATTTTAGAATGAATGCAACAGATCAACAAATCATAGATACTTGCATATTCCCATGAAATGTATCACACCCGCTTAGGAATTGTACAAGTTCACTAAAGAATATCAAATTAATCATTTCCTCCTATAAATATTTTCTTTTTATTTATTTTGTGTTTAGAAGTTGCAGTTTTAAGTACTATTAACAGAAAAATACATAACAAAAGCTTCCTAACAAGTGAAAAAAATAATTATAAATGCTGGAAAAATTGGCCTCATTAACATATTTACAGACTTACTTAATACATACTCCTTTGGAAATTAATTATATGACATTTATACAAGCATTAACATTGTCAAATCACTCTGAGTAGTGAACACTTCAGTTCTTTACTGTTTATACCCAAAGTTGAAAGTCATTAGTTTCTGAATGCAGAACTGGCATGCAAGAGCCATCTGTCAATCTGAGATACTGTTCACATATTGTTCTGTTCCTTCGCCTAGAGATGCTTCTGTGGGAGAAGTATCTTTATGCTTCTTTCTGTCTTTGCTCTGCTCTTCCTGCAGCTTCAGAATTATGTTTCGGATTTCTTCTCTTTTTGTTTTCATTCTTGGGGGAGGAAACCAGTTTGCCAAATTCATAGGTAGCTCAAAATTGAGAATTGGATTCTGAAGACAAAAATATTAAGTGTGTGTTATAAAATTATAATAAATAACATGTGTCAAAAAGTATCCCAATGTTAAAAATTAAAAAAGAAATTTAACTCATTCACTATGTATTTGCTCAACAGGCCAGTCATTTTTCTAGGCACTAGAGGCATAACACAATTACTGTCTACAGATCTTACAGTACAATCAGGGGCAGGCCAAATTTTGCCTGCTCTGCTAAACAAATTCATGGAAGTATGGTGTGTGGATGGTAACCCTGAACAACAGAACTGATAGTAGCAACAGAAGCTATACAGTCACAAAGACTAAAACATTTACTGTTTGACTCTTAATAAAAAAGTTTTGTCACTTCGAAATCATTCAACTCTTAAACTAGGAATAAACAAATATAATGACAGGGTATTGTTAGAGAGCAGATCCATGAGGAAGCAATGGTTATGCTAAGACTTAAAGAATGAGTAGATGTCAGCTAGCCAAAGAACTGCAGAGCAATACCAGAGAACTCAAGGTAAGGACATATGTACTGAAACCGAGAAGCATGAAAGAACATGACACAATAGAGAAACTGAATGATATTCAAAGTGGACAGTATGTATGAAAGTACAACAAGAGTTCAGAAGAACAGAACTGAAAGACTGCAAAATGCTAGAATGAGAATGATAGAAAAAAAAAAGCTAGAAGACATGGTAGGATCTGAATCATGTAGCTCTTTAGACCACCTGAAATACTTTGATCTTTATCTCAATAATGTAAAATTTAAAGCAAGAAAGTATCATGACATATTTGACTTCTTGGAAAATAACTGAAACAGAAAAGGTGAGTGATGGCAGCATAGGCTGTAATTAGAGAAAGGCAACAGTGATAAAGCAATGAACACACTGGCTTGAGTGACAGCATTTTCACTGGAATGAAAGGAGTCTAGGTAAGTGTAAAGACTGTCCAAGAGGTGTATATGAGTTGCGTGAGGTATTACACCTATTAAGTCAAAGCAAGAAAATGAGGAAGGAAAGGTCAACAGTGGTAACTGATACTGGGAAGTCAAGAACAATTTTGATATAAAGAGAAGGATGAGACCAGACTCAGAATTTTTAAAAACAAGTAGGATTTGTGGTAATGGAGAGAATGTACGTAAATACTTCTTTAGAAATACAAGCATGAACGAGAGAAAATAAGATGAGAGACTTCTTAAGGTACAAAGAATCGGTAATGTGGAGAGGGCAAGTTCATCAGTGATGGAATAAGGTCAGTGAGCACAGGATTTGAAAACCTATAAAGTCCTAAAGTTTCTCCAGTTTATAAGATTTTGCTCCCAGGAATGACACTTGAAGCAACAATTGTCAATAACTGAAAAATATTTTTTCAACTGTTTTCTTTATGCTAATACAAAGTCAAAAGTTATTATTTATTACATCAGATCCAATAAACTGCAACCCACCTCAAAGAAACTTTCTACATATTGCAATACATAAACACCACAGTCACTGAAGTTGTTTTGCTGGGGTACTTTTGGATTAGAGCCTTTCATAACATCTTTGGAAAAACTTCTTTTGCTTCCTTTCTTAACTTCCCATTCCACTTCTAAATACCTGTAATAATGCACACACAGTGAGTACGTATATATAAATATATATAGTCCCTCATCGCTACCAGAATACAAAGCAAAGTATGAGGTGTGATTTTGAACTTACTCTCTTAGAATTTTGACAACATTTGATCGGGAAGGTCCTCGCAGTGAGTCCATAAGTAGGATACAAGGTCTGCAGGGTAGAAATGACCAAAAGTTGAAAACTCACATAATATTAAAAAAGCATACAGACAAAAAGTAGTACTCTAAGAAAATTTAAAACCCTTAAAACTCCCCTCATATGTTTCTGTAAATACTAAGGGAAAAATAAATTTTACATATGTAACTGAATAATACTCTAATTTAGATGGCACTAAATTACAGATTATAGACTATTACTAATTGTATTACACAGAAATTCTATTTGGCTCCTAAAAATATTCTAAAATTTTGCAAAAATTAAAAATATATATTTGAGTTAAATGAATACTCAATCCCCAGCCAACAAATAAAAAAAAATTGGGTCATGTTAAAAGAAGGTAGAGTCCCATTTTTAAACTAAAATTAACAAAACAGAGAATCAAATCAGTTTTAGGCTGATGCAGTGTCTTGGTGAAATTTCACTTCAGAAGATAGTATAATTCAGGTTCAAACTTTAAAATCTTTAAGAAACACATTTTATTTGATAGAGACAGAGTTGGGGGGATGAAAGAGGAACAGGGAAAGAAACAATGACTCATTTCCCAACGAGCTCCCCCAAAGTCTGTAACCTGTTGTAATAGCCAAAATCAAAGGTAGAAAGAAAACAGGGCGGGCCAGGGGTGGGGAAGTAGGCAAAGCCAAGAATTAGGAACCTGATGGAGGTTTTTCACATGGGTGGCAGAAGCCCATGCAATCAATCACATACTGCCAGGTTATTAAATGTAAGTACGAAGACAGAATCAAAAGCACATCGGGACTTGAACACTCCAATAAGGAATATATGCGTTTCTTAGCCACTGAGTAAATGCTTATCAAAATTTCTTAGTGGAGTTTCTACTAACATATTCTACAAACAATTCAAGGGGGATTAAGTTTAGAAAAAAGCACTATTTCAGCAACTAAGAAGTTGAGAGTTTCTGGAGAGAACCCAAGCAAACCTGTACTTAACAAAAACCAACACTTGACTCACTCTCATTTGGGTTCCTATCTGGAATAAGCCCTTGAGTTACACCATAGCCTTCCCAAAGTAGCTATGGAACAAGTGTATACTCTAAATACATGTTATTATTTCTGGGAAAGCGTATTCTGCTCCAAATACTATCAAAATAAGCATTTGCATCTATGCATAAAGTCTAGGGAATTTAGCAAGGGGAAAACAAAAGATTTCTGGACAATATACCCCAATTTTCCTCACTAATCATTATTAAAATCATGAATTTTGCTTGTAAAATAAAAATTATCCAGTTATGCTTTATTCCATGAATCTATTTAAAAACCACCATGCAGTTTGCATGATGAACTGTGAATGCTTACTGTTTACAGATGGTAGGCTTTAAATGCCACTGTCCTATTTCTGAACTACAGTTGTCATCAGCAAGGAAGCCATCATCACTGCTATCGTCCTATAAAAGACAGCCTACTGTTACTATGGAAAGTATACAATCTAAAAAACAAATAATTGAACAAAATAATATCACTAAGTAAAAATTGTAATAAACATGAAGAACGATATCTATTCTTAGGTGATCACACATTATAAAACATAGCATATTATCAAATTGTGATTATCGAATAAAAAGAAATTATCAGAGGTTTATGAGAAATTGTTATATTTACTCATCCTACAATAATAATTAAAGCTTAAATATACTATGACTGACTAGTTTCCTGTCAAATACTATTGTTCTAATTTTAGTTTATTTTTTACAAAAACTTTATTTGTTGGCTTAGATAGCAGTTTCACAAAAGTACATAAACAACCATTATTCTTTTCCATATTAGAAATATTAGAAATATTTCCATATTAGAAATAGTTAAAGAACTTTCTGAAAACACAATTCATCTTTGACAAACCCATACACACAGTCTGCTTCAGAGAAAATATTATACGGACATTTTATCTTTTTTGTACATTCTCTTCAATAGGCTGCTTCAGCTCTTTGAAGAAGCTGCTGGTTAACTTTACTAATGAAATAATTAACATTAGGAATAACAGTAATAATAAAGCAGTTAAATTAGCTAGTTCACATAACAACTACTAAAAACAAAGGAGACTAAGGTGAAGTGCCCACTATATAGCGTAAATATAATTCCCATACAGGTTGAATATTCCTTATCTGAAATAATTGCGAGCAGAAGTATTTCAGACTTCAGAATATTTGCAAGGACTTTATTAGTTGAGCACTGCTAATCCAAAACATGGGCATCATGTTGGCACTTGAAAAGTTCCACATTTCAGAGCACTGTGTATTTCAGATTAGGAATTTCAACCTGGAAATATTGGAGAGAAAAGCTATATTCTACAAGCATACATCATAAACCAAGGGATATCACAAACATTCTGTTTAATAAGAAAACAAGTACAAGATAGAACCATTTTCAAGTAGCAGATAAAATAACAATGAAGTTTATTACAACAATTAAAAAAAAATCCAAGGAATTAAAGAAAATGGTAAAAGTATCCTGAGGGTTCTTAAAGCTTATTCTCCTAACAAAATTTCCTTTAACTGAAATTATCAAATAAAATATCTTCAGAAACATACACCATTCTTTCTGTCATCAAAACTCATCAAGCAAATGAGACTAAGCAGATACTGGAATTCACTTACATCAATTTGGCTTAAATACAATCTACATATGTCATTTTATACACAAATACTAAATTTTGGATGGAACAAAAAAGCCATCAGAAAAGTGACATAACCTGATGTAACACATAGTCAAAAACTTCAGCATTTGCCTCAGATGAAGTACGGTCTATTTGACAGTAGCAAAATCATCAAAAGGATTAATGCTTTTACAGCAGAAACTTCTGACTTAAAAACTGAATTTGTTTTGAGACATAACTCAAATCCAGAAGCCTTGAAGATTTTGGTTTAAGAAATTATAGAACTTGGGCCCGGTGGCGTGGCCTAGCAGCTAAAGTCCTCGCCTTGAAAGCCCAGGGATCCCATATGGGCGCCAGTACTAATCCCGGCAGCTCCACTTCCCATCCAGCTCCCTGCTTGTGGCCTGGGAAAGCAGTTGAGGACGGCCCAATGCCTTGGGACACTGCACCCGCGTGGGAGACCCGGAAGAGGTTCCAGGTTCCCGGCATCGGATCGGCGCAGCACTGGCCCGTTGAGGCTCACTTGGGGAGTGAATCATCGGATGGAAGATCTTCCTCTCTGTCTCTCCTCCTCTCTGTCTATCTAGCTGTGATAAAATGAATAAATCTTTAAAAAAAAAAAAAAGAAATTATAGAAATTGACAGAAAAATCTGTAAATATAATTCAAAATTTTTGCTAAGCATTACATTTTACCTGGTTATCCTGCTCTTCAGAGAAGTCAATAAGTTCATCTTCAAGCATTTTACTACTTTCAGCTGACTCATCACTATAACTTAGTCTGATTTTGCTTAAGCCATCTGTTTCAAAAGAAGCAACATACAATACTTAAAAGGCCATGAATATAACTAATAGGGATATGCTAATGTTAATGATGATGTACCTCTAATTATATAAAATCTGCTTTAGCATAAAATACAAGTATAAAATAAGAGTACTTATAAAAACCATAACATGTCAATTATAGAGTTGTTTTACTACTCAGCACTTAAAATTCAGTAACATTAAAAATCTAGGTTATGAATTAAATAACTAGATATACACATATTAAAATACACATATATGCACACACACGTATATTTAAGTAAGCATTTCTGTGCTACTCTCTGAATACATGATTAAATAGGTAAGTTGTGGGTGTTTGGCCTAGCAGTTAAGTGACTGGCTAGGATACCTGTGTTCCATATTCAAGTGTCTCAGTTCTTTACGTAGTTACAGCCTGATTCTAGCTCCTTCTTAAGGAAGGATCTGGGGAGTCATCAAGATGGCTCAATACCCTGACTTGCTATCACTCATACAGCTGACTTCCTCACTCCCCGCTTTGGAGGCCCAGCCCTTGGCCATGGTGGGTATTTGAGTGTATGAAAAGTTGTTTATTTTCATCAAAGAAGCCAATTCCACAATGTATTGAAATTTAAGATTTATACAACAGCAGTGAAAAGAGACAGGAACTTTAAAATTTTCTAAAAACGCATTTGAGTGACATATATTCTAGCCATATCTCCATCTTCTGTTTTACTCTGAACACCAGGACTGGTGAAAGCTGAAGATGGGAGTCAGGAACTCAAGCCAGACCGCCTACACTAGCGGCAGGAATCAATGACCTGAGCCATCACCGCTGCCTCACATGGTATGCATTGAAGGAACTGGAGTCAGGAGACACAGCTAAATACTGAACGCAGGCTCTTTGAACTGGTACATGGGTGTTTTAACACAAGGCCAAATGCCCACCTGTGAGATAGGAGCTTTAATACCAATTAACCAAATCACACAACGTAATATTTAAAAATTTTAAAGAGCCTGGCTTTCAGCTACGTTAGAATAAAATTTATTTTGATGGGTTATAAAATAGGGAGGTTAGGAATATGAATGTAAACAACATGGTGTGGGAGGGAAGCAAAATACATACATACCTAAAAACACTTGTATTAATCTCAATGCTGTGATCAGAAACATACTCTTCCAATAACCATCAGGGACTGCTGTTGTGGCATAGCGAACAAAGCTACCACCTGAGACATTAGCATACCATTTATGTGCTGGTTTGTGTTCTGCTTGTTCTACTTTCAATCCAGCTCCATGATAATTGCCTGGGAAAAAGAGTAAAAGATGGCCCAAGTGTTTGGGGTCCCTGCCACACATATGGGAGACGGAATGAAGCTCCTGGCTGCTGGAACCAGCTTGGCCTACTCCTAACCATTGCAGCAAATTGGGGGAGTGAACAGAAAGACAGAAGCTTGCTTTCTCTCTGCAACTCTTCCAATTAACTAAATAAATCTTAAAAAATATGAAACAAAAACAGCTAGTGCTCTTATCTCCTCTTCTCTCTCTTTCCTCTCTCTCTCTTCTGTCTCCTTTGCCCGCTCTTCTTTGCTCTCCCCTTCTTCCTTCTTTCCTGATCTTCACCACCTCTACCCTGCTGCTGCCCCGTTGGAATAAACCTCCTAAGATAAACAAACAAACAAACAAACAAAAAAACAGCTAGTAAGTGCAGGGTAAACTTTTCTTATACACAGAATAATCCCGTTTAATTTGTCCTTTGCAAAGTTGTTCAAAGTAGAAATGCCTATAGCTGAGTAAAAACTGTCCAACTTCTTAGACAAGCATTACACTACAGTTATTTCTAGCAGAAAATCTTCCCAATCTGTAGAAACTGTGGTCATATGAACATCTACCTGACAAACTAAGCTAAATGTCCATTTAAAAACTGACAGAAAAATGAACCATCTTGGCAATTCTTCCACTTCGCATTCAACACATTACTGCTCTCTCAATCAGTGTCAGTTCTTGTGAAATTTTCTTTAGTGATTTCTATTTCTGGAGTTTCTACTTCTGGAGTGTGTGTATATGTTGAAGACATGGAGAGAAGCACAATTTTACATGTTATTTTAGTGGAAAGTCAGATTTACAGAGAAGAGGAGAGATAAGGATCTTCCAATCGCTGATTGACTCCCCAAGTGGCTGCAATGGCCAGAGCTGAGTTGATCTGAAGCCAGGAGCCAGGAGATTCTTCCAGGTCTCCCATATCTGTGCATGGTCACAAGGTTTTGGGTGATCCTCTACTGCCTTCCCAGGCCACAAGCAGGGAGCTGCAAGGAATTGGAGCATCTAGGACATGAACCGGTGCTGATACGGGATCCAGGCGCTTAGAAGGCAAGGATTTAGCCACTGAGCCATCACACTGGATCCATACATATTTGTTTTAAAAGATTCATTTACTTTATTTTAAAGAGTTAGACAATCTTCTGCCCACTGATTCACTGTCCAAATGGTCACAACAGCTGGGGCCCCAACAGGTCAAAGCCAGGATCCAGGTTCTTCATTTGGGTCTCTCATGTGGTGGCAGGGGCCCAAGCACTTGGACCATCATCTGCTGCTATCAAGGTATACAGCAGTGGAGCGAGATCAGAAGTCGAACAGTTGGAATTCGAACCAGTGCTGCATGCAGGCTTAACCCACTAAGCCATAAACCTAGCCCCAACACATATTTTTCATATACTCTGGGAAATTAATTCTTTCATGATGCTCAGTTGAAGCACAGCAAGTGAAAGCAGTGAAAACAGACATTATTAGTTTCTGACAGCAAATCTTAAAAAAACCTAATTTCTGAGCGAAAATTCTACTCACATACTACAGCATGTTACCAAACTCTAACAACATTTGTGATTTTAAGTGCTGGACAGTTAGCACACATCATGTTAATCCTGTCAACCATACCGAGACGAAATATAATTCAATTACTGAAATATTAATCAGATAATAGAGGCTTTTACAGGCTTTTCTGTTCTTTTAATGTGCTATCACTGAACATAACTATGCAGTTTAAAGTAGTAAAAGAGCACATTGAGGGAGCATTCCAATTTACATATAATTAGGTAATTCCCTGGAAATGTCTAATTAATGCCATGAGATCTTGTAACTAAAAATGTGAAGACACACTTTTTAGCACCAAGTATTTCTGTGGGACACTATTAGCAATGGATTACAGCAAGTGTTAAAACATAAAATATGTTGTTACACACACAATCTTGTGGTTTTTTTTTAGAATTTTTGGACTTTTAGCAAATTAGGCAAACATACTGAAAACAAAAATGCATAGATGATAAAATCATAGACAAGATAAAAACCAAGAAATTATACCACATTAAAAAATCACTGTTTATATTAGTTTCCAATTAACATATCAGATGCTGTTTGCTCAAATTTAACTGATTATTATTTGGTTCAAATATTAATTTATAAGGGAGGGCAGCTGGACTCTCTGAAGTACCAACATATGAAGTTTTATGCTTTGTCGTATTGCTTTAAATCATGCACTTTAATTAAGTTTTTACTAATTGAGAAGCCTCTGGCTACTTGTTCTTTCTTTATAAGTCCACAAATTGAGAAGAATGATCTTATTCTGCCTTGTTGATCTGACTCTGTAAACACAATTTATGGTGAATACACTAAATTTCATATGAAAACAAAGGAAATCTAAATTCCTGTAAATGGAAAATGTAAAGCCTATAGTGGCCAATACTATGGCTCAGCAGGCTAATCTTCCACCTGCAAGCACAGGCATCCCATATGGGAGTTGGTTCTAGTCCTACCTGCTTGACTTCCAATCCAGCCCCAGCTAATGGCCTGAGAAAGCAGCAGAGGATAGTCCAAGTCCTTGGGACCCCGCACCCACATCAGAAGCCCCTGCTCTTGGCTTCAGATTGGCTCAGAACCAGCTGTGGCGACCATTCGGGGAGTGAACTAATAGATGGAAGATCTGTCTCTCCTCTCAATAAATTTGCCTTTCAAATAAAAATGTCATCAAAAAAACAAACAACAACAACAACAACAAAAACAGTAAGCTCAGAAAGAGTGACCATCTTGCATCCAAAATACTTGGGACCAGAAATATTGCATATTTTGCAGTTTTTAAAATTTGGGGGTGTTTGCATATACATAATAACATCTTAGTGACAGGACCCACAGCTAAAGATGAAGTTTATTAGAACTTCACATATACTTCATATACATAGCTTGAAGGCAATTTTATACAATTCTTTTTTTTTTAAAGATTTATTTATTTTTATTACAAAGTCAGATATACAGAGAGGAGGAGAGACAGAGAGGAAGATCTTCCATCACATGATTCACTCCCCAAGTGAGCCGCAACAGCTGGTACCGCGCCGATCCGATGCCGGGAACCAGGAACCTCTTCCGGGTCTCCCACACGGGTGCAGGGTCCCAAAGCTTTGGGCCGTCCTCAACTGCTTTCCCAGGCCACAAGCAGGGAGCTGGATGGGAAATGGAGCTGCCGGGATTAGAACCGGCGCCCACATGGGATCCTGGTGCGTTCAAGGCGAGGACTTTAGCTGTTAGGCTGCGCCGGGCCCAATTTTATACATTTCTTAGTGTGCCTGTGTTTTGATATGAGGTCAGGTGCAAAACTTTAGGCCAACACAGTGGTACTCAAAAATGTGTGTATTTTGGAGCATTTCAGATGTCAGATTAGGGATGCTTAAGCTGTACTACAATTTCATCTTCTTTAATTTTAAGAGATTCATTCATTTGAAAGTCATACTTACAGAGCAACAAGACAGATACCTTTCATCTGGTAGTTTACTCCCCAGATACTTGCAATAACCAGGACGAGGCCAGGCTGAAACCAGGAGTTTCATTCAGGTCTACTACGTGAGTGACAGGGCTAAAACAAAGGGTCATCTTCTGTTTCTTTTTCGAGGTCATTAGTTGGAAGTTGGATTACAAGTGGTGCAGTTGAGATCTGAACCAGTGCCCATATGGGATACTGGTACCACAGATGGTGGCTCAACCCACTATGCCAGGTTGGCCAATGTACTAATTCCAAACTGTACTCCCAGAAATCAGGAGAGGAGAGTAACAACAAAGGGAACCTAAGGGAACTTTTATGAAATGATGGAAATGTTCTTAATTTTGGTTGTGATAATGACTGTGACTGCTATATGTACCTATCAAACAGGTACTACAGTGAGGGAATTTCCCTCAACACTCACAAATTCTAACAAAAAAAGTTTAATATTTCAAATAGCATTAAGTTTTATTCATTCTGAATTCACTCATTCTTTTTAAAATGTTTGGATACATACCTGGATGGTGTATGGTACTTAAACTTTCATTCTGCATGCCATTTTCACTTTTAGTCCTATCAACAACTTTCTGACATGGTGATGTTCCTCTATTTGAGTCTTCAATTTCACTTGCACTATGATTTATTTTTTTCACACTACATTTCACGCTGCATGTGTTTCTCCGAAAACAAGGGTCACTTTCTTCCTGCCCAGCACTGGAATCAGTTACAGCTATGCCATGCTTTTTGTTTAGCATCTTCTTAATTACAGGCTTGGCAGAAGAGTTTTGTGAACAACTGTCCATTTCATTGGCTGAAGGGGGAGAAATACAACTGTCTTCTATAGTTGAATATTTCTGCATAAATGCATTTTCATGGTAATGAGGATTAGGTTCATACTTTGGTTTTTCCAAACCAGGAAAACAAACAACAGCCAAGAACCAGTGTGCACTGTAAAAACAAGAACCAAAAAATAAATGAAACTGCTAAATAAGTTATTTCAAAATTTAACTATTTTGGCAATAAACATCAATTGAGATGTTTTAAAGCTTTTGCAAATAAATTAGGAATTTAAAAATTTTTAGTCTACTTCTTAGGATTGTTGAGGAAGAGAATACAGTATCTTGGAAAGTTTTCTTTTTGGATGTCAGGTGAGAGTTCTTCATTCCCTCCTGCCTTTCCTTTCTAGAAAGACAGAATTTAGCCTCAAGATTAAAATGTCTTCTGAATTCTAAGCAGTATAATTCTCAACTGCAAAAATAATTTAGAATTTTAACTGATATCTGAAACTTATACACATATTATAGGATGCTATGTGACATGTAATACATGAACACATAATGTTATTAGCCAATCAGAGTAAACATATCCACCTTTCAAATTTTAACATTTCTTTGCATGAAAACCTGCAATCCTTTTACTATTTTTAAAGAGAAATACAGTAAGTTGTTATTATTGGTAGTCATCCCACTGTGCAAAAGAATACCTGAACTTCTTACTCCTTCCTGTACTTTATTATCTGTTAATTTTCAACATTTTAAAAGTATTTAACATTAAATAACTTTTTCACCATGAATCTTTTTTTTTAATTAATGAGAATAGGAAAGGGTTAGTATTGGTATACTAAAGGCTTTAATGCACATAATATTCATGTTGTATTAAAATGCAGATACCATTATAAGGAAATAATATATTTAGTTGTTACTATAAAACTTCAAAAATTAGTAAACAATTCTAGCTATCAAGCAAGTGGCTCCTAATATAGCTGAATTCAGATAATACAGTTCTTAACAATAACCAGGCATTTTGGGCTAATATTTATGTCAAATTTTTTAGGACATAGTGCTATTTACTGGATGTAAAGAATGGGTTACAGATGTCAGTGAATTTATTAGCCAAGTAAAATTAAAATAGTCACTTGCTATAGCATTCAATAAATGGCCACTGAATGAAAAAAAAAAGAGTATGTTGACATGGATAAAACTTATTCCAAATTCTCATTAATATAAAGTGTTAGCTAGCAGTATCTCTTCAATAGACAACAATGAGTAGAAAGGCCATAAAGACTGATTTCATTTCTAATATTTTAAAGACCAGATGGATAAAGGTTTCTCTTTTTTTTTAAATAAGATTTATTTATTTTTACTACAAAGTCAGATATACAGAGAGGAGGAGAGACAGAGAGGAAGATCCTCTGTCCGATGATTCATTCCCCAGTGAGCCCAATGGACGGTTCTATGCTGATCCGAAGCCGGGAACCAGGAACCTCCTCCAGGTCTCCCACATGGGCGCAGGGTCCCAAGGCTTTGGGCCGTCCTCACTGCCTTCCCAGGCCATAAGCAGGGAGCTGGATGGGAAGTGGGACTGCTGGGACCAGAACTGGCGCCGAGATGGGATCCCGGGCGCATTCAAGGTGAGGACTTTAGCTGCTAGGCCACGCCACCGGGCCCTCTCTTATGTTCTTAATAATTAATCCTCAGTATCTTCTGGACCTACATTAAGTAACGCTAGGGTAGTAGAAAATCCTCTTTTATCAATCCTAGATAAAGTGACTCTAAGTCATTTAGAAATGTTAAGATGTCAAAAAACATGTTTTGAAAACTGCTAAATACAATATGATACTGTGCTTCTTACCTTACAGCTAGCTATATAATCTTAGTCTCCAATACTTTTTAAAAACTATTTTTAGCTATTCCAATATTGGTTAAGCCACATATTTTTGCTGCCTTATCTAAAAATTAGGTAAAAGAATTTTTTTTCTGTGCCTGACTGAGAAAAGAAAGCTGAATCAAATGGTTTCTCCCATTCTCTTTTACTAGCATTAACTTAAAATTACCAGCGGAGGAAGAGACTAAAACAGGCAAACATTTAATCTGGATTAGTTCCAAGTATTAATTTTTTTGCCCCGAGTAACTACTGTGATAACTTAAAACAAACTACTTTTAAACTCATGCTAAACCACCTCTCCACAAGAAGGCCAGCATCACTGATGTTAGTGTCTCTTCAAGATGCAGTGAGACAGATACAGAGGCTCAGAGGAACGAGTCTGTCCTGAAACACTGTGCATATCAGATTACATTTCTACTTAAACTTTAACATTTATTACCTCTTCTTCACCTATTAGGCAGATCAAATGTTAATTTTATAGTAAATTAGTATCAAAAACTCTATTTTGGGAAGAATGAAAAAATTAAAGTTTTAAATTTCATTTGTGGAATCTTGATTTTTTTAAAAATATATATAGCTTTGAAGAAGTTGTCCTTTACAGCTATAAACAGCATTTTGACCCACTCTACCCATTCTTCAGTTGGCTCTGGAGAGAGATAGAGAGAGCAAAAATCTCATAAATTATGATTTTAAATAATCAGAAGTTAGTAAACTGTAAAGGGACTTTTTTGTAGTAAGAAAAGGAAACTAACAAGCACATTCAGAAACTATCCTGACTAGTTGCACGTACTACACAATTACACAAAACACCAATTTCAGACAAGATTATTCTGAAACCACGGCAAAATAAGACAAAGTAGGTCTATCCCATAATTTGTTTAAGCAGAGAAAAAAAACAGGACACAATACCAACACAAAAACCACAAATATGTTCCTTTAATTCTGTATGAGTAAACACTACTTGTTTATCCACCTTAGACCCTTCTTTAAGCCATCAAATCCAAGTTCAAACTCTGTTACAGGTCTTTTAAACACCCTGGAACTGAGAGGCCCTGAGTTGCCCAGGCTGTTATGTTCTCTCCTGTTATACGCTGTAAAGCAAAGTTGTCCGCCCACCTACAGAGTAATTGTGGAACGCATAGGAAAGGGGAAAAAAACGCAGTAGAAGCTCTCAGCTATTGTTGCATAACACTGCCATTATATGAGCAAATGCCTCAAATCAAACAACTTTTCACTATTTTCATTGAGAGTGGTTTTAAACTAAAAACTCAAAACCTTCTGTGAGAGCTCATCGATTTGTTTTATAATCTTTTTTCTATGCGAACTTTGCTAGATAATAAGCACCACCAGTTTCTTTCAAATAACATCATTCAATATTAACTAACATGAGATCAGAAAGGTACCTGGTTCAGTATTTGCCAAATTTACTCATACATGCTACACTGAGAAACGATGAATCAGTATAAAATAGGCATATTCAGCATACATATAACAGATTTAAAAAAGATGTTTTAAAATAGATTTTTATGTCAAAAATACAATTGCCACCACATTTTCTCAAAGAAAATTCATACTCACGCTTCATTAAGGGGTACAAAAATAAAATCTTTCTCAAAAATATCTACATGCCGGGTCCATGTTTTTACTCTCCCGTGTCGCTTCTGCTGTATTCTGTAAAGACATATAGTATAAGTCCTAAAATAACTCTAGTGCTTCAAATTACATACAGTGTCACAAAAACTGTCAAGGCCCAGATATGTAGTTTGAACAGTTGCACAAGATGGTTTAACAAGTGGGGAACAAAACATACGATACTAGTGATACTGGCCTATCACTGAATCTCAGGAGAAACAGGTTACTAAATTCCTGCCTCTGAGAGATCACTTAATTCCTGATACTGTACCATATAAATTCTACTATTTGTTTTTTACAGACTTTCCACTACTTTAATTACTGTGGAAGTGGCATAGAAACCATATTGGGTAGTCTATCAAAGTATCACTTACACTACAAGACAAAAAAAAAAAAAAAAAAAAACCAGCAGGAAATGTGGACATTATCTGAAGGCAGATGAGGCAGGACAGACTAAAACAATGCACAAAATAAATGACTATCATCAATTCTTTTTTTAAAAAAAGATTTAGGGCCCGGTACGATGGTGTAGTGGTTAAGGTCCTTGCCTTGCACCCGCCAGGATCCCATATGGGCTCCAGTTCTAATCCCAGCAGCCCCGCTTCCCATCCAGCTCCCTGCCTGTGGCCTGGAAAAGCAGTCGAGGACGGCCCAAACCTTTGGGACCCTAAACCCACGTAGGAGACTTGGAAGAGGTTCCTGGCATCGGATTGGCTCAGCTCTAGCCGTTTTGGCTGCTTGGGGAGTGAACCATCGGATGGAAGATCTTCCTCTCTGTCTCTCCTCCTCTCTGTATTTCTGCCTTTCCACTAAAAATAATAAAATAAATTAAAAAAAAGATTTACTTATTTTTATTGGAAAGTCAGGTATATAGAGAGGAGAGATGGAGAGAAAGATCTTCCATCCACTGGTTTACCCCCCAAGTGGACTCAATGGCTGGATCTGAGCCAATCCAAAGCCAGTAGTCAGGAGCCTTTTCCAGGTAAAGTGGATGCAGGGTCTCAAGATCTTGGGCCTGCCTCTACTGCTTTCCCAGGCCACAGGTAGGGAGCTGGGTGGGAAGCAGGGCTGCCGGGATAAGAACCGGCACCCATAAGGGATCCTGGTGCCTGCAAGGGGAGGACTTTAGTTGGTAGGGTACCATACTGGGCCCCAACTATCATCAATTCTGAGATGCAAATTAGAAATTGCTCAAGCAGTAGAAAATATATTATCTGCAGTTGCCAAATTTGTAAGACAAGTATCAGTATCGTTATGAACTTATATAGTGAGGACCTAAAAAAAAAATAACTCGGGCCAAATATGTAGAATAGTACCAATATACCTAAAATGTTTATAGGAAAACGGAACCAAAAATTTCTTTTGGCACAAAAATATTTTGAAATCTAGGGCCCGGTGCGGTTACCTAGCGGCTCAAGTCCTCGCCTTGAATGCATCGGGATCCCATATGGGCGCCAGTACTAATCCTGGCAGCCCTGCTTCCCACCCAGCTCCCTGCTTGTGGCCTGGGAAAGCAGTTGAGGATGGGCCAGAGCCTTGGGACCCTGCACCCACGTGGGAGACCTGGAGGAGGTTCCTGGATTCTGGCTTTGGATTGGCACAGCACCGGTCATTGTGGTGAATTGGGGAATGAATCATTAGATCGATGATCTTCCTCTGTCTCTCCTCCTCTCTGTGTATCTGACTTTGTGATAAAAATAAAAGATAAATATTAAAAAAATTTTTTTTGAAATCTATGCATAGGTTTTTTTTTAATGGTAAACACATTCCATGAGCTTTTTGAAGACTCATGGATTTCAAAATTTACTTCTGTTACAAAAAGTTTATCTTCTAATTCTATTTTTTAAGAATAGTTTGAAGTAATCTCAATTTTCTTAAAAGAACCTATTTAAAGCATTAATTCTGGGGCTAGTGTTGTGGCGCAGCACGTAAAGCTGCTACCTGTGGCATGAGCAACCCGTATATCTTGCTGTACTGAGTCCTGGCTGCTCCACTTCCCATCCAGCACTTTGTGAATGTTAGTAGGAGAGCTGCGGTTTGAGGCTAAACTGCTTGGGACCTGGAAGATGCTCCTAACTCCTGACAGGCCCAGCTCTGGCCAATGCAGCCATTGTGGCCATTTGGCAAGTGAACCAACAGATGGAAGAGCTCTGTCTCTTTTTATGCAACCCTACCTTTCAAATAAATGAGTCTTTAAAACAAAAAAAGAAAAAAGTACAAGTGCCAAGGGCCAGTGCTGAGGCACATCAGGTTAATCTTCTGCCTGTGGTGCTGGCATTCCAAACCACTGAGTCCTGGCTGCTCCAATTCCAATTCAACTCCCTTCTAATGACCTGAGAATGCCGCTGTGGGCCTCGGCACCCAAGTGGGAGTCTTGGAACAATCTCCTCATTTCAGGTTTGGGGATGGCCCAGCTCTGGCCATTATAATCATTTGGGAAGTGAACCAGTGGATGGAAGATCTCTCTCAGTCTCTCCCTCTAAGTCTGATTTTCAAGTAAAATACATAAATCCTTAAAAATATACATATATTCACAATTTCTCCTCTTAGATATTAAGGATGAAAAATCTAAAATAAAACAGAACTATCTAAGAATTTTTTTTAACAAATAGAATCATGCAATATTTAGAAAGTACTGTTCTAACAGATCATTTATGAAATTTAGAAAATATTGAGGTATTAGAATATTCTGAATTACTTTAACTTTGCAAAAATACATTAAAATGAAATGATGGTGCCTCATAACAGATGCAGAGGCAGCTGAATATGAACTTGTGAAGACTGAAAACTAGCCTCATTGATTTAGTATGTTTTCTTCCCTGTTAATGAATTTAAAAAACAGCTGTAGACTTTTTCTCAAATTATTCACTCTTTATCTATGGATTCTACTCTGTATCAATGGTCAGCCAATCAATGGCAAAAAAAAACAAAACAAAAACCCTGCACATGTACTGATATGTATAGATTTTTCCTTGTTATCACTCTAAACAATAAGTAATAGCAACTCTGTTCACACTGCGTATTAGGTATTGTGATTCACACATGATTTAATATATGCAAAAATGTTAGTGAGCTATATGCAAATGTTACCCATCATTTATGTAAGGGACTTGAGCATTCTAGTTTTGCTAGCAGCATGTGTCTACTGACTGTGCATGGTTGTTACACAGCTAAACTAAATTAATTACATTTAAAGTTTGACTTACGATAAATTAGTTGTTTCATGATTTCTCCTTTCTCTCTGATTAAGGCGTTTATAGAAAAAAGAACTGAATATATGAATTCGATCGGCTTCTTCTTTCTTGAGTTTTTCAAGCACCAAATATCTATTTTATAAAAAAGAAGTCCAAAATACAAATGTAACAATACTTTCTTTTAAAAAGCAGTTAAACAGTGATCAAATAATTATTAAACAATCATTCATTGCTATTACTTTGAAAGAAATCATAAAACAAATTTTAATTCATATTCTAGACAATGATAATCACCATCATAATCATTTATCTTCAGGTAGTGAAAGGTTGCGACTGACACTAAAACCATGTCTTGAGGGGTGGGCATTTGTAGCAGTGATTTAAAGTCTTTAGCATGCTTATGTTACATATTGAAATGCCGAGATCTGACTGTTGACTCTAACATCATTTCTAGCTTGTTGCTAATGCACACTCTGGGAGACAGCAGGTGACGGCTGAAAACCTGGGTTGCCCCATTTAGTGGCACACCTGGATCTAGTTCTAAGCTCTTGTCTTAGCCTGGTCCAGCCGTAACTGCTTTGGGCATTTGGGCAGGAAACTAGCTGATGAAAGACTTGCTCTCTCACTTGCTCTCCCTTTCTCTTAAATTTATACTTCAAATAACAATTTTAAAACAGTACACAACTTGAAAGATCTATTGAAAGGACAGACACTAAGTTAAATTAAAAGAAGCACATATCCAAGCATTTACAGAGGAACATTATAAAAGTACTACTACTCATTATAGCTAAAAACTCATAAATGGCAAATATTTGTCAATTAAGCAATGGAAAAGTAAAATGTGGTATATCTAATGAAATACTTTCAGCAACAAATAGAAATGAAGCAGTAATACAATTATATAGAAGAACCTTGAAAATCTTTTGTTGAGTGAAAACAAAACCCAGTCAAAATGGGTCAAATAGTGTACATTTTTTTATGCTAAATGTTTATAAAATGCTAATCCAGAGACAGAGAGGAGCTCATTGGCTGCCTAGTGTTGGGGTGGAACTAAAAACACTAAACTTCACACTCTAAGTGAGTTAATTCCACTTTATGTAAATCATACTCAGTAAAGCTGTTACCTTTATGTACTGCTTAATTTTGAACCGTTTAAAGAACCCCAAATGAGTTCCGGACTTCAGGCATTGTCCTGGCCACTGCCAGCTGCTGTGGGATGTGGGCAAATGAACCAGCTGTCGATTTCTTTTTGATTTTCAAATCAAATATGTAAATTAACAATTTGACAAATAAATAAGCCATGAAGACCCAGTCACTAATTACTTTTTATGGAAATAGAAAGGAAAAAGAACTTCTACTGCTGTGTGGTAGAAACAACCAATTAAACCTGCAGGGGTGAAGAATGGCAAATCAGAATGAGACCTGTGTAATCATTTGTCCTGGACCTGCCAAGACAATAACAAGTGCAACTCAAAATCCAATAAATATATGGTGGGCTAGTATACTTTCTATTTTTTTTTTTTAACTTGATGTATATATTTGAAAGTTGCAGTTACAAAGAGAGAAGGCAAGACAGAAAAACATCCATCTACTAGTTTATTCCTCCAATGGCCACAAGGGCCAGGGTTGAGCCAGGCCAAAGCCTGGAGCCAGGAACTTCATCTAAGTCTCCAATGTGGATGGGAGGGGTCCAAGCACTGGACCCATTTCCACTGCTTTTCCTGCGCCATATGTGGGAGTCATATTGGTAGGAGAGAAGACAGGACATGAACCAGGGCCCATATGAGATGCTAGGATGACAGATGTCAGCCTTAACTGCTGAACCACAAGATTTGATCCTAACTTTTAAGTTTTCCCTGGCAAAATACAGATTTTCCTCTCCCGATAAAGCAATCTATATAAGCTGTTTCCCCCCACCACCACCACTTTTTAAAGATTTATTTATTTGTTTGAAAAGCAGAATGACAGGGAGAAAAGGAGAGTGAGGGAAGTTTTCTACCTGCTTGTTCATACCCCAAATGGTTGCTGTATTCCACCCAACAACATGATATCGTTTTATACATTTATGTCAGGCATTTCAGTGGCTTAATTTGTTTAGATGGTATATATAAATCAGGAATGACATAAATACCATTTTAAAAACAGGGGTAAAAATAACTGAAATTGACTATCCTTAATCTTTATATTTTACTTGAAAGTGGTACAGAGAGACAGAGACACAGAGATCTTCTAACTGCTAGTTCACTGCACAAATGGCCCCTATGGCCAAGCTGGGCTGGGATTCTTCCACGTGTGCCAATGGGTGCAGGGGCTAAAAGCTGTGGGCCATCCTCTGCTGCTTTCCCAGAGCATTCGAAGGGGGCTGGATGAGAAGTGGAGCAGCTGGGATGCCAACTGACACTCATATAGGATGTCAGTGATGCAGACAGAGGATTAGTTACTATACCACCATGTTGGCACCTATCCTTAATCATTTTTAAAGATTCAGTTTGGAGCCAGTCTTTTGCTGTAGAAGGTAAAGCCACCACCTGTGACAGAACTATACGGATTGGTTTATTTCTGGCTGCTTGCCTTCATACCTAGCTCCATGTTGATGAGCTGGGATAAGCAATGAAAGATGGCCCAAGTGTTTTGGCCACTGGTATCCATATGAGAGATCTGGATGAAGCTTCAGCCTGATCTGGTGCTGACCACTGTGGTCACATAGGGAGTGAACCAGCAGACAGAAAGCCTCTCCTCCTAAGACAGATCCCTATCTCCTTAAGATAGATTGAGAGAATAAAAAAAGATAGATTGAGAAAGATCTATCTATTTTACACACACACACACACACACACACATACACACACACACACACAGAGACAATTCACACTATAAGACACAAGTCTCCAAAGTCTTATTCATATTGCAAAAATAAAGCCCTAAATCTATGAAACCATTTTCTTTTTCCTCTGTCCCTGGCCTACAAAAACTAGCACTATCCTGTTTCTATGAAGGTGATGGCTTTAGACGCCTTATATAAATGTCTTTCTGTGATTGTTTCAATCGATTTTGAGCAGTATCCTCAAGGTTAACTCATGTATGATGCAACATTTCCCTTTTTATGCTTTTAATTTTTGACTGAGAATTTTTATTTATTATTTGAAAGGTAGAGTTATACAGAGAGGAGAGAGAGAGAGAGAGAGAGAGAGAGAGAGAGAGTGTTTCATTCAATGGATCACTCTTAAAATGGCTCCAACAGCCAGGACTGGGCCAGGCTAGAGCCAGAAGAATGGAGCTTCTCCTGAGTCTCCCATATAGGTGCAGAAGCCTAAGCAACTGGGACATCTTCGGCTTTCCAGAGATATTAGGACAAAGTTGTCATCAGAAGTAGAGCAGCTGAAACTTGAACTAGTGCTCAGAGAGATACGGTGTTGTAGGCAGAGGCCTGCTTTGTGTCTCAGATACGTATCCAGAGTAGACATTGCTAGAACATATGGCAATTCGTTTTTTTTTTTTTAACCAGGTTTTATTTCTTTGATATGTAGAAATACACAGGTGTAGAGAGAGAGAGAGACAGACATAATGAGAGTATATATTTCCTTCTGCTGGTTCACTCCTAAATGCCTGCTGGAACTAAGCTGAGCTGAAGACAAAAGCTAGGAACTCAATCTAGGTCTCCATTATGGGCAGTCTGAGCCATTACTGCTAGTTTACAGGGTCTGAATCCACAGTAAGTTGAAGTCAGGAGCTGCAGCCAGAACTAAGCATTGCATCCATGCAACTCCAACTAAATTGCTTTAATTCACTTTCTTAAATAACCTTTCACCTAGATTTCTACAATGCACATTTATACTCACACATGAATAAGCACACTGGATATAGCTAATATAAACACATGAAATATGAAAATACAAATAGACATATTAAATGTGTCATAGTAAATGTTACAAATGTTACATAGTAAATGACAGTGATTACATTAAAATCAGTTTAACTCTGGGAAACAAAAATATACACTATGATAAAATGTTGGAGTATTGCTACAAAATTAGTTGAAAATGAACTTACTTCAAATAGAAGTCTATAATAACATCATTTAAAAATTCTCCTTCAGTTAGGCAGTGTAGGTCTTCATTAGTTACAGAGATGCCTCCCTTAGCTGGAGGTGGTGGATATACTATCAATCTATAACAAACAAATAAAGAAAAAACAGAACAAGAAACCAAATAAATCCATATCCAAATATGTATATATTTTTAAATGAAATGCAGTGAAACAACACATTTAAAAGCATCACAAATATAAAGGAATTCTCTTACTTTTCTACAGGACCAATAAATATAGTGTGGTTCTCTCCAGCTTCCTCCTCATCATCAAAAAACTGGAACTCATGTTTATTTCTAAGTTGTATTTTAGATTCAAAGGACACCTAGTAAAAGATCGGTTCAGAAAGCCAGTTGAGAAAATTTTCAGTGGAACGAACAAGCACAAGACAAAAATATTTCTCAAAGAGTATTAAAAATAGAAATCTAAATGCTATGTATGCTAACAACAGACACAGCTAAAGAGATACTTTCTTTTTATCTATACCTGGTAAAAAATTTACCAGGCATATTATGCCTCTCAAATTTATGTACATTTGTACTGTCCACATCAACTTAGATTCTGCTATTAAGATTCAAGAAACTTTTAAAAAAACCAATGTGATTTTTTTTCTTACAACAGTGGAGAGCTATGTATGTTCAATGGCTAGGCAACTTGTAAGATGTGGGGGTAGAGGTTAAAGGAACAGAGTCCAAGGAGTTTCAAAGTTACCATAGAGATAAATGAAACGGGGGCCTCAGAGGGAAGAGCCTTCTGGTGAAATGTGAGTCCTTCCCATCTGCCTTTATGACTTCAGTTACTCTTCTTCCACTGAATTAGTGTTGTAGCTAACTCTACAAAAGAAGAATGATTCTTTCTCCCGTTTTTCTTTTTTCCCTAAACTATTGTGAAAATAGCTCCTTTCTGGTGAGGCATTCAACTATCCCAAGAGTGTATCTTGGATACCCATATTTTCTTATCTGTAGCCAGGTTAACATATTTGCTCCTAATTAAGAAATTCAATTGCTATTGTTAACATCTGTATTATTAAACATCATATGCAATATGTCTTACAGTATAGCTTGATGGCCTATGGTTCCGAGGGCTTCAGTAATTACTTGAGTAATTATTCTAGAATAATGATATAAATTTAGATAACCAAGTCAAATAGTATGTATTCTTCAACTGATAAGTGTTGAATTATATGCATATTCTATATATAATAATATATCAGAGACAAAAACACAAACCTAAAACACAGGGTAACAGGAATAAAAGAAAATATAATAACAGTGCTGAAAGAATACATACACTTCTGAGGCCTGTATCAACTACTGGTTGTGTTATGAGTCATCAATCCAACATAATATTTTGATATAAGATGTGTTATAAAGCACATATAAAATAACTAATAGTAAAAGGAGTGGTATTACATTAAGTCATTAACAATTAGCTATTTTAAACTATTTTCAAAATCTTATAAAAACACTTACAGTTTTAATTTTGATTTCTTTTTGCACTGAACTTCCTTTGATACTTTCTTCATAGGTTCTTGTGCAGGCAACAAGTCTACCATTGGCTTCGTCAAAGGGAATTTTTGCAAAAAAGTTGGAAACGTTATTCTTAACACCAATGTCAGTAATGATACTTTCAAATATCATATTTGCTTGAGCATCAAGGCCATTTTGAAAGATTAAAATTATATATTGCTCTTCCAAATCTGAAAAGTAAAATATGAATATTAACTAAAAAAGAAAATAAATCAACAAATAATTTTAACAATTAATTCTTTGCAAGATTTTTGTAAATCCTGGTATAAATGTTCAAAACTATGTTTGGAATACAGCAGATAATCCATAAACTCCAGAAAAAGATCGAGGAGTGTTTCTTGACAATGTTACTTAAGTTATTAAGAGTCGCAGGCACATTACTCTAGCAGCAGTACAAGAAGTTTATTCATTCATATACGCAACTAATATATATCCTCTAACAGGAGCCAAATCTATTTAATAATAAAGATGAATAATTAGTTGATGCTTTGTCAAATACAAATAGGAAACTGCCAAGTAAATGGATATTCTCTATTCAATTTATCTGCAAAACTATATTCAGCAATGTGCCAATTTCTGCAGCTAAACATTTATTCATTATTAAACTGAAGCAGCAATTACTGAGTAAACAGACGTAATTTATTATGCTACAAACATTAAGAAGTGCAGGGAAACAAACTGGAAGACCACATGTGTAAAGGATGGAGGTTCATTCTGCGACCTTCCAAACTTTCCTTAAAGCCAAATTTCAATGATTCCAGATTTATATGGTTGCTTTACATCATAAAATTCACACAGTGAAAAACTATTCAGATCTGAGGTTTAACTCCTTTTCCAAATGGGTAAATCTGAGCTTTATATTTAAACTTTCTATTACTTGTGGGCTTCTACATATCCATAAAACACAGGAAAACTATCTTACAAGTTAGAAGTAACACATCCAGATAAAGTGTCAGAAGAGTAAGGGCATGTTTAAACACATGGAGAATCATCAGCCAGGCTGAAGCAGAGAGGCTATGAACCAGGGAAATAGATGAGAACAGGCTGACTGCAGAGATCCACCTGGGAACCTGCGGACATGGGGAAGCAGCAGAGACAGTGGAGCGGTGTTGCAATGAACAGATACTCTAGATGCAATCAGTGGCCAGGTGGGAGGGGGAGGGAGTTCATCAGGAGTTCAGGTGGCGAATCCTGGCATAGAACTGCCTGTCCTGCTATTTGTCTGATTTGAATATAAGCAGAAACCAAGTGGTAGAGCCCAGGCCTGTGGGTGCAAGGATCAGGGTGGATTTCATGGCTCAGAACCCCACTAGTGCCATATTGGGGCCATTTTGTGTACTGAGGAAAAGGCTGTGGGGCTGGAGAAACAACAGTGAGCTACACATGCACTAAGCCAGGAGGGAGACCATTTCAGACTTGATGCATTGCACTGTTCCTACACAGCAACAGTATTGACTGGGCATCCTATAGGTTCTACCCAACATAGGTCTGGGTTGTCCCCAGACTGAACAGCCACCAGGCCAAGAACCCTCTGAGTGCCACATAGGCTGTGATGCTGAAGGAATAACAGCTAGCTGCAAAGGTGCTCAATCAGGACAGAACACATTTCTGGTACAACACATTTTCATATGTGGTACAAAAAATTGTTCTCGTTCCACAACATGTATTTTCCATGAACTTTCTCTATTATAGTATGTATTTTCCATGATCCCTCACTATAACCCACATATTAAATTTTTGCTGGTGTTTCCTTACAGCTGCATAAGTTACAATAACAAAAACATTGAAACAACCCAGATGCCCATTCAAAGAGTAGATAAACTGTGGTACATCTACTCAATGGAATATTACTCAGCCATTAAAGAGAATGAAATTCTACCATTTGCAACCAAATGGTTCCAACTAGAGATCATTATGCTCTGTAAATCAAACCCAAAAGGACAAACATTGTATGTTCTCTCTGATGTTAGGCTATCTTTATGCAAAACACATTTTGCTGTAACTCATGGGTTTTGATATTTTTATTTTCATTTCTTCAAAATAGTTTCTTTTCTTATTAAAGTCTTCACTGACTCATAGATCTATGAATAGCACCATTCTCTCCAGGAAAGCTTTTTACTTTTTTTTTCATTTCTACATTAACACATTGGTCATTCAGTAGCATGTTATTTAACTCCAGGATGTTGTAAATTTTTTTAACTTTATTCCTGTTGTTGATTTTGTTGTATGGTTATTCATTCAAGGGAATGTATAGTAACTGTGTAATAGACCATCATATTGAGACGTGAAGATAACAATGCTGTATGTATCTCTACTTCAAAATCAAAGATGGACTCCAAATAAAACTTTGACATAAGTCTTGGCAAGAGGGTGCTGGACTCTGCCTTTGTCCATGCCAGCAATGATGGACTTAGGGCTGTTTTCTGAAGGACTACACTACTGTAATGATAGAGAAATCAGTGGGGTAAGGAAGTGGGTCAGAAATTCCCATAGCCTATGGAACTGTATCATAAAATAATAATAACTTTAAAATGAAAAAAAAATTATATTTTTTGTAAGCACCTGATTTTGTAAATGTCCCCTTCAATACTGTTTGTCTACATCTCATTGGTTTTGATATTTTAATTTTTCTAAAAAAAAATTTTATTAATTTCCTCAGTCACACCTGGATCATCATATGGGATCCCAGCACATTCAAGGCGAGGACTTTAGGTGCTAGGTCACTGCACCGGGCCCAACATTTTTGGTCTTTATTACTAGTGATGTCTCTACCCTCAAGTCTATATTGTTTAATGTCAAACGATAATACTATTTTGGGGGCTGGCACTGATGTGTAGTGGGTAAAGCTGCAACGCATTATGCTGGTATTCCACGAAAACTGGTTCTTGTCCTGGCTACTCCACATCTAATCCTGCTCTCTGTTAATGTGACTGGGAAAGCAGTGGAAGACAGTCCAGTTGTTCTGGGTGCCTTCCATGCTTGTGAGACCTGGATGAATCTTCTGTTGCTTCGCTTTGGCCTGGTTTGGGGCCAGCCTTTGCAGCCATCTGGGGAGTGAACCAACAGATGAAAGATCTTTATTTCTAACTTTTTCTAAATAAACATACAAATAAATAAATAACACACCCAAGGCTTCTATCAAAGTAGACTTACATACTGCAATTTAACAGTTAATATATATTGGTATAATTTGTTCTACATAACTTACTTGTTAGCTTGTTTATTCCTTTACAATTGTTCCAAACCTTATCCTCCTTATTCATTTGCAATTGCATGCTCAACTTTTGATAAACTGGTGGTGTTGTTTGAAGAAACACTACTGGTAATTTCCTGACATTACACAATTCACATTTAGTTAGATCAGAGGTATTTAAAGTAATCTCTATTGGATCACTTTCCGGTTCTGGAGGAAAACAAACAAATGGAAAGAAATCAGCTTGTAAGACAACAAAATCATGAATGGAGGAAATTTCAAGTTAAGTATGTATTTATCATGCTCTATAAACATATGTCTTATAAGAAATGAAGAAAATTTGCTTGAACTATCATAGGCTTGGACTTTATGTCACAGTATGAAATCACAATAAGATACACGCCTGTGATGTTATGATCAACCATTAATACATTTTACTAATATTTAATTGTTGATTTCTATAAAATGCTTTCCAACATTTTATTCAGTAAAAAGACAGAAAATAGCTTACCATCTAGATGAATCTTGATAGTATCTAAAGAAAACTTAAAAAAAAAAAGGATAAATTAGTACTGAACGCAGGATTACAAATATTTTGTTACATGTACCATAAATAATTACTTGCATTGAAAGCTATGAAAAAAAACTGAGCAATCTAATATGTGCTTCAATAAAAATTTGTGATATGAGCAGACATATGTAACATTTCGTCCCCAGATCTTTCATGTACTTGTGAAAAATCAAAGACATTCTATTATATAATCAATATACCAGAGGCACATCTAAGAAATCAGGATTAATTTCAACACAAAATTCACTCTCAAAATTGTCCTAACTGCTTAAAATTGTCCTTTACCATGGTTTCAACTTCTCCCATTTATGGAAGTGTCAAGGTTATATTAATTGGTCTATTCCAGCTTTGACCAGAAATCTGCTTCCTAGTGATCACCTAGAAATGTTCCTCTAATAATATAGGCTCGATTCTGCCAAACATGCAATTACCTAGACACGTACTTTCTCATTTAAAATTTAGTTCACACATTCCCGGCAAAAAGAGCACATCACAGATATGCTAATACCTCTTGCTGCATCAAGCAAAACAGCTATTATGCCAGGTTGTCCCACTTCGAGAAAAATTTAATTGCCTGGCTAAGCCAGTTACTGTCAGCTCTTTTACATGATAAAGACATATATTTTCCCTTTCCAATAATAGGAAGAGTGAAGACACACTGCAGCAGGCATTTTTAAACCTGAATAAACGGACTCCCCCCAATAAAACTATTTTAAATATACCTTAGAAACAAGAAACTAGACTTACTGTCTGTATCTGTAACGTCAAGAAACACTGACTAGCACAATGCTGCGTTGTGACTGCTAAGGAAAACAGAGGTAGGAATGCAAGGCGGAGGGGGGGAACCTGTGCCTATGGAATGGTATCAAAAATTAATTAAAAAATTAAAAAACTATCTTTAAATTAAAAGACTGTGACAACTTTATTCCTAATAATCTTGTTTAATGGATTTCTCTCTCACTTAAAGTCCTGGCTTAAACAACTATTACTGGTGATTAAAAAGTGATTTCACTAACAAAATATTCCAGTGCAGAGAAGACATACTAAGCTTCATACAAACTGAATTTTTCCTATTTTCTGAAGTCAAAAGAATTGAAAAGGAGGCAGATATGTTGAAATGCATAAAAAAATAAATAGTGTATGGATAAAGATGGAACGCATGAAAAGCAAGTACAGTAAAATGTTAACGGTAGGGCCCACTGCAGTAGCCTAGCAGCCAAAGTCCTGGCCTTGAAAGCCCAGGATTCCATCTGGGTGCCAGTTTTAATCCTGGCAGTTCCACTTCCCATCCAGCTCCCTGCTTGTGACCTGTGCAAGCAATGGAGAATGGCCCAAAGTCTTGGGACCCTGCACCCGCGTGGGAGAGTCAGAAGAGGCTTCTGGCTCCTGACTTCAGATCAGCTCAGCTCCAGCAGTTCCGGCTGCTTGGGAAGTGAATCAACATACAGAAGATCTTCCTCTCTGTCTCTTCTCCTCTCTGTATATTTGACTTTCCAATAAAAATAAATAAATCTTTAGAAAAAATGTTAATGGTAGAACATAGTTGTAAAGTACCTTGATATTCACTGTAAACATCTTTCAATACCTCATGCTTGAAAATTTAATCATATAAAAAAGAACATAAGGAAAATACAAATTTAGTAATCATTACAACTATGAATCTACCACTACCATAAAACATAACACCTTTTTAAAAAAATATTTTTTATTTGAAATGCAGATTTTAAAGAAAAGGAGAGACAGAGAGACATTCTTCATCTGTTGGTGGACCCTGTTAATGGCTGAATGGCCAGAGTTGAGCTATCCACAGCTAGAAGCTTCTTCTGAATTCCCCACAGGCGTGCACGGTCCCAAGTACTTGAGCCATTCCATTACCCTGTTCTTCCAGTACACAAACAGGGAGCTGGATTGGGAATAGAGCAGCTAGAACATGAACCAGCACCTAAATGGGATACCAACATCACAGGCTGAGGATTAGCCTGCCACACTAGCCCCACTACATAAAATCTTCTAAAGAATGTATTTGAGGGATTTAGTGTAGTATCATAGTACACTGATCTTCTGCCATTCTATATGTGCACTGGTTTCTGTCCCAGCTGCTCCCTCCTTATGGAACAAAAAGAAGTGGAGGATGGCCCAAAGAATTGGGACCCTACACCCATGCTGGAGGTCCAGAAGAAACTCTAGGATCTTGACTTCAGATCAGCTTCAGTCACTGCAGCCATTTGGGGTGTGACCCAACGGATGGAAAATCTATTGACCCTCCATTTTCTCCCCACCTTTCATATAAAAAATAAATTAATCTTTAAAAAAAATAATGTGCTTAAAATTAACACATTAGTTGATTTTACTGGAAAATGACATATTAACTGGGGAGAAAATTGGTTCTTATGCCTTGAAAAACATTTGTAGATGACCAGGAACTTGTTCCTTCAGCCACCATCTGTTCTCTCCATGGTGCTCTTTAGCAGGAAGCCAGAACTGGCAGCAGACTGAGGAATCAAACCCAGAAATCCAACATTCAAGTGGGTGTTCCAAAAGCATCACCACTGCTACAGTAAATGCACATTCTCATTTAATTTAATGAAAACGTTCACTTCTTTCTTTTTTTTGAAAGGCAGAGACACACACACACATACACATGCAGACAAAAAGACACAAGACAACTTTCCATCAATTGGTTCACTCTCCATTAGCAATGCGAGGTCAAGCCAGAACTACTGCAAATTCTCACTTGGGTGGCAGGAACCCAAGAACCTAGGCCATTCAGCTGCCCACCAAGGGCATGAATAGGAAGGCAGATGGAAACAACAGAGTAGCTGGAACTGAACTCAAACCATGCACTCACATTCTCAAGTGAGGGCTTAAACAACCATGCTTTATGTAAAGATTGTCAAAATAAAATAATAACAATAAACAACCATGCTACAACTACCTCAGCATATACTTTTAAATGAAATTTATTTCTAGACAGTGTCAATTTTGACTGAGTGAATTTAAATAATTATATTATTTGAATAAATGTTGGGTATGGAAAACATTTACAATCTCTGGTTAGTCATAGTTTGGCAAATAAACCATTTCTTAACAAAGCTTTAAGACATTATTTTCAAGAAGAAAATATCAAATCACATTGTTAATTATACCATTTAAAAAATATCCATTCATTATGTCTGGACAATGAGATGCTGGACCCTCTGCATGGTCCATGCCCACAATGAAAGAATCATGACTGGTTATGATCTGTACTACTGTAGCAATATGGAGGAATTCATTATGGAGTTTGGAGAGGGGTTGGGGGAATCCCAGAGCCTATGAAACTGTGTCATAAAATGAAATAAAGAATGGCCTAATCTTTCTGGGGGGAAAAATATACATTCATTATACTTAAAAAACCAAAATACTTGGAAAAAATCAGGCCACAGGGAAAGTTAATAAAACCTGGTAAATTTTTCCAGTTACATTTTTGGCTCAAAAATTTCAATTATTCTGATTTAGAAGATACAAAGTATATCAACATATTTTATATTATACATACTACCTTTTATTTGTAAGTAAAAGTTTTATGTTATTACACAGCATAACCTATAGCTTTTATGGGAAAAAAAACATTGAAATTTCAATGTAGTTCTTAAAAGGCCTAAGACTTAAGTATGCAACAATTAATTTAACATGTTAAGCACTTTAAAATCTCATCACTACGAAGACATAAGTAAGTCTCAATGTTAGGGACTGTTACAAAGCCCACATGGTGCTCCTGGGAATTTCTGAGGTATACAGTGACAGAGTGATCATTTGTATTAACTAAAAGTAAGCCAAAGAATCTGCATTATGAAGGTTTACAACAGAACATACAAACTCATGTAAACATTTAAATGATAAAGTCTTAAGTTAATGGCAGACAGATTAAGGCTGAGACTTAATCTAATCATGAGTGGGAGTTTGCTGGCTCACTGGGAACTTACCTTTGTAAAGTAGCTGGTTTCTCAGGAGAAGGTGGGGTTATTTAAACTCAGTGCGCTTCTTCCTTTCTCTCACCACTTCCCGGATCCTCCTTTCACAACTACCCCACCTGCTACTATCCTCTTCAGATGCTACACAATGGGATCACTCAGTCTTGGACAGTTAACTGCCTATCCCTACCATCTTCTTTAGTTCCTAAATCTAAGCTTCGTAAGTCCCTGAAAACAGTAAAATGCTATTGAAGAGAATGTATTTTATAATTTGATCTAAATTTCTGGGTACTTGTGAAACCTCTGAAAACTTTTCAGTTTTATAAATCCTGAGGAACTGAAGAGTATTTTAATTAGAACAAAAATTACTAAAGCTCCCCCCCAGCTAAAAAATTTAAAGCATTATTACAGTTTATCTTATAAACTAACCTAGACTTACGTAATTCTTTTATCCTCTTGTATCATAATATAAAGAATAATAAAATTACTTTCAAACATTCTTGCTCGAGTGTGTGCTGTGGCATCATAGCTTAACCTTCTGCCAGCATCTTATATGGGCACTGGTTTGTGTTCTGGCTGTTCCACTTCTGATCCAGCTCCCTGCTTATGGCCTGGGAAAGCAGCAGAAGACGTCCCAAGTCCCTGCAGTCAAGTGAGATACTGGGCAGATTCTGGCTCCTGGCTTCGGACACACTTAGCTCCAGCTACGGTGGCCGTCTGGGGAGTGAAGCAGTAGATCGAGGACGTCTTTCTCTGTCTCTTCTTCTCTGTTTAGCTCTACTGTTCAAATCAAATTTCAAACAATGCAATCTAAAAAACCCAAAACTTCCATGCTGTGATTTATCTACTTTTTAAAAGATTTTATTTATTGTTATTGGAAAGGCAGATTCACATAGAGAAGTATATTCTGTCTGCTGGTTCACTCCCCCAAGTGGCTGCAACAGCCAGAGTGATCCAAAGCCAGGAGCAAGGAGCCTCATTTGGTTTCCCATTCGGGTACAGGGCCCCTAGGCTTTGGGCCATGCTCAACTGCTTTTCTAGCAGGCAGCTGGATGGAAGAGGAGCAGTTGGTATACAAACCAGCAACCATATGGAATCCCAGGGCATGCAAGGTAAGGATTTAGCCACTGAGCCACTGTGCTGGGCCTGATTTTATTTGTTTTGCTAAGGAGACAGAGTTTAAAAGATTTCGAAGTAAACAGGGATACGACCAGGATCAGATATTGTAAGATAAAATCTCCTTGGTATACGTTTGCAAGGAAAGAATCTTGATTGAATTTGAACTGTACTACTGCATCAAGGTGGAGGAATCCACCAGGGGGGATGGGAGGGGAGGGGTGGGGAGATTCCCAGAGCCTATGAAATTGTCACATAATGCAAAATAATTAATAATAAAATCTCACAGAACATGTGCAATGCTTCAGATTAACATACCAATACATTAGGAAGAAGAATGATTAAGAAAGCTAGCTAAGATGATTATATATAACAGTTTCACATAAAAACCATTTGAATTGGTAGTAATAAAATAAGATGGCAGAAAATCTTCTGGTCCTCACAGAGATTGAACTACTCTAAAACACTACATTGCCTCTGAGGTGGCAACCAGAATCCTACTATCTATTTCTAAGGACTGAATGCTATAGGTCTCAAACCCCTACTGAGCCGTGTGTGAGCTGTACGTGGGTATGGACGAGCCATGGCTGGGCTAAAACATCCAACAAGAACCAGAAGGGGTTGAAAGCCAGCCAAGAAAAGCCACTATTCCTGCTAGGACAGGAGGTGAACTGAGTATGGCTGGATCATGGACCCCCTGGTATGTGCAAAATCTGGCATTGGGAGAGGTTCTGATGGAGGTGCCTGGGCAACTCCTCTGGCAGGACACAGTCCCTGCAAGGAAGCGCAAGAAGCATGATAGGAAACAGCCCAGAATAGGCCATGGAAAGTTTCCCACTGGCATACATTTGGCATGGGTCGGGGACAGACCAGGCTGAATCAGTACATGTCATCCATCCACTGGCAAATCCGGACACCAGAGCAGAGTGTGGGATGAGCAGGCTTTGGTCGCGACAAAACCCAGTCCACAATATGGAATGCCAGGGTGAGGTTGCCTGTACTGGATTTGACTGCAGCACCCAACCAGCACGCGTGAGAACCAGGAAGGGAGGGAGCAGAGCCGGGAGGGGGCAAAGCCGGCAGGGGGATTAAGGGGCTGGTCCCCACGCTGGACAGCTATTCCCACTCGAGAGCGTGGGCTGGGATGGGGACAGACCAGACTAAGCAGGGCTACAACACCTGTGCGCCTCATGTGGACTAGATCAGGGAAAAGCCAGGCTGGGCTGATTGATCCTACTGGTGCAAGCATAAATTAGAGTAGGTGAGGGTTGTTAGGGCTTAGCCACAGCATTAGATGGCAGGAGCTGGCACTGGGGGCTAAAGCTGTCACGTCAAATCACAGAACCACCCGAACAGTGTGTAAACCGGGACTGAGAGACCTGGGAGGGAAATAGTGGGTTCCCCCTTCTTGGGTAACTACTCCCACAGGAGGGCATGAAAACTAGGACAGGGGCTGGGGTGGCTAGACAGAGAGGCACTCAATAACATTCGTGAGGGCTGGATAGTTGAGCTGGTTAGATGGAACTAAGCTTTAATACCCATTGACAAGTACGAGAGCCAAAGGGGATGTGGGACAGACTGGACTAGTCTGCTACACATACTGGCAAACCAGGGTAGGGGGCGGGCCTGATGGGGGTTATTGTGGGTCCCTTCGACTAGGCTGCAGCTCCCACTGGTTGATGTGAGGGCCACGTACGTGCTGGGCAAAATCAGGCTGGACTGCAACACCCATTGGTTCCAGTGCAAGTCGGGACTGAAACCAGAACCAACCCAGCAATTGCAACCACCAGCTGATCGGGAGATGGACTGTGCCGGGCCCTGTGCTTGCTAGAACATACAAGAAACTAGTCTGGGAATACCTCAAAGTTTCTGTGGGGATCTCCCCAATCGAATGCTGGACTAAGAACCCTAGCCAAGAAAAGACAGAAGAAAGAACAAGTCAATCAACCACCTCAGCTATATACTGGCAGCGAAATACTGGGCAAATGAAGACTCTATCAATCAGTGCATTCTTCAATGACCTCACCGAGCTAGGAGTGGTGAGAACGGCAGCAATTCACAACTGGTGAACTATTAAAACCACTTGAGCAAGGATCTCAGAGCATGCACCACATCCGGGACTTGGGGTGGGTGGGAAACTGGGTGGGGTTTCTTCCTCAATACCCCCCTTTACCTCAGATACAAGAAGGAAACAATATGGACATAATAGTCTTACCCACTTCCCTATAACCCCTGAACCTTTTTACTGTAATTAACTATGTAAAGATTGTCAACAATATAATTAAAATAATAATAATAATTTAAAAAAGCCTTTTTAGCCAACTTTAAAGCTTTTGAACTCGTCTCTTTCTCACTATAGTTTGTTAATGAACTCTTATCAAACACCAAATTGGTTTGAGAAGAGTATTATAGCTGAAGTCCTATTAGATAAGAGTGTAAATTACTGCTGATAATGAATACACCTTAACTTTGAATATTACATTATGGCAAATTTTTACCCATTTATTTATTTTTACCTTTTTCTTTTAAAAAGATATTTCTTTTATTTGAAAGATTTATAGACAGAAGGCGAGAGAGAGAGAGTGCGAGAGAGGTCTTCCATTTGCTGTTTCAACCCTCAAGTGACTGACATCACTAGAACTGAGCTGATCAGATGCCAGGAGCTTCTTCTGGGTCTCCCATTTGGATGCACGGGGACCTAAGGACTTGAGCCTACCTTTATTGTTTTCCCAGGCCATAAGCAGGGAGCTGGAAGTGGAGCAGCTGCAACACAAACTGGTGCCTATTTGGCACGCCAGCCCCATAGGGGGATCAGCTGACTATGTCACAGTGTTGGCCACTAGTTGATTTCTAAAGGTGAGGAGGACCATTTAAGACTCTTGAAGGAATATTAAATCCAGAAATAATTTTGGTATTCTGCTAATGTAAATATTTTAACTTACAAATTTAAAATGTTCTATATTAGCCATAGAAATGGAGTTCCGAATCTTACATTTTGAGACTGAACAAAGTACTTACAATTACAGGTTCTATTAGTAGCCGGAAGAGTGTTCCCACCCGAATACTTCGACAGTTTAAAATCATACTTTCAAACGAACTTTGGCAGCTTGAAGATGCAGGATTAACTAAAGTTTCTTGAGAAACCACTCTACGACGTTTTACAGGTGTGCTGATAATAGGATTGCCAAACTGAAAGGACAAGAGACATATCACTCGGTAAGTTACCAAGACAAGGCTGCAAACTAAGTACATTCAATATAAGAAATTATAAAATTAATTATGACAACATAAAACTGATTTTCTCTCAGCAGTGCTATATGAAATAGAAATAAATAGTTTTTATATATAGGTTGAATATCCCTTATCTGCCACGTTTGGAACTAGAGGTGTTTCAGATTCTGAGTTTTCCACAACATTTCTATGGACATTTAGTAGCTAAGCATTCCTAATCTGAAAATATAAAATGCTCCAAAATCTGTAACTTTCGTATGTCAATACTCAAAAAGTCTCGGATTCTGGGGCATTTGGGATTCTATTAGGATATCTAAATCTCTAGTAAATTTATTAATTATAATCACAGATATAAAATATGACTGATAGAAAAACAACAGAAAAAACTCACTGCACTGATAGGCACTGTATTGATTATCCTTCTAGACACATTTCTATAACCCACATCACACGCAAGAATATGGATTTCAAATTGATCATAACATTGGACTGTCATACAAACAGGGTTTCTAAAACTTTTTCAGACATTTTTGGGACAGATTTGTTATGAATATTTTTCAATGTTTTAAATGAAATCTTAGTAGCTTTAATGTTTATTGGGTTTTTGGTAGCTCTAGAGTTGTTTCCTGAAATGAGAGTTATTTAGATCACCAATAAAACAGGTAATTTAGGAGTTAGAACAGCTGAAACTATAATAGAGGGATTGAGTCTAGAATTTAGGTGATCCTTCCCTCACAGCATCATCATAAAGAGCACAGAAACATTTGTGGTCTAGAGTATCAACCTAAAAAATTTCTGTAAAAATTCCAGCACTTAGAAATTCATTTTTTAATTAACCAAACAATTCCACATTGAATATTTCCAATCTTCACTCATAATAACTAACTCCAATGATCATTTACGCACTGAAATTCTAATAAGTATCTAGAACTATTGTTCAACTATCTTCCCACAAGTTATACTAACCTAAAAGACCAAAATCCCATTTTTCTGAATACTGAACAAGATGAGACACTACTTTACCTTAAATAAACTTTGACAATATGGACAATGAACCAAAGCTGATTTAATTTAATTTTTACTATTTGATTACTACTTTTTAAAATTCTATTTATTTCGGGCCCGGCGGCGTGGCCTAGCGGCTAAAGTCCTCGCCTTGAAAGCCCCGGGATCCCATATGGGCGCCGGTTCTGATCCCGGCAGCTCCACTTCCCATCCAGCTCCCTGCTTGTGGCCTGGGAAAGCAGTTGAGGACAGCCCAATGCATTGGGACACTGCACCCGCGTGGGAGACCCGGAAGAGGTTCCAGGTTCCCGGCTTTGGATCAGCGCGCATTGGCCCGTTGTGGCTCACTTGGGGAGTGAATCATCGGACGGAAGATCTTCCTCTCTGTCTCTCCTCTGTGTATATCTGGCTGTAACAAAATGAATAAATCTTTAAAAAAAATTTCTATTTCCTCTAGTTACTTTTCTAGAATTTCATTTACATCTTTGTTAAAAATATGTATTTATTTTTTTTTGAAAGGCAGGGTTAGAGAAAGAGGGAGAGAGAGAGATCTTCCATTTGCTGCTTCACTTCTACCCCACTGTTCTTCACAGGCCATCAGCAGGTAGCTGGACTGGAATGGGGCAGTGTGTACACAAACTGGCACTCAACAGGATGTTGCTATCAAAAGTGGCAGTTTTACTTGCTATGCCAGACTGGCGCCTATCTTTCCTCTTACTTTCTAAGAAATTAAAAATAAATAACCAATTTGCGGACACTGTTTATACTTATTCCCTTCCTTTTCGCATTACTCTATCAAATTCCACCTACAGTGTACAATGTTCTGTACTTAACATTTAATCAAATAAATTAATCTGTTCATTTACTATTTTTGCTTGTCCTATCATGCTTAGTGCAAGGCATTTCCTAACAGTAATATAAAATATTTGTTTAATTTTTAAAGACTTAAGTTATTTTTGGAAAGGAAGACTTATAGACAGAAAGATCTTCCATCCCCTGATTCATTCCCCATATGGTTACAATGGTCAGAGCTGAGCTGATCCAAAGCCAGGAGCCAGAAGCCAGGAGCCAGCAGCCTCCTCTGGGTCTCCAATGTAGGAGCAGGGTCCCAAGGCTTTGGGCCATCTTGCACTGCTTTCTTAGGCTATTAGAGAGCCTGATGGGAAGTGGACACGAACCAGCACCCATATAGGATGCTGGTGCTTTGTAGGCAGAGGATTAGCCAACTGAGCCATCATGCCAGCATGTGTTATGGTTACTTTTCTGTTTTTAAATTTCTCAGGTTCTCTCTTTACCTAAATACAGGTCATTATTGCCTTTGTTTGAAAGGCAGAGCAACACTGGTATACTCCCTAGATGCTTACAGTGTAGGGTGCTAGCAGCCAGAAACTCCAGTGGGTGACAGACTTGAAGCAGTTGGGCCCTCCTATGCTCCCTTCTGAGGCTTATTAGAGAGGGCTGAGTCACAAGAGGTTCAGCTGAGACTCAAATAAGCACACTGATAAGATAGGCTCAGCTGATTTACTGAGCCACAAAGATTTCATCTTAACAATGAAATACATGTCTTTCCATATTTTCTTCTGAATTCTCATAAATCTTGATGTACACATACACACACACATGCAAGCACAACTTCTTAATTATAAAAATATTTTTCAGTTTGCAGACAAACCCAGGGACATTAAAAGTATTGTATAAAATTATCTTCAGGCTCTGTGTACAGGTATGTATAAAATAAAAATTAATTTCCTGTTTAAATTTGGGTCCCATGCCCAACATGTTATTGTACGGAATAGTCTATCTAACTCCCCTTAAAAAAAAAAACCAAAAACACACACACACACCCTCCCCAAATCTCAAATATTTGTGGTTCCAAGCATTTTTAGTTGAGATGCTACACCTGTACCAGACATTTTACTTTAAGGATGGTATTGTTCTTCTTGTTGAAGTCTTTACATTTAAACCTTTTGCTTAGTTGAAATTTATTTTGATACAGGGGTTAATATTCCTACAAATTATTTTTCCGCTGAATGAATAATCCATTTTTTTACTCCTGTTGACACTGTGAAATTACCCTAATAAAATTTCTTCTGTCTCAAACACATTAATCTGAGCAAATGTCAATAAAATTTAATGTACCTGATCTTTCATTCTTGCTTTGCGTGGCAATGTAATTGTATTTAAGTCTGATTCAGCTGGAATGCTTCTTAGTTCATGCTCTACTCTGCAGGTATTTTCATTCAGTGCTGCTTCTACTTTTCCAGTGGATGGTGCTGGAGAAGAACATGCTGAATCAGCAGGTTGAGGAGATATACTCTCTCTTCTGTTAGTCTTATCAGTGTCATCATCATCGTCACTGGACAAAATGACTAAAATTATAAAGAAAACTTACAATAAAATTTGTATTTACTTATGTCGGTTGAAAATGTACATAAATTACCATGGTTGGAAATAAAGCAGATTTGCTTTGAAGTTACTTCAGATTTGAGATTAATAATAATGAAGATAACATCTACCCACTTTGTCCAAGAAAAATAAAATTTGAAGATAGAAAAACATGAAATTGACTGCGAAAACTCATTCAGCACTCCCAGCAAATTATAATGAAATTACTATCTGTAGGTCTATTTCAGAATTCTATAAAGATTAAGGCATGAAAATAAGCCCCAAATTGTTCACAAAATAGCACGTATCTACAATGTACATGAGATTCCAAATACTGTTTATACACAGGAAATCATTAACATCATAATTAGTTCTTTGAAGCCATAAGATACGTGACTAATGTTCAATAAATTTTGGTGAGTAAAGGAACTCTGGAAGGAAAAGACATTGGCAAACTATTTTGGTTCCAAACCTTGTATTCAATCATTGAACCTTATCAAATCCATTTCTGTAGCATAGGTATCCAGAGACATGCACATTGCAACTGACCCAATTTGTAACACTTTACTCCGCCTTATGAATTTGCATAATATGGTTCTTTCCTATTTGTCCAATTTTCTCCTATTTATCTTTCTTCAAGCTGCAGGAATACCAGTCAACATTTCTGTCCTTCAAGCACCACAAGCTGTTCCTCAATGGAATATACTTCCCCAAGACTCTGTGTTTTTATCACCGAATTTTAAACAAACTATCATCTTCAATTCCAGCATCCCAAATGCATGCAGGTTTGAATCCCAGCTGCTTCACTTTTGATCCAGCTTCCTGCTAATGCACCTGTGAAAGCAGCTGAATACAGCACAAGTCCTTGGGCCCGTGCACCCATGTGGGAGACCTGAATAAAGTTCCTGGCTCTTGGCTTCAGCCAGGCCCAGCCCTGGCCACTGTAGCCATTGGGGAAGTGAACAAGCAGATGGAAGATCTCTCTTTTTCTTTCTTTTCCTCACATCCTATAATTCTGCTCTTCAATGCATAAATGAATCTTTAAAAAAATTTAAATGTCGGGCCCGGCGGCATGGCCTAGCGGCTAAAGTCCTCGCCTTGAAAGCCCCGGGATCCCATATGGGCGCCGGTTCTAATCCTGGCAGCTCCACTTCCCATCCAGCTCCCTGCTTGTGGCCTGGGAAAGCAGTCGAGGATGGCCCAATGCATTGGGACCCTGCACCCGCGTGGGAGACCCGGAAGAGGTTCCAGGTTCCCGGCTTCGGATTGGCGCAGCACCGGCCTGTTGCGGCTCACTTGGGGAGTGAATCATCGGACGGAAGATCTTCCTCTCTGTCTCTCCTCTCTGTATATCTGGCTGTAACAAAATGAATAAATCTTCAAAAAAAAAAAAATTTAAATGTCACTTTTTCATTGATAACTGTCTTAATAAGCACACAGCTACTCAACTCAGCCATGATAAATGGATCAAAATATTTTGCTGTCTGCTATGAATGATTACTTGCTCACCTGCCTCTCCCTTTTTACAAGTAAATTGTAAGTAAGCATGTAAACTGTCTTACTTAAAACCACATATTCCAAGCCCAACATAACTAATAAACATCATTTGTGAGAATGAACTGGAAGACAGGAGGAACATACAAATGCTAAGTTAACACACACTGGAAAACGTATGCACACTAGGGGATAATTTTATCTCTTGGTGTCTAATCTCTAGAACCAAAGGCCGACCTTGGATCTTTCTCGGAATGGGTCCTTTTATTAATACAGAAAACCTAATAAACTGGATTAGAAAATCTAAGTAGATTCACATTTATTTGAAAGTTATAGTTTTGCCTTTTTTTGGGTTTTGCCTTATTTCCTCTCTCTGAAGTTGTAAAATTTACAATGGCACTTACAAATGGTACTTCAAAAAGTTCACAGAACATGGAATTAAAGAATTCTGGAATCCATGCTTAGACTTTACTTATCACATATTTTACAAGACAAACTTCTTGAAGGCTAGTTACAATTCACAGGACTACTTCTAATAGTAAATTGCATGCAAAATACTTCTTATTGGATGGAAATTTAGCCTAGGAAAAACATCACATGGAACTCTTATGTGAGTCTGAGTTCAATGTCTGTTTTTGGTTCTATCTTTCTGATAAAAAAGACCCTGGAAGGCAGCAGGAAAAGTGGGAGACCTGGATTGAATTGATGGCTCCTGGATTTGGACTGGCCTAGCCCCAGATGTTGAGAGCAAGTATCTATCTCTGTTTCTGAAACAAATATAAAAAGATACAGAAGCTTTAGAGAGTTTGTGGGAAATATTATGAAAAATCATGCATAGGGGAGTGAAACATCAGATGGAAGATCTTCCTCTCTGTCTCTCCTCCTCTCTGTATATCCGGCTTTCCAATAATAATAAAATCTTTAAAAGAAAAAAAAAAAAGAAAAAACATGCATAGAATTTGAACTTTTTTTGCAAACAGGTTTATCTTTTATTTTTGTTTTTAAAGATTTATTTATTTCTATTGAAAAGTCACATCCAGAGAGGAGAAATAGAAGTTATCTTCCAGCTGCTGATTCACTCCCCAAGTGGCCCCAATGGCTGGAGCTGTGCTGATCTGAATCCAGGAACCAGGAGCTTCCTCCAGGTCTCCCATGTGGGTGCATGGTCTCAAACCCTTGGGCCATCCTCTATTGCTTTCCCAAACCAAAAACAGAGGCCTGGATAGCAAGTGGAGCGGCTGGGATATGAACAGGCATCTATATGGGATCCCAGCACATGCAACATGAGGATTTAGCCTGCTGGGCCACAGAACCGGGCCATCTGCCAAGACTTTATAAGTTCATCAAACCTCTTGGCACCTGACAGTCATGATTCCTCCTCATTCCTCAACCTGCTTCACCTTTAATCCAAGGAATTTACAACTATGAGAGAACTGAACATTTTATTTAAAAGCTACTCACACCAGAAAAAAAATCTTTGTAACTATTATTTTAATAGGAATATACATCTTAAAATGATGACATATATTAAGAAATCAGGCTTTGGAATCTGAAAAATCTGTTCTTTTCAGATTTTTCCAAATCCCAAAAGTTCATAAGATAGTATCAAAAAACTGCTTTAGTATCATTTTTAAATGTGGTATATTAATACTGATATGAAACTGTGAAAACTAAAGCTGGTTGTTGTCTTTATAAGAAAACAGGGTTCATAAGTAATGATATGAATGACATTTTATTAGCATGATATGTTCTTTTAATGAAGCACATTCTCCCATTTATTTAGCTTTTTTTTTTTCCCCAGAATAAAATATTCTGTATGTCACTAAAGGATTTTTTCTGAAAGGCAGAAAAAGGCAAAAAGAGAGAGAGAAACATCATCCACCTGCTGGGACAGCCTAAAGACAGGAGCCAGAAATTTGTATCTCCTAGAGATCCAAGCACTTGGGGCTCATATCTGGTGTCATCTAGTTGCATGAGCAGTAAGCTGAATTTGGAAGCAGATGATGGACTCAGTTCTAGAGACTCTGATATGGGTTGCAGGCATCCCCAACAGCAGCTTGATATGTGGTGGCACAATGTCCACATCTACTTAATGATTTAACTCATGACTCATATATTGCTATGTTAAATTCTGAACACTGAACTGCATACAATAGATTTTTTCTGAATATTTCCTAAATATTCTTCTGAACAAATTCAAAACTACATGAATTTATTTCCTTTTACATCAACGTACATCATTCTTAAAGACATACTACTTAATTATATCAAGTTTCATTTCATCATCCTAAAAATGACCCAGAATCTTAATTTTTTCTTTAGCATCTGGCTCATGGACAAAATTTATTAACTGTCTGGGAAGAGCAATTTGTCCAATTTTTTTTAGGACTAAAATAACAAAAAGATTTCTTCACAACTAGTAAAGACTGAAATTATGTCAATTGTATTTAACACTGTATGTACACATGAACTAAAACATATCATAAGTGCTCCAGTTCCAATACAGTTCCCTGCTGATGTACTGGGAAAACAGTGGAAGATGGCCCAAGGGCTTGAGCCTCTGCACACATATGGAAAACCCGAAAGAAGCTTCAGATCAGCCCAGCTTTGGCCATCGTGTTGATTTGGGGAGTGAACCAATGAGTGGAATCTCCCTCTTTCTCTGTAACTCTGCACTCCAAATAAAAATAAATAGATCTTTAAAAACATACAGTAAACCGACAGAAAGCAGTCATTATCTTCCAACCGGATGGACATATTTTAATCATTTATTGAAAAATATACTACAAAACTGACATCACATGCATTAAAACAGACTTATCATATGTGCTTACACACAATAAAAAACATGTATGAAAGATGTACTGATACCAGTGGTATTAAAGGGAGTAAAATACTTACTTGGATCATTCAGATCAGACAAGCTTGTTTTCCTCTCTTTTATGCTTGTGATTTTGGGTATTTTTGCCGAAGGTAAAATGATTTTTCCATTAGTCTGCAAATAATTATGTCTAATATCGTCACGATTTACAATAATGTCTATTGGAACCTTTTCCACATTGTTGCCATAAAACTTCTTGGTTGTTAATCCTGTGGTCTGTGGTCTCTGTCCTCCAGAATTTTGATGAATTGATGTTCTTAATGATGGTCCAGTGGAGTCATTCAAACTTATAGCTTGTCTGCAAGACTTTGGTAAATCATTATGAAAAAGAACACCACAACTTTGACATTTGGTCTGATTTTCCTTTTCCTTCCCACACTGTGGACAACATTCACGCTGTTCAGAAACCTTAAATTCCAGAAAACAAACAAAAAACAAATAACAGATCTTAGCATTTTATTTCAACATCAAGAAACTCCCTCAAAATTATCAAAAATCCTATTATTTGCCACTACAGGTTCCAGGAGACCCTGAATAAGTCATGTTACTTAGGAATTAGCTTAAGAAAACTGGGATCCCATATGGGTGCTGGGTCATGTTCCAGCTGCAATACTTCCCATCCAGCTCCTTGCTTAGGCCTGGGAAAGCTGTGGAGGACAGCCCAAAGCCTTGGGACCCTGCACCCGCGTGAGAGACCAAGCAGATGTTCCTAGTTCCTGATTTAGGACTGGCCCAGCTCTGGCCATTGCAGCTAGTTGGGGAGTGAACCAGCAGATGGAAGATCAACTGCAGAGGTAGAATTTTGGTATTGCATTTAAACACTGGTTGGGGATATCAGCATCCCATACATATGGAGTGCCTGGGCTGGGTCTGAGTCCTGACTCAGGTTCCAATGCCAATTTCCCACTAATGCACACATTGGCAGGTGAAACACCATGTAGCTGGGTCCCTGCCACCCATACAGAAACAGAATAAATTTTCAGCTCCTGCCTTTGGCCTGGCTCAGATCCAGCTTTTTCTCTACATCTGGGTAGTGAACCAGCAGATGGGAGTCTTCTTTCTCTCTACTTTCTAAATAAATAAAATAAACAACTTTTAAAAGATCAGCTAGAATTTAATAATTACTAAAACACTGGAACTATTATGTGATTAAGAAGAGAAAGCAATTTCCCTACCTACCTCTAAATGGGTTACACATTTTTTTGAAGCAGGAGAGAGAGGGGAAGCTTGATATGCACTACAGTGCCGCTTCTGTTGCACTTTCCTCTTAATTTCAGGCTCTGCATGTGACTCAGACTCTTCTGTTTTTTTCCCTATGCGTTCTAAAAGGAGAAAAAAAAAAGTACTGGAATTAAATGTTATAATTCCTCATAATCTTTGTCATGGAAAAAATACTGGCTTGTATTCGCAAACATTAAATTTTAGTTAAAACAAGCTAATGTTCTACATGGACAACAAACTTTACCAGAACTTCACTTTTCAGCCAGTACACATATCCTGGCTATTCTTGTCTACTTTTGACACTCCAGCATATATACATCTACCTAACACAAAATAATCTCAAAACAGTCTCCACGTTAAAACTTTTTCTCTCTCCTGAAATAAATGAGTCCATAGGTTATAATCAAATAAAACAAAGAAACTGATGAAGTACACCTTTTCCCTACAGGAGAAGTAAAATCAGCAAATCAAGAAAATAGAAAATCACCACTAAACATCAAGCAGTAATTGTTGGCAGCAAGATAGGTCAGTGGATGCTAAAATCAGAGGGTTAAAGTTTGAAAAATAAAAAACGATATTTTCAGTCCTGGTGTCTCTTACAAGAACATTGAGGAGAAAACAGTAACATTATAGTGAATAAATCCAAGAGAACTCCCTTAACCAAGCAATTCTAGCTTATACCACTAGAAATAAGACATATCAACATCAGATAACCACTGAAAATCAAGCATCATCAAACTGTACTGTGAGATATGATATAAGGCAAATGACCAGTAATCTTCAAAGCTGCCAAGGAAATGATAGTATTTTGACAATGTGAGATCACAACTGGAAGACACTGAGGACATCAGTGGTGAAATTTGAACGAGCTATAGCTTAGTCAAAAACCTTACACTAATTGCAGTTTCTTAATGGCAGGCAGCTCAAATTTCATATCCCATATAGGGGGTGCTGGTTCATGCCTTGATTCCGTTCTCAATTCTAGCTTCCTGCAAATGCTTACTTCCTGCAAATGCTCAAAACATCACGTAACTGGGTCCCAACCACCCCTTTGAAAGACACACATTGAGTTCCTGCTGTCTGGCTTTGGCATGGCTCAGCATGAGACATTGTTGGCATTTTAAAGTGAAGCAGTAGATAAGAAATTTCTTTCTTCCTGCCTTTATAATAAATAAAGGTTTTAATAAAATATGATTAGAAATACGTTATCATTAGGGGAAGCTGAGTGAAGAATAAATAGGTATCTTTGCATTAGTTTTATAACTTTTCTGTACGTCTAAAACAAACATCAAAATAAAAAGCTAACAACAAAAATTGTTATTCCTGTCTAGTTAATATTGTTGAATAAGTTTTAATAATTCAGTGCTAGCAATGGATCAGTATTATGGCACTGTGAGCTGACCCACACTTCCAGCTACTCAAGTCCTAGCTGCATTGCCTCTTATCCAGCTCCTTTCCAATGCACCTGGGAAAACAGTGAAAAAGCTCAAATATGTGAGCCCTTGTCACCCATGTGGAACAACATGGATTTCCAGTCCAAAGCCTTCAGCATGGCATAGTCTAGGCCCTCACAGTCAATTGGGATGGGAAGTAAACCAGCAGATGGAAGAAGACCTCTTTGTCTTTCCCTCTACAATTCTTTCAATAAAAACCAAAACAAAAAAATTATAAAAAAATTCACATGTAACAAGTTTGGTACCTAAAATCACATAAATGGGCCCCATCACTTATGCTTTTATAAAGTGGAAATAATATTTGTTTTTGTTTTTTTTTTAAGATTTTATTATTATTGGAAAGCCGGATAGACAGAGAGGAGAGACAGAGAGGAAGATCTTCCGTCCGATGTTTCACTCCCCAAGTGAGCTGCAACAGGCCGATGCACGCCGATCCAAAGCTGGGAACCTGGAACCTCTTCCAGGTCTCCCACGCGGGTGCAGGGTCCCAAAGGTTTGGGCCGTCCTCGACTGCTTTCCCAGGCCACAAACAGGGAGCTGGATGAGAAGTGGAGCTGCCAGGATTAGAACCGGTGCCCATATGGGATCCCGGTACGTTCAAGGCGAGGACTTTAGCTGCTAGGCCATGCCACCGGGCCCGGAAATAATATTTCTTACACGGTTCTTCACAAGGATTTGGAATAGCTTTCTTTGAGAACAAGCAAAAGAATAATGAAGTATAAGTGGTGTGGTACACAAAATTAAACTGCTGCCTGCAATGCCAAGATTGCAAAAGTATCAGCTCAATTCTAGCTGCTTTCCTTCCAATGCAGCTCCCTCCTAACGGACATAGGAAAGCAGCAGAGGGTGGGTGAAGTCCTTGCACCTGCCTACTGATATGGGTGGCCCAGATGAAGTTCCCTGCCCCTAGCTTCACCCTGGTATAGCCTAGCTGTTGTGGTCATTTATAGAGTGAACCATCTCTCAACTCCATCTTCAGCCTGGTCCAGCACTGGTTATTGTGGGTAATGAATCAGTAGAAAGAAGTCCTATTTCTCCCTCCCTGTTACTCTGCTATTCAAATAAATAAATATACCTTTTAAAAAATAAAAATAAGAAAAAAGATTTTAAATACACATGTTTAGAAAATACACAGATTTTCATTTAAAGTAGAAAAATGTGCATTGATTAGGAAATATGAGCAAGGCGAGTATTTAAACCAAAGGCTTAGAACAGATAATTTTTACCAATAACTACTGGTAAACCAGCTTAGAAATAATCAGTCTAGATAATGAAAAATGATTTAATAGTGAAATACTTTTCACAAATATTATTTAACTTTCCTGATGAGTATACTAAAAATGATTTCATTATAGATATAAATTTTCAATCACATTGGGTTTCCTAATGCTATTAACACAGTTGCATCAGGTATGACCTCTTTTTAAAATAATAAAGGATCCGTAAAGCATTATAAATTTTAGCATAGAAATAAATAAAATACGGGAGAATCAAGATGGCAGAATAGAGTAAGAACACGTTTAAACGGACGGAAAAACATTTAATCAGGATGAAGCAGAGAGGACATATTTCAGGAAATACGAAAGGACAGAACAACAGCAGAGGGGAACCTGGAAACTGACAGACACAGGAAAGCAGCAGACACAACAGTGTGGTGTTGCAGTGACTGAAACTCCAGCGGCTTTCAGCTAACAGCAATCTGAACTCCACCAGCAAACAGGTGGGAAGGGACTTCCACTGGGAGCTTGGGAGGTGAGCCCAGACAAAGGACTGTCTGTCCTGCTGGTCCATTTGATTTGACCCGGGGCAGAGACAGAGCAGCAGATCCTACACGGACAGTGCAAGAACACAGTGGATTTCACAGCCCTGTCAGCCCCCTAGAGCTGAACTGGGCACCATTTTGCATAAGGAGGCAAAGGCAAGGGAAAGGACTGAGCATACGCTGAGCTGGGAGTGAACTCATTTCTGACTCAGTGAACTGTATCAATGTGGCATCCTACAGGTTCCACCCAAGACAGGTCTGGGTAGCCCTCAGATCTGATGGCCAGCAGATCAAGAACTCTAGTAGTGGTACGTTGGGCGCCATTTTGTACACCGTGGCAAAAGCTTTAGGACTGCAGGGGACAACAGTGAACTGTGCATGTACTGAGCTCGCGAGAACTCACTGAGGTCCGTGGATAGCACTGGTCCCGCAGGAAAATAATACTGACTGTGGCATCGTACAGGCCAAAATAGGTCTGTGTGGCACCTAGACCTAACAGCCAACAAGTTCCAGCAAGATCAGTGCCACCAACAACCTAACTATATAGGACGCCTGGTGTCTCTCTAATCCTGGGACCTGCTCCAATCAAAAGTGGGAGATAGGTTGCAGAGACAAAGTTGCAGCCTCAGCACAGTATCACAGGAGGTGGAGAGTGGTGAGCCAGGAGCTGGGGCTGTGGAGATTACGGTAGAAATCTAACATAAGAACCCAGACCTGGAACTCGCTGGAGGTTGTGGCACAAGTGGCTGCAAGCAAAGAGTTGTTACCAACTGCAATAGGTAAAATCACATTGTAGACCTGTGGGTGACACAGCTTAGAAACCTGCCCCAAGGAGAAGACTCTGCTAACCAGGAGTACAATGGCCAAGAGCAAAAGAAGAGACAAAGGTACAATAAATATTACTGAAAACTCCCCTGCAATGGAGCAAAACCCTATGCCAATCTCAGGGTTAACTGAGGAAGACATCGAGAAAATGGGACACACAGAATTCATACAACTCATTTTAAAACTTCTGATCAACAATGAGAAGCTCATACAAGAGTTCAAAGAATTTAAGGAAGCAATACAGCAAACCAAGGCTGATATATTAGAAATTAAGAACACAGTAGAGCAAATTAAGAGTACAATGGAGAGTCTCCAAAATGGAATGAAGCAAGCAGAAGAAAGAATCTCAGAATTGGAAGATATTTCCTGTCATCAGGGGGAAGCAAACAAAAAACTGGAAACAGAGCTGGATCAGGCCAAAAAAAGTGTTCAAGAATTGAAAGACACTATTAAATGGCCAAATATAAGAGTTATGGGAGTCCCAGAAGGTGCAGAAACAGAAGCTCAGTTTGCAAATGTGCTTAATGAAATAATAAAGGAAAATTTCCCTCATCTGGAGATAGAATTGGGAAACAAGATCCAGGAGGGGCACAGAACTCCCAACAGGCTTGATCAAAAGCAATCTTCACCAAGACACATGATCTTCAAGCTCTTTTCAATAGAACATAAGGAAAAGATCCTTAAATGTGCACATGAAAAAAATGAATTGACATATAAAGGAATGCCAATTAAACTCACAGGAGATCTCTCACAGGAAACTCTACAGGCAAGAAGAGAATGGAGTGACATATTCCATATTCTTAAAGAAGAAAATTGACAGCCTAGGATAACATATCCAGCAAAGCTTTCTTTTGCCTTTGAAAATGAAATAAAATTCTTCCACAGTCAAGAAAAGTTAAAAGAATTTGCCTCTTCCAAACCTGCCCTACAAATGATACTTCAAGATGTTCTCTTGACAGAGAAGAGGAACAGCACCTACCAAAACCAAAGGCAAATGGGAAGAACAGCCCAGTAAAATGACAACAGAAGACTAAACCATTGAACAACCCATTGCTAAAATGACAGGACCAAAGTACCACCCGTACATATTAACCCTGAATGTAAATGGCTTAAGCTCAATCAAACGTCATAGATTAGTACACTGGATTAAAAAACAAAACCCATCTATTTATTGTCTATAAGAGACACACTTCACCAACAAAAATCAGCGGAAACTATATCGCCTGGGTTTTGTTGTTTTCTGTTAGTTTCATCTCTTCAAAACACTTTCTTCTGATTAAATCATTCAGTGACTCATAGATCATAGAGTAGCATCATTTTCTGCAAGAAGGTTCTTGATTTTCATTTCTTCAGCTACACGTTAGTCATTTAGTAGCATGTTATTTAACTTCTTGGTGTAGTTAATTTTTCTTTTTCTTCCTGTTAATTATGTTTTGTGGCTTCTCATTTAAGGGGATGTATAGTAGCTGTGTAATGGAGACTGTCATATCTAGTAACATGTCATTTAACTTCAAGGCATTGTAAATTTCTATTTTTCTTTTTATTGTTGATTTTGTATTATGACTTTTCATTTAAGGGGATGTACAGTAGCTGTGAAATGGAGACTAACATCCAGATGTGAGGGTGTAGTGTGGTATGCATTTCTGTTTCCAGACAAAGATGAACTTACAATGAAACTGTTCACTATATCTTGACAATAGGATGCTGGACTCTCTGCCACTGTCCATGCCCGCAATGATGGACATATGACTGAGTATGAAGAACTATATTTTAGTAATGATATAGAGGAACTAGGTGAGGGGGTTGGACTTGGGGAGGGGATAAGGGAAATGCCAGGAGCCTATGCAATTGTATCATAAGATGATCATAATAATAATAAAATGTAAATAAAAAGAAAGAAAGAAAATATAATTATATAACATAATTATAGCAGTTCAATAAAGTACAATTTTGGAGCAATAGTTCATCCACAGTTAATATCTGGATGCCCAACACAAGAAAAATAACAGTATAATCAGGAATTCAAAGTATAACGACCTGACTCTGCAATTGTTCAATGACATCAGGTCACAGTTAAAACTCTCAAACTATAGTTGCAAAAAAAAAACCAAAAAAACCAAAAAACCAAAAAAACAAAAAAAACATTGCCTATAAGTTTCTATTATGGCTGAAAATACCCTAAACTTAGCATTTTTTTAAAAAAAATCTTTTTTGGTGCCTTTCATATACAGTAACTCAAAACCCATCACAGGTATTAACAATTAAAACTACACACTTACCCATACCTTGTGGCCGACTTAACCTTACTGAACTAATTTCAGCTTTTTGGACATGAGGTGGGTATTCTTTCCTAGAAAAGAAAATTCATACAATTTTATTTAAAAGAACATATAATTTCCAAAGTGAAAAAGTTAAGGGCATAGTTAAGATATATTTATTAAAAGTAACTATAGCTTTTAGATATATAAAAAGTGACAATACCAAACCGTATCATACAAAAATCTTAGTAAACTTTAATAAATTAAAACTGTAACAAACTATTTACTTAGATCATCACTCTAAGCTTACAGTATGAAGGTTGTTGGAAAAACATTTAATAACTAAAATCCAAATCACTGTTCTCTGAAAGCAAACTTTTGGGAAATTAAAACTTCAAAAGTTATGGGCTGGGGTTATGGTATAGCAGGCTAAATTGTATTTGCATCCCATATGGGTGCAGATTCAAACTCCAGCTGCTTCACTTCCGATACAGCTTTCTGCTCATGTCCTGGTAAAGCAGCAGAGGATGGCCCAAGTACTTGGGCTTCTGTGCCCATATGGGAGACCTGCAAGAAGCTTCTTCCTCTTATCTTCAGATTAGCAGAGGGAAAATCTCTCTCACTTTCGGCCTCTTCCCCTCTCTCTGTAACTCTGCCTTTCAAGTAAATTTTAAATAAACAAATCAATGAATAAAATAGTAAATGTCAAATACTGATACTGGTATTGAAGGTAATCCCAAAAGGGGTAAAAAAAATGTACTATAATTACAAAAGAAGTGTTTCGGTCTTGTAACACAACTGCATACTTGTTTTAAATTTTTTATTACATTATATCAGAATTCATATACCATCAGATGAATACATATTGCATAATAATCCTTAGAATTCAGGGCACCAAATACTGTCTATGTAAACAAAATATGTATGATTTGTGAGCAAAAACAAATATGCTATAGCTAATTATGCATAAAAACATAAAGATGATATATAATCTGAAACAGAGCAAAAAATTTAACAGGTAATTCAGCACCCAAATCAAAGCTTTTAAAAATATTCCCATTTTATTTGAAAATTAAAAATAGAATCTTTTATTTTTATTTGTAAACCTTTTTTAAACATTAATTTATTTCACCTAAAAGTCAGAATTACAGAGAGGGAGGGAAAGAGAGAATTCTTCGACCCACTGACTCACTCCCGAAATGGCCACTTTGGCTAGAGCTGACCTGGTCTGAAACTGTGAGCCAGAAGCTTCTCCTGGGTCTTCCTTGTGTGTACAGGGGCCCAAGGACTTGGCCATCCTCTACTGCTTTCTCAGGTCATAAGCAGAGAGCTATATCAGAAGCACAGCAGCTGCGAGACAAATCGGTGCCTGTATGGGATGCCAGTGCCATAGGCTGACGAGTAGCTTGCTAAGCCAACAAGCCACTCTAACACAGTGTGAGTCAGTCACACTAGTGACAGATAATTCCTATCACTTAGAGGAGGATACAACTACAAAATCACACAAACATCTCAAAAGAAATTTTCTTACAAGAATTTCACAGTTTTACATCTTACATTGTGATAGAAAAAGCACTTAAATTGAAAACAAAATATGAAAATGACATGAGAAAAACAGTAGGGAAGTTAATGGTAGTGTTCTTGTAATAGTATTAAGCAAATACTCATCATCGTGTGCCAGGTATTGGTTTAATGGCACTGTACTCATCTAATTCCCACAACAACCTTACAATCCTTCATAGTTGAGGAAACAGGCACGATAAGATTAATTAACCTCCCCTGTTCACGTAACTATTAAATGGCAGTACCAACAATCCATATGGATGTCAGCTTGAATTCTGGCTGTACTATTTCCAGTCCAGCTCCTTGTTAAGGCATCTGGAAAAGCAGCAAAAGACAGCCCAAGTGCTAGGCCCTCTGCAACAACATGTTTAGAGAGTCAGAAAAAGCTTCTGGCACCTGGCTCTGGCCATTGTGACCACTAGAGGAGTAAACCATTGGATTGAAGCTATTTCTCTTCTAACTCTGCCTTTCAAATAAAATAAATAAATATCTTAAAAACAAAAAACAAAACAAACAAATAAAAACCAGAAAAAAAGTCCTGCCCATACCCCAGTAGCTTAAAAAAAAAGGTAGATTTTCAGCTTCTAATTATATTACATTATGACTGAAACAAAGTACATGAATATATATTACAAAGTTATCTCAAAATCCACTGATTTTTTAAGGCCCTATTTTTTTTTTAACTCTACACCATGGAAAAATTAAAATGATATCTTTAACCTACTAAAGCCCAAGTTTACCAATTCTATGAATTGCAAGGTATTCCTATTTTAAAATAACACTAAATAGTATATTTACTGCTCAGTTTACATCTTCATGTGTATTTATTCCATAAATATTGCAGTTGGACATAATGAGTTAAAATGCATCAGAAGGGCCCAGCGTGATAATCTAGCGGCTAAAGTCCTCGCCTTGGATGCCCGAGATCTCATATGGGTACAAGTTCTAATACCAGTGGTCCCACTTCTCGTCCAGCTCTCTGCTTATGGCCTGGGGAAAGCAGTGAAGGACGGCCCAAAGACTTGGGAGCCTGCACTCATGAGGCTCCTGGCTTCGGATGAGCTCAGTTCCAGCCGTTGCGGCCACTTGGGGAGTGAATCAGCAGATAAAGATTTTGCTCCCTGTCTCTCCTCCTCTCCTGTATATCTGACTTTGCAATAAAAATAAACAAATCTTTAAAAAAACACAACAGAAAAACTATGATTCTGAAGCAAAATATGATAACATGATTAACTACCCAGGAACTCTGAGTTTATCATGTATTTTAACAATAGTAACATAAATTTTAGTTAATCTAAAATACTGAAGTTTATTGGCAAGGAAAATAGTTTTGTGGTTCAGAGTGGCCAGAAACTCTGCAAGTACAAATTTACTTCTGCAGTTTGAGCTAGGTATGCTGCAAACATGTCAGTATAAACTGACATAAGTCGGGATTGTCACGATTTAATCACATCCAGAAATCCCATCTCTTAATTCCACCAAGGTGGGGTTAGGTTTCAACATGAATTCTGGTAAAGACACTTCAGCAATCTCCTTTAGCATCCATTTAACTGCAGATACTTTCCAAAAAACGGCATAAATCAACTAATTTGATGTTTTTGCTCAAAAATCTAAAATAGCATTACAGTTTCCTGGCTTTCTGCCTCATTCACAATGTAACTCAGCACCTTCACTGTAGCCTATGGTGCTGTGTGATGGAATTGCTGGCTACTTCACAACACCACTTCTCCCACCTGTCTACCCCAGCTTTATTTGGTCCTGCCAGTAGTAGCTACTGTGGGAGTGAGCCAGAAGGCAGAATATCTCTTTCTGCACACTCATCTCCCAAATCAGAAATCTATCTGGCGATTAAAAAGTTCCCTATGTAACATGCTCTGAAAGCTTCTATTGCAGCAACATAAAATTCAACCTCTTCAGATCACCTTGCAAAAAGCCTTTTATGACCAGATGCCAGTATATCTCCAAACTCCTCTTGTCATATTCTCCCCTTTCCTAAACTGTAACTGCCGTGGCTACTTTTTTCTGTTTTCCATTTATGTCAAATTCGATCCTGTATAACTTAACACTCTCTTCCCTAACCAGAAAGGCCATTATGACCATAGCGTGGTTCATTGCTTTTCCTTTAGTTCTTGTTAAAACGCTAGATTCACAGATGAACATGCAACTGCACACCAACAGTTAGCACTACTTAGCACTTCATGTTTCACTTGTCATTATTAGTTTTTGCCCCATCAAAATATAAATGTAAACTACAGAGTACAGATATTCTGTTTTATTTGCCACACTACCCATGGGGAATCAGTGGATGGATGACCTCTGTCTTTCTTTCTCCCTAACTTTGCCTTTCAAATAAATAAATCTTAAAAAAAAAAAAAAAAGGCTGAAACATCTAGTCTATTAAAATTCAGAAATTCCAAAGTTATTATATTATCTAAGTCATTTTTAGAAAATGTTTCTTGAAAAACTTCATTAAAATGTGACAAATATTAGTTACTTTCATTTTATAGCAAAGTAATGTGCCTACTGGTTATGCTAGTTACTTGTCTGTAGATCTTCTGACTCCTATTCCAGTATTATTCCAACAAGAATATAAGGTCAGAAGAGGGCAGAAATTTCTGTTTGCTCCTAGAAAAGTATGTGGCACAGAAAGGCATTTAAATATATGCTGACTGTATCAATGAGTAATTTCCACTATGCATAAAAAGCCAAATCAGTGTACAATAATTAGTAAAACTCAAAGGCTATTATAAAATTAAATGTAATTGGTGATTTTCTATTATTTTAAAAATAGTGCCCACATTTAAGTACAGAATACCAAAACTGTGTTATATGTATGATGGTATGAAATTATGTGACGTCTATTTACAGCAGTACTACTAAAAACATCTTACGGACAAAAGCAGCCATTTATAAGTTTCAAATTAAAAAGATACAGAAAGACAAGATCTTTAAAAGTTCATAAAAATGATTATTATGCAGCTGATAAATGCATAATTTCAAAACCTTTTTGCACCAAAATAAACATCTAGTCCATTTTCCCATAGGTTTTGAAGCTCCTGTATCTGACAAGAAGTAATGGTTTACTCAAAAAAAAAAAAAAAAAAAAGGCAACAGGAAACCATTGTTTACTTCTGTGGAAACCAGTAATAAAATATTTGCACAATCCATTAATTTAAAAGCATTTACAATTATAAAATATACTTAAAGTTTTCCTGGGAGGATTATCTCAGTAATTAGGGATTTATTAAGATGAAATATATACATCTCATAAAATATTACAGTTATCAATTTCATTTCCTCTACACTTTTCATTCCGTAATTTCAGCTCTATAATTTAACAAAATTATACAGAAACCAATTATACAAAAATGTTGCTTTAACACAAAAGTTTAACCCATTTAGAGGACAGCACAGGATTGACAAAGAAACTTTTGAACATCTCAAGGGAGCCAGGAAAACACACACAAGCAAACACATACACATATGGACAAAAATTCCCCCTACATATACGCAGGAGAAACTCCCCCTACGGGCGCCTATTTTACAGAAATTACAACTATTTTATTATGCAAAAAAATCCCCACAATAGGTTCTTAAATTTTTTTTAATGCCAGATAAGTTATTTAGATAGCTCCTAAAACATTACCAACATGTCTAAGAACTAAAGATATTCACAAAATTGCTAGATTTTTTTGAGCTAGAACAAAATATATTTGATCTATAAAGCCATAACTCTAAACTTAAGGTATTTTCATCTCATCCAACCTAATCTCCTGAGATGTAAAAACAGGACATCATCACTGAAATATAGCAAGAATGATTCTGATGATTTAACTGAAAACAACTTTATAACCAAAGCATTAAAACATTGTATGTTCAAAGGAAAGTCATATCAGTGTAAGTATGTGAATTATTCATGGAAAAACATATATTAAGAACTATATCAAAACAACATTTTCATAAATCCAGTATGGTATTGTACTATTAATGGGTTTCATTTCATTAAGAATATGAGCTTCAATGATAAACTCTAATTCAATGAACAGTTTCAAAGTATATACTCTGGTATTTCATTGCTACATCCATGCTCTAATTTCATCAATATTAAGCTTACCTTTCTTTTCGGTCCAGACTGCTTAAAACATGAAAAAAGAAAAAAAACGTAAGAGGCAAGACCTCACTGTAGATATAACACTGTAGTCGTAGTAACTGTAGTTAATAAGGCAGAACTATAATGTGGTCAATGTGTTACAATACAATTCATATATATACATATATATAATATACTACATTATGAATCTTATCTAAATTATTTTCCAACTTTTGTTAACACACAAAATAATTACAACAATCATATTTAAAAGGAAGAAAAATGGATACATAAAAACCTGAAAATTCTTGAAAGGGCTTAATTTAACTATTAAACCTTCAAGGATCTGTTATATTAGAAGGATTATGCAAAATGTTCTAAGATACAAAGACTCAAAAAAACTTAAGGGTTTCCAATTCTATTAACAGAATGATTATTTGTTTTTGAGTTAAAGAAACCTTTTTAAGATTTATTGAACTTCTGCCCAAAGTCTTAAATTAAACACAGTATGTGACTTGGGACACAAGGGAAAGCCCAGGCTTTAAAATCATGGTCCGTAACAAGAGTCCAATATGTAAGTCTCAGTCTTCTACACAGTTCAAGCGAAGTTCAAAGAATGTTAACATTAATTAACCTAAAGTAAATCTACATGAACCCTCCACTTAGAATTAAATATTCACGCCCTAATATTATTCTTTATTTAAAAGGAACTAAATAATCAAAACTGAAATGAAAGTATCATCTAAAAAATGATATTAAATTCACATTAATAAAATGCATAGTACACAAGTAAAACAGTAAGTTAGTCTTAGAAAATTAAAGTAAAATAGGGCAACTTGTTTTTACATACAAAAGAAACACGTTTTTTAAAAATTGCATTAACATTATATTTGAAATTTCACCTTGACTATTAAACCTGAGAACAATATGAATAAAATCAATTCACTCTGGAAAAATGTCAGGAAATCAGGGGAATATTATTATACTCCAGTTGGTATTTTGTTCTAGCAGGTTAAGTTGTCCCTTGGGACACTGGCATTCCATGTCAGATGATCATTTCAATTTCTGGCTATTCCACTTCCAAACTAGCTACCTGTTAACACACCTGGGAAGGCAGGGAAAGATGGTCCAATTGCTTGGATCCCTGCCACCCACCAGGTTGATCAAAATGGACTTACTGGTTCCTGGGTATGAACCAGCAGATAAAAAAGCATGCTTTCTCTCATCGGTCACTCTGCCTTCTAAACAAGTAAATCTTTAAAAATAAAGGAAAACAAAATATAAACATCAAAGCTTAGATACAGTCCACTTTATATATTCTTAAGAAATTATATTTATAGAAAAGGTAAACTGAAAAGCCAATTCAGGTATTAATGTCAATCTAGCCATTTCCAACTCCTCACTTTAGAGTTCCAGGTTTAGTATTCTCTTGTTTTTTAAACCTATCTACACAGAGGAAATGGAAAGCAAAAAACAGAACAGAGATAAAATAAACCAAGTTTGGTCCTCCCCAACAAAATGTAGTTAGGAAGAACAATAACAAAAATAAACATACAATACATTTTTCTTAATGTTGAGAAAAATGCAGTTATCATGATATGGCATCTAATTTGTAAGCTGTGGTATTCTATGAGAGTCTTCAACTGATTAATGTCATGTTCTGCCCGAGGAAAAGCTTATTTTTTAATTTTTTGAAAATTTGGTCCAGCACAATGGCTCAGCTGGCTAATCTTGTGTCTGCAAGTGCCAGCATCCCGTATGGGCACCAGTTTATGTCCCAGCTGCTCCAATTACCATTCATCACCTGGAAAAGCAGTAGAACATGGCCCAAAGCCATGGGACCCTGTATCTATGTGGGAGACCAGGAAGAGTCTCCTGACTTCAGATTGGCTTAACTTTGGCCACTACAGTCATTTGCAGAATCCATCTTTCTCTCTGTCTATCCTCCTCTCTGTACATCTCCTTTCCAATGAAAATAAAAAGCTTCAATTTTTTTCAAAAGCTAGGAAATGTAATTATTATTAATGTAGGACTTTGAAAACTGTCAACTTACACTCTTGTTGGAGTATTTCAAACACAATGGGAAGGATTACCTTGAACTGGCATAAAACTAATATCAAAAATAAAAAACAGAGGGAGAAAAAACAGACTAACTGATTAATTCTCACATCCATGACCCAATTTTACAATTTCAAAAACTTACACTGGCACTTTTGTTAATAATCAAAACTCATTGTTATCAGGAGCTCATATACCTTGTTATGAGCCCATTACAAATGCTACTGCAGACACTCACTTTTCCACGAGTGTTACCAAGATTATTCTTAACATATATATTTTTAAAAAAAGTATACTTAGGGGCTGGTGTTGTGGCATAGCAAGTTAGGCTTCACCACCTGTGAAGCCATCCATATGATTAACTGCAGTCCTGGCTGTTCTACTTCTGACCCAGCTCACTGCTAATGCATTTGGGGAATTTGTGGAAGATGGTGCCAAGTACTTGGGCCCCTACCACCCATGTAGAAGACTGAGATGAAATTATGGGCTCCTGGCTTTGATCTGGTCCACGCCTAGTCACTGTAGCCACTTAGAAGGTGAATTAGCAAGTGGAAGGTCTCTAAGTAACTCTAGCTTTCAAATAAATATTAAACATAAATAGATAATTTAATTAAAATTTAAGAGCTCCCAACTCCGTAAGTCGAAACTAAAATAACAAAACCTCTTCACTGATTTATTTTTTTAGGAAAATATGTATGAAACACTTGTTAGCATTCTTTCTAAAGAATTACAAATTACTCAGAAGAACTGTCTGACGTACAAGACAAGCTCTACCACTCACCATAAGAATGTCTTGTGTGTGAATTTCCAAATGACAGCATAATTTTTTATTTCAAATTAAGACTGGATTAAATAAAACATTTCAGGAAAAGCTATAAATGTCAGTGTGTCTACCTTCACATAAGTCCTGGTAATTATGTCAACTATTTGACAGCAACCAGATTAGGTAATACTGTTGTGTCTCTGATGATTCCAACTGCACAGAAAGTCCTACTTGTACACCTGATATATACAAAAGCTCCTTTAACACTATGCATACTTTGTATATATCTCTACTCCTACAATAACTGTACAACCAGTTGTTTTTCTTTCTCTACTCTAATAAGCTACAAGGGTATACAGTTGGTCAAATTCTTCTTGGAACATCCTTCACCATATCTACAGATGACACATAGCATAAAATCAATCAAATGCCTTTGAAAGAAAGGTGAAAATACTTTCACTAGCTTGTCTGTGAATTTTAGCATCATTTTAGTAATAATAGTTATACTACAGGTGAAGTAAAAAATGTTTATATTTCTAAGAATAAATAAAAGGCAAACCTAAATGGAATCTGCCTTGCTAATGCCTTCACTGCATAGTTAATTCTCCTAGTTTTATTGCCAGATGTTTTTACTCAGCATTGCTTCTTTAAACACAAATTAATTCAATTTAAGAAACAATACTGTACTAGCAAATATGAATTCCTATTAACTGAATGCATTCTTTTATAAAGATGAAATGAAATACATACACAAAATCTAACAGGTGCTAAGACTCAGAATAAAAGAAAACACAACTCAATTTCTAGACTAATCTTTACAGACATTACTAAAGAGGAAATGAAGGACAGGAAAAATAGTTTACTATGCAAATAATCCCAAACTAACAAGTAATCCACATGCCCCCATCAAAAGCAATAGAAATTTAAAATTCAATCTTAAAATTGACCATCATCAGTTTCATTTTTTATTATAAATTTAAAATTTGTATTCCAACTTTTCAGTATTTCAACACTTTGACAATATCAGGAAGATTTTCATCAATGTTTTCTATTGGTATTTTCACTGGATTAAGAGTATGACTCCTGGGCCTGGTGCAGTAGCCTTGAGCTAAAGTCCTCACCTTAAAGGTCCAGGATCCCATATGGGTTCCGGTTCGTGTCCTGGTGGCCCCGCTTCCCATTCAGCTCCCGCTTGTGGAGCTTACTCTCTCCCTCTCTGTACCCTGCTGTTTCTCACTGCTTTTACAATGAGCACTGCACACATGTACTAAGTCAAAACAACCAGACTGTTTACCTTTGGGCTGCTGTTTTCACTCCTGATATCTGTGCATTAGCATGATGAAAGCGTCTACCATGAACTACAGTTCCAGAACACAATGATGTATTTTGTGTATTTTCACTGCAGACACAAGAAATAATGATTAGTCTGAAAAGGAAAAAACTGCATACACACAGACAAAATAAATCCTTTCGAATTTCAGCACAAACACAAACGCTGCATCACTTAAAAATTATTTGTAGAAAAAGCCAACCAACAATGTAAAACTGTCTACTAGCAGCTTTTAAGTTTCCTGAATTTGCCTTTCATATGCTTTGAACCAAGAAAAGAAAAAAACAACAGGAGAATATAAATCAGATTTTGCCACTAAAAAGATACTTAGTCTTTATCTACTTACACTGTCTAGCTATAATTTAACAAATTGAAAATAAAATAACGTTGACTAACACTGTGAGCTAGTAGGCTAAGCCTCTGCCTGTGGTACAAGCATCCCATATGGGCACTGGTTCAAGTCCTGGCTGCTATGCCTGGGAAAGTAATGAAAGATAACCCAAATCCTTGGGCTCTTGCACCCACCAAGGAGACCCAGAAAAAACTGATTCCTGGCTTTCAACTGGCTCAACTTGGCCACAGAGGTCATTTGGGGAGTGAACTAGCAGACTCTCCTCTCTGTAAATCTGCCTTTCAAATAAAAATAAATCTTTAAAAATAAATAATGCAAACTGATGTGTGGCACAGCATATAGTACTGCCATCTGTGATGCTGGCATCCCGTATGTCTGCCAGTTTACGTCCCCACTGCTCTACTGTGACCCAACTCCTTGCTAAAGAACTTCAGAAAAGCAGTGGTAGATGGCTCAAGTGCTTGGGTGACCTGTCACAACAGAGACCTGGATGACTCTGCTGGCTTCTGGCTTATGCTTGGCTTAATCTTGGCCAAACTGTGGCTGCCTGGTAAGTGGTCCTGAGGATAGAAATATCTGTCTTCCCTCTCTTAATTTCAAATAAAAATAAATAAGCCTTTTAACAATTAAGAATTTATAATCCCATTTCTGGGTTGCTACTGATAACTGTGTAAGTACACAGAGTAGAAGCACATAAAAGCGAGTTACATCTCAAATAGCGGGAAATCTTGAAAGAAAAAAAAAAGCCCCTTACTAAGATAATCTTCATTACCACCTCCTAAGTTAACTATAGCTTACTTTAGGGTGCATTCTACTTTTAATACTAAGACTTTACTAGGAGAGCAAACTCATGAGATTACTGCAATCCATCTTAAGATTCAAAATTGGTACCACCCTTTTTAGCAGCCCTACCAAGAAATTTAAAAGAAAAGCTACAGGCTAGAACTATCAGCCACAAAGATCATCAGCTTTTGGTGTTAAATTGTAGGAAACTGTGAGAAAGTGCAATGGAATGAATATACCTCAATTTCTTATTGTTGTTCAACATGTTAAGTCCAATTGCATTCCCTTTTAAAGTTTTAAAACTTTCACTCTTGTTTCGTCTTACATATGTCTTCAAGACGAAATCACCAGAACTGGTAGCAACGATTTCAGATCGACGATTTAACTGTAAAAAGATGAATAAATGCTAGGGTCAATGAAATTCATATTATGATGATCTATCAACAACTATTTGAAAATTCATTTTATCTTTCTTTTTGTAAAGATTTGTGTTTTTTTTAAGAATTTATTTATTTTTATTGGAAAGTCAGATATACAGAGAGGAGGAGAGACACAGAGGAAGATCTTCTGTCTGATGATTCACTTCCCAAGCGGCTGCAATGGCTGGAGCTGAGCCAATCCGAAGCTAGGAGCCAGGAGCTTCCTCCATGTCTCCCACGCGGGTGCAGGGTCCCAAGGCTTTGGGCTGTCCTTTACTGCTTTCCCAGGCCACAGGCAAGGAGCTGGATGAGAAGCAGGGCTGCTGGGATTAGAACTGGCGCCCATATGGGATCCTGGGCGACAAGGCGAGGATTTTAACCACTATGTTTTCACACTTGGCCCGTAAAGATTTGTTTTACGTGAAGGCAAAGTGATAACAGAGAATGACAGACAAAGAAAGAGATCTTCATCTAATGCTCATTTTCCAAATGGCCACAATTCTCAGGGTTAGGCATAGCTGAAGCCAGAAGCAAGGAACTCCTGTAGGGTCTCTCATAGGGACCTCATAGGTAAAGGTCATTTTCCATTGCCTTCCCAGGAGCATTAGCAGGGAGCTGGATTGGAAGCAGAGTAGTCGATTCAAACCAATACCAATATAGGATACTTAAGCTGGTAACACAGATAGCGGCTATTCTACTGTAACAGCAGTCCTAAGTACTCCATGCTAAAGCACAGACAAAACCAGTGGAGGACTGCCCAAGTGCCTTGAACCTACATGCAGGTACCCAAACAAGCTTCTGCTGCCTGGCTTCAGCCTGGCCAGGCTCAGGTTATTGCAGCCTTTTAAGGGAATGAATCACAGGGTGGAAGATCTTGTCTCTTTCTGTCATTCATTCTAACTGCCTTTTATTTAAAGGATCATGGAACTTTTATTATTATTTTCTCTTCATGTAAATGATATTCAGAATATTAGGGGAGGGACTCTTTAAACAGCTTCATCCAGAGATTTCAAAAAATAAGCATTTTCCTACTCTTATAAAACTTTTGCTCTCTGATAAATAGCACTACTAAATATGGCAATCAGCTGTCATTTCAATGTCCTTTTCTACATGGACTTTTGCCTAAGCCTGAAAATTTCTATATAAACACAGAAATCAATATATAATCTTCATACTTTCAGAGTTATACATTATAATATAAACATATAAAGATCAATTATCTTGGGGAAATCACAATTTTACAGGATGCCTCCTTCTTTTCCAACAAAGAAACCTACCTTTTTACATCTCCTGCTTAAGACATTTAAAAGTTACTTTCAGAAATGGCACTATGGCTCAATGACTAAATCCTCACCTTGCAAGCACTGGGATTCCACAAGGGTGCCAGTTTGTGTCTCAGCTGTTCCATTTCCCACCCAGTACCCTGAGGATGGCCCAAAGCCTTAGGACCCTGCAGCAAGGCAGGAGACCCAGAAGAAGCTCTTAGCTCCTGGCTTCAGACTGACATAGCTCTGGCTGTTGCAGCCACTTGGGAAGTGAACCAGTGAACAAAAGATCTTTCTGTCTCATCTCTATAAATAACCTGCCTTTCCAATAATTGATAACTAAAATCTTTTTAAGAAAAATTGTTTCAGATTGTAACAAAAAGGACTTCAGTTCCCTCTGCTCATAGTAATAATTTCTCCAAACTGACATTTATTTTTTAAATAATAGTTAACTTCTTTAAAAATATTCATTTTAACTGGAAAGGTAGATTTATAGAAAGAAGAGACAGAGAGGAAGATCCTCTATCCACTGGTTCACTCCCCAAGTAGCCACAATGCTAAGAGCTGAGCCAATCCGAAGCCAGGAGCCAGGAGCCAGGAGCCAGGAGCTTCTTTTAGGTCTCCCACATAGGAGCAGGATCCCAAGGCTCTGGGCAATCCTCTGCTGCTTTCCCAGGCCACAAGCAGGGACTACAACATTGGAACTACAACAGCTGGGACATGAACTGGCACCTATATGGGATCCTGGGTTCTGCAAGGCAAGGATTTAGCCACGAGGCTTTTGTACTAGCCACTAGGCTATCACACTAGGACCTATCCCTACTTTTTTCTTATTTAAAAAAATTTTTTTAAATAATGATAATGTTTACATAGTTGATCAGGGTGGGAAGGGTCGAGGATCAGGGGGTAGTGGGTAAGACCCTTGTTTATACATTTTTTTCTTCTTCCCATATATGAGGGAGAGGAGAATACAAAAGGAGAAACCATGCCCAGCTTCCCAACCGTCGCATTAACCCAGGGAGTGGGGAGCTGCCACCCAATATCATCCCAGGTTCCCCATTGTGGAGCATTTTCTGAGGGTTCTGTTCATATGTTTTCAACAGTTCTGAGATGCTGCGGATATCACCGCTCCACAGGTAAGGAAATCTTTCCGAGGTTAACTGGCTGTCATAGTCCACCTCTGAGTTTCCTTTGGCCCAGCAGTTTGCTGTCAAATTTTACCGGGGTAGTTGATCAATTTGTTTGGCCCTCTTTCTTCAACAAACCAATGGGTGCTATAGCCCAGCCCAGCCTTGTCCAACACATGCCTGGCCCCCATATACCAGAAGGAGTTGCAGTTCAGTCAGAGCAACCCCCAGTAACCCAGCTCTGGTTCTTGCGCCTGCCAACATCTACAGTCTACTGGTCTGTTGTGCCCCACATCCCACTGGGATCTCATACACATCACTGGGTACTGAAGTCTAACTCAACTGAACTGACTTCACCCTCCAGCACACACTCATGCAACCAGGTGCCATTGCCTGTCCAGCCAGGCCCACCCCCCAGTCCTGGTTCTCATTCTCACCAATGGGAGGTTGCAGCTCTTTAGAGAGGTGCCTACAATCCCTCCACTGGACCCACAGCCTGCCCTGGATCTCACTTTCCAGCTGGTTTTGCATTCTAGCTTGACAGGACTTGCCCTCAGCCCTAGCACTAGCCACATGATGCTGTGGCAAAGCCCGACCCACCTGCCCACACTCTGGCTCATGATTGCACCAGTGGATACAATCGGCAACCCCAGTCTGGCTCTCCCCCTAATCTGGCTGACAGATGTTGTAGCCCTGCCTAGTGTAGTCTGCCTCCAAATCCAGCTCTCACACTCACCAGCATGAGTGGTGGCACAGCAGAGGAGTCCCCACTACTCCAATTCCAGGCTCAACCCCCTGTCCTGGTCTCACATGTGCTACTGGGTGCTGTGGCCCAGTCTGGCGTAGCCTGTGTCACCCTGGCATTTGCTGGCAGATGCTGTAGTCTGGCCTGGCCTGGTCTGCTCCCAGTCCAGCTCATGCTAGTTGGATCTGTTGCCCAACCCGGTACAATCAGCCCCCAGTACTGGTCCTAATGTGAACTGACGCAGCCAGACCTAGACCATTCTGCACCCCACCCTGATCTCAGATCTGCCAGTGGGTGTTATGAACTGGCCCAGCCTGGACCACCCCCTTACCTGAGCCTCATGTATGCTGTAACCTGGTCTGCTCTTTGCTTTGGTTCCTGCGTTCACCTGTAGGGACTGCACCCCGAAAAAGGAGTTCCCCAAGTTCTTCTATTGGGTCTCCTCCCAGCGTTGCATCTTGTGCACATTGGTGGATCCCTGGTCCGGGTTGAGTTAGTCCACCTCCTGTCCTGGCAGGAACAGTAGCCTTGCCCAATTTACCCACACCCAATCCGGTTCTTATCGTTGGGTGTTACAGCCCAGGCACATTTGGTCTATGCCCTGACGCAGCTCTCATATGGCCCAGTGGGAGCAGAAACCTAGCCCAAGCTGTCCCACACACACTCTGGCTCTCATAAGCACCAGTGGATGCTGGAGTATAGCCCAGTCTGGCACGCCCCAGAGACTGTTCACACCCATGCCAAGGAACACTTATAGACAAGACCATCCTAGACCACTCCTATCCTGGTTCTCACGCTCACCAGTGGGAACCAAAACCTAGCTGGGGCATCCCCTAAACTCCCAACCAGGTCCATTTCCAGCCCCAGATCTTGCCCATTCCCAGTCCTATCCCTACTTTTAAAGCAAACCCACAGTACCCTAAAACATCCCCCCTAGAATCCTCTTGAAAATAGAAGTCATGGTGCCAGCATCTTCCTTTTTTTCTGGGATAGCTGGATTCCCAAATCTAAAAGCATTTTTTACAGTGTGCATCATTTTCTTCTCCTTTAGACAAATCTTTACCTCCTACTCTTATCTGAGTTGACACATTACCAGGGATAAGAAATCTAAGAGCTATGCCCAAATTTGAGCTTTTTTTCCCTTTTTCTCCTATGAGGCAACTCCTGCTGATTCCAAATGATATAACTGAGAGGCTGAGAAGCTGAGCTGAACTTCCAACAGACACACACAGCTACATAAACCCTCATAATCTGGATAGGATTCCAGCCCACAGGATGAATCAGAACTATTACAGCCCTCAAAAACTAAAATCTAGCTTCTATACATCTCAACTCCCAACTGGAAATAGTTCTCACACTTTTACAGAACAAGAGCATCACAACAGGACAGTTTGATAAACCAAGTGCTGTGCAGCACCCTTAAGTTTCTCCTGACTCAATACGTCTACAGAGGGCCTTAGAATGTTTCTGCCCAGCAACTCCTCAAGTAATGCTAAACTTCTGATCAAAGCCCCACATTTTGAGAACCACAGAATTCAGGTGACCTGAGATGAGAAATGCTTCTAGCAAGTTGTAAGAATTTAAGTTCTTGGTCCTCCTCAGCGTAGAAGATGGAGCGGTGGACAGCAGACCATGGCGCACACGCAGGAAACGGTATTGGGGCCTGCAGAGGACATTTGGTACCATAGCAGAGAATGCAGAACAGAACATATGAACAATTGTCCCAGCCAAGCGATGACAGCAAATATGTGGGTGACTGAAGATTTTAAGGTTGACTGTGTCAACCAACAGACACTGGAAGGGATTCCTCATCCATTGATCAGTGAGATTGACAGCAATTTTTTTAAGGATTGATTTTAGTTTTATTGGAAAATCAGATATACAGAGAGCAAGATCTTCAGTCCGCTGATTCACATCCCAAGTAACCACAACGCCCAAAGCTGCGCTGACCCAAAGCCAGGAGCCCGGAGCCTCTTCCGGGTCTCCCACGTGGGTGCAGGGTCCCAAGGCTTTGGGCTGTCCTCGACTGCTTTCACAGGCCACAAGCAGGGAGCTGGATGGGAAGCAGGGCTGCCAGGATTAGAACTAGCGCCCATATGGAATCCTGGGCGTGCAAGGTGAAGACTTTAGCGACTGGGCTAGCATGCTGGGCCCAGCATTTCTGAACTATTGCACCCACCTGGGCAGAACATTTGGAACATGTGCCATCATGACCCTGGGTTGATATTAAGTGGCCTTTCCCCTTCCTCGAGTGTTGGGATGGTTGGGAGGCTGGGTATGGTTTATCCCCCTACCTTGTCCCACCCCCCAGAAATGGGAAGAAATAGAAAGCTTGAAAACAATGATCACACCCACTTCTCCCTTGTTCTTTCCCACCCTATGTAAACATCATCTAAACAAACAAAAAATTTAAGTTCTGCAGTAGCAAGAAGTTATTTTGATCACTAACATCTAGAATACTATACTCAATATATATTTACTCCATGAATATTTCATTGGGATTGCAAAATGTGCAAAAATTATCAGTATGTGGTATCTTCTACCCAAAGGTATCACTCAGTATATAATCATTTAAGTGAAAGAATTCAGGGAAGGTAGCACTTAAGAATTTAAGATAACAGAGGTAATACAAAACTATTAAATGATGGGACATTAGAAATGTATACTTAAAAACATTTAAATTTTAAAGAATGAAGTAGAAATTGAAATAGTAAAAACTAGATGCTCTGGAAAAAAATTTGAAAAGAGAACAAATACTAGTTATTTAAATGATAAATGATTCTGAAATTTTTAAAAAGAGGGCCCGGTGCATTAGCCTAGTGGTTATATCCTTACCTTGCAAGCACCAGGATCCCATATAGGCCCTAGTTTGTGCCATCCAGTTCCCTACTTGTGGTCTGGGGAAGCAGCACCCTTGAGACCAAGCACCCATGTGGAAGACCTGGCAGAAGCTCCTGGCACCTGGTTTTGGATTGGCTCAGCTCTGGCCACTAAGGCCACCTGGGGAGTGAGCCAGTGGACGTAAGATCTTTCTGTCTGTATCTCCTTCTCTCTGTAATCTGCCTTTCCAATTAAAATAAATAAATAAATATACCTTTAAAAAGTAAATTTTTAAAAAGAGAGAAAAGGAAACAATCAAATGACAGAATTAAATAACACATTATGTAGCAGCTGAAGATAAAAATGAGTGAACTGGAAAAGAGAGCTGAGCAAAGTACTTAGACTATGATAAACACCTTGTTCTTCATCATCTTCTTTTGAATACAAATAAATGAAATGGAAAAACAAAGCTGTTCTAATGTGATTATCATGAATGCCACAAAAAAATAATGTAGAAAAGCAATTACCACAGAGATAACAGCTAAAAATCTTTAACCAAAAACAAGAAGACTCCTTTATGTGAGGAGGCACAGGACACTACAGAAGCCTAAAGGAAACACTAATAAGTAAAACAGAAGGGGAAGAAAACTAAGATACTGTAAACCAGGAAAGTGTTATGTTGCAATCGGTTACACCACCACTTGTGACACCATTATCCTATATCAGAGGGTAGTTTCAGTCCTGGCTGTTCCACTTCTGATCCAACTTCCTGCTAAAGCATGCAAGTGCTGCTATTCAGGGGCGTCACCAGGAAGCTGTTTTGGCAGTAAAGATGGGATTCAAATCCAGCTACTAAACGTGGATGGAGGTGTCAATGGTAGTTCATCCTGCTGCACCATAATACTTTCCCCAACCAAAGTCATTTTTAAATTGTCCAGAGGACATTTATTTAAACTTTTAAAGGAGTAAATTTACTTAAAGAGAAACACATCATAGAACATTTCCTAGGCCACTTTACATAATAAAATACAATAATTATATACTTTTCAGACATAAACATGAACATAATAACTTTACCAATAAAGGAATATATCCAAAGTGAAAATTTATAAATGCACATCACTACAGTTAGTAATTGTACATATGCAGCTTTGTAACTGTAGTCATCTGAATGCGATAAGACAAGCCAGTTTTTCACGAGGCTGGGCCACTATAATATATTCAGTCATCCAAAGAAGTGAGACCTGCAGAAATTCTATTTTTTTTAAAAAAGATTTTGTTTATTTAATTGAAAGATTTACAGAGATAGAGGAAGAGAAAGGAAGAGAGAGACTGATCTTCCATCTTCTGGTTTACTCCTCATGGTTGCAACGACCCTAGTTAGACTTCTAGAAGTCAGGAACCAGGAGCTTCTTCTGGCTCTCCCATATGAATGCAGGGGCCTAAGCACTTGGGCCATCCTCTGCTGCTTTCCCTGGCATATTAGCAGGGAACTGGATTGAAAGTGAGCCACTGGCACTCAAACAGGCATTCAACTGGGACGCCAACATTGCAGGCAGAAACTTAACACACCAAGCCACACTGCCAGCCCCCTAAATTTTCAACTTTTGCAAAAACCCAAGATGTATAAATAGGACTTCACTTACTAAGGAGGTTGCAGTGTTTTTACAGTACCTTATATACACAGAAATATCATAATGTATATTTAGAGTCAAATTTGAAAAAGCAAAAACAAAAATATACAAACCAGAACGCTCTCAAAGTCTTTACACAACTTATGCCTCTAGTACTGAAAGTGATGTGAAGATGAAACACATAGTCCAGCAGTTGTAAAATTAATCCAGATAAATCAGAGGGGAAAAAAAAACTATAAACAGAAAAGCAACACAAACACATACAAACTAAGCTGAAAACATGACATATGAAAACCCATGTTACAGATGTATTTTATGGGTAACTGCAAGAAGGCAGTGCATAGAGTGGACTGACTTCCACCATCATTAACTACATTTCAAAGTTCTGCTTTTCAGTACACAGCTGTCTGTTTTCTTTAAAAACAGTGGCAGGCAGCTTCCTTTCTGCCAAGAGCTATTTGGATATTTGTAATATTATTCACAGCCCAAACAAAAGTATTAACTTAAAAATTAACCTCTGCTATAGATTTATTAAATTCTGACTTAACACCAAATGATTTTGTGGGTCTCATAAGGCTAGTGGGTGTGGGAAATCATCCCCTGGTCTCTGCCTGCTACGCGGTGGCCATGACCTAGAGCTTGTCTGCCTTGGTTTAGGGTGTGACTTCCAACCCTGTAGATAGAATGTGACCTCTGATATGACTGGAAGGTCAACAGAATTAGGTGTGCCTTTCATCCAATCACAATGTCATTATTGGGTGAAGGGACTACCCTCTTTTCCTCCCTTAGACCTCTTTCAGGTCTTCCACACGGGTGCAGGGTCCCAAAGCTTTGGGCCAACCTTGACTGCTTTCCCAGGCCAGAAGCAGGGAACTGGATGGGAAGTGGGGCCTAGCGACATGAAAGAGTGCCCATACAAGATCTTGGTGTGTGCAAGGCGAGGGTTAGGCTACTGCGCTGAGCCCCATACCATAGGATTCTATGCACCTTCCAGAAAGAAAGAGGTTGGTTTCTAAAGACATATGGATGTTATATGGCAGGGCTGGATCACAGAGTCAGAACAGGGGATGGGTTATGTTAGGCTGGGCCATGACACTTCTCAGTATGTTAGAGAAGCAAGTCTAGGGGAAGATTCTGTGGGAGATATGTGGGCTAACCCCTGTGGAACTGCAATGTCTGCTGGTTTGCTCAAGAGCTGAGGGTAGTGACAGGCTGAGCTAGGCATGACCATGGAACCCTCTGACACTCATGGGAATTGGGGTTGGGAACAGGCCAAGCTGTTCCAGGCTGCAGAACCCACAACTGCACTCAAGAACAAGGTGTGGGACAGGCCCTGGTCAGGCTGCAACATCCACCAGCTCCATACAACAGCTAAGACAGAGGGGCAGATTATGCCAGGTAAGGGCTTAACACCCACTGGCACACTGGGAGTGGGCCTAGTGGGCCATAGCTCTCGTGGATGAGTATATGATTCAGGCCTGGGTGTTGGTCAGGCTGGGCAAGACACCTCCACTTATTGGCAGGTGTGTGGGCTCGTTTGGGGGAACAGGAAAGGGCAGGGCTGGGCCAAATCTTAGCTCACTGGCATGTGCAGGAGCCAAAATAGTGTGTGCAAGACTAGGCAATCACACCTACCAGTTTGCATGAGCCACGGATGGGAACAGACTGGGTAGGGCCAGGATGCAGCACCCACCAGTAAGAGTTGAGATTGGGGGAGGGTTGGGACAGGTCAGGCCAGGCTGCAGCATCCAATGACAAAGGCCAAGATGCAGGGATGGGCTATGATGAGCTGGCTCAGAGCAACCAGTGGCATGCATAAGATCGTGGCTGGGAACAGGCCTGGTTGGAAGCTGAAACGATATCCTGGCTGGGTTGTGGTTCCCGCTAATGGGCATCAGAGTCTGAATGGGGGCAGTGATATGGGATGGATATCACAGCAGTGTTTCTCACCATGGGTGTGAACTAAGTCTGGGATGTGGGAGACTGGAATGAACTCCAGCACTCACTGTGCTTGTAAGAGCCAGAGTGGGTACAGGATGGGCTGAGCTGGGTCTCGGCACCAGCTGAACCATGTGAGAGCTGTGTCTGGGTGTGGACCAGGTGTATCTGTACTGTAGTACTCAACATTAAGAACCAGAATAGGTGTGACCCAGCAATTGTAACTACCAGTGCCTGCACAGGATGTGGGTGACAGACTGAGCTGGACCCTGTACTGGTAAGCACATATAAGAGTCAGGTCTTGGGCCCGGCGGCGTGGCCTAGCGGCTAAAGTCCTCGCCTTGAAAGCCCCGGGATCCCATATGGGCGCCGGTTCTAATCCCGGCAGCTCCACTTCCCATCCAGCTCCCTGCTTGTGGCCTGGGAAAGCAGTTGAGGACGGCCCAATGCATTGGGACACTGCACCCACGTTGGAGACCCGGAAGAGGTTCCGGGTTCCCGGCATCGGATCGGCGCGCATCGGCCCGTTGCAGCTCACTTGGGGAGTCAATCATCGGAGGGAAGATCTTCCTCTCTGTCTCTCCTCCTCTGTGTATATCTGGCTGTAATAAAATGAATAAATCTTAAAAAAAAAAAAAAAAAAAAAAAGAGTCAGGTCTTGGATCACCTTAGCGTTTCTTTGGGGATCACCCCCAACTGAACCACTGGACTTAGAACTCCAATCACGGGGAGAACTGCATGCTCTGTTGTCTGACCGTGGAGTGCATGTGTCAGAACTGGGACTCCTCAGAGGCTAAGAGAGAGCAGCGGACACAGGCACAGATGCACTTGGAAGATATGGCAGCCCACTGGGGTCTGCAGAGGACATCTGGTATCACAGCAGAGAATGAAAGGTAAAACAAATTGGGTAACTACTCCACCAAGCATTGACAGCAAACATCTGGGTGAATGGAGACTCTAAGGTGGACTATGTCAGCCAATGGACCTTGGAAGGATTTCCCCATCCTTGAATTTGGGAGACTGACACCATTTCAGAAAAATCAAAACCATCTGAGTAGAATCCTTGGAGCCTGCTTCACACTGGGGATCCTGAGATGATATCAGGTGGTCATTCCCAATCCCATCCCCGGTACTGAGGCAGTTGGGAGAATGGGTGTGGTTTCTCCCCATTCTCTCCCCACTTCCCCAAGATAGAGGGAAGAAAAGGAATATTGGGAAACAACGGTTTCACCCACTTTCCCCTAATGCTCAACCCTTTTTCCCTCCTTAAGTTACTTTGGAAACATCATCAAAGATAAAATAATAAAAAAGACATTATGTTTAATGATAGGCTTTTCTCTCCTCTAGATAAGACTAATGGATATTCTCCAACATAGTGCTAAAGGTAGATTAGGAAAACTATACAGTATACTAGTCACTGTGTAAGGGTTGGGCTGGGAATATATCTTCTTCATAAAGCATACAATATTAGTGAAAGGGTTTAAAAAGTCTAAAATTAGTGCTTGCCTTCAGAGGGGGAAGTTGGTGACTGGGATTTACAATTAAAAAGCCCAAGTTTTCTTTTGGGATAATAGTTTTTAAGTGTATAGCTTAATAGAAAAAAAGTTTTAAAGCAACACTTGCCTTTTTTCCTTTTGAGATTTCAGAATCCTCATCTTCATCTACATTGAGTAGATTTATTCCACTACATAAAAAATAAGGGGGAAAAAACTTAAGTAATAATTACAATTCACATGTTAAGTTCAAAATCATCTTCTGTGCTCACCTAATGCAAAGAATCAGTAAGCTCTTTCTGTAAGGGCTTAGATGATAAATATTTTACACTAACCAGACTTTCTGTAGCAACTACTCATCTTCGCCACTGTAATATAAAAACATCCATAAACCATACATAATATGATGTAATAAGTGGAACTGAACAGTTATTCAAATCAATAAATGATAATTTGTTGACCCCTCTCATAAATGAATTCAATAATTTTTTAGCTGACATGTAACTATATATTTTTGAAGTATAGTGTAGTAATTCAATACATATATTCCATTTGTTATAACGAGATCAGGGTAAATCAGAATACGCATCTTCTTAAATATTTATCATTTTGTGTGTTGGGAGCTTCCTAACACTCTTTTCTAACTTTCCATAAAATGTATCATACATTGTTGTAAAATATTATTGCTCCACTATACAATGTTGGAGCTTATTCGTTCTAAGTTAATTATCTTGGTATCATTATCCAACCTATACATTTTATATAATCTCATTCATTTCCCCTTTATGTTTTCAACAGCGAAAAAGGACAAAGAAAACAAAAAAGAAATAGCTAGTGAAGAAATCTTAGCTAATGAAAATATATTAAGTACAATGATATCACCACAGAAAATAGTTATACTCCTTCCATTCTTGAAATATCAACTCCTCATTAAGAATTATTGGTTTGATAAAAGACTAATCTTTTATTAACTATACATGTTAATCTCAAAATGTTGAAAACCATGAAACCCTGAAGAAGTGAGAAAACAAACTGTATAAACCTAAGTATAATACACAAGGCAGCAAGGACTTTAAAAGCCACAATATAACCAAGGCAAATATTCAGTGTAGTTTTTTAAGACAATCCTAATAAAAGTTACAGTAAAATCTTACCCTTTTTATAAGGTATGATTCCACATACATTTGTCTGTACAAAATGTATTTAACATGTATAGTAGTGTTGCCTTCTTGGAAAAAAATCTGATCTAGTGGATGTTGAGCTAGACAGTGTGGTATATTACAATTAGGAAAGAAGGGAACTACAAGACATACACTGTTATACAAATTCAAGGGTCTTAAATTGGGTGCAGTCAGAAATGCCTGCCTTACAATCTGCCACCTGAAACAGACTGCCTCCCCTCTTTAAAGAACAATTTCCTTAGTTTGAAATATTCTACTGTAGGTCAATTTTTAACCATAAAGCTACATGTATGACATGGGCATGTTTATATATTTCAAATGAATGGCAAAATTATTTATCAATTATGAAAAGAATGATTACTTTCTTAAGTAATTTTCATACTCCTGAAAATATTTTTATTTATAAATTTTTTCTAATTGAAACTTTCATTCTTATAGTAAAATATCTGAGGGAAAAAATATCCTTACTCTTTATCTGTATCTCCTTCACTTTCTTCTTCATGATCAAAGCTCCAATTACTTTTAAAACCTCCATCTCTCTTTGACTCTGATCTAGCCAAAGCTGGAATAAAAACAAACAAATAAGTATTCATCATAGAGATGTTCAATGTAAAACAAATTCGAGCATTTCCTAACCTCTTTGATCATTTAATATTCTTTCAAACTGCTTGCTTTGTGACTATGATAAGTTTTTTATGTCCTCTAAAGAGAAAAAAACATTAAAATATATTGTTGCTAATTTAGTCATTCATATTTGTGTCTGTCATTGGAAAATGCTTACTTTAGCAAGATATAAGAGTGGGAAGGCACATAAATACCTATCAAATACATAAAAATCAGTCCTAAATCTCACTCTTTCCTCACTGACTCTAGGAATTAGTAGCTACAAACAGTTTGTCTTATTCATGAGGACTATAACCAGCCTTTTCTTTATATGCAATCATCTCTGCCTTTTAATATAAGAAAAACAAAGCAAGGTCTTCCTTATCAGGAACACAGTTAACTCTAAGACCAGAAAAACTACCTCTAAATAAGAAAATCAAATATGCTCCTTTACAAGTCGAAAACATTTTTAGGTCTCTGAAACTCCCTAAAGCTATAAACTACAAAACAAACCTGGAAAGACAAATGAAGCTCCAAAGCCTTGCAGTCATTATGACAAAAAACCAATGCACTACAATTTGGGCTTTGAGATTAGATTTGGGCCCTAGGCACAAACACACACAGAAGACCTGAGGGGCAACACTGATCTTGCAAATTAAGTGGGCAGGAAAAGGGAAGAAATCCACTAAACAAAGAGCAGGGATGCTGCCTTGCATTTGTTTCCGGATTTTTGAATTAACTAAAGACACTACCACATGGCTAATGCTACAGTCTGAATATTCATGTTTCCCCAAATTCCCATGATGAAATCTCAACCCTCAGGGTTACAGTATTAAAAGGTAGGAACTTGGGCCCAGCGGCATGGCCTAGCAGCTAAAGTCCTCGCCTTGAACGCCTGGGATCCCATATGGGCGCCGGTTCTAATCCCAGCTGCTCCACTTCCCATCCAGCTTCCTGCTTGTGGCCTGGGAAAGCAGTCGAGTACGGCCCAAAGCTTTGGGATCCTGTACCCGCGTGGGAGACCTGGAAGAGGTTCCTGGTTCCAGGCATCAGATTGGCGCGCACCGGCCTGTTGCAGCTCACTTGGGGAGTGAAACATTGGATGGAAGATCTTCCTCTCTGTCTCTCCTCCTCTCTGTATATCCGGCTTTCCAATAATAATAAATCGTTAAAAAAAAAAAGGTGGGAACCTATGAAGCTGATTAAATCACAAGGATAGAGCTGCCAAGAATGGGATTAATGTCCTTATAAAAAATCAATCAATGGTATAGCACACTAATTCTCTGCCTATAATATTCCAAATGCGTGCAGTTTTGAATTTCAGCTGCTCCACTTCTTACCCAGATCCCTAATAATGGCCTACGAAAGGCAGGGGAAGGTGGACGAAGGGCTGCAGCAGCCATGTGGGAAACCTAGATGAAGCTCCTGCTCCATGCTTCCATCTGGCAGCTTCTGCGGCAGAGTGAACCAGCAGATGGAAGCCTTCTTTTTCTCCCTCTTCCCTTCCTTCTCGAACTCTGCCTTCCAGATAAAAACAAAATCTTAAAAAAATAAGGGAAGGAAGGAAGGAAGGAAGACAGAAAATGAAATTCAGATATATGCTGATATACCATGGATAACCCCTGAAAACATACCTACGAAAATAAGACACAAAAGGACAAACATGGTATGATTCCATCTAGATGAGGTCTGAGGTTCCTAGAATAGGTAAATTTGTGGAGAGAACAGAATTTAACAGAGGTGACAAGAGGGAGGAGGGAAACGGAAAATTTCTATTTAACAAGCATAGTTTTTGTCCCAGATGGTGAAAAAATTCTGGAAATGAATGATTTCAGTAGGTATATAACTGTGAATATACTAAATGCCAATGATGTATAATTATACATTTAAATGGTTAAAACAATTTTATAATATGCATTCTTAAGTCCAATCACACATTTACTAATTAGAGATTTTCACTAAACTTATTTTAAAGGCAGAGTGAGAGAGGAAAACACAGAAATGAAGACACTGTCCATCCATGGGTTCACTCTCTGAATGGCCACAACAGTCAGGACTGGACCACGCTGAAGCGAGGAGTTCAACACTCCTATCAGGTTTTCCATGTGGGTAATAGGGATCCAAGCATGTGTCCCTGAACTGGGTGACAGAGGCCAAGCACTTGGGCTATCTTCTATTGTCTTCCCAGCTGCAATAGCAGGGAGCTGGTTCTGAACTGATGTTTCAGGCTGTGGTTGGCAGCTCAATCTGCTATGCTGTAACCACAACTCTTGAATTCATAATATTTGATCCCAAACCCAAAAATTCATGGAAGGAAATTAACTGAGCAATTTCACAAGACAATTACAAAAAACTATAAAATATTAGCAAAAATAGCATTATAACTAAGTAGAGTTTATTCCAAATAGCAAGAGTTAGTATGTGAAAATTATGAGCGTAAGTCACAATACCAATTCACAACACATCTTTTAGTAAACTGGAAATAAAAGGGAATTTATTCAATCTAAGAGCATAACCATAAAAATTCAGCAAATACAACTCTCCCCTGCAGTAAGCTGTCAACAAATCCACTCAGTTATGTAATCAAACTCTAAGTTGAGTAAAGCAAAGGGAAGAAAGCATACATAAAGGGTAAGGAAAACCAGCAAAAAATAAAACTATTATGTGCATCAGAAAGACTCAACAGTTACAGACAGCAGATATTTATCTAATAGAAAGAAACAGTCTACTTTTTTCCCCAAAGAAAATTTATCTACAGGAATGTGAATACACATACATTAAAACAAACAAACAAACAACACTCTGAAAGACCACTTGGGAGAAAGTCATTGGAGACCATTATAGTTTTAATTGATCAAGGTATCAACGGCTACTAAATAGGATATTTACATTGTTGTGAAATATACCACACTAACCACAAATGGGAAAAAGCTCACTTTCAGTGAAGAAATCTGACAAACAGTACTTTAACTAAGTGATCAAAGTTAATTTAACTAGTAATAGTAGCAATGAATAGGCCTCTAGCTAGGACATGCCCAAAACACAATTACTTATTCTGCCCAACAGAAGAATACAAATTCAAGTGCCTATCCAACTATTTTGAGGTACAATATATTCTAAGTCATAGACTTAAACAACATAAAAGGCCTGAAGTAATGGAGTATATTCTCCAACTATAATAATGCCATCAAACTAGAAATCAACAACAGAAAAATTTCCAAATTACATAGAAACTAACAGTTCTAGATAATCCACGGATCAAGGTTAAGAAATAAAAATTATCTTACAAACTGATTGGAATGAAATTAAAAACATCATATGCAAAAATTTGTAGGTCATATTTAAAGCAATGCTGATAGGGAAATTTGCATTGCTAAATGGATATCTTAGAAAAGATCTCTTATATTATGAAATATAATTGTTGTTTGAACCTGTTTTCTGGTATACAACTCCTAAAAAGTAAGGCAATCTGCAAATTAGCAGTGTATTTCCCTATTCTAATGAGTCCACTAGAAGGCTGGTTGTCCCTAACCCTTAGGTTAACCTTCCATCCAATCTGACCTGCCACCTCTGGGGCGGGGCACCATGCCAAAGGTTCAGTGGATCACAAGGGCCAGACTCAATTAGTCATGCATAATGAAACACCCCTGACACCCTAAAGAGACCAGGCACAGAGAGCTTTTGGACAGCCTAACATCAGAAATCACCTTTACCATCCCTTTCCAATAAACCAGCACACATCCTAGAACAAATCACTTCTATGGTATGCCTCATAAAATGTGCAACTTGAATCCAATCATGAGAAGCACCAGGTAAAGCCAAATTGGGAAAAATACACAGCAAGGATCCATTTTTCCTTTAAGAGACATGGAAAATAAATGCAGTTCATGATTCTATATTGGATTCTGATTAAGATTTTTTTCTCTTGATAGTAAAGAGCATTTTTTGATCAACTGAAATTTGAACGAAGTTTATAGATAACAGTATTACTAATCTTAAATTTGCAATTTTGACTAACTTCACTGTGGTAATTTTATGACACATGTTACAAAAAATAGGGAGAGAAAAAACAAGCAAAAAATAGGGGGAAGTGAATCAATTAAGCAATTAGATGAGAACTTCATGTCTTAAATTTACTTTCAATCAGGATTTCCTATTATTTTCCTGTACTGACTTTAAGTTCAACACTATTTTGGACAAAGCAAAAAGCCCCCCAAAACCAAAAAACAACAACAACTCAACATGGTTAACTATACAGGAAACAGTAATTGTTGTAAATGTTACTATTTTAAGTTCCAAGAAGAGGGATATGTGGACATTCAGGTCTTACTCTTATTACTTTCCTTCTAAGATGTAAAGTAATTTCAAAATAAAAAGTAAAAAAAAAGGGGGGGCCAGCTATTGTTACACGGCCAGTGTCAATACGAGTACAGAGTTGGCTGTTGATTTCTAGTCCAGCTCCCTGCCAATGTGCCTGGAAGAGTAGAGGAAGACAGTTCTAGCATTTGGGCCCCACACCAGTGGGGAAGATTAGCATGATGCCACTGCACTGGCCCCCGAAAGTTCCTAAATAACAAAATACATTAAATTACAGGAAAAATCAAATGACTTCATTAAAAAATTGTTTATAGTCATTCTTGTTTTAAAAAAAGCATGCAATAATTTGATAAAGAGATATGCATATGGTTCAATCTCTATAATTTAACCATGAATTACTATCCAGAATACATTAAAAAAAAAACCACTTTATCATTACAATAGAAAAGTGATGAGGGGACAGAAAATATGAATAAGTAACTCAGACAGGAACACACACACACCACATACTCACACTCCAAAAATTTATATTCATATTGAGTTTATTGATGGGACACAAACACACAGAATATGGGGTTAGCATGGTGGCATAGCATACCAAAGCCTGGCCTGCAACACTAGCATCTCACATGGACACCAGTTTGAGTCCTGGCTGCTTCACTTTTTAGTTTTAAAGATTCAATTATTTTCTACTGGTTAGGCAGTTATACAGAGAGAAAGAGCTTCTGTCCACTGATTCATACCCCAAGTGGCTGTGATAGCTACAGCTGAGCCAATGATCTAAAACCAGGAGCCAGGAAGGAGCTTCCTCCTGGTCTCCTACATGGGTTCAGCGTCCCAAGTCCCAAGACTTTGGGCCTCCTCTACTGGCCGGGAAGTAGAGCAGGCAGGACATTAACTGGGGGATGTGTATAAGGTGAGGATTTAGCCACTGAGCCATCATGCTGGGCCTCTGGTTGCTTCTTTTGATCCAGTTCTCTGCTAATGGCCTGGGAAAGCAACAAAGGACAGTTGAAGTCCTTGGGCCCCGGTGTCCCTGTGGAAGACCCAGAAGAAGCTCTTGGTTCCCAGCTTTAGATAAGCCGAACTCTGGCCATAGCGGCCACTGGGGAGTGAACCAACAGATGAAAGATCTTGGTCTCTCCTGCTTTCTCTGTAACTCTGCATTTCCAGTAAAAATAAATAAATCTTAAAACACATGCATATACACATACACACAGACAGAATGGGGGCTAACCTAGGTACTTAAATATTCTGTTTTTTTAAATTTTGAATCAACAATAAATAATTTTAAAAATACAAGAACTGAAGCTGGCACTGTGGCTCAATAGGCTAATCCATTACCTGCTGGCACTAACATTCCTTATGGGTACGGATTCATGTCCCAGCGGCTCTACTTTTGATTCAGCTCCCTGCTTATGATGGGAAAGCAGCAGAGGATGGCCCAAAACCTGAAGCCTTGTGGAAGACTTAGAAGAAGTTCCTAACTCCTAGCTGCAGATCGGCTCAACTCCAGCCATCGCAGACATCTGAGGAGTGACCTAACGGATTGAAGACCTAATGCTCTGTCTTTCCTTCTCTCCCCGCAAAGCTAACTTTCAAATAAAAATAAATAAATCTTTAAAAAAAAAAACCCTAGAGGAACCGTAATACTCAGCCTCATTGAAGAGTATTATAAATTCAAACTATTATCTGATAAGCCCACAGACTGTCAATAATGAAAACAAGCAGTATTAAGTGAATGATGAAGCATAAAAAACAGGAAAACATAAAAACTGCTATTGCAACCACTTTGAAGACCATCCAGCAATACCTATTGAAGCTGAAATTGTATGTGCTCCAGAACTCAATCATGCCATTGCTGAGCGATGGTGCCAGTAAAGTATGGCCCACACAAAACTGACCCACTGTTTATTTTTTATAAGGCCTATGAGCTAAGAACATCTTTTTTTTAACTCTTGGGAGGAAAGACCAAAAGAATTAGGATTCATCACTATGAACACTGTATGAAATTCCAATGTCAGTGGCCACAAACAAATTCATACTCATTTCTGGTACAGAAGGTCTTTTCACTGACATTGCAGTGCTGAGTAACTTGTAATAGACTGTGTGGACAGCAAAGTATATTTACAATCAGGTCCTCCACAAAAAGTTTGTTGACCTCTGCCAGAAATACAGGAAGAAAAAAGTTTAAAAAACAATGTTTACAGTAACAATATGAGACACACTAAAAATGTTCACAGTAGCAACATATGTAATAATAAAAAGTTAGATACAATCTGTTTCCTCAAGAAGAAGGAATGTATTTAATTATCACTACTGTGGCCCTCTAACAACATGCAAACAAAAATGGTTCACAAATGCTCAGAAAAAATCTGTATAGACTGAATATATGCTCAATACAAGTGGACTTTTCCCATAGTCATTATTCCCTAAACAAAACAGTAACACTAGATACACAACATTTATACTGAGGGATCAATACACTGTATTAAATGAATCTAGACAAAATACACAGGAGGACGTATACTGTTATGTGCAAACATTATGCCTCAGCTTCCCTAGATTTAGGTATCTATTGGGCTGCCTCGAATCAATTACATATGGGTAGCAAGGAAAGATGTATGTCCATGCTATGGAACACTAAATGACAAGAAAAGAATGGTTTTTGCCCACTGCTGAATCCCTCAAACAATGCTACAAGAATTAAAAGAACAAACAGAGCAGGACAGATTTACAAACTTAAAAACATTAGCACCACAATTTGGCTCAATGGCTTAGTAACTGCTTGAGAAATTTAAATGAAACCATCTTGGAACCTCCCAGATCAGCTACACCACTACAGAACTACTTTCGTAAATTCTACACGATGAAGAAAAATCACCCAGCGAAGCCTTTCTCAAATTCCTCAGCTATAAAATTTGTACCATTTAAAACAACAACAAAAAAATACCACCTCTTACTACTTCAACATGAACTCTTGGAATATACTGAGATTATGGAAATGATATTAAAACAGACCCCTCTGTGAGCCACCACAACAGCAGAATTTTTCCTTCTTCATTAGGCCAGTTCTTTATTCTAATCAGTGGAATGCTATAGACCTTCTGGCAGCGTGCCAGGAGACAATTTATTTCAACTTCATGAGGCAGCAGTTAGTGCTGTTGATATTGCTGAAAGCTGCTTGTTCTATAACACAGAAACATCAAGCAGTAGCACTTTAATCTAAAGTTGTACAGTTGTACCCAGGTTACAGAATCTCTAAAAATAGTTTCTAAAGCTAAAGTACACAGTCCCAAAGCTATAAAATGAGCTCATCACAAACAGTTGTATGAGAAAAACATTATACTCCTGCTTCAAGGTGAGATGATCACAGGTGGCAGGGGAGTTGGTGTTCAGTAAGACCAACGAAATCTGAGAAACACTTTAATCCAAGAGTGCAAATGCACAATTCAACAGAGAAAACTGATTTTCATAAGAAACTCAAATGAAAAGACAGACTTGAGAAACAGGTGATGCCTCTAAGTGTTAGAGAAAAGAAACAGGAGCAAATATCCGAGCTTGTGAAGGAACACTGATGTAAATCCTCATACTTTATTACTATTGCTGACAAGACCAAATCATTCTTTGAGACTACTTCCTGTGGTTAGAGACCAACCTGGCCTGAAGACTGAATGATAAAATATTAGGACTCTCGGGCCCGGCAGCATGGCCTAGCGGTTGAAGTCCTCGCCTTGAACGCCTGGGATCCCATATGGGCGCCGGTTCTAATCCCGGCGGCTCCACTTCCCATCCAGCTCCCTGCTTGTGGCCTGGGAGAGCAGTAGAGGATGGCCCAAGGCTTTGGGACCCTGCACCCACACATGGGAGACCCGGAAAGAAGTTCCTGGTTCCCGGCATCAGATTGGCACCGTACCGGCCGTTGCGGCTACTTGGGGAGTGAATCATGTGATGGAGGATCTTCCTCTCTGTCTCTCCTCGTCTCTGTATGTCTGACTTTGTAATAAAATTAAAAAAAAATATTAGGACTCCCATTTAATCCTATTTCTAGGTAGGCCTTTACCTTGTCTCCAGATCTGGTGCCAAGTTTATATACAGGAATTTGTAAGAAGGCAAATTTTGCAGATTTTAAAATACCAGACAGACAAGGGAATAAAACACAGTTTACAAACGAGTTTTACGGGGGGCTAGGGGGATTTCCACACTTTCATAGTCCAAGCTTTATAAATAATGAAAATGTAAATTCACTATACAGCCAAACAACAGCATGGTTTTTTTCATACACAGTCATATGTCCATCATTGTAGGCATGGACAGTGGCAGAGAGTCCAGCATCCTATTGTCAAGATATAGTGAACAGTTTCATTGAGAGTCCATCTTTGTCTGGAAACAGAAATGCATACCACACTACACCCTCACATCTGGATATGACAGTCTTCATTACACAGTTACTATATATCCCCTTAAATGAAAAGTCACAATACAAAATCAACAATAGAAAGAAAAAATAGAAATTTACAAAGCCATGAAGTTAAATAACATGCTACTAGATATGATAGTCTCCATTACACAGTTAACTATACGTCCCCTTAAATGAGAAGCCACAAAACATAATTAACAGGAAGAAAAAGAAAAATTAACTACACCAAGAAGTTAAATAACATGCTACTAAATGACTAATGTGTAGCTGAGGAAAGGAAAAAGAAAATCAAGAGCCTTCTTGCAGAAAATGCTACTCTATGATCTATGAGTCATTGAAGAATTTAATCAGAAGAAAGTGTTTTGATGAGATGAAACTAACAGAAAACAACAAAACCCAGGCGATATAGTTTCCGCTGATTTTTGTTGGTGAAGTGTGTCTCTTATAGACAATAAATAGATGGGTTTTGTTTTTTAATCCAGTGTACTAATCTATGACGTTTGATTGAGCTTAAGCCATTTACATTCAGGGTTAATATGTACAGGTGGTACTTTGGTCCTGTCATTTTAGCAATGGGTTGTTCAATGGTTTAGTCTTCTGTTGTCATTTTATTGGGATGTTCTTCCCATTTGCCTTTGGTTTTGGTAGGTGCTATTCCTCTTCTCCGTCAAGAGAACATCTGGAAGTATCATTTGTAGGGCAGGTTTGGAAGAGGCAAATTCTTTTAACTTTTCTTGACTGTGGAAGAATTTTATTTCATTTTCAAAGGCAAAAGAAAGCTTTGCTGGATATGTTATCCTAGGCTGTCAATTTTCTTCTTTAAGAATATGGAATATGTCACTCCATTCTCTTCTTGCCTGTAGAGTTTCCTGTGAGAGATCTCCTGTGAGTTTAATTGGCATTCCTTTATGTCAATTGATTTTTTTTCTACATTCATATTTAAGGATCTTTTCCTTATGTTCTATTGAAAAGAACTTGAAGATCATGTGTCTTGGTGAAGATTGCTTTTGATCAAGCCTGTTGGGAGTTCTGTGCCCCTCCTGGATCTTGTTTCCCAATTCTATCTCCAGATGAGGGAAATTTTCCTTTATTATTTCATTAAATACATTTGCAAACTCAGCCTCTCTTTCTGCACCTTCTGGGACTCCCATAACTCTTATATTTGGCCATTTAATAGTGTCTTTCAATTCTTGAATACTCTTTTTGGCTTGATCCAGCTCTGCTTCCAGCTTTTTGTTTGCTTCCCCCTGGTGACAGGAAATACCTTCTAATTTTGAGATTCTTTCTTCTGCCTCCTTCATTCTATTTTGGAGACTCTTCATTGTACTTTTAGTTTGCTCCACTGTATTCTTCATTTCTGATATATCAGCTTTCATTTGATTCATTTCCAGAGTGACATACTCCTTGAATTCCTTGAATGCCCGCTTTATGTGCTTCTCGTTGTTGATAAGAAGCATTTTAACAAGTGTTTTGAATTCTGTATCCTCCATTTTCTCAATTTCTTCCTCAGTTAACTCTGACGTTTGTACGGGGTTTTACTCCTTTGCAGGGGAGTCTTCAGAAATATTCATTGTGCCTTTGTCTCTTCTTTTGTCCTTGGTCATTGTACTTCAGGTTATTAGATTCTTCTCCTTGGGGCAGGTTTTTAAGCTGCGTCATCCAGAGGTCTACAATTTGATTTTACTTATTGCAGTTGGTACATGGCTCTGTTTGCAGTCACTTGTGCCACAACCTCCAGCGAGTTCCAGGTCTGGGTTCTTATGTTAGATTTTCACCATGGTCTCTGTAGCCTCAGCTCCTGGCTCACCACTCTCTACCTCCTGCGACACTGTGCTGAGGCTATACCATTGTCTGTACAACTTTTCTCTCACTTCACGTTGGAGCAGTTCCCAGAAATAGGGAGACACCATGTGTCCTATGTAACTAGATTGTTGGTGGTAGTGATCTTGCAGGAGTCTGTTGGCTGTTAGATCTGAGGGCCCCACGGAGCTATTCTTTTTTTTTTTTTTTTTTTTGGTAGCCTCAGCACGGTATCACAGGAGAACCTATTTTGACACGTACAATGCCATAATCAGTATTATTTTTCTGTGGGCCAGTGCAATGCAATGAGCTGAGTGAGTTCTCACCAAACTTAGCTCACGTGCAGCTCATTGTTGTCCCCTGAAGTCTTAAATTCTTTGCCATGCCATAAGAAATGGTGCCTGATGTGCCACTACTAGAGTTTTTGATCTGTTGGCTGTCAGGTCTGAGGGCTACCCGGAACCTGTAGGATGCCACGTTTTTGCAGCTTGCTGAGCTAGAAATAAGTTCATTCCCAGCTCAGAGCATTCGCAGTTTTGCCCCATGGCCCTTGCCTCCTTAAACAAAATGGCACCTAATTTGGCTCTAGGAGGCGGACTAGGCTGTGAAATGCACCCTGTTCCTGCCCTGCCTGCCTGAGACCTGCCACTCTGTCTCTGCGCTTGGTCAAATCAAATGAGCAGCAGGATGTGCAGTTCTTTGGGTTCACTGTCTGAGCTCCAGGTAGGTGTCCCTCCCCACCTTGTTGCCGGTGGAGTTCAGATCGCTGTTCGCTGAATGCCACTGGTGTAACAGCCATTGCACCACCACACTGTTGTGTCCACTGCTTTCCTGTGTCTGTCATTCTCCAGTACCCCTCTGCTATTTCCTGGAATCTGCCCTCTCTGCTTCACACTGGCTAATATTTCTCCTTCTGTTTAAACGTACCCTTACCCTATTCTGCTATCGTTATTCTCTTCCCATCAAAGCACTTTCACTGTTGTTAATAATGTTGGGGCTGGGCTCGGCAGTGTGGCCTAGTGGCTACGGTCCTCGCCTTGATCCCATATGGCCGCTGGTTCTAATCCCGGCAGCTCTACTTCCTCTCTATCTCTCCTCCTTTCAGTATATCTGACTTTGTAATAAAAATAAAAAATAAATCTTTAAAAAAAAAAATGTTGGGGCTCCAGGACAGAGCAAATTAAGCCTCTGCCTGCCAGTTACGCTAGTTCAAGTCCCAGCTGCTTCACTTCAGATCCAGCTCCCTGATAATGGCTTGGGAAAGCTTGGGCCCCTGCAGCCATGTGGGAGACCCAGAGGAAGCTCCTGGCCCCAGCTTCAGACCTACCCAGAGACTAGCACATGGAAAATCTCTTTCTCCTTCTTTCTGTGGAATTCTCTTTCAAATAAAAATAAATATTTTTAAAAATATATTAATGGTATGGTATTTTCTAGAAGCTTAGGTAAAGTTATAACTACTCCCAGTATGACAGGTATCACTGAATAAAAAAAAGAAAACATTGCTTCTCGGCCTTTTAGCCAAGATCAAGTGTAGAAAAAGAAAAGTTTATAAAATTCCTCCTCTTTTCTTCTTGTTTGTCACTTAGTTTTAGAAATTCCTAAATTAGTCCCTAATCACAATAAAGTTAAATTAATCACTGCATGATACTTATATCTCTGAAATAAATTACAAATTGTATTACTTACAGTTCTGCTTTTCTTAGTTTCCTAAGTTGTCCAGAATTGAGAAACTTTTGGGTTTCAGTAAGAAGACACTCTCAACTTGGAGAAATACAGCAAACTCCCTTCATTCACAGAATATGCTCCAAGTGCAGAGTATCAAACTCTACAATTTAATATCTTCTGCATCTTAACAGTAACCACACTGTGGTTAGAACTTTTAGTTTGAGATGTTGACAGCAACATTAGAACAAATTTCACAAATAGGTGATCTGCTTTTTATCATACGTTCTTAGCAAAATGACTGTTTTACTTTCTTCTCTTACTAAGTCGAGATTTTCATCTCACATAAACGAAGCACTTACTTTACAACTTCAAGTTGGCACATCCAAATTGCCAGAGTCACATGTTCTCTTTTGGGGCAACTGTAAATAAGGGTTACTTCAATGCAAGTATAGCTGTGAGCTGATACAGTAAGTGACTAACAGGTGGGAAGTACATACAGCTTGGATACCATAAACCAAGCAATGATTCACATCCACTAGTGCTGGAGTGAAATGGCACTGTCACTGTGAGCACAATTTAAAATTTATGAACTTTTTCTGGAATTTTCCTCTCAATAATTTATCACGGTAGACTATAGGTAAATGAAATGCACAGAAAATGAAACTGCAGTGAGAAGAACCTCATTTTGAGACTTCACTGAAAGAATGGGGGAAAAAAATCAAGTAGGTAAAGGAAAGCAAAGATGGCTATATAGCTGAAAAAAGACTGTAAATTCTTTGTCACTCTCCCCTCTGCAGGTTGGGGTCTTTTTCTACTCCTCTAGGATCTGCGTAGGAGAGCTTTCAGCCAATACAATGTGGCAAAGATAATTTCCTACACTGGCCACCAAAGAGAATATTATTAACCAATAAATAAAAATTTCCCATAATTACCTGCTATTTTTCTTTCTTTTATCTAACACCATTGAGTGTACATGGAAAGAGAAAGAGCAGAGAAACTAAGAAATGAGGATGAAGAAGGTAGAAAGGAAGACAATGTTGCAGACATGAAGCTATGAAGTCAGGTCCCAAGCTCCAGTTCTAATTTTCCCACTAACCTGGCCAGGGTCGAATAATCCTTCTACACTTTTCAAAAAAATAAATATTCATGTATGTATTTGGAAGTCAAATTTAGAGGAGGTGGGAGGAGACAGAAAAGACACAGAGATCTTCCATCCATAATAGCCAGAGCTGGAATTGGCTGAAACCATGAGCTTCGTCTGGGTCTCCCACAGGGTTAGCAGTGGTCCAAGCACCTAGGTCATCCTCTGGTGCTTTCCCTAAGCTTCGCTGGATCAGAAGTGCAGCAGCCAGAATACAATCAGCACCCAGGGGGACTCCAGAGTCACAGGTGGCAGCAATTTTGCACTTAATCAACTTAGAAAAGTCTGTCACGAGCAGTATATAAGTTTTTTTCTTTTTAACTCCAATAGTAAACCTACTATACCATAATTACATCTAGGTGCATTATAATACCTAGTTTCATCTACGGATAGAAAGGTAACGTTGAACCTTAGCATCTAGCATCTGAATTTATGCTCAATACATTTCTAGTGAAAATCACTTTCATTCTAAGTGTGGTTCTATTCTTTCTTGTTGTTATATGAGATCACACAATAAACAGAACTTACCACTTCAATTGTGGTGAAACCAGGAAATAAACAGACTTAAGCAAGGTAAATAAGGAACAGCTACAATACAATTTCCCAAAGTACAACCAAAAGAAAAAGAAGCAAAGCAAAAGAAGCAGAACTTTCATGTTGCAAGCAGATTAAAACCTGTTCACACTCCATGGAAAGGCAATCATTTAAAATAAATGGTCAAGAGCTAGTGCTAAGTGTTTACAGTTATTGGTTAAACTGGCAAATTGGGTTCTGAAATGAGTTTACACAAAAAAAGTATGTCTAGGCAGAAACGGAAAGCAATTTTCATTTGAGGATGGAAATGGAAATGTTTTTTGCTGGTACAGGAAACATCAATAGTTTAGCATCAGTCTTTTCAACAGAGTGGACAAAGTCCATAAAGGGAAAAAGACCTGCAATAAAAGGAAAACAAACACGTAGTAAAACATGCATATTAGAAAGGAAAGGCAAAAGTTACTAAAGGAAAAAAAGGAGAACATTTAAAGAAACTTGAGGGTAGAAAAAAAGGCAAAAGTTAGAATGAAAATAAACAATTGCAGTACAAAAACGAAGGCAGAGAAAGTAAACTTTGAGTTTCCACAGAGAAAAGAGGCAGAAATAAATAACAAAGATGTAAGTTAGCTACCACTATCTTTGCCATAAACAATTGCCTCCTAACTGGTCTCACTGATCTCTCCTTTTGCATAAAATTTTCTCAGTGGGGTAGCCAATGACTTTTTTGGATGCAAGAGTAATGCTGTCACCTTCAGCCTCATCTTGCACAATTCTTTTTGGTCCCATACTTTCCTTTTGTAAATTCCCCAAATATGCCATGCTTTCTCTATTTTATTCCCTGTCCCTAAAAGTTGTCTTTTCATCCCTTACTTTACCTATTCAACTTTTTGCTTCCTCCTCTTCCTTCCTCCTTCATTCCTTCCTTTTGAAAGATTTATTTGAAAGGCAGAGTTACAGAAAGAAGTCAGGAGCTTTCTTTGTGCCTCCCACATTGGCACATGGACCCAAGCACTTGGGCCACCTCTGCTGCTTTTTCATGTACATTAGCAGGGAGCTAAATCTAAAGTAGAGCAGCTGGGACTGGAACCAGCAAAATGCCACAGAACTGGTCCTACATATTTACCTTAAAACCATGTTATTAGATAAAACCTTAATTATTACAGACAATTTCACTTATCATGCTCCACAAGCATGATATTACATGGACAACTGCAACTCAAATATTAATTCTCCTCACTAGACCACGGAGAAACCATATTTCCCCCCTCAGTTCTGTGCCCACTGTGCAGTACCTACAACACAGAAGGTGCTCAATAAAGAACTATCACATGAATGAATGAACAAAGAGAAACCATCCTAAACCATCAATTAGCAGTGGAAACAGTTAAGCGAATACATGAAAAAGAAACAAGAGAAAACAGGAAAATAAAAATTTCAACACAAGCTGCAGCCTAATCAAATTCATGACATTTTAGTGTAGTATTATAAAAACAAAGATGGGTTCGGGTCATGGGTTTGGGGGCAAATGCTGCTCCTCACAGTGTGGCGGCTGTGGAGGGTGCTCCTGCCAGGTCGGACCCAATGCTGGGGGCTCACCCCAAAGACACTGCTGCAAGGCAGTGAACGAGTCCTCGGCCTCACCCAGGGCAGCCAGTGCACCATGTGGTGCCAGGCTTTGCCTGCTGGCCGCCCAGCGGCCTGCTCTAGGGTTTTTTAAGATACGTTTGCTGCCTGGGGACACCCATGACTAAGTCCAATTTTAGTGTAGGTGAGTAGTGAATCTTGGGTGGTTCCCAGTGACAGGGTCATAGAAGTTTTAGGCATGCGTGGGGACTGAGACCTGGTGGTTTGAAGGGAAGTACCCAGGAGACAATTACGGTTAGTCAGATACACCAACCCAATTCGGAATACAGAAATGGCCTGTTTCCCTAGAACATCACTGATCGTCACACACCAGCCCACACCAATACTATGGATGGGGGCCTCTTTGGCAGTGATGGGTACCATTACCCAACCGTTTGGTGGAGTGGTGGAGTGGTCACATTTGGCAGGGTCAAGACTGTATCCAGCATGCGAGAGAACTTGCTCTGGGGGTAGACTCTATGGGGTTGTGTGGGCCGAACCCTGTGGAAATACAAGTTCCCCTAGTTGGACACCCTAACTGGGTTGAGGTTCCCACCAAGGGGTGCGTGTGGTGGAATGGGGGCTGCGTTCTATCTAGGAAACAGTTGCAGTAACCCGAGGCACTAGTGTGAGCTGGGATTGGATGCACCAGGCCAGTTCAGACCCCAACACCATCTGGTGTCATGGAGAACCAGGGTAGATGTGGGACTGACTAGGCACTGGAATCAATGGGTGTTGCAGTCCATCCTGGTACTCGGCCCTTACATCAACCAGTGGCAGATCAACCAGAGCTGCAGCCTAGTTGGGGCGACCCACAATAACCCCCACCAGGCCTGCCCCCTACCCTGGTTTGCCAGTATGTGTAGCAGAAGACCAGTCTGTCCCCCATCTCATTTGGCTCTTGTACTTGTCAATGGGTATTAAAGCTTAGTTCCATCTAACAAGCTCCAATATCCAGCCCTCACGGATGTCATTGAGTGCCTCTCTGTCTAGCCACCACAGCCCCCGTCCTAGTTTTCATGCCCTCCCACAGGAGTAGTGACCCAAGAAGGGGGAACCCACTTTTTCCCTCCTAGGTCTCTCTCAGTCCCGGTTTATGCACTCTTTGGGTGGTTCTGTGGTTTGACTTGACAGAATTAGTCCCCAGTGCCAGCTGATGCTGTGGCTAAGCCCAAACATCCCTCACCCACTCTAATTTATGCTGGCACCAGCAGGAATAATCAGCCCAACCTGGCTTTTCCCTGATCTAGTCCACATGCAGCGCACAGGTGTTGCAGCCTTGCCTAGTCTGGTCTGTCCCCATCCCAGCCCACGCTCTCGAGTGGGAATAGCTGTCCAGCGTGGGGACCAGCCCCTCAATCCCCTTGCCAGCTCTGCCCCTCCCTTCCTGGATCTCACGTGTGCTCGTTGGGTGCTGCAGTCAAATCCAGTACAGGCAACCTCACCCTGGCATTCCATAATGTGTACTGGTTTTGTTGCAACCAAACCCGGCTCATCCCACACTCTGTTCTGGTGTTCGGATTTGCCAGTGGATGACATGAACTGATTCAGCCTGGTCTGTCCCCGACCCATGCCGAATGTGTGCCAGTGGGAAACTTTCCATGGCCTATTCTGGGCTGTTTCCTATCATGCTTCTTGCGCTAACCTGTAGGGACTGTGTCCTGCCAGAGGAGTTGCCTAGACTCCTCCATCAGAACCCCTCCCAATGCCAGATTTTGCACATACCGGGGGGTCCTTGAGCCAACCCTACTCAGTTCACCTCCTATCCTAGCAGGAACAGTGGCTTTTCCTGGCTGGCTTTCACCCCATTCTGGTTCTTGTTGTTGAATGTTTCAGCCCAGCCATGGCTCATCCATACCCACATAGAGCTCACACATGACTTAGTAGGGGGTTGAGACCCAGCCTAGTCCATCCCACATCTACCCTGGTTCTCCATGACACCAGATGGTGTTGGGGTCTGAACTGGCCTGGTGCATGCAATCCCAGCTCACACTAGTGCCTTGGTTGACTATGCCTGTTTCCTAGATAGAACGCAGCCCCCATTCCAGCACACGCACCCCTTGGTGGGAACCTCAACCCAGTTAGGGTGTCCCCTTACCTCCCCATTTGGGCCTGTTCCGAGCCGTAAATCGCGCACATGCCCGTGGTTGCTCTGAGGACCAGTAGCTGCAAGAGCCTAGCTCGGTATGACCTGTGCTCCTTGCTGGTTTCTAGTTTTGCTTGTAGGCTAAGGTTGGTTAGTGCTGCCCAGTACATTCCGTTCCATTACCAATTTCACAGCTCAACATTGTTAAGTGATTAGAATTTCTTCAAAGGAAGAGTTACTGGCATTGGGAATCTTTAAGATTGACTAGGATCCCAGAAACAGTGCGGTCAGCCTGGAGCTACCTAAGCAACAATTCAGACAACCAATACCCCAGAGCTACCCGGCCGGGCGGCCAGCAGGCACAGCCTGGCGCCAAGTGGCGCACTGCCGCCCAGGCCCAGCTCACCAAGAGCACATGGTGGCTGGGATCGGAATCAGAGCTAGACGCTCCCTCCTGCAGCCCCCAGCAGCCTCCTGACTGCTGAAGTTTAAACCCGCAGGCCCAAGGTTGCGCCCCACCCCAATCCCTTCCACCGCCCAATGAGGGCGGTGGGTGGGCCCTGGACCCACCCAGTCCCGGAGACTTCCCCCCCTAGGTGTACTCACCCGAAAGGAAGCAGTTCCCGAATCCAGGTGGGCCCAGGCCTAGCTCACCATGAGCACATGGTGGCTGGGATCGGGATCCGAGCAAGACGCTCCCTCCTGCAGCCCCCAGAAGCAATGCTTTCACAGGTTTTATATTTTAGTATGTTTAGCTAACAAACTTAATAACTTCATTGAGTGATAAATGATGCTATGAAAAATAAAACAAGGGGCCTGGTATCATTGCACAGCAAACTAAACCTCTGCCTATGGTGCCAGTATCCCATATGGGCACAGCTTTGAGTCCTGACAGCTCTAATTCTGATCTAGCTCCCTGCTAATGACCTGGGAAATCAGGTTCTTCAGCACCTGCACCCACATGGGAGACCTAGAAAAAAATTCCCGTTCCTAGCTTCAGACTGACCCAGTTCTGGCCATTGCGACCATTTAGGGAGTGAACCAGCAGATTGAAGATTTTTCTGCATCTCCTTCTCTCTATATAATTCTGCATTTCAAATAAAAATCTTAAAACACACACACACAAAGGTAACATCAAGTGTTGCTTATGTGTGTTCATTTGTAAGTTAAGGCAATACAATGACAATTTATGTAGATTGTTGAGTCTTAGTAGATTTGGTTCGGGGAAGTAAAAGAGTATTTGGGGTAAGACTTTTATACTTTTTTAAAGATTTATTGCTTTTTATTGGAAAGGTAGATTTACAGAGAAAGAGAGAGACAGAATGATCTTCTGTCCACTGGTTCACTCCCCAAATGGCCACAATGGCTGAAGCTGAGCAGATCTGAAGCCAACAGCCAGAGCTGAGCTGAACTGAAACTGGGAGTCAGGAGCCTCCTCTGGGTCTCTCATGTGAGTGTAGGGTGCGAAGGCTTTGGGCCATCCTCTACTATTTTCCCAGGCCACAGCAGGGAGCTGGATGGGAATCAGAACAGCCTGGACAGAAACCAGTGCCCGTTTGGGATCCTGGCTCTTGCAAGGGGAAAATCAGCTAATTGAGCCATCACACAGGGTCTGGTAAGACTGTTTTAAGTGGATTTGTTTTAACTTGCTGACAGTCTTTCCTGCTCAAATGTAAGTTCCATCAAAGCAGGGACTTTGACTACCTTATGCACTGCTGTATTCACCCTAATACAGTGGCTTGGTAGGGTAAGTATCTGTGAATAAATGAAAATCTATTTCAGCTTTTCAACAATCCCACTGGAGAAGGAAAAGTGTAATATAGAAACATTTTAATATTAAGCTTAACAGCCTACTGGAAATAGTTTGAAAACTTACAAAATATAAAAGTGTAAGGACTGAAACTAATCATGAAAAACCTAACAGCACAAAAATTATGTTTTATTTAGGAAGATTCTACACAGTATACAAAAACTGTTTGAAACTCAAAATTTTCACACCTGCACACTCATAGATCCTTAAGTTAGAATACACTAAAACCAAAATGTTTAATCTACATTATCCCTGAATTTGATGGCTTTATGTATGCTCTTTTGATTTTTCCTATGTGCATCCATTAGAACTGAAGCTGAATCAAAAGCCAATAGAATCCCCAAATTTACCATGGCATTCAAGTACGTTCTGCACACGTGGCACCAGCAGCAATAAGGCAACTTCTTAGTCTCCAATTTCAAAACTAAAACACAACATACACAGCATTTCCCGCCACACAACACATACCACTTTCAGCCAGACAGGTACCTATTCTGCGCAAACCACAATGGAAGCAATTGGAAATGAACTCACAAGCTTTCCCTTTACTAGAAATTTCTTATTAACCTTTACCACTTTTAAAGATAGGCCTTGCACACAGAAGAAAGATTTCCACCTCCCATTTCACTGTGCTCAAATAGGAATGGTCCCTATTTCTTCATTAGATAAACACTGAATACCTCCTACGTTCCAGGCACTGTTCTAGGTGCTCATTACAAAGCAGTAAGGAACACCCTACACACTCTCCCTCCAAGATGTTACCACTAAGATACTTTAAGTTAAATTTAGTTTTTAGATTCCACGTTTCTAAGTGATTATTTTTTTACAAGTATCTCTTATGATACCCTATATATGAAAATCAAGTTTGCAAAATTATCCAGAATGGTTCTTCTTAAAAACATTGCTTACAGCCTCATTTTCCTAAACATCCTATTTATACTCAATTACCAGTGTAAACACGGAACCCACAACAGTCATTTAAAGCAAGAACGTTTGCAGTTCTTAGTCTACCAAGGCTAGCTGTGTTGCGGTGGTGGTGCTGGGGGTTCTTTACAGTTAGACGGGCAAAATGCCAATATTGTTACCCACTGCCACCAACCCCAACAGAAACATTCTCACTTCACACTTAGCAGTAAATGTTTAACTTTGCCTCCCAAGTAAATAAAAACGGAAACACCCAACCTTTGTCTATTACATATAGCTTTAGTAACTGTCCCAAAACTGATACTGTGAATCCCATTTTTTCCTGACACGTAATTGTCGAAAATATTCTTTGGAATCGTGCTCTGCTAACATCAAACAAGGCCTGGACTTATCCGATCGCTGGCTTGCAAAAGGAAACCTGGAGCTCCATAGAAACAGAAAAGTACAAGTGATACAAAACCTATCCCCGAGAATTATCGCTACTCTTCTTTCCGATTGACCCCCAATTCCTCCCAACCTTAGCCCCTGGAAACTTTCCAGTAATATCAGACGAGAGTAGCTTGTTCTCATCGTTAGGCCACTGCCAAACGGGGATGAAAAAAAATCTCACAGACTTTTATGCGCACTCTCAAAGGCCGCCCACCAACTCCCGCCCGCCGCCAGATCCACCGGCGCCCCCTCGGCCAACTCCGCTCGCTGCCAAGCCTGGGCGAACTCGAACCCCGCGCACTCCCAGCACGCTCCCTCCCCGCCATCGCCCATCCCTCAAACCCCCGCGGTCCCCCAACCCTCCCAGTGTAGGTAACTGAATATCTCGATTTCCGGAGGTCACGTTTTCCTGTGTTTTCCCCACCCGCCGCCCCGCAAAGGCAAAAACAGACGTACCTTCCAGAAAAGTAATCTCTCCGGAGCTACCGCCGCTCTTGCCAGCCGCCATCTTCCTCCTCCCACGCCGCCGCCTCCTTAATCCATGGCCCACACCACTTTCGTGATCGCCAGGATGAGAGGCCGAGCCGCAGGAGGGTAGCCGCCTCAGGGTTGCAGGCCTCCGGCTTAGCCGTCAGGCGGGCGGCGCTCGCACGTCCGGACAAAAGCAGGCCCGGGCGCCCGGGCCTGTCGGTGGGCTGGCGGGCGGCGAGCGCGGCCTGGGCTTCTCCTCAGGCCCCTCCGGGGGAATGCGAACGGCGACGGCGGCGACGGCGCTTCCCGGGCCCGGCTCTCCTCGGCCCGCGACTCCCCATCCACCGCCCACCGAGGCAGCCAGAGAAGCCTCTCTCGAACGCAGGTTCCAGGAAGGGAGGATGAAGGCGAGCGTACTAACACGCCTCCCTGCGTCCCAGGCCGTAAAATGGCCGCACCCGCCGCGCCGGAGCGGCGAGAGCTCCGCGACCGGCCCGCACCCCCCCAGACCCCTCTCTCCTTCCGCAGCCGCGGCCGCCGCTCCGGCCTACCGCCCACCCCCGCCCTGGGGTGAATGCATCAGGGCAGGCCTCTGCGACTGTCCATGTGGACAGGGGTGGGTCTCTGCCACAGCCTTGCGTCGGTCGCCACAGCAGCTCCTCCGCCGCCGCTCCTCCCCCGCCCGGCTCCCGCCCCCGCCCCGACGCCGCCGCCCCCAGCGCGGCTCGCTCTCAGGGCCCCGGCTCTGCTCGCCAGCGCTGCGGGCTGCGGCTCGGCCCGGGGTGCGGGCTGGCCGTGCCCGACGCCCGGCTTCTCGGTGAAGCCGGCCCTTCCCTGCGCCGTCTCGGCTCAGACCTCTTTGGCCCCCCAGTCCCGACCACCGAGGGCCCCATGGCAGACGTGGCGAGGGAGCACTTCCTAGCCGGGCCAGCGCTACATTTGGTGCTGTGGCAGAAATGTTGTAAGTTTATCTCTGAGGAGACTATAGAGTTTAAACTATAGCCGACCGAGAAAGACGTGAGGTAAAATAATTACACTTTTAGGACACGTCGTGATTCACATTCATTGTTAAAGAAGTTTAAAATAATGGGTGGCAGTGTTAAAGTCCTTTGTCATTTATCAGCCTGATTTATCTGCAAGACGATAAAATTTCAGAGACTAGATGACCATATCAAATTGATGTTTCCTTTTCATATTTTTAATACTATGACTTTGTCATGAATGAAAACATGGAAAATGAAACGATTAAGTTATCCCAGGGCTGCCTGTTGAAATTCAATTTCTTTAGTGTGTAGTCTTTCCTATAGCATTTTCTTAAGTCCTAGACATCCCTATTTAAAAGACAAAACCGAACAATAGCAAAGAATCTATGCTGTAAATCACTTAAAAGCTGACCACAGTTAAAATGTTGCAAGAAATACTTTAACTTTGTAAGAAGTATCTTGGGTCTAATTCTGCAAATCCTCAGACTTACAAAGGCTTTCTGTTTTAAGCTTATAATTTTTTTTTCTAAAATGGACAAGTAATATTTTCCAATCCAACCAGAAGTGTAATGAATATGATTTATTATAATTTGTTATTTTTGGTACTTGAACAGGTTGTATTATCCTGTTCCTCTATGACATGGTCTATGTCAGTGACAATATAATCCTGAGTGGTATAGGTATTAGTAGTAAATGTAGTTGGCTGGTTATATATACAGGTTTCAAAATACAAATTTAAAAAGTGAATCTCTGACTCTATACCTGTACATGCTGCCTTAGAAAATGGAGCAAAGTGGCAGGAGTGAAGGCTATAGGTGACTTTCTAAAAGTTCTAAAAGGCAAGAAAATGAGTTCTCCTCTGGAGTCTTTAGAAAAGAAAGCTTACCTCTTGATTTTAGCACAATGAGGCAGATATTGGACTTAGAGAACTGTGAGATAATAAATTGGTACTTACATGCTAAATTGGTAGTACAGTGGTATGTGACAGCAGAGTTAAAGGCAGGCAGGACTCAAACAGTACTCACATGGTACCCTGGTGCTTGATGGAGCAGGATTAGACAGTTTAGCCATTGCACTAGGCCCAGTAGTTCCAGTTCTAAACGAAAGCAGTGGATTAAACCAATAGTTAACAAACTTCAGCACCAGAGAAGCTTGTGTTTTTTTGTTTTGTTTTGTTTTGTTCTTTTAAAGAAAAAAAATTATTTGTTTTGACGGAGTTTGGGGCCCACTTGTTGCTGTAGCAGGATAAGCCTTTGTCTGTGGTGCTGGCATTCCATATGGGCAGCGGTTTGCATCCCAGTTGCTCTACTACCAGGCTAGCTCCTTGCTAAAGCAGCAGGTGTCCCAGGTGCTTGAACACCTTCACCCACGTGGGACACCTAGTAGACATTCTAGGCCCCTGATTCTCAGCTCTGGCCATTGAAGCTATTTGGGGAGAGATCTAGGAGATGGAACATAATGCTTTCGGTCTCTCTTTTATCTGTGACTCTGTCTTCCAAATAAAAATAAAATATTCAACACATGAACCACACACACACGTTTTAATTTTTAAAAAGAAAGAGTTAACAGACATGGAAATCCTTTCACTGTTTCACTTCCCAGATGGCTGCAGTACCCAGGGCTGGGCGGGGTGGGTGAGTGGTGCCAGGCTGACCCAGGGGCCAGGAATACCTGGGCTGTCCTCTGCGGCTTTTTCCAGGCTGTCAACAGGGAATAGCATCAAAGCAGAGTGGCCAGAGCAAGGACTGGCAATCAGATGGCTAAGTCCCCAAAGGATGCAAAGGTTGCTGATCAAGGAACTACACTTTGTTGTTTTTTTTTTTTTTTTAAATATATAGTTTTATTGGAAAGGCAAATTTACAGAGAGAGAGATACAGAGAGAAAGGTCTTCCATCTGTTGATTCACTTGGCAAGTGTCCATTGTGACTGGAGCTGAGCTGGTCGGAAACCAGGAGCAAGGAACCTTCTCTAGGTCTCCCATGCAGGTACAGGATCCCAAGACTTTTGGCCATCCTTCACTGCTTTCCCAGGCTATAAGAGGGAGCCTGGTGGGAAGTGGAGCAGCTGGGACATGAACTGACACCCATATGGGATCCTGATATGTGTAAGGTGAGGATTTAACCACTAAGTCATTGTTCTGGCCCAAGGAGCTACACTTTTTTTTTTTTAAGTCTAGCTACATTAGACTGAACAGTCTCTAAATTTCTCTCTAGTTCAATTGTTCTGGTTTTATGAAAACAGATATTTCAATTGGTAGAATTATTAGTGTACATGTTCAGGTTTACATCACATACAGTTTCTAAAATTAATGTTCCTTCATATGAGTATGTTCAACTCAGAATTCACAGTACTGTGTAACTTTTCATGCAGAATTCAAAGCCTAGAAATTTTGAGATTGAGGACACGACCCTGAAATTTATTTAGTGCCTTTCAAATAAAAAAATAAATAAATCTTTTGAAAAGCAGAGTTACAGAGAGAAGGAGAGAGACAGAGAGAACTTCCTTCCACTGGTTCATTCCCCTCATGGCTGCAAAGCCAAGAGCTTCTTTTGGGTACCATGTACCACATGGATACAGGGCCTCAAGGCTTTGGACCATCATCTGCTGCTTTCTCAAGCCATAAGCAGCAAGCTGCACCTGAAATGGAGCAGTTGAAATTATTCATCAGAAAGAGGTTTCTTAACTACTGGGTTATTGCCCAAATGCTCAAGCAAGGTTGAGCCAACCCAAAATCAGAACTTTGAGAATTCGGTCCAGGTGTGCTGCATTGATGTCAGGTGTCCAGCAACCTAACCTGCTCAAGGTCTGCATTAGCAGGAAACTGCAACTGGAAATACAGCTAGGACCCAAATGCAAGCACTCTCCCCACCCCGTGTGGGAGGAGCACATCCACAGTGACATCTTAACCACTGTACCAAATGCTCCCTCTGCCTAGTATAGACTCCTTGCATGTGTTTTCCTGTGAACCCTAACACTTAGTAAATACTATTATCTACCTGCTTTGTGGGAACTGAAGAAAGTAAGCATGGCTGAAGAAAGTAATCTAGTAAGACTCATTACATTAAAACATCATGGCTCAGGGCCCGGCGGCGTGGCCTGGTGGCTGAGTTCCTCGCCTTGAGCGTGCCCGGGATCCCATGTGGGCGCCGGTTCTGATCCCAGCAGCTGCACTTCCCATCCAGCTCCCTGCTTGTGGCCTGGGAAAGCAGTTGAGGACGGCCCAAAGCTTTGGGACCCCACACTGGCGTGGGAAACCCGGAAGAGGTTCCAGGTTCCCGGCTTTGGATCAGCGCAGCACCGGCTGTTGTGGTCACTTGCGGAGTGAATCATTGGATGCAAGATGTTCCTCTCTGTCTCTCCGCCTCTTTGTATATCTGACTTTGTGATAAAACAAAACAAAACAAAAAAACAACAACAACAAAAAAAAATCATGGCTCCCACGTTCTGAAATTAGCATGCTCTCAAACTGTCCACTTCAAACTATTTCAATCTTTTAATCCATTCTCTATCAGTCTCAGAATTGCTTTCTACTTCGCACGGAAAAGCATGCCCTCTTAGTTTGCCAAAGCCATTTGCATTTCTACCTGTCCATTAGTTTCCTACAGAGTTCCTATATTAACTCAATCCACTCATATATCCCATGTGCCGCATCCCCCAGTACCTTGTCAAGATTCCGTTTCTTCAGTACATTAGCATTTATCTTTGATGGAGCAGCAGTGTTGTCCCTACTCGTTATAATGTTTGGAATGTTTGTACTACTTTTTTAAACAACTTTACAGTCAACTCACCAGCATAGTTATCTCCTACTCAAAATGGTTTAAAATCATATATTTGGGGTGGGAGTGCAGCCAGTTTAAACTATCATTGGGACACCTGCTTCTGATATCAAAGTGCTTTTGGACTCCTGGTTACTCCTTTGCCAGTTCAGCTCCCTGCCAATGGCTCAAGTACTTGAGTTCTTGCCGTCCTTGTGGGGGATCTGTATGGACTTCCCAGCTCCCGTCTTCCTTCTGACCCAGTCCAGCTGTTGCTGCCATCTGGAGAATGAACCAGCAGATGAAAGAGTCCTTTGCCTTTCTATCACTCTGCCTTCCAAATCCATAGATAAATAAATCTTTTTAAAAGACGTATGTAAGAAGCCTTATATCAAGAATGTTTTCTATGTAGTTTCAGTCCTACAAGCAAGAATAAGCAGTGATGATGACCAGAGAAAATCATCTCACAGAATTGAGGGTAAAAAATGGGATTGTGACAGTCTGTGGAATCCCTGGAAGACCCAAGGGCATGGCCGCCTCCTCAGAACTGCTTGTCTCTAGGTATTCCTATCTCAGTGACTGCCATTTTCTTCTTCTTTTTAAAGATTTCTTTATTTTTTATTGTAATGTCAGATATATAAAGAGGAGGAGAGACAGAGAGGAAGATCTTCCATATGATGATTCACTCCCCAGGTAGCCACAGTGGCTGGAACTGAGCCAATCCAAAGCCAGGAGCCAGGAGCTTCTTCCGGGTCTCCCACATGGGTAAAGTGTCTCAAGGACTTGTGCTGTCCTCTTCTACCTTCCCAGTCCTTAAGCAGACAGTTGGACTGGAAGTGGAGCAGCCAGAACATGTACAGGTACCCATGTGAGATGCTGGTGCCACAAGGCTGAGGACTAGCTTACTTTGCCACTGCACTAGCCCCTTTTACTCTGATTATAAAAGAGTATAAAACGTTTCATAGCTCTGATAAGTGTCATGGGCACTAAGTGCTTTGCCTAATAAATAAATTGGCATTGCAGATGAACATGTGGATATTTGTGTTCGTTCATGAAAATGCTCACATAAAAACCTTTACAGGCTGAACTCCAAAACAATGTTCTTGGGGCCTGCATTGTGTCTTAGCAAGTTAAGCTGCCACTTGCAATGCTGGCACTATATGTGAGTGCTGGTTGGAATTCTGGCCACTCCACTTAAAATCCAGTTCTCTGCTAATGCACCTGGAAAAGTAGCAGAAAATGGTTCAAGTGGTTGGCACCTGTACCCACATGGGAAACAGATGCGATTCCAGGCATCTGGCTTTGGTTTTGCCCAGCCCTGGTTGTTATAGTCATTTAAAGAGTGACGTATGGAATACTGTTCTCTTTGTCACTCTCCCCCTCTCTCTGTAACTCTCCCTTTCACATGAATAAATAAATCTAATTTTTCTAAAAAAGCATGATATAGGGCCAGGCACAATGGCTCAATTGGTTCATCCTCCCCTTATAAGCGCAAGGGTCCTGGTATATGGCTGCTGATTCATGTCCCTGCAGCTCTTCTTCCCATCCAGCTCGCTGCTTAGGGCCTGGGAAGTAGTAGAGAATGGGCCAAAGCCGTGGGACCCTGTATCTGCTAAGGAGATGCAGAAGAATATCCTGGCTCCTAGTTTTGGATTATCTCAGCTCTAACCATCGCACCCATTTGGGGAGTGAACCAGCAGATGGAGGATCTTTCTGTCTCTCCTCCCCTTTCTATGTATCTGCCTTTCCAATAAAAATAAATAAATCTTAAAAAGAAAGGTATAAATGGTAGTTCTCAAATTTTAACATGAATAAGAAATAATTGGAAGCTGGCACTGTGATACAGTTGGTTAAGTCACTGAATACAGTGCTGGCATCAAATATGGATAACAGTTCAAGTCCTGATGGCTTCACTTCTGATATAGCTCCCTACTAATGGCCTGGGAATGCAGCAGAGGAGGGCCCAAGTGCTTGATCTCCTGTATCCATGTGGGAGACCCTGGGACACTTCTGGTTACCAGCCTTGATCTGGCCTTACCTTGGCTGTTGCAGCTATTTGGGAAGTGAACCAGCAGATGGAAGATCTTTCTGTGTTTCTGCCTCTCTCTGTAATTGCTTTCCAAATCAATCAATCAATCAATCAATCCTTTTCTAAAAAGTTAACTGCCAACTCATCAGCTTCCTAGTCCTTATTCCAGACCATGTGGTTCACTAGGTCTGAATAGGACCCATAAGTTTACGTTTCTAATGAGTTGAAAGATGATATTGATGATGCTGGTCTAAGAACCAGAGTTTTGGGGTTATATATCAATGTGTTTCATTTAGGCAAAACCAACATTCCCAGTAATTTGCTAGAAATACTATCCAAATCTCCTAGTCTGCATTTTTTTAAAACATCTACAATTATTCTTATATTTGGAAATTGAGACTCAAAGGTTAACTAAATTTATCAAGATGACTCAGATATGTGCTTGTAGACCTGGGATTTGAGCACTGGTGCTTACACATTCCAAAGTCCTCACTCTGTGACTATTATTACCATGTGGTAAAGATGGGTAGAATATAATCAGTGGTGGCATCAGAAGCAAAGTTTTAGGCATGAAATAAAGTGATACTTTACTAGGAATTTTTTTTTTTAACAGGAACATTCTGGGTGTTTTTTTTTTAAAGATTGTATTTTTATTACAAAGTCAGATATACAGAGGAGGAGAGACAGAGAGGAAGATCTTCCGTCCGATGGTTCACTCCCCAAGTGAGCCGCAAGGGGCCGGTGCGCGCCAATCCGATGCCAGGAACCAGGAACCTCTTCCGGGTCTCCCACATGGGTGCAGGGTCCCAAAGCATTGGGCTGTCCTCGACTGCTTTCCCAGGCCACAAGCAGGGAGCTGGATGGGAAATGGAGCTGCCAGGATTAGAACCGGCACCCATATGGGATCCCGGGCCGTTCAAGGCAAGGACTTTAGCCGCTAGGCCACGCCACCGGGCCCCTTTACTAGGAATTTTTATGTTTGACCTGTTTACTCCAATTGAATAACTTTCTTTCTGATTATCTATTGTTCACTTGTGTCTCTAGTTAGTAATAACAGGAGGAATATAATAATGCCTTGTAACCTAACTTGCTAAAATGCTGTTCTCTAATGCTAACTCCAAACTGAAGTTTATTAGAACTTTCACTTTTATTAGCTTCACTTTGGAATTTCAATGGCTACCTGTCCTCTACAGGTCAGTGAACTGAAGTCTTCTGAGCACAAAAAATGTAAGGATTAGCTAAGCAATTCTGAGTTGTAGAATTTAAACATTTCTGCCATTTGAAATTGAAAGTCTTATTTGACAAACTGTCTATTCTTTATACTAGGGAGCTTCAAAAAGTTCATGGAAGATGGAAGTAAAATATAATGTGCATTTCCCACAAACTTTTTGAATCATCTTTGCACGTACATATGACATAAGCACTTTCTCTTGTGTAGTTGATATTTTGTGTGTAAAAATGATTCTTACTGCTTTTCTTTTTCTGATTCTTTTTTTCTGAACAGCATACTTGAATACACAGTTTATTTTATTAGAATGTATTTTTCTTTTTAAAGAAAGGCAGAGTGGCAGAGAAAGGAGAGACACACAAACAGAGGAAGTCTTCCATCCACTGGTTTCCTTTCCAGATGGTCTCAATGCCAGCCAGCGCTGGGCCAGGCCTGAACCAGGAGCCAGGGCATTCAGCTGGGTCTCTCGTGTGTATGATAGGGCCAAAACACCTGGGAAATTTTCCTTTGTTTTTCCCACACCATTACCAGGTTTCTGGACCAGAGGCTGAACAAGGGGATATGAACCAGTGCCCATTTGGGATGCCAGCATCACAGGTGATGGCTTTACCTTCTATACCACAAAACTGGCCCCTAAAAGTTATTTCTAAGAAGATTCTTTGATGAGTCCCAGTGCAATGGCTTAGTGCTAAATCCTCATCTTCCATGCTCAGGGATCCCATATTGACTCTGGTTCTTGTCTGGGCTGTTCCACTTCTGTTTGCTACCTACTTGTGGCCTGGGAAAGCGGTGGAGGATGGCCCAAAACCTTGGGACACTGTACCTGCGTTGGAGACCTGAAGGAGGCTCCTAACTTTGGACCAACTCAGCACCGGCTGTTGTGGCCAGTTGGGGAGTGAACTAGCAGGTGGAGGATCTTTGTCTCTCCTTGTCTGTGTAAATCTGCCTTTCCAATAAAAATAAATAAATCTTTAAAAAAAATGAAGATTCTTTGATGAGTCAGTTTACCAACTGTTGTTTGTGCCCAAGGTAAAGGGGCCACAGTATAGTAAACCATCATACAAATATCCTAAATGCCAAGAGAAATATTGCGAAGACAGAGAAATGATTAAGTACATGTTAAAATATCTATTTAATAAAATATCAAATGTTCAAGTCAGGGAAGTAGATTTGTTAGTACTTATCAGGAAAATACTCAGAAATAATTATCAAGAAAAGGTAATTTACAGGGAAATTTGACCTTATAGTTATAAAAATTAATGTGTTAAATATGACACAGGCTACCTTAGGGAAAAATCACTTTGCTCTCAGATTTGTAAAAATTATAATGTAGGACACAGGCTATAGATAAAAGGTTATAGAGGATTTGTGTAAATGACTTTTTTTTTCCTGTGGAATTTTTAGTAGTTTTAATTTTTTTTTAAAAGATTTACTCATTTTATTACAGCCACATATACACAGAGTGAATGAGAGACAGAGAGGAAGATCTTCCGTCCAATGATTCACTCCCCAAGTGAGCCGCAACGGGCCGGTGCGCGCCGATCCAAAGCCGGGAACCTGGAACCTCTTCCAGGTCTCCCACATGGGTGCAGGGTCCCAAAGCATTGGGCTGTCCTCGACTGCTTTCCCAGGCCACAAGCAGGGAGCTGGATGAGAAGTGGAGCTGCCGGGATTAGAACCGGTGCCCATATGGGATCCCGGGCCTTTCAAGGAGAGGACTTTAGCTGCTAGGCCACACCGCTGGGCCCCAGTAGTTTTAATTTTTATAGTGTGTTTTCTACTGATTTTGTGTCTCCTCAAACCACTTCAAACTGACAAATAAAGCAGTATCTTATGTTTCCTTGAAATTCCAAAGTTTGAGAATATCAGCTTACCACTTTCCTATTTTAAAAATGCAATTTTTTGAAATAAAAATGTAGTAATTGTAAAATGTTTCAGTTTGTGAAATTTTCCTTATCTATCAATTCTTTTTGTTGTTGTTACAAAATCTTATTTAATAAACATAGTGAGTGGACTATGTAAGATGACAAGCAATCTGTGAAGCTCAGCAGGAAACAAGGGACTAGAGTCAAATCACACCAATCGAACTAGGAATGATGGTTGATTGTAGAAGCTTCTTGTTGGTCATGCTACTTCTTGAACACACAACATGGCTGTGAAGTGGTAGGATCAGAATCTAAATTTGAATTCAGAATTCTAAGTTGTTGGCCTCATTGCACCAGAGCTGGGAAATTATTTCTAAGACCTTTTGGCTGTCCTCAGTGTGTTCATGGACATAGGTGTCTGCTGTATAACTTGGCCTGATATATTATTTTTTGTTTTGTTTTTCTTTTTTGTTTTTTTAAAAGATTATTATTATTTTTAAAGATTTATTGATTTTTACAAAGTCAGATATACAGAGAGGAGGAGAGACAGAGAGGAAGATCTTCCGTCCAATGATTCACTTCCCAAGTGAGCGCAACAGCCGGTGCTGTGGCGATCCAAAGCCGGGAACCAGGAACTTCTTTCCGGGTCTCCCACATGGGTACAGGGTCCCAAAGCTTTGGGCCATCCTCGACTGCCTTCCCAGGCCACAAACAGGGAGCTGGATGGGAAGTGGAGCAGCCGGGATTAGAACCGGCGCCCATATGGGATCCCGGGGCGTTCAAGCCGAGGACCTCAGCCGCTAGGCCACGCCGCTGGGCCCTAAAAAGATTATTTTGTGATACAGTTTTATAGGCTCTGGGATTTTCCTTCCTTTGATCCCCAAATTCCCTCCTCCCATTGATTTCCCTTATATTATTACAATAATATAGTCCTTCAAAAATAGTCTTAAGTCCATCATTCTGCTATTTAAGTATTTCCTGACATTGTAGGTGTAGACAATGGCAGAGTGTCCAGCATCCTATTGTCAAGATATATTTAACAGTTTCGTTGGGAGTCCATCTTTGATTTGGAAGTAGAGACGCATACTGCATTGTATCTTCACATCTTGATATGACTGTCTTTATTATACATATCCTCTAGATGACTATATGTACATGCATGTTTGCCTATATATCTATTGATCTTGTATTTTTCATGAAGGTTGCCTTTTTTCAGAGAGAATATATGATATTTGTCCTTTTGGGATTGACTTATTTCACTGAGCGTAAAGGTCTCTAGTTGGGACCATTTGGTTGCAAATGATAGAATTTCATTCTTTTAATGGTTGAGTAGTATTCCATGGAGCATATATACCAGTTTCTTTATCCACACCCCTTTAGACGGACATCTGGGTTTTCCATGTCTTTGCTATTATAGTTAGTGCTGCTGTAAATGTAGGATTACTGGTCACTTTTTAACATGCAGATTCCATTTCCTTTGGATATATTCCCAAAAGTAAGATAGCTAGGTCATAAGGCAGATCAAATTTCAGTTCTCTTAGTACTCTCTTTACTGATTTTCATAGTGGTTATACTAGCCTATACTCCCAGTAAGAGTGAACCAGAGTATCTTTGGTTCCACATCCATGCCAGCAGGTGTTGTTAGTGGAGTTCTGAATGCAGGCCAGTCTCACTGGAGTTTCGTAGAACCTCAAGGTAGGTTTTTAGTTGTGCTTGCTTAATAGCTAGAGAACCTAAGCATTTTTTCATATGTCTGTTAGCCATTTGCGTTTGTTCTTTTGAAAAATGTCCATTTCCATTGCCCATTTATTCACATAATTGTTTATTTTCCTGTTGTTGAGTTTCTGAAACTCTTTGTAAATCCTGGATATTAGTCCTCTATTGGTTGTGTAGTGTGTAAAGATTTTTCCCATTCTGTTGGTTGCTTCTTCACTTTGTTGATCATTTCATTTGCTGTACAGAAGCTTCTTAGTTTAATGTAGTCCCATTTGTTTATTTTGGCTTTGATTCCTTGTGCTTTCAATGACTTTTCTAAGATGTTACTCCCAATTTTTGTATCTTACATAATACTTCCTATGCTTTCCTCTAATAGTTTGCTGGTTCTCGGTGCAGATTTATGTCCTTGATCCATTTAGAGCTGGTTTCTGTATAAGATGAGAGATAGAGGGTCTTGCTTCTTACTTTTGCAGGCTGCCAAAACATTGTCTAACATTCTTTTCTTTTCACCCTTTGACGAGGTGTTTGAAGTTTTCTGTTGGTTTAGAGAAGCTGGCTATCTTGTTTTAGTGTGCATCTGGGTATGTTATTTATCCTTGCATAATGGGGTGGCCTAGTCTAGCAACATATGCTGCAAGGCAGGACCTTAGATCTATCTGATGTTCCTTGAGGTTGGAGATCAGGTACTATGATCTGATTGGGGAGACCCATAAGAATTCCTGCGATGCTGGTCGTCCAACCCAGACATCAAGTGTGCTGGTGGGTGCTCTGTCCTAGTCAGGGAAATCACCGAGAAGCCTTACAAGGCCTGCCCTCAGACCCAGGCCTCATGCATGCCAGCAGGTGCGGTGGCCTAGTCAGGGAGACCCCGTAAAAAAACTCTATTAGGCCTGCCCACAGGCTTGACTCTTGTGTGCACTAGTGGGTGCTATGGCTTAGTTAGAGAGACCAACAAGTAAGTCCCAATTGCTCCTACTCTGGCCACCATAGTCTGGTGATCAGGGATGCATGTTCCCTCCCCGATAACCCTGGCAACCCAAACTCCCTAGTCCTTGCTTGCTGCAGGCAGATCTTTTTTCATTTTTTTATTTTTGACAATCTTTACGTAGTTATTTTGGATAAAAAGGTTCAAGGGCTATAGGAAAATGGGTAAGACTATCAGTTCCACATTGTTTCCTTCATATATCTGAGGTTTTAAGGGGGATTTTAAGGGAGAAACCCCACCCAGTCTTCCACCCTCCCCAGGTCCCAGATGTGGGGCATGCTCTAAGGGTCTTGCTCAGGTGGTTTTGATAGATCAACAGTTATGAACCGCTGCCAATCTCACCACTCCAAGCACAATGAAGTCTTTGAAGAATCCACTGATTGAGATAGTCCATCAAAGAGTCTCCATTTGCCCAGTTTTTCACTGCCAACATATAGCTGAGGTGGTTGATTGACTTCTTCTATCCTCTGTCTCTTCATGGTTAGGGTTCTGAGTCCAGCAGTTTGACTGGGGCGATACACAAAGAAAATTTGTCTGAGGTGTTCCCAGACCAGATTCTTGTATGTACTAGCAAACATAGGGCCCGGCACAGTCTATTGTCCTGTTGCAATCGCTGGGTTGGCTCTGCTTTCAGCCCTGTCTTCCACTGGAACCAAGGGTGTTGCAGTCCAGCCTGGTTCTGCCCAGCACATACTTGGCTCTTACATAAACCAGTGGGAGCTGCAGCCTAGTTGGAGTGACCCACAATAATCCCCACCAGGCCTGCCTCCTACCCTGGTTTTCCAGTCTGTGTAGCAGACTAGTCCATTCTGTCCCACATCCCCTTTGGCTCTCGTACTTGTCAATGGATATTAAAACTTTGTTCCATCTAAGCTCAACTATCCAGCTCTCACGGATGTTGTTGGGTGTTTCTCTGTCTAGCCACCCCAGCCCCTGTCCTAGTTTTCGTGCCCTCTAGTAGGAGTGTTAACCCAAGAGGGAGGAGCCCACTATTTCCCTCCCAGGCCATCCCCACTCCCGGATTATGTACTCTCCAGGTAGTTCTGTGGTTTGACTTGACAGAATTAGACCCCAGTGCCCGCTTCTGCCAGCTGATGCTATGGCTAAGCCCAAACAACCCTCACCCACTCTAATTTATGCTGGCACCAGTAGGGTCAATCAGCCCATCCTGGCTTTTCCCTGATCTAGTAGTCCATATGAGGCGCACAGGTGTTGTAGCCCTGCCTAGTCTGGTCTGCCCCTGTCCCAGCTCACGCTCTCCAGTGAGAGTAGCTATCCAGCAAGGGAACCCCCTTCTTATTCCCCCTGCCAGCTCCGCCCCCTTCCTTCCTGGTTCTCACATGTGCTGGTTGGGCGCTGTGGTCACATCCGGTACAGGTAACCTCACTTTGGCATTCCATATTGTGCACTAGTTTTTGGTTGGTGCTTGGATTTGCCAGTGGATGACGTGAACTGATTCAGCCTGGTCTGTCCCAGACCCATGCCAAATGTATGCCAGTGGGAAACTTTCCATGGCCTGCTCTAGGCTGTTTCCTATCATGTTTCTTGCACTTACCTGCCGCGTCAGTGTCCTGCCTAGGCGCCTCCATCAGAACCTCTCCCAATGCCAGATTTTGTGCATACCAGGGGGTCCATGAGCCAGTCCTACTCAGTTCACCTCCTGTCCTAGCAGGAACAGTCGCTTTTCCTGGCTGGCTTTCACCCCATTCTGTTTCTTGTTGTTGGATGTTTCAGCCCAGCCATGGCGTGTCCATACCCACATACAGCTCATACATGGCTCAGTAGGGGTTGAGACCTTACCTAGCCCATCCCACATCTACCCTGGTCCTCCAAGACACGAGAGGGTGTTGGAATCTGGCCCGGCTCGGTGCGTCCAGTCCCAGTCCACACTTGTGCCAAGGGAGACTGCAACTGTATCCTGATCAGAACGCAGCCCCCATTCCAGCCCGTGTGCCCCTTGGTGGGAACCTCAACCCAGCTAGCGTTGTCCCCTTACCTCCCCAACTGGGCCTGTTCACAGCCATAGATCACGTGCCTGCCAGTGGTTGCTCTGACTTAGCTTGGCTCAGCCCCTCACCTGTCCCGACCCCTGCCTTAGAGACTGTGGCTTAGCGTTCCTGGCTCATGCAGACCAGGAGATGCAAGAGCCTAGCTCGGCATGCCCTGTGCTCCATCCTGGTCTCTAGTTTCGCTTGTGGGCTTTGGTTTGCTCAGTCCTGCCCAGTCCACCCTGTTCCATTACCAATTGACATAATACCCAGCTGTTGGAGCTACTTTGCCCAGCTTGTCCGACCCCCAGGTCTGGACCACATGTTCACCAACGGAAGCTATGACTCACCAGGGGAGTTTTCCAAGTTCCTCCACTTAATCCACTCCCAGACCCAGTTCTCATACATGCCATTGGGTTTGGGCCAGTGCCCGGCGTAGTCTAGCCTTCCATTTGGCCTTGTATGACTTGGTGAATGTTGCATCCTGGCCCACCCCACACCTTAATTCAGGATGCACACCTGGGTGCTGCTGCCTTGACCAGTCCAGACTGTTGTGGGTTCCTTTACCTGTGATTGATGGCAGGCTCCTTGGTCACACCTTGCTTAGTCCATCACCACCCCATCTCTTGAACTAACCCGTGGGGTTAGAAATTCCACAGGATTTGGCCCACACATCCCCCACAGAATCTTCCCCCGGATATAGTTCTCTAGTGTGCTAGTTAATGTCGTGGCCCTGCCTAATATGACCTGTCTCCTGACCCACCATCATGTCAGGTAACAGGATATGATCCTGCTAGACAAGCCCTGAGTCTTAGGTTTTACATGGACTGGTGTTTGGTGGTCAGCATTGTTCAGTGATTACAAGTTCTTCAAATGAAAAGTTACTATGTCGTTGGGAATCTGTAGAATTGATTCACGTCCTAGAAGCTCAGTGGGTTCAACCTGGAGCTACCTAAGCAGCGATTCAAAGAACCAAAACCCCAGAGCTGCCTGGGCCAGGCAGCTAGCAGGTGGAGCTTGGCGCCAAATAGCACACTGGCTGCCTGGGGACAGCTCACCACATGCACGTGGTGGCTGGAGTCTGGGATCCAGGCATGAGATGCCCCGTCCCTAGACCCACCAGCAGGAAGTTTAAATTCCCAGGCCCAAGGTCGTGCTCCTCCCCAATCCCATCCCCCGCCCAATGAGGGCAGCAGGTGAGCCCCAGACCTGCCCAGTCACGGAGACCTCACCCCAAAGGGAGGAGCCCTTGGAGCCCAGGCAGGTCCAGGGACAGCTCACTATGAAGAGTAACTATTTCATAATACTAGAAACAAAATTTATCTTATTATAAAAGAAAGAATGAATATTTTAGGTTTTTTCCCAGTGAATTCTGATTTGTCTAATCCATGTTCTGTTGTTTAAATGGAACACTTAGGTGCCACAATGGGGCATACTGCGTTAAGCTGCCACCTGCTATGCTGTATTCCACTTACACACTGGTACATGTTTCAGTTGCTTCATTTATTCACCAACTCCTTGCTAATGTTCCACGGAAGCTTTTGAAGATGATCCAAGTGCTCAGACCCCACTGATGTGGGAGACCTAGGTGAAGCTCCTAGCTCCAGGCTTTGGCCTGGTCAAATCCTGGCTGTTGTAGTCATTTGGGGAGTGAACAGTAAATGGAAGTTCTCACTTCTCTGTCTCTCTCTCTCTTTCTCAAACTCTGGCTTCCAAATAAGTAAGTAAATAAGTAAATAAATAAATAAATATAGAGTTCTATAGTGGGTAAAGCTGCCACCTGTGATGTCAGCATATGATACGGGTACCACTTCAAGTCCCAGCTCCTCCATTTCCAATTCAACTCCATGCTAATGGTCTGGGAAAAGCAGAGGAATAAGGCCCAAGTGCTTTTGCCCTGCTGACCATGTGGGAGACCTGAAAGAAACTCCTGGCTTCGTCCTGGCCCAGCACTAGCTATTGTGGTCATTGGAGGTGTGAACCAGAAAATGGAAGATCTCTCTGTCTCTCCCTCTCTTTCTCTAACTTTTAAATAAATTATTAGTAAATATTTTGAGAGGGAATGAAGTGTATTGAAATGAGCATTAGCGGTAGTGGTTAATTAACCCATACTCCATACTTAGTACCTGGTTCAAGTCCCTATTCCGCTTCTGACTCCAGCCTCTTATTAATGAGTATACTGGGAGGCAACCAATGATTGCTTATGTACTTGGGTCCCTACCTGCATGGGAGACCTGGACGGCGTTCCTGGCTGCTAGCTTTATCCTGATCTAGCCACAACTGTTGTATACGTTTGTGAAATACTTCAGTGGATGGAAGAGCTCTTTTTCTCTCTGTCTTATTGCTCTGTTTTTCAATAGAAATAAAAATGTAAACAGAAAGGGAAGGTAAGTTTACTTTTGGTATAAAAGTTTTTGAAATTGTATTCATGAGATGTCCTCAAAATGTCAGTGGGGGGTCATATGATGGCTCAATAGGCTAATCCTTTTCTTTTCAGCACCATATAATATCACGTATGGGTGCCACTTCTAGCGCCTGGCAGTAAACTTGCACAACTGGTGCCATTTGATGAATAAAAAGGAAAGATGCTTTTAAATCCCTTGTTATGGTCTGATCTGGGAAAGCAACTGAGGATGGCTTAATTCCTTGGGAACCTGTGTACCCATGGGAGACCCAGAAGAAGCTCCTGGCTTTGGTTTGGTTCAGTTTCAGCTGTTGTGGCCATCTGGGAAGTGAGCCAGCAGATGGAAGAACTCTCTCCCTGCCTCTCCTCTCTGTAACACTGACTTTCAAATAAAAAAAAACTTGAAGAAAGGAATATAGATGAAATGAAATCATGACTTGATGTGAACTGTAACACTGCAACAAGGGGGAGGAATCCACCATGTGGGGAGGGCAGGGGGTGGGGTTAGGGGAATCCCAGAGCTTATGAAACTGGGTCATAAAATGAAATATTAAAAAAAATGTTAATGAAAAATAAGTTAACAAGCAAATAAAACTAGAATAGGTAGACAGAACAACAACGAAAGTTTAGAAACAGACAGGAAACAGTCAGCGGGGCTGCACTTATAACTCACTGGGTGGGACACAAAGATTAGTTACTCCTCGCTAGGGTATGGAAGATTTCTCTGCACACCCCTCCTACACATGCTCACCTAAACTGTTGACATATATCCTGTTAGAATTATAGAGTTAGACCACCCGAAAAACAGCTAGGTTCAGCGAAAACATGCTTTGATGCTATAAACTGCTAAATACTAAAATTAAAATAGGCATGAGACAGCTGAATAGCAATCTAAGCCATTTTAAGGTGTATAGAACATGGTTGAATATAAACCAAAATGGAAATGTCTATGAAGAAGTCACAGGTTGTGGTTGAGAACCTGCATTTTCCTAGTAACATATTGGTTAATCAATACCATGTCAATTAATGCCACAATGTTGTAAATGGTTGTAAATATTATGTTGGGGCTTTTAATTGATTGGGATGATACTCTGCTGGCTCTACCTTCAGACCATAGATGGTCTCACCAAGATCCCATTGAACTTACCAGGACAATAAGATGCTGGACAAATACCTCCAATGAAAGAATGTCAACTGAATTTGAACTATGGAAATGCAACAAGGTGGAGGAATCCACCATGGGGGGGAGGGCGTGGGGAGGGGTGGGAGGAATCCCAGTGCATAGAAAATGTATGACATAATGCAATGTAATTAATTTAAAAAAATGAAATGCAATAAAAATATGTTTAAAAAAAGAAAAAATAAGTTAATGAAAATGTGTATTCTGAAAAATTTGTTCATGGATTTCAATTATTTTTCACAAAAATAGACATTTTAAAATTCATTTTAAAGGCTTATATTAGTTATTTGAAAGGCAGAGTTACAAAGAGAGAGCAAGAGAATGCAAGAACTTCCATTCACTGGTTCACTTCCAAAATGGCTGCAACAGCCTGGATTGAGCAGGCTGAAGAGGCGCCTAAGCCCTTGGGCCATTCTTTGCTTTCCTAGGTACTTTAGCAACGAGCTGGATAGTAAGTGGAGCAGCCTGGGCATGAACTGGAGCCCATATGGGATCTAGTACTTGAAGGTGGATGATCAGCCACTTGTACCATGTCACCAGACCTTTTCCCCATTTTATTTTTAATATTGTTTACATAATTGAAAGGGGTTTAAACCCATCTTTTCCTCAGAGAAGATTAGGGAAGGTCAAGGTATCAAGAAGTGGGTGGGATAAATGTATCCATTTTTTTTTCTTTATTTCTTGCCCTGAGGGAGGGGAATAGGGAGGGAGATGCTCCTTGTTGTCATACCACATCAGTACTAGGGGATAGGCAACAGTTATTTGATGTCACCTTGGAGACCCCGATATGGGGAGGAACATTCCAAGGGTGACATTTAAGTAATTTTGATAGTTCTGAGACACTGTTGGCTTTATTGCTCTAGGATTGAGAAAATCTTTTTACGATCTATTGTCTACCAACTATACATCATTGTATTCACATTGCTAGATATTTGCTACAAAACCTGGCCAGGAGACTTGTTTAATCTATTCTGCTTTCCATCTTTTGATGAAGTATCGATGTCCTTTGTTGGCTTAGATGAGATGGCTGTTATGTCTCACGTATATATCTGGGTGTGTTCTCTATTTCACAGGTGTCAGCATTGGAGGAGCCCAGTCCTGATGTGTGCGCTCCAAATTCGGACCACAAATCTTGTGATTTTCCCTATGGCTGGGTTTGAGATAAGCAATATAGTTGGGGAGTCCTCCAAGAAACCTCACCTGGGGTGATCTCACACCTGATTCTTGCGTTTACCAGCTAGGATCAGGTTCTGTGCATCAAACACATCAGCTAACACACATACCAGTAGATGAAGCTACCTGGTCAGCTCTACCCCCAACCCCATCTCTCAGATGAACTTGCAAATGTTACAGCCTAGCCAAGTCCAACTTGCCAGAGGCTTAATTCTTATGTGTACTAGGAGATACTGCAGCCTAGTGGAGAAGATCTCCAATAACTCTCTCCAGGCTTGTTCCCAGCCTTGGTTTTTGCATGTGCCAGCGTACTATGTGACTTATCCTGGTCTGTTCTACATTTCATTCACTCTTATGCACACCCATGAGTGCTGTGGTTCAGCTCAGCCAGAATCACCCCCAGACCCAGCCCACACATATTACAGTAGATGTTATAGTTTTGTCAGACTGGTCCATCCCCAACCCTGGCTCTTGTACTCACAGGTTGTAGCTATAGTCTAGCAGAGGAGTGCCTATGGTTCCCCTACCAGACCCACCCCAGGATCTTGCACTTGCCAGGGGCTATTGCAGTCCAGCCTGACATGATTTATACTCAGTCCTGGAATTTGCCAGCAAATGTGTCAACAGAGACTAGCTGATCCACAGTTATTCTGGCTCTTGCATGCACCAGTGGGTTCAGCAGCCTAGCCCAGCCCAGTCTGACTCCAGCCTGTCATGCTCACCAGTGGGAGTTGCAGATTAGCAGGAAGCCCCCATAGTTACCCTGCCAGCTCTATTGCTACCCCTGGGTCTTGTGTCTATCAACAGGTGCTTCAATGCAGGCTGACATGACCTGCCCCCAGTCTTGGCATTTGCCAGCAGATACTGCAGCCTGGCCTGGCTCAACCTGCTCCCAGTCCCAACCCTCACCTGTGGGTGTAGCAGCCTAGCCTGGCACAACCCACATTTGGTTCTGGCTCCCACACATGCCAGTAAATGCTACTGTCAGGCCCATCTTAGCTCACTCCCATACCCAGCCCACACACATGGTGGTGAGTGTTGTAGCCTTGCCTGTCCTAATCCACCCAAGCCCCAGTTCTTGTGCTTACCAGTGGGAGCTGTGGCCTGGTAGAAGAGTTTCCCAACTTCCCCCATCAGGCCTGCTCCCAGCGTCAGACCTCATGTTTGCCAGACCAGTGCAGTCTGCTCCCAATTCTCCTGCATGATAGTTGATACTTTAGTCTGGCCTGGGCTGGCCTATACGCAACCTTAGTTCCTGTGAGTATCAGTGAGTTCCATGGGCGTACCTGGCTTGTCCTGTCATCACTCCAAGCTCTTGCACAATCGGGCAGGTTTGCAGTCCCACAGGATTAAGCCCACAAATCCCCCCACAGACTCTGCCTCTAAACACAGTTTTTTCACGTGCCACTTGGTGCCATAGCCCAGCCTCACAGTTCCCAACCCCTACTCCAACATTCATTGAGGTCTAGCTCTGTCAGCTAGGTCCTCCAGCCCTAGCTTTGCCGTGTGCCAACAGACAGAGGGTTATGCAACTTAACCCAGACCAGGTCTCCTAAATGGGTGGCACTTTGATCTGACCTAGACATGCCCTCCACTTTCCACTTTCAAAACCATCTCATCTCAGCTCTTCCGTTTATCTGCAAGAATAGTGGCCTTGTCTGTGGAATCCCTGAGAAATCTTTCTACATCTATCAAATACTTCCCTCAGGGGCCTCTATTCCCACACATCTTCAAACCCCCTTGCGGGGCAATCTGAGGCCCCCTTCTGCAGTAAGCCTCAGCTTAGAATAATTTTCTTAAGATTGAAACTATGGGGACTAACATTGAGGAATAGTGTAAAGTTTGGCAGCTGCAGCAGTGGCATTCCATGTGCATACCAGTTCCAGTTTTGGTTGCTCCACTTCTGATCCAGCTCCCTGCTAGTAGCCTGGGGAAAGCAATGGAAGGTGATCCAAGTATTTGCACCCCTGGCACTCAAGTGGGGATTCAGGTGATGTACCTGGCTCAGCCCTGGTTGGTGCAGCCACTTGGGGGAGAGAACCAGTGGATGGAAGATCTCTCTTTTCATCTGTAACTCTTTCAAATAAATTTTTAAAATATTTTTAAAAAGCTGTATCCCTGTTAAAAACTTCTAAAAAATAATAAAATCTTGCCCATTAAAAGATAAATTACATATATATATATGATAGTTAATATAATCAAATACTTATACACAGTGAAAGACTTACTTATTTTTATTAGAAAGGCAGATTTACTCTGAGAAGGAGAAACAGAGAGAGATCTTCTGTCCATTAGTCCATTCTTCAATGGTCACAATGGCTGGAGCTGAGGGGATCTGATGCCAGGAGCCAGGAGCTTCTTCTAAGTCTCCCACATGGGTGCAGAGTCCCAAGGCTTTGGGTCTTCCTCTACTGTTTTCCCAGGCCACAAACAGGGAGCTGGAAGAAGGTGGAGCACCTGGGACATGAGCCTGATGATGCCTGTATGAGATTCCGACACGTGCAAGGTGGGATTTAGCCACTGAGCCATCGTGCCTGGTCCAGCAGTTTAATGTTTCAACACATCCACCCAAGATTCTTCTCCCCAGGACAAATACTTTCAAGTCTTCTAGTTCTGTGTTCTGGTATTTGCCTTTCTCTTTCTAAATGTCACACTTAAACTTTATATTAAATCTCAAGTAGATATTTTCTACTGATTGGGCAACCAGGAAAAGTGACGATAGTCCGCAATCCTGACAAATCTTTCCATCCTCCCATCATTCTTAGTTATAACTTGTGTTAGTTTAATTTTGTGTGTATGTTTAAACTATTATAACTTTATTCATGTGTATCAGATTAGTCTTTTGTTATAATGTATTTGCTTAATTAAAGTTAATAGTTGGCTTTGGAAGTTCAGTGTTGAATACAATTTTTACAAATGTACTTAAAATTATGGAGATAGACAGGTCCTGGGTGTGCAAGGGTGAATTGGCAGACTGGAGACTTAAGACAGCTAATGATTTCTTTCCAGTCTGAGTCCAAAGACTTGATTGAGATCCAGAGTCTCATTGTATTTCTAGTCTAAGGGCTTACAAATTCAAGACTTAGGAAGATCCAGTTCCAGTCCAAATGCAGTTAGGTAGGAAGAATACTTTTATTAAAGAACATTCAGTGCTTAGCTCTTTCTTTCTTTCCTTCTTTTTTTTTTTTTTACTTCTTTTTATATTATTATTGTTATTTTATGATACAGTTCAAAAGGCCCTGGGATTTACCCTTCTCCATGTCCCTCGCCCCCCTCCCCAACTGAGTTCCCTGTTATTACTATAGTATAGTTCTTCATAAACAGTCATACTTCCATCATTGCAGGCATGGACAATGGCAGGGAGTCCCACATCCTATTATCAGGATATAGTTAACAGTTTCGTTGGGAGTCCATCTTTGATCTGCAAATAGAGATGTATGCTGCATTGTATCCTCACATTTGGATATGATAATCTGCATTACATAGTTACTATACATCTCCTTAAATGAAAAACCACAAAACATAATCAACAACAGGAAGAAAAAAAAAAGAAATTAACAACACTATGAAGTTAAATAACATGCTACTGAATATGATAGTCTCCATTAAACAGTCATTGTACATACCTAGAAATGAAAAGCCACAAACCAAATTAACAACAGGAAGAAAAAAAGAAATTTAAAATGTCATGAAGGGCCCGTCACTGTACCTTAATGGCTACAGTCCTTGCCTTGCATGTGCCAGGATCCCATATGGGTGCTGGTTCTAATCCCAGCAGACCCTGCTTCCCATCCAGCTCCCTGCTTATGACCTGGGAAAGCAGTTGAGGACGGCCCAAAGCCTTGGGATCCTGCACCCGTGTAGGAGACCTGGAAGAGGCTCCTGGCTTCTGATCGGCTTAGTTCTAGCTGTTGCAGTCACTTGGGGAGTGAATCATAGGACAGATGGAAGATCTTTCTGTCCCTCCACCTCTGTGTATATCTGACTTTCCAATAAAAATAAATAAGTCTTTTTTAAAATGCCATGAAGTTAAATAGCATGTTACTGAATGACTTATGTGTCACTGAAGAAATGAAAAAGGAAATCAAGAAGCTTCTTGAAGAAAATGATGCCACTGTATGATCTATGAGTCAGTGAAGAATTTAATGAGAAAGTGTTTTGAAGAGATGAAACTAAAAAAAAAAATCAAAACTCATGAGGCATAGCTTCCACTGATCTTTGTTGGTGAGATGTGTCTCCTATAGGCAACAAATAGATGGGTTTTCTTTTTTCTGTTTTTTTTTTTAAGATTTATTAATTTTAATGAAACATCAGATATAGAGAGAGGAGGAGAGACAGAGAGGAAGATCCTCTGTCCGCTGATTCACTCCCCAAGTGACTGTAACAGATAGAGCTGCATCAATCTAAGGCCTCCTCTGGGTCTCCCATGCGGGTGCAGGGACCCAAGGCTTTGGGCTGTTTTTGACTGCTTTCCCACAAGCAGGCCACAAGCAGGGAGCTGGATGGGAAGCCGGACTACCGGGATTAGAACTGGTTCCTATATGGGATCCCGGTGTGAGCAAGTTGAGGACCCTAGCCTCTAGGCTACTGAGACAGGCTTGGTTTTGTTTTGTTTTGTTTTGTTTTGTTTTTTAGTTAGGGCACAAAGGGTGAAGGATTACAGGAAAGTGGGTAAGACCATTATTTCTGCCTTTGTGTGTGTATGTGTGTGTGTATTTGGGGTAAGGAGGGGGATAAAGGGAGAAGCTTCACGCATAATCCACCCCATCCCAGGGTCCCTGATGTGTAATATGCTTCAAGGGCACTGCTCAAGTCCTTTTGATAGTTCAAGAGTTCTGAATTGCTGCCAATCTTGCCATTCCAAGCACGATGAAATCTCTCCAGAATCTACTGGCTGATATAGTTCACCTTAGAGTCTCTGCCCAGATTTTCACTGCTATCACATATGTGGGGTAAATTATTGATCCGTTCTGTACTCCATCTTCTGTTGTGACACCAGGTGTCCTCTGCAGGTTCCGATGGACTGCCATATCCTCCATGTGCATCTAGATATGCTGTCCATTGCTCCATCTGAGCCTCTGAGGAGCCTTGGCTTTGACAAATGTACTCCATGGTCAGACCATGGAATTTGCACTTTTCTTCATGGTTGGGGTTCTGAGTTCAGCAGTTCAGTTGGAGGGTTCCCCAAAGAAACTTCATCTGAGGTGATCCCAGACCTAATTCTTGCGTAGGCCTGCACAGGGTTTGGCACAGTCCATCACCCCAATCAGTTTATGCTCATGCTGGTCGTTGCACTTGTTGGGTCAATTCTGTTTCCAGCCCTGTCTTCTACACGAACCAATGGGTGTTGCTGTCAAGCCTGATTCTGCCCACTGTACACTCAGCCCTCACGCAAACCAGTGGGAGCTGCAGCCTAGTCCTGGTTTTCATGCTCTCCAGTGGGAGCGGTAACCCAAGAGGGAGGTGCCCAGTATTTCCCTCCCAGGCCATTCCCACTCCCGGAACATGCACTCTCCAGGTGGTTCTGCAGTTTAACTTGACAGAATTAGCCCCCAGTGCCAGCCTCTGCCAGCTGATGCCGTGGCAAAGCTCCACCCACCCTCACCCACTCTGATTTATGCTTAGACCAGGAGGAACAGTCAGCCCAGCCTGGCTTTTCCCTGATCTAGCTCACATGGGGCTCACAGGTGTTGTAGCCGTACTCAGTCTGCCTACATCCCAACTCATGCTCTCCAGTGGGAGTGGCAGTCCTGCAGGGGAGCCCTCCACATTCCCCCTACCGGCTTTGCCCTCTCCCACCCCGGTTCTCACATGTGCTGTTTGGGTTCTGCAACCCATTCTGGCATGCCCCCCCTCACCTCAGTATTTGCCAGGGGTGTTGTAGCCTGGCCCTACCCGGCCCACCCTCAGTTCCAGCTGACACTGGTGAGGGTTACAGCCTAGCCCAGCCCAGCAGGTACTGAATCCCAGCTGCAAGTGTACTGGTATGTGTTGCAACTGAACCTGGCCTGACCCACACTCTGTTCTGGTGCTCGGATTCGCCAGCAGTTGATGTGAACTGGTTCAGGCTGGTCTGCCCACTGCTTATGCCAAATGTATGCCAGTGGGTATCTTTCTCTTGCCTGGTCTGCACTGCTCCCTATCGTGGTTCTTATGCTCACCTGCAGGGGCTGTGTCCTGTTAGAGGAGTTTCCCAAGCTCCTCCCTCAGAACCTCTCCCAGTGCCAGATCTCGCGCATACCGGTGGGTCCGTGGGCCACCCTACTTAGGCCACCTCCTGTTCTGGCAGTAACAGTGGCCTTTCCTAACTCGCCTTCAACCCATTTCGGTTCTTACTGTTGGATGTTTCAGCCCAGCCATGGATTGTCCATACCCAGACAGTGCTCACACATGGCTCAGTAGGGACAGAGACCTAGCCTAGTCCATCTTACATCTACCCAGGTTCTCCAGAGCATCAGATCGTGCTGGAGTCTAGTCTGGCCTGGTGTGTTCAGTCCCAGTCCACACTTGTGCCAAGGGAGATTGCAGCCATATCCAGACCAGATCTCAGCCCCTACTCCAGCCCCCGCACTCACCAGGGGGAACTCCGACCCAGCAAGGGTGTACTTTCCTGCTCCCCAACTGGGTCTATTCCCAACCCTACATTATGTGCACATGCCAGTGGTTGCTCTAACCCAGTTGGCTTAGCCCCTCACCTGTCTCAGCCTTTGCCTTCGATGCTGTGGCCCAGCATCCCTGGCTCATGCGGACCAGTAGGTGTAAGAGCCTATCTTGGCGTGACCCATGCTCCATCCTGATTTCTTTTCTTCCTTGTGAGCTAAGGTTTACTTGGCCCTGCCCGGTCTACCCCCTTCCATAACCAACCCACACATTGGCCAACCATTGGAGCTACTTTGCCCAGCTTGCCCGACCCCCAGGCCTGGACCGTGTAATTGTCAATGAGAATTGTGATTCCCTAGGACAGTTTCCCAAGTTTCCCCAGTTGACCCACTCCCAGACCTAGATCTCATAGATGCCAGCAGGTGTTAGGCCAGTGCTTGGCATAATCTACCCTTCCATTTTGACCTTGTATGACTTGGTGAATGTTGCAGTCTGGCCCACCCCACACCCTGTTTTAGGATGCACCTTCAGGTGCTGCTGCCTTGACCAGCCCAGACTGTTGTCGGTTCCTTTATCCGTGAGTGATGGCAGGTTCCGTGGTCACACCTAGCTCAGCCCATCACCACCCCAACTCTTGAGCTAACCAGTGGGACTTATATTTCCAGAAGGTTTGACCCACACATCCCCGCAGAGTCCACCCCCGGACATGGTTCTTTTGAATACTGGTTAGTGTCATGAACCTGCCTAATGTGACCCATCCCCTGTTCCACCACTCAGTCAGGTACTGGTACCTAGCCGTGTCAGACAGGCTCCCAGCCGTAGTTTATGTGTGGACTGGCATGTAGCAGTCAGTGATGCTCTATGCTAACAGCCCGTCTCAGGACTCCCATGTGAGCTGGTAAATCAGTTTCGCCCAAATAGATCTTTTTTTTTTTGAATTTTTTTTATTACATTGCATTATGTGACACAGTTTTATAGGCAATGCGATTCCCCCCAACCCCTCCCCAAATCCACCCCCCCCATGGTGGATTCCTCCACCTTGTTGCATTACCACAGTTCAAATTCAGTTGAGATTCTTTCATTGCAAGCATCTACCAAGCATAAAGTCCAGCATCTTATTGTCCTGGTAAGTTCAATGGTCTCTTGGTGAGACCATCTCTGGTCTGAAGGTAGAGCTGGCAGAGTATCATCCCGATCAATTAAAAGCCCCAACATTACATCAGTAACAATTTATAATGTTATGGAATTAGTTGACATGGCATTAAGTAACCAATATGTTAAAAGAGAGAAAAAAAAAGAAGAATGCAAGTTCTGAACCACATCCTGTGACTTCTACATTGACATTTCAATTATTAGTTTATATACAACCGGGTTCTATACACCTTAAAATGGCTATAGATTACTATTCAGCTGTCTCGTGTCTATTTTAATTTTAGTATTTAGCAGTTTATAGCATTGAAGCATGATTTTGCTGAACCTGGCTGCTTTTCGGGTAGTCCAACTCTATAACTCTAACAAGACATATGTCAACAGTTTAGGTGAGCATGTTTAGGAGGGGTGTGCAGAGAAATCTTCAATACCCCAGTGAGGAGTAATTAATCTTTGTGTCCCACCCAGTGAGTTATAAGTGCATCCCCGCTGACCATTTCCTGTCTGTTTCTAAGCTTTCTTTGTTGTTCTCTATCTATTCCAGTTTTTGCTTGTTTGTTTGTTTTGAGGGGTTTCTGGAGCGATCCTGATGGTCATTACGAGAGAGGGTGGGGACCCAAAGTCGGAAGCAGGCAAGGACCAGAGAAAGCTCTTCTCCCTAGTCCCAAAGAAAGTTTACTATTCTTCTGTTTCTGCGGACTGCTCAGTGCTCCTGGTTGTCGTTTCGATGACCTTGGATCCTGCAAGGCAGGATTTGCGGCCCAAATAAATCTTATGGACTCTCCCCTCCAAGCCATCAGGTCTCAGTCCCCACTCTTGTCAGAAAGTTCCGTGACCCCATTGCAGGGAGTCACACAGGATTCATCCCTCACCTACACTCACACTGGGCTTATCCATGGATGTCCCTAGGCAGCAATTACATAACCAAAAAAAAAAAACCGTAGAGCTTGCTGCTGGGCGGTCAGGAGTAAGAGCCTGGCACCCAAAGCCTATGACTTGCTCACCATGTGGCAACAGTGGCCATGGCCTTAGTCCCAAGCATTGGGTCCGACCTGGCTCAGGCACCTCACACAGCTGCCACACGGCAGAGGGGTCCTTTCACCCTAGCCTCACAGCCGAACCCGGTTTTGTTTTTTTTAACCCAGTCTACTTATCTATGATGTTTGATTGATGAGTTTAGGCCATTTACATTCAGGATTAATATGAATGGGTGATAATTTGATTCTGTCATTTTAGCAATGGGTTGTTGATTGATTTAGTATTCTATTTAATTTCTATTTCTACTGGAATGTTCTTCACATTTGCCTTTGGATTGGGTGGGTGCTATTCCTCTTCTCTGTCAGGTATCCTTTACAGGGCAGGTTTGGAAGAGTCATATTCTTTTAACTTTTTTTTTTTTTTTTTTTTTTTTTTTACCATGGAAGATTTTTGTTTCATTTCCAAAGACGAAGGAAAGTTTGCTGGGTATGTTATCCTTGGCTGATATATTCTGAGCTATATGACAATTGATTTTTTTTTTCATGTGCACATTTAAGGATCTTTTCCTTGTGTTTGATTGAAAAGAGTTTGATTATCATGTGTCTTGATGAATATTGCTTTTGATCAAGCCTGTTGGGAGTTCTGTGCCCCTCTTGGATGTTTCCCAATTCTTTCTCCAGATTAGGGAAATTTTTCCTTATTATTTCATTAAAACATTTTTAAACCCAGTTTCTCCTTCTGACCCTGCTGGAACTCCCATTACTCTCATTTTTGGGCTTTTAATAATGTTTTTCCGTTCTTGAATACTTTTTTTAGCTTGACCCAGCTCTGCTTCCAGCTTTTTTGTTTGCTTCCCCCTGGTGACAGGAAATATCTTCCAATTCTGAGATTCTTTCTTCTGCTTCCTGCATTCTATTTTGGAGACTTTTAACTGTACTTTTAATTTGCTCCACTGCATTCTTACTTCTTGATGTATCGGCTTTCTTTTGATTTATTTTACTTCCTTTGTGACATATTCCTTAAATTCCTTGAATTCCTGCATTATGTGCTTCTTGTTGTTGATAAGAAGCATTATAACAAGTGTTTTGAATTCTATATCCCCCATTGCTCAATTTCTTCCTCAGTGAACTCTGAGGTTTGTAAAGGGTTTTACTCCTTTGCAGGGGAGTCTTCAGAAATATTCATTGTGCCTTTGTCTCTTCTTTTGCCCTTGGTCATTGTACTTCAGGTTATTAGATTCTTCTTCTTTGGGTAGGTTTCTAAGCTGTGTCACCCACAGGTCTACAGTTTGATTTTACTTATTGCAGTTGGTACATGGCTCTGTTTGCAGTCACTTGTGCCACTCCCTCCAGCGAGTTCCAGGTCTGGGTTCTTATGTTAGATTTCCACCATGGTCTCTGTAGCCCCAGCTCCTGGCCTACAACTCGCTACTTCCTGTGATACCGTGCTGAGGCTATACCGTTGTCTGTACAACCTTTCTCACACTTTGGGTTGGAGCAGTTCCCAGGAATAGGGAGACACCATGTGTCCTATATAGCTAGGTTGTTGTTGGTGGTCCAGTGCTTAGTTCTATGAGTCTTCAATTGACTGGTTGATGCCCACTAAGCTAGGGAGAGTTGTTCTGCTTTATTCTATCTACCTATTTCATTGTAACTCTCATCCAAAACACCCAAAACACTTCTTTAATGTTTTGATTAATCAGAAATACACATATAAATCTCTTCTATCTGCTGGTTCACTCCTGAAATAGGTGCAATAGTGGGTGTGGTCTTGGCTAAAACTGCATCTGGGTCTCCTTGGTGCATGGCAGGAACTTAAAGTGTGTGAACCATCACTTGCTTTCCCACATGCATTAGCAGGAAGCTGTATCAGAAGGCAGTAGAAGGACTCCATTTCAGTTACTCTGATGTGGAATGCCAGTGTGCTGAATAGTGGCTCAACACTCTGTGCAACAACTCCCTCCCTCTAATATATGAGCTATATCTGGACTTCTTATTTCACAGTCAAATGAACACATAAAAATCTCTACCGCATGTTTGCCCATAAAGAATAAAGTTGAAATCATTTGTCAAAGCAGTATATACAGTTTGATAAAAATAACACTTCTCTTGCCCCCCCAATTCATAAAGTAGAGAATGAAGATCTAAATTATGCCTCAGTTCCATGGGATTGGCAAGAGGTAAAGATTATAGGCAGCAAGGGTAGAAGGAAGGTGATAAAAAAGAGAGCGATGGATCCCAAGGTAAATTTCTTCAAACCTGGATTCAGTCCAATATATGCCTATAGGAAAGCTTGTAGCTAGAAAAGTTCCCTTGCTTTACAGAGGAAAACAAACAAAAGAGGCAATAACACAAAATTTGTTCATGTGATGGAAATTTTCATAGTGTTGCGAGTTGACGAAATCCATCCCCAAAAATGAGTTGAAGGCAGACTGTTTAGAAGCTCAGAAGTCTTTATTCACTGGCTGGCACTGACTGGTGGACTGCCCCATTCCACCACATGTGAAAGAGGGGAGTAGCCTTGATTGACCATATTCAGGGCTTCTTAAGCAATGATCATCTAATCAACTAAGAGAGCACTGGCCTATGATGCGAATCATTCAATCAACCAAGCTTACATCTGTGCACAACACAAATGATCCAATCAACTGTAGTGGTGTGGAACAGATACCCTGTGTAAGCATGACGCACTTTAAACTATTCAATCAGTAAAAGTTGCATCCCAACTTGTAGCAAACAACAGAACCAAGCAAAGAGGTCCTGCCAGTTCTATTTACAGAAAACAATTTGGGACAATCAGCTTACTACTTGAGCTGTAGAAGCAAAGCAAGATTTCATCCTGGAATGAGATACTATCTTGTGATAAGCACTTGCACTCCCCTTTCTGGACTTTCCAAGAACCCAAGGTTATGGAAAAGATCAGATTATGCATATGTCCCAGAAATGCTTCAGATGACCAAGCCTTGCTTTTCACCATTTTTTGTTGTCTGGGCTGTCACAACAGAAGGTGGTGAAGAAAGGAACAGTGAAAAAATAGGGCAAATATAGAACCATTCCCAGAGAGTATTGCCATGGAGCATATGAGAAATCTGATCAAACATTTGCCACAATGTTTAAAACATCATGAACTGTATCTGTGGGATCCTCAGCTGTAGATCCAACCAACTGCTTATTAAAAATACTAAGAAAAGTGAACAGGCACAGACATTTTTTCCTTCCTATTACACTGTAAACAATATGTATAACAACTATTATATTAAATGTCATGTATAATGTAAAGATGATTTAAGGTGTATGGAGGAGTGCAAAGGTTAAATACATTTCTATGCCATTATAAGGAACCTTTTAGTATCTGGTGGGAGTCCTGAACCTAATCTGCCATGGAAACCAAGAGATGACTGTTCATGTAATGACAAATGACAAAGACAGGAGATAAATACCTATAACATAATAGTGACATAATATGTATATGTTATGTATGTTTCTATTAGTTTGGCTTAGCTGGAGAAGTCTAATAAACACAGTGTCTTTACCTATGAGATATGAGCACTGCTGATTATTTCTGAGATTTGCTGCAATAGATATCCTCTTTTTCTACTTCGCTATATTTCATTTCTCTGATTTGTGCTTGTTTTTCAAAAGTATTGTAGCTTTGGTATCAGCTGTCTATTCTACCATCACAGATTAATTATGCTTTTTTTTCATTTTTTTCTTGGTGGTTTCCAAGTGACTTTCAGGAAAGAAGAGGGTACTTAATTCGCTAAGCTGAAAGTATAGACCTGTTTTATTGAAGCTGTTGTAATCTGTTTGGTGACTACTGATCCATAATAACAAAGAGGAAAATTTAGAACTCTTGGAGCAGTTTGGAAAGAAAAAAGTAGAAACTAAGATGGAGATAAATGGAGAAGGCCTGAAGCCAAACAAATGAAACAATTGTTTAAAAATTACCAGTGTAGGGCCTGGAGTGATAGTTTAGTGGCTAAATCTCCACCTTGTATGAACTAGGATCCCACATGGGTACCAGTTCTTGTCCCAGCTGCTCCACTTCTCATCCAGCTCCTTGCTTATGGCTTGGGAAAGCAATAGGGGATGTGCCAAAGCCTTGGAACACTGCACCTGCCGTGGGAGACCCAGAACATGCTCCTGGCTCCTACCTTCAGATCAGTTCAGCTCTGGCCATTGCAGCCACTTGGGAGGTTAACCAGCAAATGGAAGATCCTTCTCTCTGTCTCTCTTTTTCTCTGTAAAACTGCCTTTTCAAAAAAAAAAACAAAACCCAAATAAATCGTTTTAAAGAAGCTAATAGTGTAGGGACAGAGAACAGGCCTCATGTCGGAACTTGGAGGACACCTCTGCTAGCCCACAACTCATGCTGATGAGTGTGAGAGCCAGAGCTGGGGGACAGACAGGCCAGGTTGGGCTGCAGCACAAGTAGGCTTAAGTGTGGATGAAGTATGGATAAGGGCCAGGTTTGGTTGATCCACAGTACACAATGGCACAAGCAAGAACCAGGACAGAGTACAGGCCAAGCTGAGTTTGGGTCCCAACACCTACCAGTTCATATGAGGGTCCAGGGCTAGAGGTGGGTCAGGCTGGGACAGACTGCTGTACCTCACTGGTGAGTGTGAGAGCTGGGTCTGGGGGGACAGACAGGCTTAAACAGGCTGTAGCACCTGCCAGCAAATGCCAGGACTGGAGATGGCCCATCTCAGACTGATCCACAGTACCTGCTGGCACATACAAGACCCAGGGCTGAGACCAGGCCTGATCAGAAAACTTCAGAGACTTCCCTTCTGAGCTGCTGCTTCTATTTTGGTGAGCATGAAATTGGGCAGGGGGCACACCAATCTAGGCAGGGCTGTGGCAACCATCAGCCCAGCATGTGGCCTTGATCTGGGGATGGGCCAGGCTGGGCTAGGCTGCTGAACCCTCTAGCACATATGAGTACCAGAATGGGTGCAGGATGCCTAGGCTAGGCTGCAGCACCGACTGGCAAGTGCTGAGACCAGGTGCGAGTCATGTCAGGTTGGACTACAGTAGCCCCTTGCAAGTGCAAGATTCTGGGGTGGGAGCAGGCTTGATAAGGGAATGGTGGGCACTCCCCTGCTAGGCTGTAGCTCCCGCTGGTGAGCACTAGAGCCAGGGCTGGGGATGGACCAGCCTGACAAAACCATAAAATCTACTGTAATATGTGTGGGCTGGGTCTGTGGGTGGGTTGAGCTGAGCTAAGTTGCAGCACCCATGGATGTGCATGAGAGTCAGGTTGGATGTGAGTTGGGATAGACTAGGTCACATACTGCCACATACAAAAACCGAGGCTGGGGGTGTGGCTGTTAGGGCTACTTAGGGTCCCTTCAACTAGGCTGTGGCACCTCCTGGTGTGTGTGAAGACCGGGCCTGTGGAGGACTGGGCTGGGCTAATACACAACACCCATTGGTTCACCTGAGCATGCAGCTGGGAGTGGAACCCACCAAGCAGCTGCATCCACTAGTAAGTGCTTTGGCTGGTGTAGGTGACACACTGAAACTGACCCTGCACTGGCTGGTGCACACAGTCAACTCTGAGGTCACCCTAGGCCAGGTTTCCTGAGGAATCTCCAACTAGATCACTGGACTCGAACACCAGCCTCAGGGAAAATCACCATATATGTGGTCTGACCTTGGAGTGCACACATCAGGACTGGGCCTCCTCAGTTGCTGGTGTCTGTGTGGTGGACAGCATGCCCAGATGCACACAGGGGACATGCCAGCCAGCTCAACTAGGCCAGCAAATGATATCAAGTGCTTTGTCAGAGGATGGAGAACGCTCCTGGTCAAGCTTTAAAACATGTCCCTGGGTCTGTCAATGCATTAAAGTGGACTTGTTTAGCCAATAAACCTTGCAAAATTTTCTCAACTCTGGTTCAATTAAGCTGACAATGTCTCAGAACTACCAAAACCACTAAAGTAACCTGTGGAACACTCTGCCCCATCACTGGGTGCTAATGTAGTTTGACAGCAAGGGACAGCCTCCTCCCCTTCCCCCTCTGCAGATGCAGGAGAAAAAAAAAAGTGAAAAAGAGAATTGAGACATTTGCTCAACCACCTTCCTCTATACCTCAATGCTCCCCACCATTGTTGGAAGCCCACATTGGTGTTCATCCCTGTCAACTATGTAAACAATATCAGATAAAATAAGAAAAATTTTAAAAATTACTTGTGTTATTTTGATAGGGCTTTTAAGAACAGTCTGTTCACTGTGCTATTTTAGTTTGTGCTTATGCTTTGAAAATCCTTCCTGAAACACATCTGTTCTCTCAATTCTCAGTAGATCTTACCACAGTCCTAAAAAATCTGGTCAGCAGTTCTCTTCGTCCCTTATTCAATATGTGCTTTGAATAGTGAAAAAAGTAGAATTTCATACTGGATCTTGAAGATATGCGTTATTCTAAATTGAGAGTATACATTTAAAAAATCATTCATATAAATAGCTTCTGTGGGGAATAAAATCATACATAAAACATATTCCCATATGTGGAGGACTCATGGACGTAACTCAAGCTTCTAGTAGAACAGTGGTTTGATCTGTTTACCTAGTTTCTACTCCTGTCAGGCCAGCCAATCACTCACCGACACATGGTCCTTCATGTTGTGCCTGTTTGTGATGACAAGGGGAAATTCTACTATATGTGTGTGTAGGCATGGTACTTGTACTTTAAAAGCTTCTATCTAGCATGAGAGCATTTCAAAAATGGCTGTTTGGAGTCATTGAGCAGTGCTCAGGTTATAAAGGCAAACGCTCACTTTTTTCTACCACCCTATGTTTCAATAGTCAAAAATGTTATTTTGGATATATTTTAGTAATGAGAATAATATTAACAAGACATTAGGGGAAAAAATCAAGGAAAAAAACCTTGTGTTTTCATTGTGATCTGTGTAAAAATTATATTTTAGCAGATAAATAGATGAAGTTATCTTTTTTTAAAACGGAGTGTTAGGTGATTTCTTTTTTTTATTTTTATTTTTTTTTAAAGATTTATTTTTATTATAAAGTCAGATATACAGAGAGGAGGAGAGACAGAGAGGAAGATCTTCCGCCCAATGATTCACTCCCCAAGTGAGCCGCAACGGGCCGGTGCGCGCTGGTCCAAAGCCAGGAGCCAGGAACCTCCTCCAGGTCTCCCACTTGGGTGCAGTGTCCCAAAGCTTTGGGCTGTCCTCGACTGCTTTCCCAGGCCACAAGCAGGGAGCTGGATGGGAAGTGGAGCAGCTGTGATTAGAACCGGCGCCCATATGGGATCCTGGTGCACTCAAGGCGAGGACCCCAGCCGCTAGGCCATCACGCCGGGCCCGGTGATTTCCTTCTTAAAGATTTTTGTATATTCTAAATTTGAAAGTTACTTCCAAAATTTAATGTATGTGTTTTCTTAAACACATGCACCATGTTATACTTCTGTGTAAATTTCTGGGAAGTGGCTTCCCAGGAATGTACGTTCTTCCTCACTTGATCTAATACTTCACTCTTGATGAGTTTGTTACCTTGTTACATTTTGAGTTTAATATATTAGTGTAATTATGATTATAGGACATAAAATTACGCAGCCTGCCTGTATTTTCATTCAGTTAATGGCATAGTGGTTGAAGGTTGCCGTCTGTGACTCCAGCATCCCATAGAGACACTACTTCACATTCTAGCTGCTCTACTTCTGATGCAGGTCCCTGGTTGGCTTGGGAAACAACTGCAGAAGTACTTGGGCTCCTCCCAACCACGTGGGGGCTCCAGATGTTCTCTTGACTCCGCTTTGCCATGGTTCAGTGCTGTCCACTGGGGCCATCTCAGAGTGAATCAGCAGTTGGTTTTCTTATTGCCTCTCCCTCTTTGTAACCCTGATGTTCAAAATGAATAAATATTTCTAAGAGTTAGCTAGGAAACATGCTCAAGTTAAATGTTAGAATTTTAAACTCAAATGCATCTTTTTCTCTCTAGGTTTACACAAATGCATTTTCTGCTTAATTAAAGAATAAAGGTTGATAATTTTTAAATCCTACACAAACAGCTGCTTATAGCAGTGAAAACAGCATTTGACCTATGGTGTAAGTTTACATTATATAACAGTGGTACTCAAATATTTAAAAGAAAAAAAATAATTATGAAGGATAAATATTAAGTGGGAAGTTGATGGAGCTTATGGAATGTTGAAGCCAATATTACTTCAATAACAAATAACAAACTCACTATGGTAAGGTTTCATGAAGAGGAGAAATTTATATTGCGACACAGAGAAATTTTTCAATATTGAAGGTCAAAGGTGCAGTCTATTATATGCTTACATCTTCCCCCCACCCCAGGATTTATTTATTTATTTGAAAGTTTACAGAGAGAGAGATGGAGCAACAGTGCTCTTCCATCCTGTACTTCACTACCCAGATGGCTGCAAACATTGGAGGTGGGCTGATCCAAAGCCAGGAGCTTCAGGGGTCCAAGCACCTGAACTGTTTTCATTTCTTTCCTAGGCATATTAGCAGGGAACTGGATTGAAAGTGGAGCAGCCAGGATTTGAACCATTGCCCATAAAAGATGCCAGTGCTACAGACAGTGGCATTACCCACCATGCCATAGCACTAGCTCCTATCGGTATTAAACCAAGTATTGGAAAAGCATTAGAACTCTGGAGGGCTTCTTGTTATAACAAAATTTGTTTATTTTTGTTTTATAAATATTTAGTTTTATTGGAAAGACAGATTTATAGAGAGAGGAGGGACAGAAAGATCTTCTACCTGATGGTTCACTCCACAAAAGGCTGAAACAGACAGAGCTGAGCCAATCCAAAGCCAGGATCCAGGAACTTCTTCTGAGTCTCCCATGCAGGTGCAGGGTCTCAAGGCTTTCAGCCATCCTCTACTGCTTTCCCAGGCCACAAGCTGGGAGCTAGATTGGAAGTGGCGCAGCTGGGATATGAACAGGCACCCATATGGAATGTTGTACTTAGAGGTCAAGGAATCAGGCAGTTGAGTTGTTGCACTGGCCCCCTATTTATTTAGTTAGTTATTTTGAAAGGTTAACAGAGAGACAGAGTGAGAGCTTCCACCAGCTAGTTTACTGTTGCAAAGTCAGGGCTGGACCAGGCAGAAAGCAAGAGTCTGGGACCTGGTGCAATCCTCCTTCAAGCTTCAGGATCCCATATGGGTGCTGGTTAATATCTTGCCTGCACCAGTTCTCATCCATCTCCCTACTTATGGCCTGGGAAAGCAGCAGAAGATGGCCCAAAGCCTGGGGACCTTGCATCCATGTGGGCGATGTGGAAGAGGCTCCTGGCTCTTGGCTCTGGATCAACTCAACTCTGGCAGTTGTAGCCACTTGGGGTGTAAATCAGTTGATGGAAAATCTTCCTTTCTGTCTCTCCTTATGTTTGCCTTTTCAAAAAAAATCTTTTTTAAAAATTATTTTTTGATGATATTTGCACAGTTGATTAGAGTTGCAAGGGTTGAGGACTAGGGGAAAGAGTGTGAGACTAGTATTTCTAAGCATTTCTTGTTTTCTTCCTATATCTGAGGGAAGGTGGGAGACAAGGGGAGAAGCCACATCCAGCCTCCCAACTGTTTCACTACCCAGGAATGGGGAATGGCCAGCCGATGTCATCCCACTGTCCCCAATGTGCAATATTTATTTTCTGAGGGTTCTGTTCAAATGATTTTGGGTAGCTCAGACATGCTGTTGATCTCACAGATCCAAGGGTGAGGAAATCCTTCCAAGGTCATTGGCTGACATAGTCCACCCCAGAGTCTCCATTTGCCCCAAAACTTGCTGTCAAGCTTGGCTGGGGTAGTTGACCAACTTTTTTTGCCTTCCTTTCTCTGCTATGGTACCAGATGTCCTCTGCAGGCTCCAAGGGACTGCCAAATCCTCCATGTGCATCTGGGTATGCTGTCCAATGCACCATTTTCAGTAACAGAGGAGGCCCCATTCAAACACATGCTTTCCACTGTCAGATCACAGGCTCTGCCACTCTCCCCATGATTGGAGTTAAGATTTCAGCGATTCAGTTGGGAAGGTTCTCAAAGAGATCTCGTCTGAGGTGATCCCAGACCTGACTCCTGTGTGGCACCCACCAGTACAGGGTCTGGCCGTTCAGTCATCCACAGCAGCCTACACACAGTGAGAGTTGCAGTGGCTAGGTCAGTTCTGTCTCCAGCCTCATCTCTTATGTAAACCAATGGATTCTGTGGCCCTGCCAAACCCTGCCCACCACATACTTGGCCCCCACATTTATCATCAGAAGCTGTAGCCTAGTCAGAGTGACCCCCAATAACCCACACTGGGCTGGCCCCTAGCCCTAGTTCCTGTGCCTGTCAGCAAGTACAGTGGACTGGTCCAGTCTGTCCCACATTCCATTTACCTCTGGAATGTCATTGGGTGTTGAAGCCCAAGTCAACCCAACTGACACCACCCTCCAACCCTCCCTCGTGCAAGTGGGTGCCACTGCCTGTCTAGCCAGGCCCACTCATAGTCCTGGTTCTCGTGCTCACCAGTGGAAGGTGCAGCCCATCAAAGAAGTGCCCATAGGTTCCTACGGGACTCACTCCCTACACCACATCTTGCAGTCTAGTTTTGTAAATAAATCTTTTATTATTATTATTTTTATACACTTTTTAGAAATTAATTACATTGCATTATGTGGTACATTTTTTCTTTTTTTATTATTTATTATTTTTAGTTCATTAATTACATTGTATTATGTGACACAGTTTCATAGGTACTTGGGTTCTCCCCACCCCTCCCCAAACCTTCCCACCATGGTGGATTCCTCCACCTTGTTGCATAACCACAGCTCAAGTTCAGTTGAGATTCCCCCATTGCAAGCGTATACCAAACATAGAGTCCAGCATCTTATTGTCCAGTCAAGTTCAACGGCTTCTTAGGTATACCCTTTCTGGTCTGAAGACAGAGCCAGCAGAGTATCATCCCAGTCAATTGAAAGCTCCAACATACCATCAGCAAAAATTTACATCATTATGGAATTAATTGACATAGTAATGAGTAACCAATATGTTAAAAGTAAATGCGAGTTCCCAGTCACCTTCTGTGACCACCTCATCTATACTTCAATTTTAGTTTATACACAACATATAACATTCATAACATAACATGTTACATATAACATCATATCATCTTAAATTAAGGCAAACATGTGGTATTTAACCTTTTGGGATTGGCTCATTTCCCTTAGCATTATGGTTTCCAGTTTGGCCCATTTGGCCACAAAGAACTGCATTTTGTTTTTTTTAATAGCTGAGTAGTATTCCATGGAGTAGATGAACCATAGCTTTCTTATCCAATCCTCTGTTGATGGGCATTTTGGTTGCTTCCATGTTTTTGCAATTACTGATTGTGCTGCTATGAGCATAGGAGTGCATGTTGGTTTCTCATAAAACAAGTGTTCTGGATATATTCCTAGGAGTGCTATTGCTGGATCATACGGTATGTTGATTTTGAGTTGTTTGAATGTTCTCCATACTGATTTCCATAGAGGCTGTACCAGCCTGCAGCCCCACCAGCAGTGGAGTAGGGTTCCCTTTTCCCCGCAACCTCGCCAACAAGTGTTGTTGGTGCTTTTATTCATGTGGGCCAGTCTTACTGGCGTTAGGTGGTACCTCATTGATGTTTTAATTTGGATTTCCCTTATTGCCAGGGAACTTGAGCATTTTTTCATATGTTTATTTGCCATTTGGGTTTGTTCCTTTGTGAAGTGTTTGCCCATTTCCTGTACCCATTTCTTGAGTGGCTTGTTTGTTTTGACATTTTGGTTGTTTTGTAGCTCTTTGTATATTCTGGAGATTAGCCCTCTATCACCTATGTCGTGTGCGAAGATCTCCCATTCTGTGGGTTGCCTTTTTACTTTGTTGATTGTTTCTCTAGCTGTACAGAAGCTTCTTAGTTTGATGAGGTCCCAATTATTTATTTTGGTCTTGATTTCTACTGCATTTGGAGTCTTTTTTAGGAAGTGAGGGCCTACCCCTAAGTGTTGCAGTGTGTTTCCAACATTATCTTCCAAAAGTTTGAAGGTTTCTGGATGTAGGTTTAGATCTGTTATCCATTTAGATCTGATCTTAGTGTATGGTGAGAGATGTGGATCTATCTTTTTGTTTCTGCAGGCTATTAACCAGTTGTCCCAACAGCATTTATTGAACAGATCTTCCCATTTGCCTGGATTGTCATTTGTCTTTTTGTCAAAGATTATTTGGCTGGACCTGTGTGGGTTCCCTTCTGGTGTTTCTATTCTGCTCCATTGATCTTCCTCTCTATCTTTGTGCCAGTACCACGCTGTTTTGATAACCACTGCCCTATAGTATGTCCAGAGGTCCGGAACTGTGATTCCCCCTGCTAACTTCCTGTTCTTCAGGATGGTTCTAGCTATCCGTGGTTTTTTGTGTTTCCATATGAACATTGATGCTAAGATTCTCAACAAAATCCTAGCCAACAGAATTCAAAAACACATCAGACAGATGATTCATCCAGATCAAGTAGGATTCATCCCTGGAATGCAGGGATGGTTCAACATCAGGAAATCCATAAATGTGATACACCACATCCAAAAACTGAAAAACAAGAATCACATGATAGTATCAATAGATGCAGAAAAAGCTTTCGACAAAATCCAGCACAACTTCCTACTAAAAATCCTAACCAAGGTAGGCATAGATGGAAAAATCCACAACATAATTAAAGCCATATATGAAAAACCCAATGCCAGCATCATACTGAATGGAGAAAAACTGGAACCCTTCCCACTGAGATCTGGAACAAAACAGGGATGTCCACTTTCTCCACTACTATTCAACATAGTCCTAGAGGTACTCGCTGAGGCCATAAGACAAGAAAAAGAAATCAGAGGAATCCAAATGGGAAACGAAGAAGTCAAGTTCTCACTATACGCAGATGATATGATTCTTTATGTAGAAGAGCAAAGAGACTCAATACAGAGACTGCTAGAACTTGTACGAGAGTTTGGTAGAGTGGCAGGGTACAAAATTAATGAACAAAAATCAACAGCCATAGTGTATGTGAACAGCCCCAAGATGGAAAAAGATTTAACCAGCAAGATACCATTCAAAATAACAGAGAAAAGTATGAAATATCTGGGAATAAATCTAACCAAAAATGTAGGAGACTTATTTGAAGAAAACTACAAACTACTTAAAAAAGAAATTGAACAAGATCTAGAAAGATGGAGTAACATCCCATGCTCCTGGATAGGTAAAATCAATATCATTAAAATGTCTATACTGCCAAGAGCAATATATACATTCAACGCAATCCCAATCAAATTGCCCAAAACATTCTTTATGGAAGTGGAAGCTATGTGGTACATTTTTATATGCACTGGGATTCCCCCCACCGCTCCCCAAACCCTCCCCCACAGTGGATTGCTCCACCTTATTGCATTTCCATAGTTTAAATTCAGTTGAGATTCTTTCATTGGAGGTATTTACCAAGCATACAGCCCAGCATCTTATTGTTCTGGTAAGTTCAATAGTTTCTTGGTGAGACCATCTCTGGTCTGAAGGTAGAGCCAGCAGAGTATCATCCCAATCAATCAAAAGCCCCAACATAATATTTACAACCACAACCTGTGACTTCTTTTTTTTTTTTAAAGATTTATATTTATTTTATTACAGTCAGATATACAGAGAGGAGGAGAGACAGAGAGGAAGATCTTCCATCCGATGATTCACTCCCCAAGTGAGCTGCAACGGGCCGGTGCGCGCCAATCCGATGCTGGGAACCAGGAACCTCTTCCGGGTTTCCCACACGTGTGCAGGGTCCCAGTGCTCTGGGCCATCCTCGACTGCTTTCCCAGGCCACAAGCAGGGAGCTGGATGGGAAGTGGAGCTGCCGGGATTAGAACCGGCGCCCATATGGGATCCTGGTGCGTTCAAGGCGAGGACTTTAGCTGCTAGGCCACGCCGCCAGGCCCAACCTGTGACTTCTTCATAGACATTTCCATTTTGGTTTATATTCAACCATGTTCTATACACCTTAAAATGGCTATAGATTACTATTCAGCTGTCTCGTGTCTATTTTCATTTTAGTATTTAGCAGTTTATAGCATTGAAGCATGGTTTCTCTGAACCTGGCTGTTTTTTGGGTAGTCCAACTCTATAACTCTAACAAGACATATGTCAACAGTTTAGGTGAGCATGTTTAGGAGGGGTGTGCAGAGAAATCTTCAATACCCCAGTGAGGAGTAACTAATCTTTGTATCCCACCCAGTGAGTTTTAGGTGCATCCCCGCTGACTGTTCCCTGTCTGTTTCTAAGCTTTCCTTGTTGTTCTCTGTCTATCTATTCTAGTTTGTTTGTTTGTTTTGAGGGGTTTCTGGAGCGATCCTGATGGTCATTATGAGAGAGGGTGGGGACCCAAAGTCGGAAGCAGGCAAGGACCAGAGAAAGCTCCTCTCCCTAGTTCCGAAGTAAGTTTACTGTTCTTCTGTTTCTGTGGACCGCTCTGTGCTCCTGGTTGTCGTTCCAATGACCTTGGATCCTGCAAGGCAGGACTTGGGCTTCTTCCAACCCATGTGGTAGATTCAAATGGGGATGGGTGAGTTTTGTAAATAAATCTTAAAAAAAGAAAAAAAGGCAGGAGCCTGTAATTCAATCCTGGTCAGCTAGTGTGCATCAGGAACTGAAGTACTTGAGCCATTGTCTGCTACCTCTGGGTGTGTGCATTAACAGGAAGCTAAATTAGAATCAGAGTTCTTTGGGCTTCATCCCAGGAAGTCTAATATGAAATGCAGCTGTCCTAAGTGAGGACTTCACTACTGTGCCAAATACCTAAACTCAGCTTCTTTTTCTTAGCCTGTGTCTCTCTGGAAGTACACTAACTCACTCTCACCTCATCTCTGTTTCTCATTGTACTTGTGGGTGTTTGTTTTCTATTGACAGACCTTTCATTTTTCTGAAATAACTACCTTACATTGCAACAGTTCATTCAAGAGAACGTCTTGGACTGATGGATGTATCAACATTAAAATTAAAATTTCTAGAAAACATTTGATGAACCCATTCTGAGACAGGTGTACCGTCCTGGGTGAATAATATGTGACCAAAGTTTGGGGTCATGGATTGCTAACACAGTTTCTATTATTCTGTATCTGAGAAAGAAAGTTACCTGCAAAAAACACTTAGATTCATTCTGGCTCTTTTGTGCACCTTTCTGCATCCACTAAGCACATAGCACCTTTGATAGAACTTTTGGAGCTTGTGAACACATTTTTCTTGTTGTTTGTTTTCTCTTCTTCACTGTTACACTTGGAGTTCAAGGACATCTTGTTTCATATCCCTGTCACAAGGAGGCATGAAATTAGGCAATAACAGGAATTAAATTTTACTTACCATTTATTTCATGCCAGACATTAATTTCTATTTCTTTTTTTTTTAAAAGATTTATTTATTTTATTAAAAAGTCAGATATACAGAGAGGAGGAGAGACAGAGAGGAAGATCTTCCGTCCGATGATTCACTCCCCAAGTGGCCGCAACTGACCGATGCGCACCGATCCGATGCTGGGAACCAGGAATCTCTTCCAGGTCTCCCACGCGGGTTCAGGGTCCCAATGCATTGGGCCGTCCTCGACTGCTTTCCCAGGGAGCTGGATGGGAAGTGGAGCTGCCGGGATAAGAACCGGCGCCCATATGGGATCCTGGTGCGTTCAAGGCGAGGACTTTAGCTGCTAGGCCACACCACCGGGCCCAAATTTCTATTTCTTTTAACCTAATTCTCACAGTAGTTTTACAAGGATACTCCAAAAAGTTCATGGAAATTGGAATTAAAGGATAGGTTATTTTGGTACAAGAAATTTGAAATCTGCTTTTTTATCATAATACATTTTCCCATGAACTTTTTGAAAATCCCTTGTATGCATGGAGCACTGTTAGCAGTGTTTTTTTTAAGATGTATTTATTTTTGTTGGAAAGTAGATATGTAGAGAGAAGGAGAGACAGAGAGAAAGACCTTCCATCTGCTGATTCACTCCCCAAGTGGCCACAATGGCAGGAGCTGAGCTGATCTGACGTTAGGAGCCAGGAGCATCTTTGAGGTCTTCCACTTGGGTGCAGGGTGCTGAGGCTCTGGGCCATTCTCGACTGTTTTCCCAGGTCATAAGCAGAAAGCTGGATGGGAAGTGGGGGCTGCCAAGATACGAACCACACCCATATGAGATGCAGGCACATGCGAAGCAAGGATTTTAGCTGCTAGGCTACTGTGCTGGGCCCAACACTGTTGTTTTTTTTTTTAATGATATGATGAAAAACAGTGCTGATAATGTGTCTTAGACCATAAAATAATACTGGCTGAATGGCTGTCTTGCAAATTTCCTATAATAATAACTATGGTAGTTTTCCTTAAGGAGAAACCTTTACATTAAAAATTTCAAGCTTTCTTTTAAGTTGGAACAGAGAGATAGAGATGGAGATTGAGAAAGTGAGAGGTCTTCCATTTTCTATTGATTCATTTCCTGCAACAGCAAGAATTCCATCTTTGTCTCCTGTGTGGATGGCAGGGCCTCAAGCACTTGAGCCTGCATCTGGTTTCCTAGCACACACACTAGCAGACAGCTGGAATGAAGAGAAGAACCAGAACTAGAAACCAGATACGCTGAATTTGGATTCAAGCACTGCCATCAGAAAGTTAACCATGAAGCCAAATGCTCATCCCTTAATTGTATTTTTTAATTAAAGAGTTATACCTCGTTTCACCACTTGGTGTCAGAATTGTACTACTTTAGTACAATTTGTGTGTTGGCAAGTCTAGCATTCATTTATGAGTTTTAAGCTTTTTATTCTCTGTTTAAAGATTTTGTTTCACCTGCGTTCTTAGAAAAATCACTAAAGAAAGAAATGCATTTACTGCCAGACTAGAAGAAAAGAAGTAGACATAAAACTTGTGAGAATTCCTGGAAAGCAAACAAAATTTTCTAATCTTTGTAGGAGCAATAAATTATGTTTCTCAGATTAATCTTCTATATGGGACTTCATTGAATATGTTTCCTCGAGTTGGAGTACAGGATTTCTGCTATGATAGAGTGATTATCAGAGAACCAGGATAATACTGGATGAGTGGATTTCCAAATGTGAAAACAGGATTTAAAATGTGAAAGTAGTGCTCAATGGTGGTTACGATAAGTAACGCACTAATTTATTCAACAAAGATTTTTTGATGTGCTGCAATGTGCTAGTCCCTAATTTGGGAAGATTTCCTTGTATCAGTCCCTTTCTCTGCCCAGCCCATTCTGGCTCCTTTCTATCCCAGGGTTTTTCACATGTCCTGAGTTTGACAGACACATGGAGAAAATGACCTATTCTGGTGAGAGAGAAATTCAGTCCAAATGTTCTTTTCTTTTTCTTTTTTCTTTTCTTTCTTTCTTTTTTTTTTTTTTTAATAAAAATCGAGGTACAGGCTGATACTGTGGCATAGTGGGTAAAGCCACTGTCTATGACAACTGTATCTTATATGGGTTCCATTTTATGTCTGGCTGCTCCACTTTGAATCCAGCTCTCTGCTAATGGCCTGGAAATAGCAGCAGAAGATGGCTCAGCTGGTTAGTCCCCTTGTACCAGTATGAGACATCTGGATGAATCACCTGGCTCCTGGCTGTGGCCTGGCTCAGCCCTGGCCACTGCAGCCGTTTGGGGGAGTGAACCAGGAAAGGGAAGATCTTTCTCTCTCTCTCTCTTTGACTTTCAAATAAAATAAAACTTTTAAAAAGCTGTGATAAAACATATAAAATTTATAATCATTCAGGTATGATTCTTTGCTCATTAGTATCAAAATTTTGCTATGAAATTCTGATGGAATGAATTGTAAGATTGTAGTCACATGCCTGTGAATGAGGGGGATGCATTGTGCAAAATGTGTCATTTAGGTGACTTCATCATTTGTGTGAACATCGTAAAGTGTACTGATGCAAACTGAGATGATGCTGTCACTAGAACCTCCATGGTATATACAACTTATTGCTGTCTGAAATATTGTTATGAGGTACATGTCTACATTTAGTCTATCAGTGCTTGTATTTGTAAAAACAATGTTAAAAATTAGCTAGTAGTGGGCCCGGCGGTGTGGCCTAGCGGCTAAAGTCCTCGCCTTGGACATGCCGGGATCCCATATGGGCGCCGGTTCTAATCCTGGCGGCTCCACTTCCCATCCAGCTCCCTGCTTGTGGCCTGGGAAAGCAGTTGAGGACGGCCTAATGCATTGGGACCCTGCACCCGCGTGGGAGACCCGGAAGAGGTTCCTGGTTCCCAGCATTGGATCGGCACTCACCGGCCCGTTGCGGCTCACTTGGGGAGTGAATCATCGGACGGAAGGTCTTCCTCTCTGTCTCTCTTCCTCTCTGTATATCTGACTTTGTAATAAAGATAAATCTTAGAAAAAGCATTAGCTAGTAGATAAGGAAAAATAGTTTAAAAAAAGGGAAGATCTCCATCATTACTAGAAAACTGGAAGTATTGTTATTTTTTTCTTAAAAAAAATGCCTGTGTGTTAGGGCAGCAGTATTTGACACAGTGGTTTAAGCTGCAACTTAGCATGCCCACACCCCCACCCACCTCAGAGTGCTTGAGTCTAAGTCCTGGCTCCGCTTCTGATCCAGTTTCCTGCTCATAGATACACTGGGAAGCAGCAGATAATAGCTCAGATTCTTAGATCTCTGTCATCCACATTGGAAACTTGGGTAGAGTTCCTGGCTCCTGGCTTCAGCCTGGTCCATTTCATCTATTTTATGCAATTGGGAAGTGAATTAACAAATGGTTCTCTTTATGTCTACCTTTCAGATAAAACAAACAAATAAATACTTTTTTTTAAAAAAAAGATTCATTTATTAAAAGGCAGAATGGCAGAGTGAGAAGAGATAGAGGTAGTGAGAGAGCTTCCCAACGCTGGTTCACTTCTCCAGTGCCTCCAATGCCTGTAGCAGCCAACATCTTTCCACTACCCTCATTATATACATGTCCCTCCCTTCCAAATCAGTAGATCTTTTATTGTGTGGTTAAGATGTCATAAATTAGACTTACAATCCAGGATTTTGGTTCTGTAGCCAAATTTACATGTTGTTCATTAGCTCACTGAACTGTTCCTTTTTCAGAATTATCTGATATCCTTGTTTTTAAGTGTTGTTGCCTGTAGAACTAAGTAGCTGAATTTAAAAGAAGTTCAACATCATTTCCTTCAAGGATTAGTTCCTATTTCTGGGCTTGAGATGCTGAGAAGCTGGCCTCATTGAGCCCTGCATATGAACTTTCTCCCACCCCCAAGAAATTTTGGATTCCAGTAACAGATCCATTCTTCTGAATAACCATATTGATAGGCGAGAGAATATGCATCATCTTTGGTACAGAATCCTAATGTAAGGGCTGGCACAATGGCTCAATTGGTTAATCCTTTATCTGCAAGCACCAGCTTCCCATATGGGTGCTGGTTTGTGTCCTGGCTGCTTTATTTCCCATCCAGCTCCCTGTTATGGCCTGGAAAAGCAGCTGCAAATGACCCGAAGGCTTGAGGCTGTGCACTTGTGTGGGAAACCAGGAGAAAGCTCATGGCTTCTGGCTTCAGATTAGCTCAGGTCTGGCCATTGCAGTCATTTGTGGATGGAAGATCTTTCTTTATGTCCTTCTGTGTAAATCTGCCTTTCCAATAAAAATAGACTAATCTTTAAAAAAACAATCTCTTTGATCTTGTTGTCTGTATGACTGCAGACAGCATTTACAATCACCAGTTCCTTTTAATTCCCGAACGATGTGTCAAACTGGCGCCTCTTCGTTTTCTTCCCAAAGTGCCTGAGTTCTGCAGTGATGTGATTGAAGTCCCTCTGCAGGCATCTTCTAGGGACCTACACAATGGTTATCCTTTCAGATTGATGTTGCCATTTTCTGTAAAGTCTGCAGTCTGATTGTAGCCATTGTTTCTTTCTTTTCTTTGTTAGATTTATTTTATTTTATTTTATATTACAAAGTTAGATATACAGAGAGGAGGAGAGAGAGGAAGATCTTCCCTCTGATAATTCATTCCCCAAGTGAGCCGCAACGGCCAGTGCTGCGCCAATCTGAAGCCAGGAACCAGGAATCTCTTCCAGGTCTGCCACGCAGTGGAGGGTCCCAAAGCATTGGGTCCATTTCCCAGGGCACAAGCAGGGAATTGGATGGGAAATGGAGCTGCCGGGATTAGAACCGGCGCCCATATGGGATCCTGGTGAGTTCAAGGTGAGGACCTTAGCCGCTAGGCCATGGCACCGGGCCCTGTTAGATTTATTAAAAAAAATTTTTTTTTTAAACTGGAAAGTCAGATATATAAAGAGGAGGAGAGACAGAGAGGAAGATCTTCCATCTGCTGATTCACTCCCCAAGTGGCTGCAATGGCCAGAGCTGAGCCGATCTGAAGTCAGGGGCTAGGAGCTTCTGGGTCTCCCACATGAGGGTGCAGCGTTCCAAGGCTTTGGGCCATCCTTGACTGCTTTCCCAGGCCACAAGCAGGAAGTTGAATGGGAAGCGGGGCTGCCAGAATTAGAACTGGTGCCCATATGGGATCCCGGTGGATGCAAGGCGAGGACTTTAGCCATTAGGCTACTGTGCTGGGATCTGTAGCCATTTTTTTTTTTTTAAGATTTATTTATTTTATTGGAACGGCAGATATACAGAGAGGAGAAGAGACAGAGAGATCTTCCGTCCAATGATTCACTCCCCAAGTGGCCGCAATGGCCGATGCTGTGCCGGTCCGAATCCAGGAGCCAGGAACTTCTTTCCGGGTCTGTCACGCAGGTGCAGGGTCCCAAAGCATTGGGCCGTCCTCGACTGCCTTCCCAGGCCACAAGCAGGGAGCTGGATGGGAAGTGAAGCTGCTGGGATTAGAACCGGCGCCTATATGGGATCCCGGCATGTTCAAGGTGAGGACCTTAATCATTACGCTATCGCACCGGGTCCTGTAGCCATTCCTTTTTACAAAACGTGTTGCAAAGTCATAAAATGTTTCTTATTTTTTCATAATTTAATAGTATTTCACTATTTTGTCAGCTGGATTAGAAAAGATTTTGGAATGGGCATTAAAAAAAAGAAGTAGGAAAATCTTTATTGGGTTTTCTGTTAATGGATTGCACAGCATTCTTCAGAAAACCCTTCTGGGTTAACTAACATTGTAGGTGGTCTGTAAAATGATTAGTAATGAAAATTGGTGGTAGAGAAACAACTGATTTCTCTCTCCGAGAGGCTCATTATTTATTTATTTAAAAGGTCTATTATTGGAAAGACCGAGTTACAGAGAGAGAAGGAGAGACAGAGAGAGATTAATCTTCCATCTGCTGATTCACCCCCCAAGTGGCCACAAACGGCCAGAGTTGGGCCAGTGCAAAGTCAAGAGCCAAGAGTTGGTTCTGGGTCTCTCACGTGGGTGCCAAGGCCCAAGGACTTGAGCCATTTTCTACTGCTTTTCCTGTGCAAATTGTGGCAGCTGGGACTCAAACTTGTGCCTGTACATGATGTCAGCACTGTAGGTGGAGGTCTAGCCTGAAATGCCACCAATGCAGCCCATCGTTTTATATTGAATAACACATTTATGTCAGTGTTCCAGTTGGTCTATTTATACGTTTGTAGTTGAGGCTTTCTCAAACCATTTTTAACATTTTACTGTCTTCCTCATTAATCAGTGCATTTAATATTTGACATGTCAATTCTATGTTTATATAACAGTCATAATCACACACTAAAAATAGTTTTCATGCTCATCCACTGAGATGCCCAAGGGTAAAACAGAGCAAACTGCAGAAGGAGTGCACATTGAGGGCGATTGGAACCTGGAATACATTGTCTTGGATCCCAGAATGATCCCAAACAGCAGTAGAACCTGAAATTGACTCATTCTCATTATCTTTTTCTTTTCTTTCTGCCTTGTGTTTTATTTATGTCTGTTTCAAACACAACAAGTAATTATTTATTATTAATTTATGACAGTCTGATAAAGGGAATTTCTGTTTTATGATATGGTGTAATTGTTGATCCCAGAAAAGGATATTAAAGATATGTTTTCTGTTGGGTGAGAGAGGATGGGAAATCTGAGTTGCTGTTCTTTGGTTTGTTTGTTTGTTTTCAGCTCAAATCTCTTAATTTTATGCTCACAGGAAAGGAGATCAGCTCTTTGATATCATTATTGTTGAATTTTTGTTTTTCTGTGTTTACCTGTGATCTATGACTAAAATTGTACAATTGAAAGCGTAAATTTTCCCATGTGGCTGTGCTTATGTGTTTATGTATGTATAATCCAGAAAGATGCTTTCCTGTTATTTGTGGGCATCAAATGTTTTCTTTCCTTTTTCTAAAAAGATGTATTTGTTTATTTGAAAATTAGAGTTACATAGAGAGAGGAACAGCTAGAGAGAGAGTGATCTTCCATCTGCTGGTTCACTCCTCCAGTGACAGCAATGGTCAGGGCTGAGCCAGACAAAACCAGGAGCCAGGAGTTTCATACAGTTTCCTCCAGGGTGTCAGGGACCCAAACATTTGGACCATCATCCACTGCTTTTCCAGGCCATTAACACTGAGATGGATCAGAAGTGGAGCACCCAGGACATAAACTTGTGCCCATATGGGATGCTGGCATTGAAGGCTGTGGCTTTACCTGTGTGCCACAATGCTGGCTCCTCAAATGGTATCTTATCTCTAGAAAGTGATAAGAAATTAAGTTACATAAACTCTTGAAACTCTGTTCTGATTGGCTTATAGAGTTAAATAAGTGCTCATATAAAGCAAATATCCCTAAAAGTCCTATTAAGTAGCTTTCACATTTAACATTTTAATGTGCTAAACTTAAACATAAAAAAACTATTCTTCCAGAAGCTACTAATTTAGAAATCATTTAGGAATCCTAGTTTACATAATTACTTGAACCCTTTGGCAAATGAAATTAACACAGTTCACACAGAGTAGGAGAAAGTTATGTCTCTTAAAAAATTAATGAATTTACTTTAAAGGCGGAGAGATAGAGGAAGAGACAGAGAGAGCGCCCATACTCTGGTTTAATCTCCAAATGCCTAGTGACTTTGTCCATTCTGGCCTGGGACAGGGAGCCAGGAATGTGATTCACTTACCACGTGAGTGGCAGGAGCCCAGGTATGTGAGCTGTCACCACTGCATCCTAGGGTCTGTGTTCGAAGGGAGCAGGAGCCAGGAATCCATCCAAGGCAGCCTGATCGGGGGTGTGGACATCTTAGCTACTAGGCTAAATAACTGGGCCCGTGGTTGGTTTCCTTCCTTCCTTCCTTCCTTCCTTCCTTCCTTCCTTCCTTCCTTCCTTCCTTCCTTCCTTCCCTCCCTCTTTTCTTTCTTTCTTTCTTTCTTTCTTTCTTTCTTTCTTTCTTTCTTTCTTTCTTTCTTTCTTAGAATTATTCAATATTTTTTAATTGGGAAGTCAGATTGACAGAAGGAGATATATGGAGAAAAATCTTATGTTGTCTGATTCACTTCCCAAGTGACTGCAATGGCTGGAGCTAAACTGATCTGAAACAAGGAGCCAGGATCTTCCTGTGGGTCTCCCACCTGGGTGCAGGGTCCTAAGACCTTTGGCCATCCTCTACTGCTTTCCTAGGTCACAAACAGGGAGCTGGATGGGAAGGGGAGCATCTGGGACACGATATGGCACCCATATGGGATCCTGGTGTTTGCAAGGAGAGGATTTAGCCACTAGGCTACTGCACTGGGCCCCCTGTGTCTTTTTCTTAATATAACCGTGTTGGTAATAAGATATAATATACATCTAATTAAGTTTGTTTTTCTTAAATTACTGCGTTTTTTATCTGATAATCTGCCCCCTCTTCTGTGTTGTGTACATACAACCCAATATAATTATTGCTTTGATATCTTTTGTATAAATAAATAAATTCCGATTTAAACAATTTTTGACATCTTGAAGTATCTTGAAATCTTGAACAGATGTTAATTTAAGCTAAATTGTGAGTAATCACATGCTACCTAGATAACTCTAACAGGATTTCTAACTAAGTATACCTGGCTGCTGCGTCTGGACTACTTCTTTGCCACCCTGTATTGCTCACATAGTAGGCCGTGGCATTGTTCTCAAAACCAGAATGTATCATCTCTGTTCATCTGATAAAGTAGGCATTGGTGAGTCCATGTTTTAGAGTGGTGAGATAGACATAGTGTAATATCTCTTTGATACAGTTAATTCACTTCTTTTGGATATATACTTCGTAGTGGGATTGCTGGGTCATATGGAAGATTTCAGTTCCAATTTTTTTTTAAATGAAACTGGAGCTGGCACAGTGGTATGGTACACTAATCCTCTGCCCCTGTGGGAGCAGCATTCTGTATGTGCACTGGTTCATATCCTGGCTGGTCTACTTCTGATCCAGCTCCCTGCTTGTGGCCTGGGAAAGCAATGGAGGATGGCCCAAAACCTTGGGACCCTGCACCTGTGTGGGAGACCCAGAAGAAGCTCCTGGTTCCTAACTCCTAGCTTTGGATCATCTCAGCTCTGGTCCTTGTGACCAATTTGGGGCCATTTGGGGAATAAATCAGTGTATGGAAGACCTCCCTTTCTGTAACTTTCTGTTTCTGTAAAATATCTTTCAAATAAAAATAAACAAATCTTTAAAAAATCTCCATACTGTTCTCCATCGGTGCTACATTAATCTGTATTCCAAGCAACAGTGTACAGGAATTCTCTTTTTTGCTTATCTTATACTATATGGAGTATTTTATGAATCAGCTTTCACTGGGTTATAATCTCAAATGTTTGGTGGTTTACAGTAGTAATACCTATGTTGTGCTCAAAAGTTCCTGTTCTGAACTTGATTGTATGTTGTGGCTCTTCCCAGGCATCAGGCCATGTCTGCCCTGTGTGCCTTCTTATTTGCTGACCTAAACTAAAGGAGAGCCTTGTGTATAATCACAGGAGCTAGGAGACTTCAGGAATTTTGTTCTTTCTCTAGAAACTTCTGTTTGGAAGTAATAAATAGTAAATACCCAATTGACCAAAGCAAGTCACGTGTCTGAGCTTGAAGTCAATGGGTTGGGAAAATATATTTGATTCACAGAAGAGGACGAAGTGAATAATTACAAACAGTATGACCATTTTTGCTAGTACAATGCCACAATCACTATTTTCCAGCCATCAGGTAGGAAATGGATCTTAAAAGACAGGACTGTATGAAATGGTAAGAGTATCACAGAGTATTTTACAAGGTGCTGAAGGAAGATTTTAGACAAGAGCTGTTATGAACATTTGGAATTTCTGTGAGCTATAAGGACTGGGAATTGTAGTATGAGTAAGAATGGGCTGGAGCTGGAATGTGAGAGATATCTAAGATCTGCATATGAGTCATTCTAACAAGTTAAGCAGTACAGACTTGAACTAGTCTGAGCCTGTTGTGGAGGTGCTTTTGGTGAAGGATCATGGGAGGAAGACTGAATTTCAGGTAGGAGACAATAAGATCATAGTATTTTTTTTCTCATTCAAATTTTTTGTTTTATTTTTAACATTGTTTATGTAGTTGAGAGGGATGCAAAGCCATGTGGGTCTCCAATTAGGGTGCGGAGAAATGTTTCAGTTTTTTTTTTCTCCTGCATCTGCAGATGGGGAAGGGGAGGAGGCTGCTGGTTACTGTCAAACTACATCAGCACCCGGGATGAGGGGTGGTCATTTGATCATGTCTTAGAGATGCTGATGGGGAGAGTGTTCTGAGGGTGTTACTTGAGCAGTTTTCATAGTCCTGAGATACTGTCAGCTTAATCAAACCAGTGTTGAAAAAATTTTCCAAGCTCTATTGGCAAACTAGGTCCGCCTTAGTGCATCTCCAGACCCAGGAACATGTAGCAAAACTTGACTAGGAGAGTGGTCCAACCTGTTTTGTTTTCCATCCTCTGACAAGACACTTGATATCATTTGCTGACCTAGTTAAGCTGGCTGGCATGTTCCCTGTGTGCATCTGGGCATGCTGTCCACCACACAGACATCAGCAACTGAGGAGGCCCAGTCCTGATGTGTGCACTCCAAGGTCAGACCACAAATATGGTGATTTTCCCTGAGGCTGGTGTTCGAGTCCAGTGATCTGGCTGGAGAGTCCTCAGGAAACCTGGCCTAGGGTGACCTCAGAGTTGACTGTGTGCACCAGCCAGTGCAGGGTCAGTTTCAGTGTGTCACCTACACCAGCCAAAGCACTTACTAGTGGATGCAGCTGCTTGGTGAGTTCCGCTCCCAGGTCCATTTCTCACTCAAACTGAGAGGTGCTACAGACTAGCCCAGTGCTGCCCACCATGTGCCTTGGCACTATGCACACCAGCGGGTGCCACAGCCTAGTCAGAGTGACCCCCAACAATCCCACCAGACCTGTTCCCAGCTTCAGTTTTTATATGTGCCAGCACGTGCTGCGGCCTAGCCAGGCTCGACCTGTATCCGATTTGTCTCTCATGTACACCCATGGGTGCTGTGGTTCAACCCAGCCCAATTTACCTCCAGACCCAGCCCACAATTGCTGCTAACTTGTCTAGCCTGGCCCACCCCCAGCCCTGGCTCTTATGCTCACCAGTGAGAGCTATATTCTAGAAGGGGAGTGCCCACAATTTTCTTACCAGGCTCACTCCCAGCCCTGGATCTTGTGCCTACCATGGGGTACTGTGATTTAGCCTGACATGCCTTATACCTAGTCCTGGCACTTGCTAGTGGATGCTACTGCTGAGTTCAGCCAACCCACCTTCCTTATGGCTCTTGTATGTGCTAGCAGCTGTGGAAGCCTAACCCAACTTGACCTACCTCCAGTCTTGGCTTTATGCTTACCAGTAGTTTAGCAGGAAAGCCCCAGAGTTCCCCTACCCGGCCCATATACTGCCCTGAGTTTTTTACATATTGACAGATGCTATGCCCATCTGGCATGGTCCACTCCCAGTGTTGGCATTTGCTGGCAGATGCTACAGCCTGGGTTAACCTGGCCCACTTCTAGTTCCAGCTGTCACTGGTGGTGTTGCAGCCTAGCCCAGTCTGGCCCACCTTCAGCTCTGACCCTCATGTGAAAATTGGTGGTTGTTGCAGCCCTGACCCCGTGCGACCTGTACTCCGTCCCGACCCTGCCTCTTTCCAGCATGTGCTGTGGACTGGCTCAGCCCAGCCTGTCCCCAGATCAAGCCCATGTACATGCTGATGAGTGCTGCATTCTTGCTTGGCCTGCCCCCTCCCCCACTCCACCCCCCACAGCCTCAGCTCTCCTGTCCCCCAGCAGGAGCTGCAGCCTAGCAAAGGACTTCTCCAGGTTCCCCTACCAGCTCTGCTCCCAGCCACTGATTTCACACATGCCAATTGATGCTACAGCTCTGCCCTCATTTCCAGTCTTAGCACATGCTAGTGGGTACTATAGCCTGACCCAACCCTGCCTCCTCTCATCCCCAGCTCTCACTGAGTGTCAGTGAGTTCTGTGGTCCAGTCTTTCTCAGCCCATCACCAAACTGCTCTCATGTAGACCTGCGTGTTTTACAGTCCCACAGAGGCAAGCCCACAAATCCCCTATAGAATCTGTCCCCAGATCCTTTTCTCTTGCCTTCTGGTGGGTGCTTTGATCCAGCCTGACGTATCCCACCCCCTACCCCAACACTCAAAGGCAGGTTCTGTGGCTTAGCCCAGCCAGGCATTCCTCCTCCTTTCAGCTTTAGTGTGCACCAGTGGGTGGCAGGCAATGATACTTAAACCAGTTCAGGTCTCTCCCATGGGCAGGTTCCTTGGTCTGACCCAAACATGCCCTCTGGTTTCTGGCCTCTTAATCATCTCATCTTAGCTGCCTCACCTACCTGCGAGTGCAATGGCATGATCCATGGAAGCTTCCTGTCAAACACATCCTCGGTGGCCCCCACTTCAATACATCCCCAGAGCGCCTTCCACCGGCAATCTGCAACATCCCCTTGCCCTGCCTGGGGGCTGGGATGGTATGTCCCAGTGGAGCATTCCCTGTTTTCCACACATATCTTAAAAAAGCAAAACGAAACAAAAACCCCGACTAGGTGATTGTGTTGGAATATTGGTTACACTTGCATAAGTACAAGGCAACCTAGGCAGTTGTCTAAAGCTAGGTTCATAACAAATTATGAACAAGATTCAGAACTGCAAAGTTATTTTTGGGGAAAGATTGTAAAGGCAATGGTGTAGGTGGGCAGATGGCAGGGAGCTTTTCTCTAGTATTACATAGAGCAGTCATTCTGCCTTCTAAAGTGTGTGCTGATTCTGTGAGACAAGTAGATGACAAAAATGTAATGAGCATTTCAAATATTTCCTCAATGCATACTTGACTCCCACTAGTAAGAAATTGAAAATTGTGTTGCTTGTTTCTCTCTGAATGTCCTGTCTGAACAAATAAAGAACATGCTTCAGTAGGAGACAACACTTCCCACTCAGGAGCATAATTAAATCAGTGTGTCAGGTTGTATGTACAATATGTTACAAACTGGAGGAAAACTTTTGTGTACTATCGTTTTTTTATTTTGCTCTTGAACTAATCAAGAAAAGACGACTCGAACAGTTTCCTATGCTTAAAAATAGAGAAACAATTGCAGAAACTTTCCATCTTCAAATTCCTTAGCAAAATACAATGCCCAGAAGCTTTTGGAAGGCAGTGACAGTGGCTGTGGTAAGAGTTTCCATTCATTATTTCATTCCATTATTCCTGTTTCTCTTATTTGTAGCCATTACTGTTTCTGGTTCATTAGTACTTCTGATAAATATTTATTGTGCTATTGCTCCTCTACATTGAATTTAAAATTTATTAACTGGGATTTGAATGATATTGATTTTCAAAATTAGATTTATGACTTAGTAAATTTTGACTTAGATTTATGACTTTGTAGAGAAAAGCCAATATAATGTATGCATATATCAGTCCTTAAATCAGCCATTCGAAGATTAAGGATTCGTTTTGGATATGTTGGGCCAACATTGTTCATGCCATGAAAATTATGTTGGTTTGTAATTCACATGGTACTGGAAGCAGGTGTCACAGCATGAGAAGCAGTTTTGAAGTTGCATAGGTTAACCTCTGACATCTGTTGAGAGTAGAATCAAGGGGGAAAGAATGTAACATTTGCTTAGCTTTTCTTCAATGTGAGGAACTATGTCATGTACTTTACTCATTAGGATAACCTTATAAAACAGTTGTTATTCTTAATTCACAAATTAGGCAGCTCAGGTTTTCTGGGTGAGGACACTGCTGAAGTCCTCAGAGTAGACAGCAGAGCTATTGCTCAGCCTAGGTTGGTTTGACTTTAAATTTGAGTCCTCTTCCACTAAAAAATTTTGTCTCCACATGCTGCATTTTATTATCTCCTAATCTGTGTTTAAGGGACCTGGATTTCACATAGACTTGACATGTCCTGATACATTTACATACCAGAAAGTTAAGCTTTGTACTAGGAAATGAATAATTATACTATTGTAACAAATTGAGAACTAAGAGCTTCTTCTGGGGCTCCCACGTGGGTGCCAGGGGCTCAAGTCCTTGGGCCATCCTCTCTTGCTTTCCCAGACTACTAGCAGGGAGTTGGAATGGAAATGTCTGTTTGGAACTTGAACCAGTACCCACATGGGATGCCAGTGCTACAGGCTGAGGATTAGTCCGCTACACCTCCATGACAGCCCATTTTTATGTGTAAATACAGAATCTGTAGAACCTGCCCAGGGACGGGGCAGGCAGCCCGAAACGAAGTTTCGTTCCATCGGAAGGGCAGGCAGAGCTCCTTCTTTTCTTTTTTTGAGGGGGAGGGGAGATTTATTTATTTTTTTATTGAAAGGTCAGATTTACAGAGATAAGGAGAGACAGAACTGGTTCACTCCTTAAGTGGCTGCAATGGCCAGAGCTGAGCCTGTCTGAAGCCAGTAGCCAGGAGCCAGGAACTTCTTCCAGGTCTCCCATGTGGGTGCAGGGTCACAAAGTTTTGGGCCGTCCTCGACTACTTTCCCAGCCCACAAGCAGGGAGCTGGATGAGAAGTGGAGCTTCTGGGATGCAAACCAGCACTCATATACATTCCTGGTGCTTGCAAGGCAAGGATTTTAACCACTACGCTATCACACCAGACTCTTACATACAGAATTTGATCAAGCTTCATTCATTGTAGTGTGTTATCTCTCTTTTTCTTAATTTTAAAATTTATTTGAAAGTTGAAGTAATAGAGAGAGGGATAGATAGAGGTGTTCAATTCCCTGGCTCACTCCACAAATGGTTACCATACCAGGGATGGGCCAGGCTGAAGCCGTTAAGCAGGAGCTTCATCTGGTCACACATGTGGGTGGTGGGGGTTCACATCTGGACCATCTTCTACTGCTTTTCCTCAGGCCGTGACCAGGGAACCAATGCCAGGCTTGCAGGACTGAAACACTGCAGCATGTTGGTCTGGTCTTTAGTGCACGTTGGTGGGCTGGGGTCTGGATCCGCAGAAGCACTGGTTTGACTGAGCTGTTCTGCCAACATGTTCTGGTTTGCTTCCATGCTTTGCAGATGGTACAGATCTTCCCTCCTGTGTCCATGAAGGAAGAGAGCCCATCCCTGGCACTGCCAGGCTTCTAAGAAACCTGGATGGGGGAGTGGTTACCTGATCACACCTCCAGGTCAGGTGAGGCAAGTACATCCTGGAGAGGATTGACAGGCTGAGAAAATTAAATGGGAGCGTGGCTTCCAACTTGTGACCCCTTGTTGGCTGCCTGCTTACCCCATTCATGCCACCCCCAGAGGTTTCTGACCTTTAATCATTAAATGCTGCTGAAGCATACAGAGGCATCTCATGTTCTGTACCTATTTCCTGTTGATGAGGGGTATAGGTCTTACCTATCCTAGGTTTGGAAGTCTCTTCCTATTTCATCTAATGGCAATCAATGCCAATATCTATCCTGTGCTGCAGCCTAGCCTGGTCTGTCCCACATCGTATCTGGCTCTTGTGCACATCCACGGGTGCTGCAGCTTAGCTCAGCCCAATTTGCCCCCAGACCCAGCTACACATATGTCAGTGGGTGCTGTTACCTTGCCCAGTCCGTCTCTTGTGCACCAGCAGGAGCTGCATCCTAGCACAGGCGTGCCCTCACCCACCCCCAGATCTTGTGCTTGCCAGCAGGTGCTGCACCCATTGTAGCTTTCTTGCATGCCAGTGGAAACAGCAACTTAGTCCAACACAGCCTGTCCCATACTGCCCTGCCCCCAGTCTCAGTTCTCATGTACACCAGTGAAAGTGGCAGTCCAGCAAGGGAATCCCTGAAGTTTCCCTACCAGGTCCACTCCCAGCCCCAGTTCTTGCTCCTGCCAATGGGTGCTGTGGCTCAGACTGAGATGACCCACCCCTAGTATTGGCATTTGCCAGCAAGTGTTACAGCCTGGCTCAGTATAGGTCACCCCTAGACCCAGCTTTTGCTGGCGGGTGCAGCAGTCTATCCCAGCCTGGCCCACCCCCAGCCCTGGTCCCTCATGTGAGCTGTGGTGGATTCCTTGGTCTAGCCTGGCCTGTCTCACACCCATTCTGGTGCTTGTGAGTGCCAGTGGATGCTGCAGCCCAGCCTGGCCTAGTGCATCCCCAGCTACTGTGCTTCTCAGCAGGAGTTGCAGGTTAGCAGGCGAACTCCTTCAGTTTTCCTACTTTAATATGTGCTGGTGGGTGATGTTACGGCCCACTCTCTGCTGTGATGCAGACATATATTTAGTCTAGCCAAGCCAGCCGTGCCCCTCAGCCCCAGTTTTCTCATGTGCCAGAGGATGGTAGATAATGCTATTTAACCCAGCCCATGTCTCCTGCTGGGTGGGTGTCTTGGCCCCCAACCTAGACATGCTCTTTGGATTCCTCCCTCCAAATCGGTTAATTTCAGCTCCCTCATCTATCTGTGAGTGTATTGGCCTGGTCCATGGAAGACCCTAAAAGCCATTCCTCCCCTGTCAAACATGCCCTCAGCTACTCCCGCTTAAGTATGTCCTTCCCTGGGAAAATGTGCAGCACTTCTGCCCCCCGCCCCTAGCCTGGGGGCCGAGTGGTGTGGCCCAGTACAGCATTGCCAGCCTTCCCCATATATCTTAACAAAAGAAGGAAGGAAAGAAAAAGAAAGAATGAATGAATAAAAAAATAAGGAAAGAAAGAGAGAAAGAAACAAAGAGAAAGAAAGAAAGAAAGAAAGAAAGAAAGAAAGAAAGAAAGAAAAAAAGAAAGAAAGAAAGAAAGGAAGAAAGAAAGGAAGAAAGAAGGGGATGCAACTATGCTGGCACACTGGCGTAGTTAACACAAATTTGGCATTAACCAGAGCTAGAATGACTACCAGGTATTAGCTGCTTTTCTCCCAGCAGGGTAATGCTTGCCTCGGTACAAGGCAACCTAGGTAGTTGCCTACAGCTGGGGAGAGGCAATTTTCTTCTTTTTTGCCTTAAATTTTTTAAAATTGCATTTTAGTTTTTGTGATGTTTACATAGTTGAAAGGATGTATTCCACATGTGGACTTTGAATTAGGGTGGGAAGGGCTGAGGATTAGGGGGAAATTATGAGACCATTGTTTCCACGTTTTCTTTTTCTCCTTTCTGTATCTGGGGGAGCAGGGGAGAGTAGGAGAGAAACCACACCCAGCATCCTAACTGCATCAGCACCCCTACATGGGGGATGGCCACCCGATGTCATCCCAGGGTCCCTGATGCTCTGAGTTTTTTTATCAAGTGGTTTTGATAGTTCTGAAATGCTGTTGATTTCTGTACTCAAAGGGTAAGTAAATACTTCCAAGGTCCATTGGTTGACATGGTCCACCTTAGAGTCTCCATTTGTCCAGATATTTCCTGTCAATGCTTGTCTGGGGAGTTGTCCAATTTGTTCTACCTTCCTTCCTCTGCTGTGGTACCAGATGTCCTCTGCAGGCCCCAATGGGCTGCCATATCTTCCTTGTGCGTTTGGGTATGTTACTCATTGCTCCATCTTTTCCATTGAGGAGGCCCAGTTCTGGCACATGTACTCCATGCTCAGATGACAGATCCTGTGATTTTCCCCATGATTGGAGTTTTGAATCCAGTGGTTCAGTTGGGGGGATCTCCAAAGAAAGCTCCGCTGAGATGATCCCAGACCTGACTCTTGTGTGTGCTTGTCAGTATGGGGTCTGGCTCAGTTTGTCACCCACATCAGCCTACATACACAGGGGTGCTTGTAGTTTCTGGGTCAGTTCTGTCTCCAGCCCCATCTCTTAAATAAACTAATGGATTCTGTGACCCAGCCTATCCCTGCGACCACACACTCGACCCTCACATACACCAGTGGGAACTTCAGCCCAGTTGGAGCAACCCCCAATAACCTCCACCAGGTTGGCCCTCAGCCCTAGTTCCTGCACATGCTGCTAAGTACAGCAGACTGGTCTGGTCTCTTCCACATCCCATTCGCTTTAATATACATCAATGGATGCTGCAGCCTAGTTCAACCCAACTGACTCCACTATCCAGCCCACACTCATGCTGATGGGTACTACTGCCTATCCAGCTAGGTCCACCCCCAGCCCTGGTTCTAATGCTTACTGGTGGGAGCTGCAGCCCATCACAGAGGTGTCCACCATTTCCCTACATAGACCACTCCCAGTCCCAGATCTTGCACTCTGCAGGTATTTCTGCATACTAGCTTGGCAGGACTTGCCCCCATTCCCAGCTCTTGCTCCCATTCGCTGTGGCAGAGCCTGGTCAGCCTGCACTTACTCTAGCTCATGCATGCACCAGTGGATATAGTCAGTTATCCTAGCTTGGCTCTCCCCCAACCCAGCTCACATGCGGGCCAGCGGGTGTTGTATCCTGGCCTAGCCTGGTTGGCCTCTGTTGCAGCTCTCACACTCACCAGAGGGAACAGTGTCACAGTAAGCATTTCGTTGCTTTCCCCCACCAGGCTCGCCCCCAGTCCCAGATATTACGTGTGCTGTAGGGAGCTGTGGCTCAGACTGGCATGTCCCAACTCATCTCAGCATTTGCTGGCGCATGCCACAGCCTACCTCTGCTTGCTCTGCCACTAGTACCAGCTCATGCTGTATGGCGCTGCAGGATAGCCCAGCCCAGCCAGCCCCCAGTCCCAGCCCTAATGTGAACTGACTGGTTTTGCAGCCCAGCCTGGCCTGTCCTGGTTCTCAGTTCTGCCTGAGGGTGTTATTGACTTGCCCAGCCTGGCCCGCCCCCAGACCTGACCCACATGTATGGCAGCTGGTATTGTAACCTGGTCTGGACTGGGCTGCTCCAAGCCTAGGTTCTCGCTGTTACCTTCAGGGGCTTTGTCCTGACAGAAGGTTCCAAGTTGCTCTATTAAGTCTCCTCCCAGTGGCAGATCCTGTGCACACTGTTGGACCCATGGCCCAGACTGAGTTAGCCCACCTACTTCCCTGGCAGGAACAGTGGCCTTGCCTGACTGCCCCACACCCTTTCTGGTTCTTACTATTGGGTACTACAGCCCAGCCACACCTGGTCCCACGCCAACACAATGGTTCAGCAGGTACTGAAACCTAGCTCAGCCCATCCTACTCACCATGGCTCTCATGAGCACCAGTGGATGCTGGAATCTAGCCCAGTCTGGCACTCCCCAGACTCAGTCCTTACCTATGCTGAGGGATACTGCACTCATGTCCATCCCAGACCATTGCCCCCATTCTGGCTTTCATGCACACCAGTGGGAACCACAATTCGCTCAGAGCATCCTTTTAGCTGTCAACCAGGCCTGTTCCCAGTCACATATTTTGTACATGCCCACTGATTGTGCTGACCCTGCCCGGCCTAGGCAGGGGGCAATTGTAGAATTAAACTAAGTAGCGGAAAAGAACCACAAGGGGGCGCACAACTTCTATTCATCTACGTTGTGGAAAACAGCCTTTGTTGGTCAAGCAACTATTTTAGTTCAAAGACAGAAATACTTAATTTTGAGAACTCATGTGGATAAACGCAAATTTGTAAACTCGAATTTATCCATTCATTTGCAGATAAACTCTAACGTGGGACCACAAACTCCATCATTAAAATCCATCTAAATTAAGATTAACTTTTATTATTTGCCATGTATACAGTTTCTGTTGCATACTTCAAAAATATTGCATGAAAATTTGCTTGCAGAAAAATGGCCATATCTTTTTCCAGCAGTGAGGACCTTCAGGCAAGATTACTGAGCTATTGGGATTCATCTTTCCCATGGAATTTTCTGGAGGGAACTTCTTGTTCACCCCAGAAATCATGTGACTTTGCAATTCCCTTCCAAAAAATAGGGAAAATGGACATATTAAAAAAATTTCCAGTGCAATCATTTAATAATCATTTTAAGATAACATTTTAATATATTAAAATATATTTTCATGTTATTGAAATCCTTTAGCTCCCCACCACAGCAGACATCTGGAGGTAGCACCGATGGCTCAGACAATTAGGTCTCTGTCAGATGCCCAGCATACCTGAATTGATGTCCCAAGTCCTGACATCTTCCCCAGCCAGGGGCCAGGGGTGAGCATCTGAGCAGGGTGCCAGAGGATGGGAGCTCATTCTTTCTCTTAAATAAATAAACAAGTAAATAATACATAAGATGCCACATTTTAAATTAAACCCCCCCAAATCTAAAATTAAAAATACATCATCCTCATTTTAATTTCTATTGTGGAAAATTCTAAGCATTTACAAAAAGAAAAGAATGGTATAATGAGTCCTTGGCTACTCACTGTTTAATTTCAGTAATTATCAACATTCTTCATTGTCATTCCAGCTCTCCAACATTTTCTTCCTAAGTATTTGAAGTAGTTTTGCAATTCAAGAGATCATATATTTTAACACTAAACATTTAAGTTTGCACAGTTAATAAATGGCAAAAGAAAAGTTCATATAATGAAGATATATCATTCCTGGAACTTTTTAAAATTAAATTTTAAATATTTTAATTAAAAACATCTTAAAATTTTTATTGGAAAGGCAGATATACAGACAGAAGGAGAATACAGAAAGATCTTCTGTTTGTTGTTCACTCCCCGAGTGTCCACAAAAGCTGAGCCAATCTGAAACTAGCAGCCAGGTGCTTCTGCTGGGTCTCCCACATTGGTGCAGGGTCCCTAAGGCTTTGGGCTGTCCTCTGCTGCTTTCCCAGGCCACACGCAGGGAGCTGGATGGGAAGTGGAGCAGCCAGAACATGAACTGGAGCCCCTCTGGGATCCTGGTGTGTACCAGGCAAAGATTTAGCCAGTAGGCTATCACACCAGGTCCAATTTTTAATATATTTTACAAGCCTGCCCATGTGGGTCTCTGATTAGGGTAGGGAGGGTAGAGCTTTGAAAGAAGGTGGGTGAGGTGAATGATTCAGTATTTTTTCTTTCTTTTTTCTTTTTATTCCTCCTGTGTTTGTGGAGGTTGAGGATAAAGGATGGGAGGAACCTACTCCTTACTGTCAAACTGTATCAGTGGCCTGGGGTAGAGACAATCATTTGATGTCACCTTAGAGAGCCTGGTGTGGGGAAGAATGTTGCAAGGGCCCTGCTTGAGTAGTCTTGATGGTTCTGAGTCATTGTCAGCATCATTGCGCCAGGGTTGAGAAAGTCTTTCGAGGGACTGTTGTGTGAGCAGGTCTGCTTCAGTGTACCCACAGACCTAGACATTTGCTGCAAAGCCTGGCCGGGAAACTAACTTAATCTGTTCTGCTTTCCATCTTTTGATGAAATGTCAATGTCTCTATTGGTCTAGATGAGCTGCTGTCCTGTCTTTTGTGTGCATCTGGGTGTATTCTCTATTGCATGAGTGTCAGTGGCTGAGGGGACCACATGTTCCGTGAGTTTTTCTATAGCCGGAGTTTGATCTAAATCATCTCGTTGATTTCCCCAAAAAACCTCACCTGGTGCGACCTCAGACTTGACTCTTACATATGCCAGATGGTACAGGGTCAGGTTTAGTTCATCCCTGCTCCAGCCAGCACACACACTGGTGGATGCTGCTACCTGGACAGTTCCACCTCTAGCCCCACCTCACTTGCAAACAGGTGGGTGTGGATTTCATGATATGTAACGTTGTTTCAAAGTTTAAACAGGCAATGAGACATTCTTAATGAAATGCTATTGAGTCTTGGGAATAAACATCAAGTTTTTAAATAGGTGGAAAGATTTTTAAGTTGAGATGTATTTAGTAAACATTTTACATTTAATTGTTTGAGCTTTATGTGTCTGAAGTGTTAGTCCTTAGCTAAATGAAAAGTATATCCATTTTTGGAGACAGGCAAGATCCTTTTTAAAAATATGTGTTTGAAAAAAATATATGTGTGTATATTTTGTATACTACAATAAATTAGACAAGTGCACACTTCTGATTGCATATTTCTGTTTGCAAGTTAAACAAATGCATATTTCTATTTTATTATCCTAGTCTGTTTGAAGAAAACAATGTGACTATGACCACATTAGTTAAATCTGTCTCCTCTGTGCCTGCACACTTTTTGATGTGCAGCTCTGCTTATTCTGGCTTCCGTCCTTTTTCAGATTTTGTGTGATAGGACACTCCCCTGAGAAAGGGAGAAATTGTCTTAAAAAATGAAAAAACAAAAACTGTAGCTCCTGGCTTCCACGGTACCTGGTGTCTGTCGTGAAGGAATTTGAGATGTGAACCAGTGCATTGGCATACTTTTTCTTACTCTGTCTCCCTCACTATGTGTCTCTGCCTGTCAAATAAACAAATAAATAATAAATAAATAAATAAATATTTTTAAAAAGTTAAGTTTAAACAAAAGGTCCAGAACAGGTAACATTGTCCCATCAAATACTTTAATTTTATTTTTTATTATTATGGATAAAGATTTGATTCTTTTGCTTAATATTTATCTTTATTGGAAAGGTAGATTTACAGAGAGGAGAGACAGAGAGAAAGATCTTCCATTGCTGCTTTGGACACCCATGAGGGTGCAAGGTCCCAAGGCTTTGAGCCATCCTTGACTGCTTTCCCAGGCCACAAGCAGGGAGCTGGATGGGAAGTGGGGGAAATAGGACATGAACTGGTGCTCATATGGGATGCCAGCACTGTAGCCTAAGGATTAGTGTGCTATACCATTGTGCCCACATAGGGCTTTACTATTTAAAAAAATGCTAAATAAATTTGTGTTAGCAAATGGCCTAAATATACCTTTTGTTGTTGCTCAAGTTAAACAAATATTCTTCTAAACAATACGTGTTATCTGAGGACAGAACAAATTGTTCAACTACTCCAGCCAAGTGTTGGCAGTGAAAATCTGGGCAAACGGAGACTCTAAGGTGAACTGTGTCAGCTAGTGGATTCTGGAGAGATTTTATCGTGCTTGGAATGGCAAGATTGGCAGCATTTCTGAACAGTTGAACTATCGAAACCACTTGAGCAATGCCCTCGGAGTATGCCCCATGTTGGGGACCCTGGGATGGTTGGGAGGCTTCTCCCTTTATCTTCCTGCTTCCCCTAGATACAGGAAGGAAAAAAAGAGGATGTGGAAACAATATCTTACTCATTTTCCTGTAGCCCTTGACGCTTTGACTCCTAATCAATATGTAAAGGTCATCATCATCATGAAACAAAAAAAATGCCATCAATAATATTAACACAAAACATTTTAGGCTAATGCAGGATTAATCCTATCTAATGTTCCTGAAATACATCTTCCAACTATAAAACTGTCTACTGTGCCAATATCACTGTCTACTGATAATGCATTAGTAGAAAAGGGAAATCCCCACTTGTGGTGGAGATTTCAGTTTCTTTTGGAAGATGCAAAATCTTTCAATTAAGACAATTCTGTGTACCAGTTCTTTTCCTTTTTCTTCTTTTCTTCTTCCTTCTCTTCTCTTCCTCCTCTTGTTTTTTTTTTTTTTAAGATTTATTTATTTTTATTGGAAACGCAGATGTACAGAGAGGAGGAGAGACAGAGAGGAAAACCTTCAGTCCTATGATTCACTCCCCAAGTGGCCGCAACGGCCAGTGCTGCGGCAATCCGAAGCCAGGAGCCAGGAACTTCTTTCCAGGTCTCCCACGCGGGTGCAGGGTCCCAAGACTTTGGGCCGTCCTCAACTGTTTTCTCAGGCCACAAGCAGGGAGCTGGAAAGGAAGTGGAGCCACCGGGATTAGAACCGGCGCCCATATGGGATCCCGGGGTGTTCAAGGAGAGGACCTTAACCACTGTGCTATTGTGCCATGCCCTTCCTTTTCTTCTTCCTTCTTTTTCTTTCTTAAGATTTTATTTTTAATGGAAAGATAGATTTACAAAGAGGAGATACAGAGGGAAAGAATTTTTGTTTGCTGTTCACTCCCCAAGTGGCTGCAATGGTTGGAGCTGAGCTGATCTGAAGTCAGGAGCTAGGAGCTTCTTCCAGGTCTCCCATGAGGGTGCAGGGTCCCAAGGCATTGGCCCATCCTTTGCTGTTTTCCCAGGCCACAAACAGGGAGCTGGATGGGAAGAAGAGCAGCTGAGCCTTGAACCTATGCCCATATGGAATCTAGGCGGTTGCAAGATAAAGATTTAGCCATTAAGTTATCCCACTGAGCCTCAAATCTACCTCTTAGGATAAGATATTGTTAATGAATGCTGTGGCTCTCCTTTCATAACGTCTTTTGTTTTCTGCACGAGTCAGTGCATAGCTCACCCCTGCTGTGAAGGGCTAACCATATAGTGCTTAATGGGCAAGAGTCTTTCCTCCCACAAGAGTCCAGAGGCCAGATGGACACATCTGCTCCATATAGTGATTTAGGGATTCATGTTGCTTCTGTGCTCTTGTTATCGCTACATGGTCCACTAGGGTAATTTCTTTGTTATCTGATTAAAATAGGTTTCCCCATATTTGTGTTCCAGTCAGTTAGAAGGAAAAAGAGTGAGGAGGTTTATACACCCTTTATACACCCATTATATTCAGCCCAGGCCATGAAGTGGCATAAACACTCTTACTCCCATGATGACTTAGAGTTAAACAGCCACAATTGCAAGGGAGTTTGGGAAATGCTTGTTGGCTGGATAATGAAGTGCCTAACTGTAGCTTCAGTATTACTGGACAAGTGATATTAGTTTTTTATGGACAACCAGAGCTCTGCCACATCTTTGTAACTTTTGCATCTATTTCAGTTTAGTTTTATCATGTTAATCTCGCCACAGAAGAGTCAAATTGTGAAACTATCAGTTTATCTTTTGCTCAAATAAAGTCACAGAGCTATTTACATAGTATAGGTAGTTTCAGAAGCTTCATCTCATTTCTCTTTTTTCACTTACCCACATATTTACCTAGAATTATACCTACTCCCTATGGAGTATTACACATCTGCATACTTCACCAACAGAAGGGAGAATATCATCACGCCTCTTTCCAGTGTGTATGTCTATGTGCTTACCCTTGAATAAGTAAGTCAAATAAATAATTATTTTTTAAGAAGTGTCTGGGACTGGCCTTGTGCTATAACACATAAAGTCTGTGCCTTTGATGCCAGCATTCCGTATAGGCAGCAGTTGGTACTTGACTTGGCCAAAATAGATGCTGGCTTTTCAATTCAGTCTTCACATGGATGTCAGTCACCTGCTGCCTCCCAGGTGTGTACTAGCAGCATCCTTGAATCTAGAGCAGGGATGAGACCATATGATGGTACTCCACCACCAAAGACGTTATGTGCATAGTTACTCTAATATCCAGAAGAGCCAAAGCAACAATTAGAATAGTCTGGCTTGCTCAGACCTATTTGTTTTAGACAGTTAATTATGGTACATCTACAAGTGAAATAACTAGGAAATTGATTAACTTATTTTGATATCTTTAAGCAGAAAAGTTTCCGATCAAGTGCACAGAAAGTCTAATATAAATCATAAAAACAAAAAATTTTGACTCTTGGGTCAATTACTAGATGAAGAGGGTTTTAAAATATGGCTATGAGAAACCAGAATAGATCACCCATCATCCCAGACATACTTCTTTAGCATAAGGCTTATCATTTTTCTTTTTTTAAAAGATGTATTTATTTTTATTGGAAAGTCAGATTTACAGACATAAGGAGACACAGAAAAATCTTCCATTCACTGGTTCACTTCCCAAGTCGCCACAATGGCTGAGCAGATCTGAAACAAGGGCCAAGAATCTCTTCCGAGTCCCTCATGTGGGTGCAGGATCGCAAGGCTTTGAGCCATCCTTTACTGCTTTCCCAGCCGCAAGCAGGGAGCTAGATGAAAAGTGGAGCAGCTGGGATAGAAACCAGCGCCCTTAGGGGATTCCAGCGCATGCAAGGCAAGAACTTTATCCACTAGGCTACCGCATTGTGCCCTTTCCCCCTTTTTGCAAGAGAAATTTATAAAGGAAATCTAAATTTGTAAGGCTTTGCTCCTTTTCTTCCCCAGGAAGAGAAGCATAATTAAATCACTCAAGATAATCAACAGAGAAGATGTCAACTTACATCTGAAATATTTACATTGTTCTCTATACTTTCCCTGATTACCTTGTTGCATCCTGTATTGCCCCACACTAATCTTTGTTTCAACAACTAGTGGTATTTTTATTTACAGATTTACTTATTTATTTATTTGAAATGCAGTGCTACTTACAGAAAAAAGAAGGGAGGGAGGGAGAGAAGAGAGAGAGCAAAAGAGAGAGAAGAAAGATCTTGAATCCTCTGGTTCCTTGCCCAAATTGCAGCAATGGTCTCAGCTAGTTTTGACTGAAACCGAAAGTCTGGCTCTCCATGCAGGTTTCCCATATGGGTGGCGAAGACCCATAGACTTGGACTGTTTTCTGTTGCTTTCCTGGGTGTATTACAGGCAGCTGGATCAGAATTGAAGGAGCTAGGAAGTGAACTAGTGCTCATATGGGCTGCTGGTATTGCAGGCAGTGATTTTTTTCATTCTTTTTTTTTATTAGTAAAAAAACTTGATTTTATTTTTGACAATCTTTACAGAGTTAATTAGGGTAAAAAGGTTCAAGGACTATAGGAAAGTGGGTAAGACTATTATTTCCATATTGTTTCCTTCATGTATCTGAGATAAAGGGGGATATTGAGGGAGAAGCCCCACCCAGTTTCTCACCCACCCCAGGTCTCAGATGCGGGGCATGCTCTGAGATACTTCCTCAAGTGGTTTTGATAGTTCACCAGGTATGAACCGCTGCCAATCTCGCCACTCCAAGCATGATGAGGTCGTTGAAGAATCCATTGATTGACATAGTCCATGATAGAGTCTCGTTTGCCCAGTTTTTCACTGCCAACATATAGCAGACCAGATTCTTGTGTGTACTAGCAAGCACAGGGCCCGGCACAGTCCATCGCCCTGATCAGCTGGTGATTGCAATTGTTGGGTTGGTTCCTTTTTCAACCCCAACTTCCACTGGAACCAATGGGTGTTGCAATCCAGCCTGGTTCTGCCCAGCACATACTGGGCCCTCGCATAAACCAGTGAGAGCTGCAGCCTGGTTGGAGTGACCCACAATAACCCCCACCAGGCCCGCCCCCTACCCTGGTTTTCCAGTATGTGCAGCAGACTAGTCCATTCTGTCCTACATCCCATTTGGCTCTCGTACTTGTCAATGGGTATTGAAGCTTAGTTCCATCTAACCAGCTCCACTGTGCAGCCCCCATGGATGTTGTTGAGAGCCTCTCCGTCTAGCCACCCCAGCCCCCATCCTAGTTTTCGTGCCCTCCCATGGGAGTGTTAACCCAAGAGGGAGGAGCCCACTATTTCCCTCTCAGGCCTCTCTCACTCCCGGATTATGCACTCTCCAGGTGGTTCTGTGGTTTGACTTGACAGAATTAACCCCCAGTTGCAGGCAGTGATTAATGTACTGTGCTGTAATACTGGTCCCAACCAATGGGTATTTAACCCTAAAATTTTACCTGTTATTTGAAATTTACTTTGGAGTTGTTTCTCCTGATTATGTCTCATGTACATACAAGGGGTATATAAATCATTAAACTTCAATTTTGCTTTTATCTTCCTAACCTCACTTTTGTGATATGGATTTTTGATGAAGAATTTACTAAAGAGGAATTACATTATTTTTCTTTCCTACACAGACTTGAGTCAATTTACTCATGCAATGGATCCCGTGTCCATTGCTTGCAGGCAAGATCAGATTCACTTGAGGAAGTTCCTGATACACTTGTGAAATTTTCTCAGTTTTTCCCCAAAGGAAGCTTTGTTTTTGTTTTTGTTTTTTACTAAACATTTCCATTGCATCCTCTGTGCAGTTGGGTCTGTGCAGCAGACAGATAGGTCCTGAAGAATGGAATGGACTACTTTAAGCTTAACCAAGTGGTGACTCTAACTAAAGCTGCTGGCCCAGATGCAGCTGTACTGCTTGAACAACCTAATACATTCCCATTCACCTAGAATGCGGTTATTAATATGGAAATGCCTTTTTCTCCATGTTTGTCTAAAAGGATCAATAGAAGCAGTTTTGCTTTCAGCTAGCAAGCCCAGCAATACATTTACATTTTTTTTTTGTGGATGAATGCCAAGTTGACAAAGGACAGACTTAATGGTAACTTTGAAGCATCAACTTAATTGAGCCATAGGATGTTCAGGTAGCTGGGAAAATATTATTTTGCAGTGCTTCTGGCAGGGTGCTTCTGGAAAATATTAATATTTGAATGAGTGGAGACCACATTGATCAATATGTCAATGTGAACATTCATCATAACAGCCATTGAAGGCTTAAATGGAACAAAAACACAGAAAAAAGAATTCTCTCTTATCAATTTGATGGGAGATCTGTCTTCTCATTGGACTTTGGCAGTTCTTGTTCTCAGGGTTTTGGACTTGCAGCAGGATTTACTGCAATGCTGCTTCTTAAGCATTTAGACTTGGATTGAATTATGCTACCAGCAATCTGGGTTCTCCCCCTCACAGAGAGCAGACTGTATCTATTCTTGACTTCTTTAATTTTGTGAGCCAATTTCTGCAGTACATTTGTATCACCTGTCTGTTTATCTATCTATCTATCTATCTATCTATCTATCTATCTATCTATCATCTATCTATCATCATCATCATGATCATCATGATCATCATAATTATCATCTACCTATCCATCAATCCTTTCGATTCTATTTCTTTTTTTTTTTAAGATTTTTTTTTTTTTTATTGGAAAGACAATTTCCAGAGAGGAGGAAATACAGAGCTGGTTTACTCCCCAAGTGGCCACAACACCTGGAGTTGAGCCTATCTGAAGCCAGGAGCCACTTCTGGGTCTCCCATGTGGGTGCGGGGTCTCAAGGCTGGACCATCCTTTGTTGCTTTCCCAGGCTACAAGCAGCGAGCTGGATAGGAAGTGGAGCAGCTAGAACTTGATGCCCATATGGGATCCAGACAGTTGCAAGGTGAGGATTTAGCCACTAGGCCTATTGATTCTTTCTTTTAAATACTGTAATACAAGATGTATTTGACTTCTAGAATGTGTAGAGTGTGAAGACTGCAGGTGGTATTTCTAAACTCTGTCTAGTTCCCACAATCATGGGCCAGGAGTGACCTTTTATTCTCATTATTTCTGTCTCCCAGCAGCAATAGTTTGTGCCTAAAACCATTTTGTGATCATTTGAAATGGTTTTTAATCAAGTGGTTTATTAAGCCTCTACTTTAGACCCTATGATTTAGGGGAGTTGATGCATAATATATGAAAAATGTGATGTATGAAATTTAAATGTATAAAACTGGAGGATTTAATAGATGTATTTCAATCACCTGCATAACTTCTGTCCCTCTACAGATACATAATTGAGAATTGGTTGCCATTTACTTTACGTATGTAGCATATTCTTTGTCTAACATCCAACTATTTGCATCTCTGATTTACTTAGACCCTTTCTAAGGTATTTCTCTTTTTCAAAAATCTGAAGAATATGTATTATTCTTAGTCTTAATCCTATTTTCAGCTGGTCTGGTTATTATTGTGTTATTCCAGTTATATGTCTATTACAAAACTAGCTGAAACTTGTTGCATAGAGGAGCAGGTTATTAATTCTTCATTCCTAAAAGCGAGCCTTGGCTTATTGTTGGTGTTCAATGAGCTTGTATTCATAATGTTAACTTATAAATCAGAATCCTCCATTTTATTTGGCTTCTTGGCACCTCAGAAGATATATCTGGAGATATTTTGTAGAGTTATCCAGATTTCCATACTGTTTTCTTTTGCTTAATCCTATATAATCTGTCACAAGGAATAGCATTTCTGGGAAAATTCAGTTGTATAACATAAATTCCCAAGAAATCATCTTGGAAGTTCAGGGTCTTATGATTTGGGAGTAGATAGACTTGATGAATTAATAGAGATTCTAAATTTATATTCTTCAACCCTGCACTCCTTTCTAAATAATTAATTGGGGATGTAAAATTCCAACCTCCTTCCTCCAGTGAGATATTGCCTCGCATACTTTGCTGTTCTTTGAAACACAGTTGTTCTCTAGTTCATTCTTAACATTTCAAAGACACTTCAAATGTTTTACTTAGGCTTCTTAATCATAAAAGCATTATAAAGCCTTTTCAGACAAACTCCATCTGGCCTTTTCTTTTTTGATGCTTCCATAACCTGATCATTCAGCATTTGTGTGTTTCTCTGCTTATGTCTTGACACTCACAGTTTGATATACAGAATATTTTTTGTTGGGGTTATGCAAAATAAACTTAAGTAGCTATGTGCATTGAGGTACATCTGTTGTCACTGCCTGGCACTAACTGAACTAAATAATGCAGTGAACCCATTAGAACATCATTGTGAAACATCACAGCCTTTAGAAACTGCTCAATAATCCCTGTTGTGTATTGGAAAACTATTTGATACTGCTCTAAGCAATCTTGAATAGCAGTTTAGTTGTGAAGCAGTTGAATGAGTAAGTAAAACCCTAAGTGGAAACCTGGTATATATAATAATTATTGTTTTTTTATCTTTCAATGATAAAAATCACAGGACAATAGATATTTAGAATAGGACTTTGGGTCTAAAAACAGCTGCCCTTTAACTTCTGAAGATCTAGTGATTCTGATAGACTCTCACAAAGACCACCTGTTAATTGGCTTATCAAGTCTATATCACAGTATTAATTTTGAATAACATGAAATACTTCAGTTACTGTAGACAAAACGTGACCAAGAATGAATGGCTTTGTATATATTTCAGTTATTGTATTTTGCACATATGAAACTACGGCATTTATTTCAACCTCCTCCCTTAAGCCTTTTTTTTTCATTCGAAACCTTCCTCTAAAGTTCAGTTTTCAGTTTTGGATAGGAAGACAGTTAAGTGATCTGTTTAACATGACAGTAAGGTTGATAGCAAGAAGGTTTTGTGGAGCTGAAAGCTTTTTCGTATACTCCTTTAATTTTGGTTTTATTTATCGAAGGGAAAGCCTGGAAGTTAAGATTTTTTTCCGTAGTGTAGAGATGCTATCCCTTACCTTGTGGAATCTGATGATTAAGAGGTGTGTAAAGTGCTTGTCAAGGAGGCTATTTTCATTTTGGATAAGACAAATATTGCGTTTTGGGCTTAGACCAACCTGGGTCTCAATCACAGTGAATGGAACTTGGCTACCCCATGTGGAGCCGTCAGGCTCAGCTTTTATGGACCCCTCCTTTTCCATGTAGCACAAGCAAAATAAGGAAGCAATCTTGATTCTTTGACATGAAAGAATTTCCATGTGGACAAAATAGTGAGTAAAGCAAGATTTATTTAAGACAAAAATTTCCTACCACAGCAGTCAGGAGGGGGACTGCAAGAGAGGAAGACCCAAGAAAATGTTGGAAGCTGTGTCTTTTAAGCAGAATAATAGTTAACAATCAGTAAGAGGACAGGGACAAAACTCATCCAGAATGCCACTATCTAATCCTGTCTTTCTTGCTTGTGATAAAACAAAAAGCCATGGTCAGTTCTGTCCCCAACCCCATCTCTCACATGAACTGATGGTGATATGGCCTAGCTCAACCCAGTCTGCTACAGTCACTGTGCATACCAGTGGGTGCCACAACCTAGTCAGGGTGACCCCCCAGTAATCCCCACCAGCCCTATCCCAAGCCCTAGTCTTCGCATGTGCTACCATGTGCTACAGCATCTCCTGGTCTATCCCATATCCCATCTGGCTTTTGTGTACACCAATGGGAGGCTGCAGTTCAGCTCAGCCCACTCTGCCCCCCAGGCTCCACCCACATGTATGCCAATGGGTACTATTGCCTTGACCAGCCTGGCCTGCCTACAGCCCTGGCAGTCATGATCACCAGTGGGAACTACTTCCTAGCAGGGAGTACCCACAATTCCTCTACCAGGCATGCTCCCACCTACAGGTCTTACTGTGGTCCAGCCTGACATGACTCACACCCCGTCCCAGTTCTTGCCAGCAGGTGCAGCAGCCTAGCCTAGCCTGGTCCACCCCTAGACCAGTCTACCCCCAGTCCCAGCTCTCATACTCATCAATGGTAGTAGCAGCCCAGTAAGAGAGTACCTGAAGTTTCCCTACCTGCTTTTCAGTCTCAGCTCTTGCATGTGCCAACAGGTATTGTGGCCCCATTTGAGATGGCCCTTGACTCAGTGTAGCTCACCCCAAACCCCACTTTCCCTGGAGGACACAACATCCACTCCGAGACTGGCTCACACAAATGCTGATGGATGCTGCAGCTCTGCCTAGCCTGGCCTGCCCCCATCCAAGACTATTGTGCTTCCCAGTAGTGGCCCAGCAGGGGAGTTCCCCAAGCAGGCCCTTTCTGCTATAGAATCTGCCCCAAGAACTGGTTCTTTTGCATTCTTGTGGGTTCTGTATCAGAGCCTGAAGTAGCTCATACCTGCTACAACACTTAAGGGTAGATACTGTGGCGTACCCCAGCCAGGGATGCCCTCCAGCCCCAGCTTTTGCATGTGCCAGTGGGTCACTGACAATGCTGTTTAGCCCAGCTCAGGTCTTCCACGTGTTTGGTGCCTTGGCCTGACCCAGACATGCCCTCTGCTTTCCCCATCTAACCACTCCATCTCAGCTTTCTTGCCAACCTAGGATTGCAGTGACCTGGTCCATGGAAGATCCCAGAAGTTATGCCTCCCCCGTCAAACATACCCTCAGCTAGCTGCTCTCACTCCAACACATCCCATTGCCTTCCTTGGGCAATTTGCAGCACCCTTCATCCCTTCACCAATCTGGAGGCCAGGGTATTGTGTTCTGGCCTAACAATCCCTGCCTTCCCCACATATTTTTAAAAAATAATACATATATAATATACTTATTAATAGTATATTGATAATGTATACAATATCAATGTGTCAATAATACACTAATATATTAATATAAAATTAAATATAATAAAATTATGTATAAATAGAATTCTCATAATAGGCAACTGTGCTGGCATACTGGTATATTTAATGCAAATTTGGCATTAGCCGGACCCAGAGTGCCTGCCAGCTACTGGTTGCCTTTTCCCTACCGGTATAACACTTGCCTAGGTACAAGACAACCTAGGCAGTTGCCTACAGCTGGGGCAGAGTTATCATTATATGTCCTTTGAGTTGTTGACCAGAGAAGGCTCACGTTACTGGTAATAGAAAACCAGTCATTTAAAAAATTCTTTTCCTCATCTTCATTCCCTAGTATATTAATATATATTGTATTTTCTGCTCCCAAAATAAATTTTAAATCCACTGATTTTCTCTATTTCTATCGCTACCACTCTATTTTAAGCTGCCATAATTTTTGGCCCAGAGTTTTGCACGTCTCTCCATTTCTGTTATTCCCATTTGTGGTGCTCTTCAATATATTTTGTTACACAATAATTGAAGTATATATAAAGCAGATCACATCATTCCCTTGTTCAAAATATTTCAAGGACTCATCTTTGTTTTAGCACGAAGTCTAGCCTTAAGCTTGAGAGTCTTTAATTAGGAGCTGGAAATGGAAATGCTGATATATGCTAGATAGGCAGCATAAATGAATGAAAAAAACTGTTGCTGGAAAAATAGCAACACGAGGTCACAGGTCGTCTCTCAAGGGAGTGGAATTAGTTGATTGTTAACACATGAGATTGCAGGCCTGTTACTGTCAGATATCTTGGATATTTCAAAATCCTGAAAGTATTGTGTGATATTTCCTTATTGTCAACTTTTGGCAACTCATTTAACAAGACACACAAAGTTGTGCAGCAGAGCCAGATCTGAAACCTCTGTTCTGTGTAACTGGGTGCTTGTGCAGCTTTCCAAACTTTTGTTCTCCTTGCTTTGCCATTGCCTTCTTTATGTTTCTTGAAAGTTCTGTGCTGTGTTCCACATCAGATGCTTGGGATGTGCTATTCCTGCTGCCGGGGTTACTGTTCCCCTCTACAAGTTGTGAAGTCGCCCTGTTTCTCAGCCCCAGTTCTCAATGCCAGCGCCTCAAATGAGCTTCATTACACAGAAGTCTTTATTTTAGCTCAGCTGGGCTAGCAAATAGGGGCTGAAACAATGAGTAAACATGAAACTCTATTTGAGAAGTGTGGTCCCATGGCAGTGAAACTAAGAGATGGAAGGACGAGGAGCCAAGAGAGAGGAGCATACCAGTTCTACATATACAGTGTTTTTGATAAGCTAAGGGCAGCAAGGGATGGTATCCACAAACGCCTCCTTCTGTGAGTCATCCCCTGAGGATGACCAGTCTAAAGCTTCTTATTTTAACATCTTGCATTTTCGCAACTTGGGTGGTGTGTAAATACACAAACCTACTGAAACCAGGTTTGTGGTACTCTCAGCATAGGTTCTCCTCTCTCTCTCTCTGTCTCCAGTCCTCTCTTACCTCATCTAGAGCCAGGCCAAGGTGAATAAATTTCCTTCGAATTTCCTGTGTCTGTACTTTATGTTTGTTTTATTTCAAGCTTTCTAACTTAACCCAGGAGTGTTAGTTTCAGCTTCATGGGTCTAAGGTTTTATATTTATTTCTACCTGGCCATTCCAATCTGTTAATTTTGGGAGTCTACAAGACTCCCTGCCACACACCCCAGAAACCTCATGGTCGGTTTTTATTCACTGCTCTGATTTTCAGTTCTCTGTAGCACTTAGAAGTTTCTGGAGTTTTTCTCAGCTAGGTTTCTAAAGGAATATTTTTGTTACTTTAACTGGAATTCTAGGTGCTTTATGGTGAAGAGGTTTTTCACAGTTGCTGGACTATAGTGCAATGTTTTAGGAAATAGAAGTCACGCGTTGGAATCACATATTCATTGCTTTGGTTTTTGTCCATCTGCCCCAAGAGACAGTGTTTTCCGCAAGAGCAGAAATCTTGCTGGTTTAAATCCTGTTCTCACGAAGCTCCCAGCATGTGACTGGCACTCAGGACATATTGAAGGAATTAATCTTGTCACTGTAAATATGGAATTAAAGATGGAAATCTGTTTTGAGTTCCGGAGAACAGGGTCCCATTTTTACTCAACTTTGTCTCCCCAGAGAATTTAACACAATTCTGGAAATAAAGAGGATATTAAATATTTTTTCTGGTTTAGTTATCTCTATTTTTATTTAAAAGGAATTATAAAATCACATCTGTAAGGAGTTATTCCAATACCCTTCCCTGGGCGGTGCCATTCCTTCTTCCTCACAGCTCATGAAGTTCGCGCCGGTCCAGCCATCCACCAATCGGATGTAACCTGGCATTCCACCTGAATCCCACCTCCCAATCTTCCAGCCCCCTCCCCAACTCCGCCCACTCGCCAATCATCCCTAGGCATTCACCTGCAGGCACCAATCCCCTGGGGGCCTGCCCTCAATCCCTCCCAATCCCCACCCCCTACACCTGGAAGACAAAAGGCCCCCCCCCCAGGTGCAGCTCGCTCTCTTATCCCTCTTTCTTATGATCCCTCTCTCTTACCCCTCCTTCTCTGGTCTGTCTCTGCTCTCTCTCTCTGGTCTCTCCCCCTCTCTCCCTTTCCCTTTTTCTCCTCCGGACTTTCACCACCTCTACCCGTTCCTGCCCCGTTGGAATAAACCTCCTAAGATATACCTCGTTGCGTCTGGTGTGTTTCAGCTCACGGTAAAGAACCAGGTTGTGGGAATTAGCTGCGCGTAATAATATCGTAATAATATAATAATATCCTATGAACTAGAACTCTATCATCTTTTTAAATAATTAACAACATCAACACTTAAGTTTAATTATTCTTGTGATGTTAAGATGGACATTTACACAGTTATTTTTTAAAATATATTTTTTTTGATCACTGAAGTTTTCCACTGGCGATTTTCACATCTTGTCCTTTGTGCATCCTCATTGCCAGGCTAAGTTCTTGACAACATTTCTTGTCTGGTTGTTATTATTTTAAAAACTATTTTAGTGCAGAGTTTCTCATTTTTGGCACCATTGATGTCTTAGGTGAGATCACTTTTCGTTTTGGGCAGCTATCCTGTACATTGTAGAATATTTAGCAACATCCCTTGAAGTAGGCAAGGCAGTGTATTAATTTTACTCCAGGCTCATGTCATGTATAAAGACATGCTTTCTATGCCAACAAAAATAAGGTGCAGAGTGATTTAACTTATTTAAAAGGTGAGAAGGTATGCACACACACCTACACATGCTTTCACATGTGCATGAACAGGGGCTCCTTACCGAGAAATATCCCTCATGAATGGGCAGGGGGCCAGAATCTTTCCCCAAAGTAGAAGGGTTGAAAGGGTAATATGGAGAATGCACCAGTGAATGGTGAAAGAAAGAGAGCCCCTCCCAGGTGATGATCTCTTTTATGAGGTTGGAGGTGGTGCCTCCAGGCATGAAGGCATGGACATTTCAGGGCATTCCCATAAGTAAGATATGAAACTCAATATCCATATTTTCATGGTGGCCTATCTGAAGTTCTGGATAAAACAGCTGCATTTAGGGGACTGGGGTATTTTGATTAACAAGTAGGATCAGTGGAGGATGAAGGTGATCTCAGTTCTTCAGTCACATTGAAGAATTAGTAATCCATCTAGCCCATTCTCTTCAATAATTAAATCTTGGTAAAGGCAACCTCTGGGAAGAGGCAAGCACTTTGTCCAGCAATCTGCTTTTCCCATTCCGGTAGGGACCTTAACTATCTGCTTATTAGCCCTTCTAACTCCTCACAATTAGGAGTATAGACTTATGTAGCAGCTTGTGACTTCCAGCTCAACAGATCAAATAGCTACCTTTCTATTAAATCACTATTCATTGGATGCCAGACTGTCTCCTTTGCAACATCCAAACATGTCTGCAGACAATGCCAAATGTTCCCTCTGGGGCAGAATTTCTCTCAACTGAAAACTGTTTAGAAGGCCATGCATGAAGCATATGTGCCACATCCATATATATTGTTTAAGTCTTGCACACATTTCAGTTGAATTCTACAAACATGGGATTCACATTTTGTAAGGAAACTGCCCTAGTGTCAGACAAACCCATTTGTTTGCAGATTTGAACTGACACTGAGATGAACTATGCTCCTGTCACTAACTGTGATTTCCTTCCCAAATCCAGTCCTCTCATTCTCATCCACTTATTTATAGTTTGGATTTATATTGTTGATGTAACTTATGCCTGTTGCTTCCATAAGGTGTGTATTCATTTTTTTCACAAGCATTGTTGGTCAATTTACTTTGAAATGCGCCTGTTTCACAGATGACAGAATCTCCAAATACCCATAGATACAGAATATTAGAATACTCTTTTCTGGCATAAGCCAGCAAAATTGGCTTGGGAACTGTGGCTTTTTATTTTTCCTTTAGCAAGGCTACAAAGAATTAAATCAAAACATTTCTGCTTTCTTTTTTCCCCCCACATATTTGGTATTTTTTTTTAACAATCTAGAGTTATGTGTAAAAACCTATGAAATATGTTTTGCAAAGAAAAGGATGTTTATGTCAGAAACAGAGTTTATAACAACTCACACATTTTAAGGAATGAAAATAAAATTTGGGTAATGGGAATTGACTGGGGTGCATATGGCAGCGACATTGTTTTCTCTTTCTTCTCACATTCCATTCCCGCTTAGAAGGCACTGGCTCCTCCTCACCTCTGGTGCTCTGACTAGGGGCAGTGGCAATGGTGGAGGGCGGGGAATGATGCTGGTAATCCCAAGGATAGACACAACTCCAATATCTTCACTGGATAATTGAAGAAATAACTTCAAAATAACTAAGTGATAAAGATTTTATTTATTAAAAAAACTAATAGGTTCCATTCTCAGATGCCTTTAATAGCTGGTTTAGGCTTACCACAGCCAAGAGCCAGAAGCTCAATCATGTTTCCCACATGGGTGCCAGGGACCCAGTTACTGAGTCAACACTGCTATCTCCCAAGGTTTGCATTGGCAGGAAGCTGGAGTCAGGGGCAGGAGCTGGGGATTGGACAAAGGTTCTGGATTGGTACATTGACTTAAGTTTAACCCATATCTTAACTGCTAGGCCAAGTGTTTTCCCTGGATTAATTTTTTTTTTAATCATCACAAGTTGGGGTCAGAGCAAAGGCTCCATTTTTCCATGGCTGTCTCTACTGTACGATATATTGAGTGATGTCATCTTTCAGTTATTTCTAAGGAAGCACAACACATGTTTCCATGTCCCATGTCACTTAAGGATAAAAGGAGCAGTATGACTGGAACCTTCCCTGGGTCAGCACCAAGGGAGAAAATACATTTCTCCCAGCATCATGCAGAATCCACACAGTGGTTCAGAGGTTAAACACTCCAGGAGAAAGCTATTGTGATGACATAATGTTAGGAAGAATTTTAAGATACTTGGAAGGATTAAAGGACAGAAAACCCCATGTACAACATGAAAGCAAAACAACCTTAGTTTATTCTGAAGAATCCTGAGAAAATGACCCTTTTCTTTTCCCTGTGCACGAATGCTAAGAGAAATTCAATTAATGAGGCTGAATACCAAAATTACGCCAGACAAAATCGAACTGTATTCATGTGCTTAATTGTTACATTATCCTGTGGCAAATTAATTGTAATCTTAAGTAGTAACAAGAAAGGCAAGTCACACCAAGCAAGAGTTTTCAAGTCTCCCTCGCAGCAAAATATTGGAAATCAAATGCTTTTCAATGATCTTATTTTTCTTTTAATGAAACAAACTATGAATGCGGAAAAGTTTAAATAACATAGGGAAGGACAATCATTATAATTATTATGGTTTATATATTTCTGATGTATCTACACATAAATCCATTGTGTATGTGTTTGTGTATTTCTGTATAAATACGTATGCACAGCATGGGGAGGGAATATCTATAACCATGTCTCTATCTATATATTGCCTGCAAGATAAGCAAATAATATGTTTAATGTTGTTGGAAATTAATTAATTAAATTTATTTGAGATAAGACAAAAAGATTGAGAATGAGTGCCCATCATCTGGTTCTCTTTAAATGCCTTCAGTAGCTGGGACTGGACCGGCTTTCTCTCTGTGTGGCAGGAACCCAACTGCTTGGGTCCTCATCCCTGACTTCCAAGGTCTATGCCAGCAGAAACCTGGAATCAGGAGTGGATCAGGGATGGAAACCAGTCACTGTGATACAGGCATACAGGATACAGGATTCACTCTGATACACGATACAGGCATCCCAAGAACTCCTTGATGTTCAATGATTTTTTTTTAAAGTTTTATTGATCTGAAAGACAAAGGAGTAAGAGAGAGCTTCCATCCACTGCTTTACACCCCAATGTCTGCAGCAGCCTAGGCAAGATCAGACTGAATCCAGAATCTTGGCATTCAATCCAAGTCTCCTACATGGCAAGGGACTCAAGAGTTGTAGTTATCACCTGCTGTCTTCCTGTGTGCCTGGATCAGAAGTAGAGTGAGAACTAGAACTGAGGCATTCCAATATGGGATGTGGGTGGAATGTTAGCTGTTGTGCTTCCTGTGACTTGTAATTATCTCATACAGGTCAGTTTTGTTTTGAAAAAAAAATTACTCGTTTGTATTTTCATTTATTTTTGCCATTTCACTCTACCTAATGATTCAAATTTTCAGTTATTTTATATTAAGTTTATTTAACATAGGCTTTAAGGAACTTTCTCTAACATTTCACTATGTGGTTGATTTATCTCATAGTCTACAAGACAGGTGACTAACAGGAATACTTCGAGGCATGAGATTTTCAGATATTTCATTATTTCAAAATCTTTTCCTGTCTCTTATTATTTGTTCCACCCCTCCCAGGAGGTGAATTATTATTCCATTAGCAGACGAAGAAAGTGAAGAATGTAAATATTAAGAGTGTGAGGGCCTGCTCAGCTGTTTAAAAGGGATGCCAGATTTTAAGAGTTTTGAACATTGGAGTCTGAATTTTCCATCTTGAGTGTTTGACCTTTGCTAGTACATTTCCTGTTAATAAAACACCGTAATTGGTCTGCAGCTTTTGCTGCCTGGATGCCTTACTTTCCCAGTATTTTATCCTTTAATTGTCAGATAGGTATATCAATATGCTGATGAGTTTTGTTAGATGAAAGTAAGGATGAAACCTGTTTTCTAGGGGTTTTTGAATAAATAGCCTCAGAAAGGCTTTTCTGGTTTCCTTATTTTTCCCCTCAGTTTTTGATCTCTGCTGTTAAGTGTGTGTTAACATGAAATTCAGGTTTTCATTACCTCAACATACCAATGGCACTCTGTGTGATTTTTCTTGCATTCACGTAATTCAGTTTACAGATATTTTGAAATTATGATCTTAATAAAATTAATAATTAAGAGAAATACATTTTTGTTTATTTATGTGCCAGAGAGTAAGCAGTATATGAAAGATATTTTATTATAGAAAATGTAAGACCACTGTGAAAGTAGAAAGAGTAATAGTCGTTATCATTTCCCGGTATCACCAGCTGTCAACTAATGGGCAATTTTGTGTCATCATACCTTCACCTATTTCTCTTCTTCTTTGTACACTGGATTGCTTTGAAGAAAAGCTCGAACATTGTATTTCCTTTTTTTGTTTTTTTAATGTGAGAGGCATAAAGACCAGAGATCTCCCACACTATTTCACTCCTCAGTTGCCCACAATGGCCAACCCGACCCAGAAGTCAAGCACTCAGATCTCCCACACGGGTGATAGGGTCCTAACTACTGAAACTGCCACCTGCTGCTTCCCACAGCCCACTTTGGTGGGAACCTGGATTTGATGCAGGATACTTTTTAATCTGCCTCTTAACTTCTAAGCCAAATACTTCCCCCCATTTGTAACTATTTCATGAAAACTCCTAGATATTATTATTGTTTAGACATTTATTTTATTTCTTATTAGAAAATCAGATTTACAGAGAGAAGGAGAAAACCAGAGGGAGAATAAGAGAGATAGATTGTCCATCTGCTGGCTCATTCTCTAAATGGTTGCATTGACTAGAGCTAAGCCAGTCTGAAACTAAGAGCCAGAAGTTTCTTCTGCGTCTCTCATGTGGGTAAAGAGGCCCAAACACTTGAGCCATCTTCTTCTCTCCAAGGCCTTAAGCAGGGAGCTGGATCTGAAATGGAGCAGCTGGGACTAGAAGCAGTGTTCATATGAGATTCTGGTACTGCAGTTGGAGGATGAGTTTGACAAGCCACCACATTGGCTTCTAGCTATTATTATTTCAAAAATAATTTTTACAAATTTTGAAGGGTTCATGAAATTACCACATAAACACAGAAGAACATACAAATCATCCGTGTACAGCTTGAGTAATTTTCACAAAATGAGCACAGTGATATTACCAGCAAGAAATGACCATAGCGATGCTGCAGAAGCCTTCTTCAAGCCCCCAGTCAAGGATCGCTTCCTATGGGTAGCTGCCGTCCTGACTTCCAACACTAGAGATTCATCTTTTCTGGACACGAATGAAATCAGTGTATTTTTTTGAGTCCATCCTTAACATTTTATATGGTGAATTATCTGCATTGTTAGGTTAGTTGTAAATTTTTGTTTTCAAATATATAGGTTGTAGTTAAGTGACTAGATCCCAATTTATTTATCCTTTCTATTGTTGAAAGCATTCTGAAAGTTTCCAGTGTTTGGTTATTGTTAGTAATCTCACATTCTGTTATTTTTTTTTCTTTTTTTAAATTATTTTTTAATAATCTTACTTAGTTGATTAGGGTACAAAGGGTCAAGGGCTACGGGGTGAAAGTGGGTAATACCATTGTTTCCACACTAATATTATCATTTTTTCCTTGTACCTGGGGTCAGGGGAGAAACAAGGGAAAAGCCCCACCCAGCCTCCCACTCATCCCAGATCCCCAACGTGAGGTGCACTCCGAGGGTCCTGCTCAAGCAGTTTTGATAGTTCAACAGTTCTGAATTGCTGCCAATCTCGCCATTCCAATCGTGATAAAACCTATTCAGAATCCACTGGCTGACATAGTCTCTTCACGCTTGGGGTTCTGGGATCAGCAGTTCATTTGGAGGAATCTCCCAAGAAAACTTCATCTGAGACAATCCTAGACCTGATTCTTGCGCGAGTTTGCTAGTACTGGGTCCAACACTGTCTGTCGCATCCTACCCACTTCATACTTGGTCCTCACACAAACCAGTGGGAGCTGCAGCCTAGTTGGGGTGACTCCCCATAAGCCCCACCAGTTCTGCCCTCTACCCTGGTTTCCATGCTTGCCAGTATGTACCGCAGGCTTGTCCAGTCTGTCCCACATCCCATTTAGCTCTCGTACATGTCAATGGGCATTGAAGCCTAGTTCAACCCAACCAACCTACTATCCAGTCCCCCCACATACTGGCAGGTGCCTTTATGTCTAACCACTCCTGCCCCTGTCCTGGTTTTCGTGGTGTCCAGTGGGAGTGGTAACCCCGAGGGAGGTGCCCACTGTCTCCCTACTAGGCCATTCCCACTCCCAGATCATACACTCTCCAGGTGGTTTTGGCATTTAACTTGACAGAATTAGCTCTCAGTGCCAGCCCCTGCCAGCTGATGCTGCGGCTAAGCCCAACCATCCCTCACCCACTCTAATTTTTGCTTGCACCAGTGGAATAGTCAGCCCACCCTGGCCCTTCTCTTGTCAAGCTCACATGAGGCCCACAGGTGTTATAGCCCTGCCTAGTCTGATCTGCCCCCATCCCGACTCACACTTTCCAATGGAAGTAGTTGTCCAGCAGCGGAGCCCACATTCCCCTGTCAGCTTTGCCTCCTCCCTTCCGGTTTTCACATGTGCTGTTTGGGTGCTGCAACCACATCTGGCATGGCTCACCTCACCTTACATTCTGTTATTAATCTTAAAGAAGCAAAGGAGGCTGAAGCAAAATATTAGTCTCCTTTTCTTCCTTGAGATAGCCGTGAGAAGCGTTTTTGAGAAGAAAAGGTTTATTTCATCCCATAGTATGGAAATTACAGTTAAGAATCAGGCAGCCACATGGTCTGGTGTCTGTGGAGACTGATCACAGTTGAAGCAGAGGCATAATTGCCTGCTAGGGAGCGAAACAACTCAAATAGCTAATAACCCTCTCACAAGCACCACCCTATGCGGAAACACACTCAGAAACCTGAAAGCCTCCTGCCAGCCCCACCTCCTTAATCCATCAGCCATTAACATTAAGACATCAGAGCTCTGAGGAGACAAATTCTGTTTAACTCATAACAGTCAAGATGAAGTAATTTGCTCATTTGTACAGGCAGTAATTAATGGAACTGGAATCTGAATTAGCATTGCAGCCATTATGTCAGGTATAACAGAATTGCTTTGATTCCACAGATTTGTGCGTTATTTCCTTTTCGTTTCTTTTCCCTGGTTGGTTACATCTCAGAACTTTTGGTTATGAAAATACAGTTAATAAACATTTTATAATTTGTTAACAGATGGGCCTGGCATGATAGCCTAGTGGCTAAAGTCCTTGCTTTGATTGTGCTGGGATCCCATTGGGCACCAGTTCTAATCCTGGTGGCCCTGCTTCCCATCCAGCTCCTTGCTTATGGCCTGGGAAAGCAATCAAGGAAGGCCCAAAGCGTTGGGACCCTGCACCCGCGTGGGAGACCTAGAAGAGGCTCCTGGCTCCTGGCTATGGATTAGCTGAGTTCCAGCTTGGGGAGTGAATCATCAGATGCAAGATCTTCCTCTCTGTCTCTCTTCCTCTCTGTATATCTGCCTTTCTAGTAAAAATAAATAAATAAATAAATAAATAAATAAATAAATAAATCTGAAATATATTACTATCAGTGACTGAACATATTTTTAGAATGCAATTTTAAGATAAAAAATATTTATTTGAAAAGCGAAATTACAGAGACAGACAGGGAGACAGACTTTCCAACTTCTGGTTCACTCTCTTAATGGCCACAATGGCTGGAGCTGGGACCACACAAAACCATGATCCTGGAGCTTCTTCTAGGTCTGCCATGTGGGTGCAGGGGCCCAAGGACTTGGTCCATCTTCCCCTGCCTTTTCAGATGTGTTAGCAGGGAGTTGGATTGGAAGTGGAGCACCTGGACTTGTACATGATGCCAGCATCTCAGGCAGAGGTTTAGCCTGTTAATACCCCAGCCCTACCCCAAGTTTTAAAGTGTGATTAAGCAATTAACTCATTCATTGTAGAACATGCATTGATGCTTTTACAGAGAGTACTGAAAAACCTATATTGTTTGCTTAAAAATAAACCTTTCTTCTTACAGTAATTTTCTTCTTTTCAATTCAATCTTTTCTTTTTCTTTCTTTTTTGGAGTTTCAGAGGTGATTTTTTAAAAATATATTTTTATTTTTAATTTTGAATTATGTGGCACAATTTCATCCCAAACTCCCACCCCCGACAGATTTTCCCCATTTTACTATAATGGTGTAGTCCTTCATAAGGAGTCATAATTCTATCAGTCTCTTATTTAAGTGTACCCTGACATTGTTGGTACAGACAATATCAGATAGTCAGGTATCCAATTGTCTACACATGTCCAACAGTTTCATTGGGAATCCATCTTTTGTCTGGAAGCAGGAATGCATGTTCCATTATACCCCCACATCTGGATATGGTAGACCCCAATACTGCATCACAATACAGTTCCATAACTGAGAAGCCATGATACAAGGTCAACAACTGGTATAAGTTAGGACAGCCACAACAACAACAACAACAACAACAACATCAACAACAAATTACAGCATCATGAAGAAGGTGCCACTGAGTAACCAACACATGGGTGACAAAAAGGAAGCACAAAAGTCTTTTGAAAAAACTGATGCCACTGTGTAATCCATGAGCCAGTGATGAATTCAACAAGATAAAAGAAATTATTTGGAGTAAACAAAACTGAAATAAAAAACATCAAAACACATGGGATGCAGCCAACAAATAAACAAACAAACAAACAAACAACAAACCAGTATGGATTGGATTATTGAAATTACAGTTTCCACGTTGGTTTCCTTATATAAGAGAGAAAATATTTGTTCTTTTGTGATTGACTCATTTCACTGAACATAATGGTCTCTAGTTGGGACCACCTAGTTGTAAATAGTATAATTTCATTCTTCTTAATAGCTGAATAATATTCTGTGGAGTAGATGTACCAGAGTTTCCTTAACCACTCTTGTTTGGACGCACATCTGGATTGTTTCCATGTCTTGCTATTGTAGATTGTGCTGCTGCAAATATAGGATTACAGATCCCCTTCTCATATGCAGATTTCACTTCTATTGGGTATATTCCTAGGAGTGGGATAGCTGGGTCATATGGCATGTTTATTTGCAATTCTCCAAGCACTCTCCATACTGATTTCTACAGTGGTTGCAATAGCCTACACTCCCGCTAGCAGTGAAGGAGAGTGCCTTTCTCCCCACATCCACACCAGCAGGTGTTGTTAGTTGAGCTCTGAATGTAGGCCAGTCTCACTGGAGTTAGGTGGTACCTCAGCATGGTTTTCATTTGTATCTCTTGATGGCTAGGGAGCCTGAGCATTTTTTCATATGTCTGTTAGCCATTTGAATCTGTTCTTTTGAAAAATGTCTGTTCATTTCCTTTGCTCATTTTGTTACAGAGTTTTTTTTCCCTGTCCCTGGGTTTCTGAAGCTCTTTGTAAATCCTGGATATTAGTCCCCTATCACGTGTGTAGTGTGCAAAATTTTCCTCCCATTTTGTTGGTTGCTTCTTCACTTTGTTAGATGTTTCCTTTGCTGTACAGAAGCTTTTTAGTTTGATTTTTAAAAAATGTAATTTTACTTTATTTGAAAGGGAGAGAAATGGAGCTAACCTGTGTGCTGGTTTATTTCCAGATGTTCATAACACCTGGAGGCAGGACCAGGCATAAACGAGCAACTCAGTCCAGCTTTCTTCTCTGATATTGGACACGATTTAACTTTTATTAAATTTTTATTTTATTATGTTAGCCATGAAATTATATCATCTTGTTTTTTCTGTCTCTAAAGCTGTGGAGTTTTAAGTGGACTTTTAAAAAAGATTTAATTATTTTACTTGAAAGCTATCTATCTTTCTATCTATCTATCTATCAATCATCCATCTGCTGGTTTACTCCCCAAATAGTCACAACAGTCAGGGAAGGGCTAGGTCAAAGCCACAAACCTGGAGCTTCCTCCAGATCTCCCACGTGGATATAGGGGCCCGTGACCTTGGGCCATCCTCTGCTGATCTTCGCGGCCAACAGCAGAGAGCTAGATTGGTAGTGAAGTAGCCTAGTGAAGTGGGTAGTGAAGTAGACTAGAACCCATGCTCATACAGGATGCTTGTGCCACAGGTGGAAGATTAGCTGTTTACCACTGCACCAGTCTCTGCATTTGCTCTTTCTCTTCCCTTTTTTTTGTAACGGTTTTTTCTCCCTTTCATCTCCATTTGCTGAAGACACCAAATCATTTTGTTGTAGGATTTTGTGTATTCTGCTTGTGGCTTTTGCATCTCACTGTCTCATTATTTATATCTGTTCATTGTGGGGTGTGTCAGTCACTGTACCTCCAGAAGCTGGGATATACTTGAATCTGAGATTTTTGTAACATTTCATAGGCGGTGATGTGTGTTTTATACTGTATCACTTCAGGTGTGTTTGTATTGTTTGCTTGCTTAATGTTAGGATCGGCCCAGGAGCTCAGGTGTTCTCAACCTGACTCAGCCTTTGACTTATAAAATTTCTGCTTATCATTTAAGAAGAATATTTGTTTATTTTTGTTGGAAAGGCAGGTTTACAGAGAGGAGAAGAAGATCTTCCATCTTCTGTCTCACTCCACAAATTGTCGAAATGGCCACAGCTGTAGCTGCTTTGAAGCCAGGGGCCAGGAGCTTCTTCTGAATCTCCCACGTGGGTGCAGGGTCACAGGGCTTTGGGCCATCCTCTACTGTTCTCCCAGGCCACAAGCAAGGAGCTGGATAGCAAGTCCAGCGGCTGGGACATGAACTGGTGTCCATGTGGGATCCCAGTGCTTGCAAAGGGAGGATTAGCCAATTGAGTCATTGTGCTGGGCACTAAACATGTAATTTTCATCATAAGTATATTCTCAGAGATAGCAACGTCTATATGTCTTAGTGCTCAATGTGATTCCTATGAATAGGCCACTGCAAATTGTGAATAAAAGTGACAGTTAAGGGCCCAGCATGGTAGCCTAATGGCTAAAGTCCTTGCCTGGCACGTGCCAAGATCCTATATGGGTCCCAGTTCTACCATCCAGCTCCCTGCCTGTGGTAGAGAAAGCAGTCAAGAATGGCCCAGAGCCTAGGGACTCTGCACCCACATGGGAGACCCAGAAGAGTCTCCTGTCTTTGGACTGGCTCAGCTTTGGTCATTGTATACACTTAGTGAGTAAATCAGCAGGTGGAAGATCTTCCTCTCAGTCTCTCTTCCTCTTTGTATAACTGTCTTTCCAATAAAAGCAAATAAATGCTTAAAAAAAGAGACAGTTGTGTGGTTAATTTGTGTGGTTAATAACACAAATTGTTGGAACCAGACTTCCTGGCTAAGGTTCCGATTCTGCTACTTGGTAAGATAAGAGCCTCAGTCTTCTTTAAAATCAGACATAATAATACTTGCCTCATAAGGTTATTGTAAGGTTTACTTGAGGGCCCGGCGGCGTGGCCTAGAGGCTAAAGTCCTCGCCTTGAAAGCCCCGGGATCCCATATGGGCGCCGGTTCTTATCCCGGCAGCTCCACTTCCCATCCAGCTCCCTGCTTGTGGCCTGGGAAAGCAGTTGAGGACGGCCCAATGCATTGGGACACTGCACCCGCGTGGGAGACCCGGAAGAGGTTCCAGGTTCCCGGCATCGGATCGGCGCGCATCGGCCCGTTGCGGCTCACTTGGGGAGTGAATCATCGGACGGAAGATCTTCCTCTCTGTCTCTCCTCTGTGTATATCTGGCTGTAATAAAATGAATAAATCTTTAAAAAAAAAAAAAAAAAAAGGTTTACTTGAGTTAATATACATATCAAGTCCTTAGAATTCTATAGGGCATAGAGTGCTTGTTATAAAGATATTTTTAGGGGCTGGTGCTGTGGCATAGCATCTAAGCATCCACCAAAGGCACTGGCATCCCTTATGGGCACTGATTCAAGTCCTGGGTGTTCCACTTCTAAGCCATTTCCCTGCTGATGGCCTGGGAAACCCGTGGAGGATGGTCTAAGTCCTTGGGCCTCTGTACCTGTGTGGGGGACCCTGAAGAAGCGCCTGACTCCTGCTGTGGGACTGGCTCAGCTCTGGCTATTTGGGAGTTAATCAGTGGAAGGAATATTCCCACACCATCTCCTCTCTGTATATCTACCTTTCAAATATATTTTTAAAAAAATCTCTTTTAAAGATATTTTCACTTGTATCCTGTATTACTTTCATTTGAAATTTGGACAAAAATTGCAATCTGTAGTTTTTTTCTATAACTTTTGATGTGTAGCTAATAGTGACCCAACTCTGTCTAGAGAGCCTGGACACATTTATGGTAGGCTTTAAGATTTCCATGTTCATTGCTTTTTTTTTTTTTAACAGAAGGGATCTTCACTAAGTTCATGGAAATGCATTGTATGAAGCAGTTATGAATGTATTTCAAAGTGATCACATCAAAATAAATTTGTTTTTCAGTTATATTTTCCATGAACTTTTTGAATTCCCCTCCTGTGTCCATTTGCTCATTCAATCATTCACATTTATTGGTCACTTACTGTGTGAGTACTTACTATGGTACTTGGATATTCAGCAAGGCACATCGGAGATATTCTCTGACATTAGTCTGGAACTATTTCCGCTCCCAAAATTGTCACAATGGTTGGAGCTCAGAAGGAGCCTGGAACTTCTTCTGGTCATCCATCTTTTACTGCTTTTCCAGGCACACTATCAGGGAACTGGCTTGGAAGTGGAGCAGCCAGGACTTGAACTGTTGCCCATATGGGATGCTGGTAGCTTGATCAGAGGATTAACTTACCATACCACAGAACTGGCACATGTGCTCTTTTTAAAAAATATTTACTTTTGGTTTATTTCAAGTGCAGAATTTAAGAGACAGTGAAAGGTGTGTGTGTGTGTGAGAGAGAGAGAGAGAGAGAGAGCGAGCGAGCGCCAGAGAGAGAGAGAGAGAGAGAGAGAGAGTGAGAGAGTGGGTCTTTCATCTGGTTTTCCTCTCAAATGGCCTCAATGGGCAGAACTGGGCTAGGCTGAAGCCAGGAACACAGAGCCAAGCAAAGAATTAGGAGCTTCTTTTGGGTCTCCTCTGTGGATTCAGGGACAAAACACTTAGACCATCTTCTGCTAGTTTCCCAGGTGTATTGGCTTGAAGCTAGACCAAAACTAGAGCAGCCAGGTAACAAGCTAGCAGTCATATGGGATTCCCGTCTTTACAGGCAGCTATTTAACACTGTCACAATGCCAACCAAAATGGAGTTTATATTCTGATCTCTTAGCCAGCCAATCAATGTTAAGAACTTCCGTTTGTCCAGAAACTTGCCTCTTGACACCCCAACTCTGAACACTATTTATACAAACAGCATTTTGGAGCACATGTCTACTTTTCACTGGGATGTTTTAAAAACTCACTTTTTGCTTTAAAAAATACTTTATTTTTAACTGAATAAGGTGAGAAAATTTGGTTTTAGGAATGGTTGGAGAGTTAAGGTGTCTAATTTATTTGCCTTTTTCCAACTGATAAGTTAGCATGCCTTCTTTTTTTTTTTTTTAAAGATTTATTTATTTTTATTGGAAAGGCAGATGTACAGAGAGGAGGAGAGATAGAGAGGAAGATCTTCCATCTGATGATTCACTCCCCATGTGAGCGCAACGGCCGGTGCTGTGCCGATCTGAAGCCAGGAGCCAAGAACTTTCTCCAGATCTCCCACACGGGTGCAGGACATTGGGCCGTCCTCAACTGCTTTCCTAGGCCACCAGCAGGGAGCTGGATGGGAAGTAGAGCTGCCAGGATTAGAACCAGCGCCCATATGGGATCCTGGTGCGTTCAAGGTGAGGACTTTAGCCTCTAGACCATGCTGCTGGGCCCTAGCATAACTTCTGTTAAAAATTTCATCATGAGTCATTCTTGGGCTTGGGAAATCCTGTTAGCGGTTAGTTTACCAGAATACCTCAGAATGCTCACTCTTAATACGGTGGGAAAGGATGTAGCTCACCAGTAAATTATTAATAATATGTGTTGAAAAATCAGTTCCTTGTTGATTGTATGCAAAACACAAATTTCTAATAGTCCTAACTACACTACTTCCTCTGAGGATTATGTAGGAAATGCTTTAGTCTGAATAATCTTTCCCAGGGGGAGAACTTTCAAAATAAATTCACTTTATAGAGCGCATGTATGAGTGTGTGCTAAAGAATCTGATTATTGTATAAATGCTGAATGAGTCACACACATGTGACTAGTATAATTAACATAATCTGAAGGAGGCAACCATATCTAATTATATGACCTACCCTATATGCTGTTGCTTGCAACCACATTGTTTAAAAATAAACTAACAGCAACAATGAGCAGTGAATCCAAAAGCTAAAAGAAAACAATGATGGTATAGTAAGTTTTCATGACTTGAAATGAAACTGAAATGCTAATTATCTGCATAGTAGCAGAAGACATAATTTCTTCACCCTTTGATGGAACTAACTTGGACCATAGAAACACAATGGGTTATTTCTCCTTAGTTATCTTGACGTTTGGCTATATTCTCAGCTTTATTTTGCATTCACGACAGCCACAGTAGTAGGAATGAAATAACGTTATGTCCCCAGTGTTCTTCTGAGTGGTTTTGAGCCTAGGGCTGTTTTGTGTAGGGATATCTCAGGTTTGCACCCATTTTCCAAACAATAATATCCATATCTGCCTCCTTTGTAATTTAAAAAATTTTTTCTTGGTGTTTCTGAATTATTCCGCAGCTTAGTCACACACTTTTGGGCACCGTGGATAGATTAAATTTCTAAAAGACCCATTAGTGTTCTAGAAGAGTCAGTTGATTCCATCATAGCTTTTTCATCTTAATAGAAGTCTTTCCTTTCCTCCCTCTCCAATCAGTTTGACTCAGATCCAAAAAGACTATGTCTGACAAATGCAATTTTACATGGCGATCATCGTAAATAAAGGGGAGAGGATGCTGGCTGTCAGTGTGCTGGCTGGCATGGAAGAACTGAGACTTTTTAACGGTTTGAGTGTTGGGAATCGGCTGACTTTAATGGGCAAGAGCATTTCTTTCTTTCTTTCTTTCTTTCTTTCTTTCTTTCTTTCTTTCTTTCTTTCTTTCTTTCTTTCTTTCTCTTTCTTTCTTCTTTCAAGGAGATGCACATACCTATATAAAGTGACAAACTTTTCCAGAGAAACCTTATGTTTACTCAGCACATAAGTGACTTACTGTAAGTATGCAACTCTTAAAATGTTAAACCCATGGCTTTCTGTATCTTCAGGGTCCAACTTCAGTTGGCATGCGAAAAAAGAGTGTGTTTTTCAACTGATAAAGTTACTGAGGAAGGGGATCAACCTTTGTAATGGTGTTGGTGTGATTTTTGTTAGTGCAATTACAGTGGTGTATCAACCAATAATGTCTGTGCTTCTCTTTCTCCGTTCCTACTTCACCTGTGGCTAAAAGGATCACTCTCAATTCCCCTGAGGGTTAATTTCATGTGTCTAATGAGTAACACAGTCCCAGGAACTAAACACATATTTTAATGAGTCATAATCTTGCCCAGTTCATCCTGTTTTATGATTTAGACAGAGAGAGAGAGAGAGAGAGAGAGAGAGAGAGAGAGAGACAAAGAGAGAGAGAGTCAGTCTTCATGTTGTCAGGAGAACAGCAATGGTGATCTAGTTTTTGGGGACCAGAGGGTTAATGAAGAGGCACGCCCATCAGCAACCAGGAGTGCCTAAAGTCTAGGTTTCCTTCCATTCACAGTGTATTACAGTGAATGAGGTGAAGAGAGAATGCTACGATTTCCCTTCTTAACCTTACTCCTTTCAAAAAACCAGTATATAAAGACATTCTTTTGCAGTAGCCTGAGTAGCATTTAGATACATCTAGGTGATTGTTTTAGATATGATAGGGTAAGTGATCTAACTACACATTTTGCACCCTTATGTCAAAGACTGGAAATGATCTCCCACTGTTCATTTCCCCAGTGTTGTGATGCACTTTTAAAAGCATTTTTTAAAATTTCAGAATGCTTATCTGAGAGCCTAATTGAGAAAAATATTGCATTAGTAAATTGCTCTGCTCAAGATGACTGCTGCTCTGTTTCTTCTCAGATTTTAAAACCCAAGTCCCAAATCATGGGCTGCAGTTAAGAGCTTCCAACAGTAATTACCGCTGTGAAATGAGCAGAAGACCTTAAAAGGGTCTGCCGGTTTCCCTGCAATCTTTTGCAGGGAGAACAGCGCTATATCCACTGATAACCCAGCTGCCTAGGAACTGAGTAAAGCCGGCTCCAAACTTCTCAGCTGTTGACAGGCTTGACTTGCTGAGAACACTGGTTAAATATAGCACGCGCGAGCTCAGCTTCTCAACAAAGTCATTGCTCTGACAGTGTTGTGAAGGGAGCAGAAGAAGAGAAACCTAATCTCAGGACTCAACAACACCTAGCAACAGTTGAAAAAACTTTTAAACAAAAGCCTGGTTGGGAGATACCGGACAACTTCCAATTTCTGCTACCCGGGCTTTCAGGAGAAGAAGCTGCATTCCCCTTCACTTTACCCAGTTTCCTGCATGACTTCAGCTATTGGCTGGCCCTAGGAAAGAGAGTGGGAAAAGCTTTTTCCTCTGTATTCTTTTGGGCTGGATAGTTTTCCAGGACTCGAGTCTGCCTTGGGCTGTGGGACAAGCCACAGGGTTCTTCAAAGGATAAACTACCTTCACAACGGACATACCCTTGGTTAAAAGAGCTGCCGTCAGGTAAGACCAACATAAATAGCAACTCAACTCTCTTTAGAAATTTGTTTCCAGAGGAAGAGCATTCTCTCCGATTCTGTGTTGTCTGTTTCCTTTGACTCTTCCTGCTCTACTGTGGCATAACATAATTAGGAATTATAATGATCACTGTGAATTCATAACAAAATCAGAAACATCATTTCATTCTCAGAATTGTAATGACTCTTTTTTAACTGATCATAAAAATTTTTCATGTTTCAATAGTTCTGGAAATACTTCTGCCAAGTTGTGTCAGGTAACAGAAACATGACAAAGGGCAATTTCACAACTCCTTTTGCAATTAGGAAGGCTAAGCCATGGGGAGAATATGTCCCCTAGAAGCAAAATAACTTTCACTTACTGAAACCAGCTAAGCAGCTTGTGTGGTAAATGAGAGGAAAGTCCCACGTGGTGTTTGTCTTGCTGTGATTTTACTGCTTTGCCTGTCTCCTTTTGCCTGATTCTCTGATTACACTGGTACACCTTGTGCTGGCTGTGACCTCATTACACTACAGTTGCCCCAAATGATTCTGACTAGACACAAAACATCACTGGTATTAAATCACCACTTTTACAGTTGTTGAATATAACATGAAACGTGTTTGTGATTTTTTTTAGTTAATTGCTTGGCTATATAAGATTCTATTTTTAAACTAGATTCATTAGAAAAAAATGTTTTCAGAAGTTGCAAGTCATGTGTGCATAATGTATTTAATGGAGTGTGGAGAAAGTCCTCCTTTCAGCTGATAGTGAATTGTTCCTCCTCCCAGGAGCTGTCAGGTAATTTATCACAATTGCTTAGATCTGACAAGCTATTATAACATATTTGTGGGTTGGTTAGTATTGAGACCCGTAGTCTTCTGGTTTTGCTGAATTTTACAAAATAGTTATTCCTTTAAACAGACATGCTATTTAGAGTGAATGCTCTAGACTAAGGAAAGTATCAATGAAGATATAGTACCACATTTTAAAACAAATTGTTTCAGCCGATTTTTGTTAACAGAGGAATTTGTCAAAAACAAGTTATGAGCAAATTATTTGTTGACAAATTCAAATGTATCATCCTTTTCAGTAAAAGTTCTTATTTTAATAAAAGCAAATTAAAACTCATATGCCAGGAAAATGAAATAATACATTCATTTTGCTATGTATTATGTTTCGTGGTTCTGATAACTGGATTAGTTTAAAAAGTAAATAAAGCTGATTGTAAATGATGAATACACAAGAAGAATAATGCAAAATGTACTCTTGTAACCTTAGTGTCAGAGAATAAGGCTTCTTGTGCTTTACTAGAGATGAAACATCTTTGTCTTGAAAGAGTTTTGAGAAATCAGGTCTAATACCTTGCATTTTTCTTGTTTTTATCCTATGAAGGGTCACATTGTTGGCTTGTGAATGTGTTTGTGGGGCCAAAACCTACCATTAGTTCTAGGCGTGTAATTTCCTTTGGAATCAGTGGGACAATGTGCAGATACCTGAGTACAGCATTTGGCTGTGAGTGAAAGACATGCTTGCTGATGAAGTGAATTTCAGTGTGTCATTGATTGTCTTCATGGTTATAAGAATAGCGATGGGTAAACCACAGGCTTTCCTCTGGTAGATGGGCCAGCCCTCCATGATGAAGCAAATCTGTTCTCCCTCTTCACTCGAGTTCGTATGTCTGTGTTGTTTGGGACTGAGCTTTCTTCCATCACACAGTTGTCAGATTCCATTGCTGTGTTTCCCACCACACTAAGGCCTTTTCTCTTCAGCCTTGGGTGTGGATTGTCACAAGTCTGCTCCTCTAGCACCCCACCCCCTCACTGCTGTCCAAATCAACTTGCCTGTGAACATGAGCTTGCTTTTCCCAAAGCATTGCTATCCTTGTCTATCTACTCTTTCATTATCTACTGGGACTTTCAGTTGCTGCCAAACACCTAGGCTGGGTATTTTGAAAACCATCCGTCATCTGGCACCTACTTAATTTTTCCAACCTCACTCCCACTCCTCAACAACAAGGTCCTTCTGCTTCAGGTATTTCAAATTATGGTCTGTTCTCCCAAAACATTCACAGTGCACATTTCAATATCCGTTCTTTGCTCATGTTATTTTCCTAGTATTCAACACATTTATGCTATGTCTCGGTAGAACCATATTAGCTCAGTGTCTCCTACTTTCACAGTCATTTTCTGAACCACATGTTTTAGAAGTATTTCTCTCAGTTCATGTAGTCTGGAAATTTGTTAGAACCAGGGTACTTTGTAGCAGAGTTTTTTTTTTTTTTTTTTTTTTATTTCTCATGATGCAATTCCATAGGCTCAGGGATTTCCCCTTCCACTCTTCCCATCCCTCCCCAATGTTTTCTCTCATACTATTGATAGTATAATCCTTCAGCAGCAGTCACAAGTACATCATTCTGCCATTTAAGTACATCATGACATTGTAGGTATACACAAGGTACATCTTATTGTCAAAATTTATATTTAACAGATGTATTGGGCATCCATTCCTTCACTTCATTGTTGCACGTAATAGTTGATTGCATTGTGCACGGATGAGCTAGGCCAAAGCCAGGAGGCTGGAGCTCCATCAAGGTCTCCTGCCTTGGTGGTAGGGGCCCAAGCACTTGAGCCACCTTCTACAGCTTTCCCAGACTCCTTCACAGGGCTAACAGGTGTTCCTGAATAGTCCCTATGGATTTTTTCTATGAAATTTGTGGAATATTTTGTCTACTTATTAAACAATGATTTCCCTGTGGTTATAATATTTCTTTATTCTTTAGGAGTGAAACTTGGGGATTTATACATTCCAAACAGTGCCAATCAGATTTTGTTGCTGACAGATGAACATTTCTTCCTAAAACTGGTACCTTAAGATATAGGATTTTAGGGCCCGGCATGGTGGCTAAAGTCCTTTCCTTCCATGTGCCAGGATCCCATCTGGGCATTGGTTCATATACCATTTGTTCCACTTCCCTTCCAGCTCCTTTCTTGTGGCCTGGGAAAGCAGGACAGGACGATGGCCCAAAGCCTTGGGTCCCAGCACCCATATGGGAGAACCAGAAGAAGTGTCTGGCTTCTGGCTTCAGATCAGTTCAGCTCTAGCCGCTGTGGCCACTTGTGGAGTGAACCAGCAGATGGAAGATCTTTATCTCTTCTTCTCTCTGTAAATCTGACTTTTCAATAATAATAATAATAATAATAATAATAAAACCTTTAAAAAAGATATGGGATTTTACTTTATTTAATTCACTCTTTCATTTGTTTATCTAATTTTGCTTGCTTAAACGATGTTTTTATATGACATGAAGAGGAAAACTTAGATTGAGATTTCAATGGGAAGCATTAAGAGAAAGATTTGTAACAATTTGTTAGAAAGATGACATGAAAAGTCTACAAAATACATTTATATATGCATTAGTTTAAATACATGTAGATAGTAATTGACTACAAGATGGCTAATACATTTTCTTTCTTTTTTTTATATAAAGATTTATTTATTTTGTTACAAAGTCAGATATACAGAGGAGGAGAGACAGAGAGGAAGATCTTCCGTCCGATGATTCACTCCCCAAGTGAGCCACAATGGCTGGTGCGCGCCAAACCGAAGCCAGGAACCTGGAACCTCTTCCAGGTCTCCCATGTGGGTGCAGGGTCCCAATGCATTGGGCCGTCCTCAACTGCTTTCCCAGGCCACAAGCAGGGAGCTGGATGGGAAGTGGAGCTGCCGGGATTAGAACCGGCGCCCATATGGGATCCCGGGGCGTTCAAGGCGAGGACTTTAGCTGCTAGGCCACGCCGCCGGGCCCGGCTAATACATTTTCTTCAACCTCAGTTGAATCATAATAACAAGGATATGTTCATGGACAAGACATCAGAACAAGGCTAGTTGCACGGGCAAGCCAGATAATCAGGATTCCAATTTCAGTTCATTGACTTTGGGCTACTCTCTCTGCCTCAATTTCCTTATCTGTAAAATGAGGGCAGCATGATGAGGTTACTTTAAAATGTTTGTGGAAAACAGAATTAAAAGATAAGTTTATTTTAGTACAAAATTTTTTGAAGTCCATGCATATTGAGGGAGGGTGTCTTCAAAAAGTTAAAGGAAAACTTGAGAAGCTATATGTGGATTTCAAAAGTTTTTGGCACCAAGTAACATTTTTAATTGCATTTTCACAAACATTTTGAGCCCCTCATGTTTCCCCACAGAGTAGCTTTGAACTATCAAAACCACTTGAGCAAGACCCTCAGAGCATGCACCACAGCAGGGACCTGGGGTGGGTGGGAGACTGGGCGGGGCTTCTCCCTTTTTTTTAACCTCAGATACATGAAGGAAACAATGTGGAAATAATAGTCTTACCCACTTTGCTGTAGCCCTTGAACCTTTTTACCCTAATTAACTATGTGAAGATTGTCAAAAATATAATAAAAAAATGGAAAAAGTTAAATAGTTGCTTTGAAGACTAGATGACTTAATACACTTTACAGTTACTTAGTAGATTTTTCTATACATTTATTCTGGTATTGTTTTATTACCGCATCATAAATGCATGTGTGTTTTTTTTCTCATAGAATTCATGCACATGGTATTTTGTGAACTCAAGCTCATAGATCCTAGGAAAAACAAAAAAGCATTATTTAAATATGGACACCTGTCTGGGACTTACTTTATTACTGATTATTCTAAGCAGTCACATTGAACAGCAGCCTATAATTTAATATGGGATTAATGTTTCACACCCTTTCTTATCATAGATTAGTTTGCTGTCTCATAGAAGCATTGCTAAAAAGGCAAAGGCATCATCCACAGCATAGACTGTTCTATGGTTTCTATATTTGCACTCGTAGATAAAGTGTGTTTATACATAGTGCTTGGGTGTCTCACAGCCAAGTACCCTGGGTAATGCAGACCAATGAAGTGCTTCTCTATACAAGGACGTGACATTAGGTTTATCATTCTTTGTTTCTGCCCCCAGATGATTTGTTTTGTTTGACTAACCCAGTAACAGATAAAAATGAAAAAGACCAAAAAAGGTCATCTCATGCTAGCTTCAGCTTTACCAAATAGAAATGAATTTTTGCTATTCATTACTGTTAATCCTATTCATTCTTTTTAGGCATGTTGAGAAAATTATATTCCAAGACAAACAAAAAGTATTATAACGTGTGTATATTCTGAGGTGCTTACTATTCTGTATACTTCACTCACACAAAAAAATGAAGCACCCCTAATGGGAGAGGATCTTAGTAGCTCTTGTGGCAACGAACCTTGAGCAGGATAATTAAATTTAGATCCATCAGTTTTACTTAATTTTTCCTGTTTCAGAGGGATGAGTCTGTAAAGATGTGCCAAATTGAGTTTAAAGTTGTCCTTTAATGAAATATAGAGGAAAGATGAAGGAAGGAAAGATAGGAGGAAGGAAGGAAGAGAAAAAAAAGGAACATTTCTTGGCTTTGCAGAATGTATTATAGACTCTAGGCAAAATTCCGTAACCTCCGGAAAATATATTGACTTTTTATGCAGAAGTAGCTGAGGAAGTTTAATTTCAAAACCTGGGCAGCCTGTTGTGGAATAATTTAGACTAAAAAAAACCAAACATGAATTGAACAGTGTTTGCTGGCTCTTCATCAGCTGATTGCACAAACTGAGAAACTCCCAGAAGAGAAATGAAGTCACACCATGCTACCCTGTCCCCATCACGCCTTTCTGTTCCTGAGAGCTTTGTTTAAGCCACAGCAACACTGTAATGTCAAAGGAAGGTCTGTGTTGCTTAGCCTTTTTTGGGAAATGGTGTCAACATGTGTAATAGTGGGTGATTTATGTGTTTCTGAGGCCTATGCAAGACGAATGAAAGGAATTTTGAAAGCTAATGCAGAGTTTATCTGAAGTGATCTGACACTAAATGAACCCTTAAGATTTAGGTATTATTCTGGTTTTAGTTTCTTGATTAAATGGTATCACCCCCTTCACCAAAACAGATAAAACTGATGATCATTGCTTCATTGGCTCAGGACTTCTATGTCAGCTGTCTGCATTTGAAAATGGTCTTTTTTTCCCCCTGCTTTTGTAGTGATTGTAGTGGCAGTCTTCCTGGGTTATGCTGAAGAACCTGAATTATCTGCTACTTGTCTTTTTAAGGAAGAGGCATAAGAAAACCATGAAATGGACGTATTAGAGTTGGCCAAGTACATCCCTTAAAAAATAATTTACCAGAAATTTAAAGCCAAAATATGATTTGATTGAAAACAGTAGGCTGCTGACATCACCAACATAATCAAGTTACTGCCAACTTGCCTTGTTTATCTAAAAGATCTTTGTAAAAATAAGATTTTGCTATATATGTACACATGAGTCACAGGCAATACAGTAATAGGGGTAAATGGACTTTCTTTTTCCTTAATATACTTATATCTTAAGTAACTCATTTTTAGAGCTTGCTTCTTTAATGGAGATACCACAGCACAACAGGAAAAGAAGAGGCTTTGCTGAGTTCATAATGCTATTTCAGTGAGGCAGCCTAAGTACATGAGGAAATGACACCCTGGGCCTGTATGTGGAGCCTTGCAGTTACTGTGACGACAATACACACTAATGGAAAACAAAGATGGTCTGCTTACCAGGGTGAGCCTGGAGGAGTGTGCCAGCTCAGATTTTTCCTGATTATTCCATAAGTCTTGAAATGTGACACTGACAGTATTCAAGGCTCTTTGTGTTTCATTAACTGTTGAGTGATACATGCTTGAAGAGGAGCCTGGTATTTGGATCAGGGAGTGGCCTGTGTATAGGCTTAATTTTCATATGCTCTCTGGTTTAGACACCTCCAAACCAAATGCTTTGGTCACAGCCTGTTGTTTGTTCTGGTTCTTAAGAAAGTCAGCTGCGTTGGTGGAGTTCACTCCTTGGAGGCCCCTCAAATTGAGGAAGACATTCCCACCTTGTACATTCTGTTCATTCCATACATTATTTCCCAGTGTGCCAGGTGTTCTGACCAATGACTGGGACATCTGAGTCCAATCTATGATATTGTATTCAATATAACAATAATAACGATGCATGATACATATTATTTATTTGATGCTTGAATATATAATGCAACATAATATTCAATACATATATGTAATCAATTTTTATTGTATATAAATGATAATAATAGCTAGGATAAACTCAAAAGTGTTGAGCCAGATATTATGTCAAACTCTTTACATTGATGATTTTCTTTGATTCTCATAGTGTGGTGCTTTTCTGATCTTATTTATATTAGGAAAATAAGGTTTCTAGATGTTAACTAACTTGCCCAGTGGTAGGTGTGAAATGTGAACTCAGGCAGTTAGACCTTGTGTTATCCATATTTTCAACCACTTTTCTGGATTGCAGGTGATTGTTGGAGGAACAACATCTGGGTGATTGTGAGATTGCCTGATGAAAGGTGTACAGTGTGACAGTTGCTGTGGCCAGCTGTTCATAATAGTTTGAAAAGATCACTAAAAGCAAAGATTAAAGAGATTTGGGGTCAAATGGATGAAGTGGAATCAAAAACCTCAGTGGGCATTGGAATTGGGCAACCCAGAAAGAGTCCTGGGAACCTGGAGTACAAAAGGAATTTTTTTCCCTTACTGATGTCATTGAATTCTCCAGTGCAGCATTCAATATTTTTTGATGGTCCCTAGCTTGGTCATAAAAATATAGTTTACAAAATGAGCTTAAGAAGAAGCTTTGTAAAATAACTTACTTGAGCTATTGCATCAGTACTCCATCAGGAAGCCCTGTGTGTTTGTGTTGTACATGTGTTTATACGTATGTATTGGTCAGAGGAGGCACTGAGGAAGGAGCAAGAAAGTTTGTTTCCATGAGAACAAGCAAAAGCAAATCAGAACAACAACAATAAACCGAAAAAACCCAGGAGAGCTTGCTATAATTAAAAATATTGTCTGACACTGTTTAGCCAGGTGTTTGCTATGGCAGAGCTGTGAATCTTTTCTTCTTCTTTTTCTTTTTTGAACCATGCTAAATGTCTCACTGTTTGGAAATAATTGGAATTTTTGAGTTCCTATTTGCATTTGGTATTTAAATTTTGAATTCTCTGCAGTACAAGGAAAGCAGTTCTAATAAAACATTTATGGAGTAGATAATGCTTTTTCTTTTTTTAATTTTAATTTTTGATGATGTTTACATAGATGATCAAGATGGGAAGGATTGAGGGTTAGGGAAAAGTGGTTGTGGTCATTGTTTTCAAATTTTTAATTTATTCTTTCTGTATCTGGGGGAATAGGAAAAATAAGGGGAGAAGCCATACCAAGTCTCCCACCTACTCCAGTACCCAGGGATGGGGAACAGCCCCACAATATCAATCCAGAGTCCCTGATTTGGTGCTTTGCTTTTTCTTATGCCAATGGCCATGAACATCCTTTTTACAGAGAAAGTAAGTGTTTCATACAGCATGAACACGTGTAACAAAATGAATCTCTTCAGAAATTCTGTAAATTGAGAACAGTGTCTTGTTATAATTACAATGATGTATCTTAATCTCCTCTGTGGCTCCCAAGCACATACACACATGTACACACAGACACCTATGTATGTATGCACAGATACTTACATTACCTTATTGGTCAAATGTGCCATCCTGAAGCAAATGTACCATTTGATCTGTGGTGCAGATTTATTTAATCAAGGAGGGAAAAATGATAAAGGCACAGATCTGTTACATTTCATCAAGGTCTTCATTTTCATTTTTACGTGATCTCTCCTGACTTTCTTTCTTTTTTTTTTAAAGATTTATTCATTTTATTACAGCCAGATATACAGAGAGGAGGAGAGACAGAGAGAAAGATCTTCCATCCGATGTTTCACTCCCCAAGTGAGCTGCAACGGGCCGGTGCTGTGCCGATCCGAAACCGGGAACCTGGAACCTCTTCTGGGTCTCCCACGCGGGTGCAGGGTCCCAACGCTTTGGGCCTTCCTTGATTGCTTTCCCAGGCCACAAGCAGGGAGCTGGATGGGAAGTGGAGCTGCTGGGATTAGAACCGGCGCCCATATGGGATCCCGGGGCTTTCAAGGCGAGGACTTTAGCTGCTAGGCCATGCTGCCGGGCCCTCTCCTGACTTTCTTACATTAACTTCTGTCTTTTCCCTCCATCTTTATAAAATAAAGATGCAATGATATCAAAAGAAAAGAATTAATGTTATGGTCTTTGGATACAAAGGGCTTGTCTCAAAACTCCTTGAAGTTTTTTTCCCTCTCATTCAATTCTGAATTTCTCTTGGCAACAACACAGCAATAAGCTCTGCATTAATCTTTGGCTAATGCTTTTTAAATGGAAGATATTAACAATTTATCATATTCATTCAAGAATTACCTAAGACTTCTGTGAGAGTTCCTGGTTCTCTTGGCACTTCTGTACCTGGTCTGAGTATGAGCAGGAATAGAGAGCTCTGACTCTCAAACTTTCAGTAATTGTGTGGCTTTGTTTCTAGAGACACCCATACCCAACAGGAAATCAGACAGTGGAAACCTCTAGACCTTGAGCTCCCCTTGAACCATCAGATATTCTAATCCTGTAGGTGTCAATCACTGGAGATTGATTTTAAAATGCAGATGTGTGGGTTATGCCCTTAAAGGATATAATTCAAGTTGACCTGAGAGAATGCTCAAATACTGATCTATTTTGGAACTTTTATGTGATTGTAATTTATATTCAGGATTGAGAACAAGTTTTCTGGTAGTACTTCAATGAAAAGTCATTCCACTTCGGTTACAAAGTCTTCTGCGGGTAGACTTGGGTCTGGAACTGGGCTCGCTCAGTTTGGAACTGGCACTTTCCACAATTTGCAGTGGGCGTGCTCCGGTTTGAAATGAGTTGATATTGCTCTTCAGATCTTAACTAAAGATGCTTGACTGCTTCCTGGGTTAATTTCTGTGAATGAAACCCAGTTTTGTATGAAAGTCATGTAGGTGTTACTAGAACGGGGACAGGAACTTAAAGTCTCCTGAGTCGCAGTCTGTTATTTTGGATCACACAATCATAATAAACAACCAAGTAACTAATAATGAGTGATTTCCATATAGAAAGCACTATCAGCTGCATGAGGCAGATACTCATGTAGACTGTATTTTGCAGATGAGAAGGCAGAGGGAGTTGCTGATGTTCCCCAACTCTCCCCAGCAAGCAGGTGGCAGTTCTGGGCCGAGTCCAGGCAATTGGAATCCTTATCTTGTGTTTGTGACCTCTTAATTACTTTGGTGTTCTGGAGCCTACTTGGAGAATATGCTGCTGAATGGCAGCTGCTCTTCTGTTGCGGCATCTGTGGGCTCCTCTGGCAGCTGGCTTTTTGTACTTAATCTCAACAACTGAGTTTTCTTTCAGACCAAAGACTGAGTCCTGCATTGCCTACTTCTCTGTTTTCCCAGTGAGTGGGCTGCCTGAAGGCACTTTTATCAGTGCCCAGTTTTCTCCAGTGACTTACTCCTGTCTTTACTTTTCCTCATGGAGCAATGTAATATTTTCTATCTTATTGTTTGGACAAATATTCTCTTTTATGAAGGCATTCTTTCTACAAACTCTGTTCTCCTATTCAAACCTTTGAACTTTTCTCTAAGTCTATGAGTCTGACTAGATTTTTCTTGGATTTCTCTTCTTTGACTTTCATGCTACTACATAACTTCTGTCATGTTTTCAGCAACAAAAAAAGAGAGTAGTCATTTTATTTCTCCTACAGTAGCAGGTGCATTGCAAACAACTAGATCTGTGCTGGGCAACTGACAGGTCAGTGGATCGTTGTACTCTGAGAAACTTGGTATCCACACTTTTAGGTAGTGTCATAAAATAAAATTTCTGATTGATTTAATAAGTTTGGACTTCTACAGAAAATATTTTTTATGCTTGGGAAAAATCAATATATATCCTATAGTTAAATAAACCTTACTAAGATGAAAATCATTGATGGCAAATATTGTAGCACCTATTTTTTCTAAGCAATAAAAACTAAGCAAAACTTGAGATGATTATAATTTTGATAAGTATTTACACTGCACATTCAAAAATGAAATGTGGTAAAGAGATTCAGTTCTGACTTGGGGATGATTTTTAGTCACCTTGCACAAAGCTAGCATTCAATAAGCATTTTTAAAAATTGAATTCATTAAATGTCCTGAATCCAGAAAGTAAACATTACTGATCATTTTCTGTCGATTGTATATAATTTTTCCTTGGAAAACACAGGAATATCAATCAGTGATTATTATTTCTCTGTTTCTTAGTTTTCTCAGTGTTTAATGGTCACATTACTTTTATAATATAAATTAAAAATCAACTTATAGTTTGAAGTATTCACTAGCATGTCAGAAAATAAATTATGCAAAATTGTGAGAGGATTTCTGTAGATTTAATTAGCACAATATATATTTCTATCAATGAGATATAACTCCTTAAAAATGCAGTGGCTTAGGACCTAACTAACTATTGGTACAGCTTTTATCACAACTCACTTCTCATCATTTCACTCAAGCCCAGGAAAAAGCACCAGCAAGCTCTTATTGTACTTCATTAACTAGAAATGCTTTCCTCCTAGGAAATCTATTTTGGAGTTAGAATTGCTCCACTCCCCCTACAAGTGGGAAAGCAACAGCTGTCATTTAATTAATGTCTCCACTGACAGTTCCAGCTGATGAATGCCATTGGATTTACCTACCAGCATCAGTGCTGCCCATGTCATTCCCAAAGGAATTTTTAGTTTTTCGATTTTTGCCTTAATTCACTATCACTTTCTCCAGATTTTAATGATGCTGTTGTTTACATCAGCATTCACATTTTCCAGGGAATAAACTCCCAGTGGAACACATGTGTTCCTGCTGATGTATTGTGCTGGAATTTCACCAAAATGAACACGTGAAACATTGAGCTCAGAGAAGAAAAGGAGGAAAATCAGATGAAAATGACTTGTGGTTTTACAAAAAGTGAAGTTTTGTGCTTTTTGACAGTGATTAGAGGAAAAAAAACCCAGAGCACTTGTTTTTCCATATAGTAATAATGAAAAATTAAAATCCTACAATTTAATTTTTATCTGGATTATATTATTATTTCAATTCCTGTTCCCAGATCCTTTCATAGGAGTTGGATTTTAGCAATGCTGTCATTATTATTGGATGGGAATATAAAAGGATTTGGGTCATGTAAAAACAAATTATTTGAGATAGAGGTCCACTTCATTGGCTCAACTTAAAGAACTTATCCTAGGGCTTAGTTTGTTAGGTCAGAGCCACTGCAGCTGGAGAAGATTGGACTGGCACTGAGCTGGGATCCAGATGATGTAGCATTAGATGGCAAAGAATGCTCCAGGTAGCAGCAGGCAACTGCGGGGTCTTGCATGTGGTTGTGGAGTGCTCTGGGAATTCAGCATTGCTGAATTCTGGTGCAAGCAGAGTCAGTTTCCTGAGCAAGCTTGTTAGCAGGAGCAAGAAGTACAGCAGGGAAGTGGATTCAGGAATAGAGATAGCTGTGCAAGAAGATCAGTCTGTTCTAGGGGTTGAGAGTAAGAATGCTAAACTACAATAAAGTGTCAAAAACAACCAGTTCCTACCATTTGCAAAAAGGTAGCAAAAAGGTCCTACTGGAGACTAAATTGGGGAATATTATGCTTAATGAAATAAGCCAGTCCCAGAATAACAAATATCATATATTTTCTTTGATATAATTCTCATGCAAAATATAAAATAAGTAGATATGGAGCTTGCACATTGGCTCAGCTGGCTAATCCTCCACCTTCAAGTGCAGGCATCCCATATTGGCACTGGCTCATGTCCCAGCTGCTCAATATCTCATCCAGCTCCTTGCTTGTGGCCTGGGAAAGCAGTGTAGGATAGCCCAGGCCTTAGGATCCTGCATCAGCATGGGAGACCTGAAGGAGGATCCTGGCTCCTGGTTTTAAATCAGCTAGCCTTGCTATTCCAGCCATCTGGGGAGTGAACCAGCAGATGGAATATCTTTCTTTCTCTCTCTAAATCTTGCTTACCAGTAAAAATAAATAAATCTTATTTTTTTAAAGATTATTTTTATTGGAGAGGCAGATATTCAGAAAGAAGGAGAGACAGAAAAATCTTCCATCTCCAAGTAGTTGCAATGGCTGGAGCTAAGCTGATCAGAAGCCACGAGCCTGGACCCTCTTCTGGGTCTTCCACATGGATGCAGGGTCCCAAAGCTTTTGCCCATCCTCGACTGCTTTCCCAGGCCACAAGAAGGGAGCTGGAGTGGAAGGGGAGCAGCTGGGACACGAAGTGAAGATATGTTATAGTATGCATCTCTACTTCTGAATAAAAGGAGGATTCTCAATGAAACTGTTAATATACCTGACAAGATGATATTAGATTCTCTACCTTTGGCTATACCTACAATGCTATGATACACATAAATAGAATATAAGCTTGTAGCTATAACTAAAGGACCATGCTACTGAGATATTGTGGTAGGAGGGGAAAATGAGGAGAGGAAGGGAAGAATTCCTATACCTACAAAATTATATTATGGAGGATAATAATTTTTTAAAAAGAGAAAAACAGGGCCCGGCACAATGGCCTAGTGGCTAGAGTCCTTGCTTTGCATGCACCGGGATCCTGTATGGGTGCTGGTTATAATCCTGAGAGCCCCACTTCCCATCCAGCTCCCTGCTTGTGGCCTGGGAAAGCAGTCAAGGATGACTCCAAGCCTTGGGACTCTGTACCCATGTGGGAGACCCAGAGGAGCCTCTGGGCTCCTGGCTTCAGGTCGGCTCAGCTCCAACCATTGCAGCTGCTTGGGGAGTGAATCATTGGAAGGATCTTCCCCTCTGTCTCTCCTCCTCTCTGTATATCTGACTTTCCAATAAAAATAAATAAATCTTTAAAGGAGAGAGAGATTAAAAAAAATACAACCAAATCCAAATTCCGGCTCTGAACTCTGGCTGTCTCTCTTCACATGCACTATGCAGTATGCACCAATAACTGAGAGTTTCTTTGACTATGTATCAGGTACTGATCCACGAGCTGGAATAAAATGGTGAATTGCGTATTATCTTCACAGACTAAAAGTGGAACCACCGACTTGGTTTTGAGTAGTAATTAGTTTAGAGATGAGATACAGGATAAAGTGGCTCTTGTTGTGGTAAAGAAGGATGAGCTGTATGGATTGAAAATAAGACAAACAAAGTCTAAGAGAATACAGCAGGAATGAAAGTGACTGGAGATTTTGAGTACCTAATTATTGCAACAAGCCTACATGGCTGTGCAAATGGTGGGGAACTCATATGTTACATTCTTTGATATAATGTTTTAATGATTTTAATGTTTTTAAAATAATATGAGAAGAATCTATACATACTTGTATGTGTTGTTCTTAGTTGGAATTTTTGGTGGTGATGATAAGCTGCAAAATATGAATCTTCTAGGTTTGGAAAGTCTTTAACCTCATTTCCTGCATTGCTGTGAATGCTTTAAAACAGGGACTACTCTCCATATGGCTAAAAAAAAAATAGGTGATGAATGCCCCCTATAAAAGTGTTTGCTTTAGAATTTCTTATAAGTCTGTGCTCTTTGCAAAAATACATGTATCAGCACTCCACTTCAAATGCCCAACTGCTGCTGAGGCAATAATGTTGTGTAATAGCCAGGAAATTTTTGAAGCACAAGTTAGGAGTCTAACTTACCACATAGTAAAGTAAATTTGGAAACCACACAAATTAAAGCACTTTGGCATGGCATCAGAAGCAGTTCACACCAAATGAAGAGATCAAGGGAAAGTAATAGAAAACTCAGAAAAAAATATACACCCGTGTATACATAAGAATTTAGTGTTTGGGAGAACAGATATTTCAGAACTGTATTGGCATGTAAATTATTCAGTTAACAGGATACAAATAAGTGAAAAATGAATTAAATCTCTGTGTTTAATTTTATACTAAAATATATTGTATATAGGTCAGAAACTTAAGTTTCAAAAGTGAATTATTAAATGTGTATATGCATGCAGAAACCTGTATAAGAAAAAGAACAGTGAAACAAAAGACTGAAATAGTTCATTCTGTGAGACTAAATGAAATGATTACCAAACAAACAAACAAACAAAAAAACCCCACAGTAAAGTGTAACATCAGAGCTAAGATTCAAACAGCAATTTTGGTGAAAACAATCAAGTACAAATACCTTGGGTATAGAAATTTTTTCTGAATGCATAGAGAAAGAGAGACACAACAATGGAAGAATAGCCAAGTGGCATAAATATTTGGCAGTAAGCATGTGAAGAACTATTTACCTAACTGGCAATTTAAATTCAAATTAAAATGAGATAGTATTATTTTAATCAGTATATTGAAAAAGACTAAAAAAATACAATATCCAGCATGGATAAGGCTATAAAGAAATGGGACGCCGTTTATAAGGAGGTGTCAAAACTATTGTGGAAAATTTGCATCATCTTCTAATTCCATGTTTCATCAACTTTTGAAGGCACCTTCCATTGCTGGTCAAAAATCAACTAGGACCAAACTTACTGAAAAACAATTTTACAATATGTGACAAAATTCTTATATTCAGAAGGAAAACAAGGGCACTTCCGTTCTGAAAAAGAATATAAACACTTGTCATGCTTCTGAGAATGCATTGTTTTTTCTTCCGTCTATTGTTCTCAAATATTGCCCATTGACTTTTGAAAATTTGGCAGACCTAGAGACTCTTATAAAAAACGAAAAAAATCCCAAGACTGTTTTGCCATAGCATTTGCAGATGCTAAGAGATGCTGGGAGATGATTGACTCTGACCCCTTTTTATGAGAACAGATTGATTCTGAGACAGAAAGTTTTGTATTTTCAAGCTCACTTAGTCTGTAATTCCCATAATAACTTCACAACATGAGCCATACCATTGAGCTTCACCTTGAAGCCACATCATCACGTCTTGAGTTACTTCCTAAAATACTTGTTGTATAAGAGCCTCAGGTTTCTCTGTCTCATCATTCCTCTAGCAACCTCATGTGCCTTCCATCCTGCCTGTTATTCCAGGGAAAGGAGAGGGGCCAGTACTATCCTTAGCTCTAGTTATAAAATAGAGTGTGGGGTAATGTGCCCTGTGAGTAGTCCAATGAGGGCAACACATAATTCCCAGTACTCCTCACTGGGCTAAGAGTGGGAACATTTTATGAATGACTGGGGAATCTACCTGGAATGTTAAACATAGTGAAGCTACTCAGAAAACATTTTAATCCAAATTGACCACCTGAATCATCTTTTGCTATTTGGTGCTTCAGAGAATGTGCTCAGATGAGTCATGGTGCTTTATCACTTTGGTTGTCCTCTAAAGTGTTCTTTTTTCATATCTGCATACATGTGAATGAGTTGCTTTGGCTGCTTTCATACCTACAGGTATAGAGGAGGTTCAACCATTTTACTTAATTGTTTTACTTACATTGTAAATCCAAATAATATCAACAACTGTGCTTTATTTCCAACTTCTAAAAAGATTTATTTTTATTTGAAAGGCATATTTCTAACTCCTACTTAGTAACTCTTTTTTTTTAGAAAAAGACTTATTTATTTTTATTGGAAAGGTAGATTTACAGAGAGAAGGAAGAACAAAAAATCTGTCTGCTAGTTCACTCCCCAAGTGGTTGCAATGGCCAGAGCTGAGTTGATCTGAAGCCGGGAGCCAGGAGCTTCTTCTTGGTCTCCCAGGTGGATGCAGGGTTCCAAGGCTTTGAGCCAACTTCCATTATTTTCACAGGCCACAAGCTTGGAGCTAGATGGGAAGTGGAACATCTGGGCCACCAATTGGTGCTCTAATGGGGATCAGGGTTTGTGCAAGGTGAGGACTTTAGCCATTAGGCCACCATACCTGGCCCCTCCTACTTAGTGATTCTTAAAGCAAATATCCTCTTGTCTGTTATTTTATTTTCTATTTTAAATTTCTGTCAGTGATGGTCCTCAAGTTCCATACATAGACAAGTGATATGTTTGAACTTGTGCTTCAGTCTGAGTGGTATGATAAAATCTTCTGCCAACAGCTCCATCCAGCCAGGGGCAGATATCATTCCTTTGTCTAGCATAGCTGTACTATAAATGCTAACTGCCCATTGTTCACTTAGAGGAATCATGGTTATCAGATTGACTGTCTCAGTATCTAAGTGTGTGTGTTCAATTAACCCTCATTTAATAATGATCTTGAAGAGTAAGTGTAATGATTTTGGCTATTTGGATATGCCAAAGAAAAGACATAGAGTGCTTTCTTAAGTGAAAAGGTAAAAACCCTTGTACAGTAACATAATAGAAGAGACAGAAAAACAGACCACATTCACATAACTTTTATTAGAGTATATTGCTATTATTGATCTATTTTATTATTTGTTGTTGTTAATCTATTATAGTGCCTAATTTATGAAGTTTATCATGGATGAATAAGCGAGAGCTTCAAAAAGCTCTTAAAAATAGAATTAAAGGACAAATTTATTTTGGTGCAAACATTTTTGAAATCCATTAATTTTCTTCACTTTTCACAAACTTTAGAAAATTATTTTAGTGGAAGGGTAGAATTAGAGAGTTGGTGAGATCTTTCATCTTTTCATCTTTCACTGGTTTCCCAGGCACATTAACAGGAAGCCAGATCAAAGATGGAGCAGCCAGGGATTGAAACAGCACCAAGATGAAATGCCAGCATCACAGGCAGTTACTAGATGCATTCTGCCACAGCACCCACCCCCTCATGAATTTTCTGAAGATACTTCACAAGTCTAGGAAAAAAACTACCCATGGTTTCAGGCATCAGTTGGGTGATTCTGTAATTTATCTAACAATATGTTGTTCAATGAGTTCATCATATTATACATAAATAGCCCCCTTTAAAGAAATTTCTAATTAAAGCTTGCTAAGTCTAATCATTGATTTCTCCATCTTGGAAGAGGGAGCCTATTATTTCTTCTAGATTAATGTATAATACACAGTATGAAGAACAAACTGAGTTTAATGTAGGATTTTTTTTTTAAGATTTATTAATTTTATTACAAAGTCGGATATACAGAGAGGAGAGACAGAGAGGAAGATCTTCCATCCGATGATTCACTCCCCAAGTGAGCTGCAACAGCTGGTGCTGTGCCGATCCGAAGCCGGGAACCAGGAACCTCCACCAGATCTCCCACACGGGCACAGGGTCCCAAAGCTTTGGGCCGTCCTCAACTGCCTTCCCAGGCCACAAGCAGGGAGCTGGATGGGAAGTGGAGCTGCCCGAATTAGAACCGGCGCCCATATGGGATCCCAGCGCGTTCAAGGCAAGGACTTTAGCTGCTAGGCCACGGCGCCGGGCCCTAATGTAGGATTTAAACTAAATACTTGGAAATAGGAAAAAGGTCTGCCTTGACGCTCAGGTGTTAGCATTTGTTTTTCTCTTTTGGAATATGATACCTTAAGCAGAAGTAGTGCCTATTATGCTAAGATATTAGGAGATTTATGCTGCAATAATTTTAAAGGATATTTAATATGCTAAGGAAAGGTCAGAATCTTGGTTATATTAAAATGTTCAACTAAATTCCAGGACATTTTCATAAGTACACTGTAGCAACAGCTAAACTGTTAAAAGAGTTATGAGTGCATTTTAAAAATATACATGAAATAGATTGAGCATCATTTTTTTAAATATTCTTGAAGATTCTACATGATGTTGATGTGTCATGACTTTCTTTTATTTAACTTGCTTTACTAATGATAGTTAATTTAATTTGGTTCACTTCCAACTGAAGATTGTATGTTATCTTCTGTGTTTTGTATTATTTAACTACAGGAGCCATTGAAATATTTCTAATGTTATTTAAAACACAATTAAGCTGATTGGCAAATTATGAATAATGATACCAGCACACCCAATCAATAACTGTCATTTGGATTTAACAGTTATTAATGTCAATTTTAATCTAATGATTACAACTTCTAGCTTATTTAGAAGGAAATAAGTAACAGAATAATAAGCATAGTCATGTTTAATTGAGTGTTTCCTACATATAGCTACTGTGTAGAATGCTTTATGTGCCTGAGACAAAGACAATAATCTTTCCAGTTTTATAGAAAAGGTGATAATTGTGCTAGTTTTTGGATTATTTTTCAAGACAAACTATGGGATTTTGTGTATAAAGACTTGGGGCTCATCTCAGATTGAGATTTTGGACAACAGGATGCAAGCTGAAACAATTCTTTCTTCATAGATTTTGTAATACATTATAGTTTTGATTTGTGTGTAGAATTTGTTGAAGTTTAGCCACAAAGTTATTATCAGAAAGACAACAAAGCAAACACATTTGCAGTCATTTATCTTTTTAAACCCAAGAAAAGATCTTATTTAATAAGGACATCATTATCAGACTGCAGTAATTCACTGTCAGTATGTGCTTGGATTGTCCTTCATGGGGAAAAGTGGGTTGATGATCAATGCCAATCCACAATGCAAATGAAAAGAAAGTGAATCAGTTTTAAGCCATATCAGATTCCTCTCATAACTGATTTAGGTTAGAGAATGAGCTTTTCTTTTTGGAGAGTTAACCATGCCTGGTGGGATCCTTGCTTCAGTCTTCACCTGTTTCTTCTCAGCAGTCCACATAGAGTGTGATTTACAAGTTAAATAAATATTGCTTTAAACTTAAAATACACATTATGGGCAAACTTTCATTATACTCCTTTACAATAGAGATGAATTAGGCTGTTGTCTGGTATTATCTTTTTAAAGTAGCTATTGAATGGCTGGTGAATGGAAAAGAGAAAGCCCTGTATCTCCAATGAGGAACCTAATATGTGTCTCACCAGTTGCTGCCATGAGACATGCAGACCTGAGCATTTTCTGAAAGCAAAGAAGAACTTGCATCTCAGTGGAATCCATAGGTTTCAGGGAGGGACTTATCATTCATTCTCTCTGTTGCTCACACTGAATATTTTTGAAGGCTTGTGAGTGTTGAGTATGATCAGTTACCTCTTCCTTCTCTTCTGGTCCTGATTTAGTGGGAAGTAGCAAAAATTGAGAATGAACATTTAATTGTAAACAGTTATATGATTGCAGGATTTTTGTTACAGTGAGAAAGTATAAACAAATATGTATTTTTAATGGCAGGACACAGTTAACTAAAAAAAGATATTATTTGAGTTGTTCTCAGTACAACCACATAAAGGTAATCTCTGCAGAGAATTTAAGAGAGCAAATGATTATTTAATAAAACATTGTAAATCAAAATAATTTATTGCAAAAAGCAGGTTTGAGGTTCCTTAAAAACGTTATTAAAGGGGCCAACATTGCAGTGTATGGTTAAGCCGCTGTTTGTTTCATTGACATCTCAGCTATTTATTTGATTGACATCTCAGCTGTTTATTTGATTGACATCTCAATCAAATAAACATGCCAATTCATGACCTGGCTGCTGCACTTGTGATCCAGCTCCCTACTGTGTTCCTGGGAAAGCAGTGGAGGATGGCCTTAGTGCTTATACCCTTGTATCCATATAGAACTGAAAGAAACTCCTGGCTCTTGGTGTATGGCTTTAGCCCAGCCCTGAGCAGCTGTGACCATTTGGGAAATGAACCAGTGGATGGAAGATCTCTTTCTGTCTCTCTTTTTTGACTCTGTGTTTCAAATAAGTAAATAAATTCAAAAAAAAAAAAAGAAGAAGATACAGAGCCCGGCATGATAGCCTAGCTGCTGAAGTCCTCGCCTTGCATGCGCCAGGATCCTGTATGGTGCTGGTTCTAGTCCTGGTGGCCCCACTTCCCATCCAGCTTCCTGCTTGTGGCCTGGGAAAGCAGTCGAGGACGGCCTAAAGCCTTGGGACCCTGCACCCGTGTGAGAGACCTGGAAGAAGTTCTGGGATCCAGACTTCGGATCAGTGCAGCTCCAGTCATTGAGGCCGCTTGGGCAGTGAATCAACGGAAGGAAGATCTTTCTGTATATCTGACTTTCCAATAAAAAAAAAATCTTTTTAAAAAGAAGATACATTTTAAATGCTAAATGTAGTCATCTCTGGAGAGAGAAATGGGTGATTCAAATTTCTTTCAGTAAGTTTGAATCTTTTAATAAAGAAAATAGTTGATGTTATGTTAAAATAGTATAAAAGAAGTAATTAACATGACCAAATTGAAAGGACTATTCCATGTAAACTTATAATTTGGTAAAATCTTCTCTGGAGATCACAGTGCATTTATGTGTGCTATGTACATTCATAATCTTCCTTCTTCCAATAAGGGTATTAAAGGTCCTATATGGATTTGGTAGGAAGTTTTATACACTACCTTAGATAAGATTGTTATCTCTATATTTTTAAAAGTACGTATTCTTATTTGAAAGGCAAATTATGCAGGGAGAAACAGAGACAGAGACTAAGAGAGAGAGATCTTTGATCTGTTGGTTCACTTCCCCAAATGTTAGAAACACTTAGCGCTGAGCAGATTTAACTCCAGGAGCCAGGAGCTTCCTCTGCATCACCTACATGGGTGCAGGGGACCAGGGATTGAGTTATGCCCTGCTGCTTCCCCAAGTCATATTCAGAGACCTGGACCAGAAGTGGAGTGGCTGGGTTAGGAACCTGTGCCCACGTGAGATGTGGCTCTGCAGGCAGAGGGTTAGCTTGATATACCACTACATCAGCCCCTATTGTCTGTATTTTAAATAAAATATTTATTGATTAGCAAATCAATGTCTACTCTTCCCCCATGAATGCATTTATTTTTTATTATTTTATAATATATGTCCATAGGTTCTGGCATTTCCCTTACCCCCTCCCAACCCCTCCTCCCCACTTATTTCCCCTATATTATTACAATAATATTGTCCTTCATAAGCAGTCTTAAGTCCATCATTCAGCAATTTAAATGTATTCTGACATTGAAGGTATGGACAATACTAGAGAGTGCAGCATCCTATTTTGAAGATATATTTTAGTAGTTTCATTGTGTCATTCTTTGATCTGGAAGTTGAGATGCATGCTGCATTGTATATTCACATCTGGATATGATAGTCACTGTTACATAATTGCAATATATTCTTTTAAGTGAAAAGCCATAAAACAAAATCAACAGCAAGAATAAAGTTAAAAAATTTACAGTGCAATGAAGTTAAGTAACATGCTACTGAATGACCAATGTGTTACTAAAGAAATGAGAAAACAGATAAGAAAACTTTCTTAGAGAAAACGATGCTACTGTATGACTTAGGAATCCGTGGAGAATTTAATAAGAGAAAAAAAAACCGTTTGAAGAAATGGAAATAAAAATATCAAAACCCATGAGTTACAGCAAAAACAGTATTGAAAGGGCTGTTGAGCTTATATTTTGCATGAAGTTTGCCTTTCATTAGAGAGAATATATGATATTTGTGTTTCTGGGATTGACTTCTTTCACTGAGCATAATAGTCTCTAGTTTGGACCATTTGGTTGCAAATAGTAGAATTCACTTTTTAATGGCTGAGTAATATTTTGTAGAGTTTCAGTTTCTTTATCCACTCTTCTTTGGATTGGGATCTGGGTTGTTTCCATGTATTTGTTATTGTAGATTTTGCTGCTGTAAATATAGCATTACAGATTTCATTTCTTTCGGATATATTCCAAGGAGTGGGACAGCTGGGTTATATAGCGGGTTTATTTTCAGTTCTCTTAGCATCTCCATACCAACTTCCATAGTGGTTGTACTAGCCTACATGCCAGCAGATGTTGTTAGTGGAGTTCTGAATGTAGGCCAATGTCATTGGAGTTAGGTGGAACCTCAATGTGGGTTTTTAGTTGAGTTTCCTTAACAGCTAGAAAGCCTGAACATTTTTCATATGTATCTTAACCATTTGAATTTGTTCTTTTGAAAGATATTCATTTCCATTGCTCATTTATTCAGAGTTGTTTCTTTCCTGTTATTGAGTTTCTGAAACTCTTTGTAAATCCTGGATATTATCCCCTGAATGGTTGTGTAGTATGTAAAGATTTTCTCCCATTCTGTTTGTTGCTTCTTCATTTTGTTGCTCATTTTTTTTTCTTTTGCTGTACAGCAGTTTCTGACCTTATCCCTGTCCAATATGATGCATAAATTATGAGACCCTACTGTGGTATTCTAGCCCAGGGTCTGTCAACCTCAATGGGATTGACTTTTTAGGCTAGATAACTTTTATTGCAGAGGTTGTTATATGCAATGCATGTTTATCAGCATCTTTGGCCTTTACTTACCAGGTACAAGTTGTACCTTCCCTCAGGCTGTGAAAACCAAACACTGATGTCCTTGGCAGGGTGAAATTGCTCCTGATTGAAAACTGCGGGGGAGGTAATTTCCTTTCCTGGTCTGAGCACTACTGGTATTTAAAGCCTCATGAAATGAAAAGACAATAGTTTAGGAAATACTTTTTCCTAAATTTGAGTTCCATTTTTTAGTTAACAATGTTACCTTCTCTACACACAAACCATATCTAATCCTACTGTAGTTTCCACTGCTGTTGATAGGACAGGAGACTTGCTTGACTGAAGTGTAGTGTCCATTTTACTAATAAACACTGGTCATGGTGACCACCTTTTAGAGAGAAACTTCTTTTTTTTTTTAAAGATTTATTTATTTTTTTGTTACAAAGTCAGATATACAGAGAGGAGGAGAAACAGAGAGGATCTTCCGTCTGATGATTCACTCCTCAAGTGAGCTGCAACGGCCCGTGCTGTACCAATCCAAAGCCAGGAGCCAGGAACTTCTTTCCAGGTCTCCGATGCAGGTGCAGGGTCCCAAGACATTGGGCCATCCTCAACTGCTTTCCCAGGCCACAAGCAGGGAGCTGGATGGGGAGTGGAGCAGCCGGGATTAGAACTGGTGCCCATATGGGATCCTGGCGGGTTTAAGGCAAGGACTTTAGCCTCTAGGCCATGGCGCCGGGCCCTAGAGAGAAATTTCTTTAGTCTATGCTTTTTAAATGTTTTTCGTATTTCAAAGTCTGTTTAAAAAACACAAGAAACCAAAACTGATAACTCCCACTTTCATTATAAATAGAAATTTCTGGTTATATTGTCTTTTAATGACATTTATTGTTTCATCTGTGTATTTTGGTAAGTAATGACTTTCATCTTAATACTTGACTTCACATTTTTTAAAAATATATTTGTTGATTTTCACTTTGTTTTGTATTCCTATTTTAATGGAAGCTTCTTCAAAAAGAGAACTATACATCTTGTGTTCCCTACTACTATGAAATATGGCTGAACTGAGTGGATATTCAATAAATACTGGATTCAAAACAGCTGCTCATGCTGGAAGTGGTTGGAGATAAATATGTTAAACCCATCTCTATAAAGTGCAACAAAGTAAATTCATTGAAATTTATCAATTTTATTAGTGTAGAACCAGTGGTCTTACTTTCTTGTAGCCCTTGACCCTTTGTACCCTAATCAACTATGTAAGATTATAAAAACAAAAAAACAAAAACAAAAACAAAAAAACTTCAGCAAATAAAGCATTTTCTTTCTAAAAAAAAAGAAATGTATCATTTTTTTTCATACTTTTTTGCCTTCCTGTTTTGATAGAAAACTTTTTCCCTTTTTAAGGATTTGTTTACTTTTATTTGAAAGATTTACAGGGAGCAGGAGAGACAGAGAACGCCTGCCATCTGATAGTTTACTCCCCAAATGGTAGCAATGGCCAGAGCTAAGCTGATTGGAAGATGGAAGCCAGGAGCTTCTTTCAGGACTCCCACATGGATGCAGGGGCCCAAGTATTTGAACAATCCTCCATAACCTGCTACACCACTGTGTCAGCTTCAATAACTTTTCTAGTTTTTCTGTTGATTAGTCATTCTTTAATATGCTCATGAAGTAAATGGAATCCACACTCATTCTGACCCCAGAAAAGTGTGCTCATGACAAGTAAACTGGTTGAGGTACAATTCTTAAAGATTTGGACCTGCTGACCAGTGCTGTTTTTGGAAAACTGATCTGCCATTCACCCCGTATTACAGAAGGCTCAGAAAAATATGCTGAGATTGTCCTCAGTCACATCTGTGTACAGGTAGGCACTAATCTGAGAGTTTAAAACATGGAGATAGTAAGAGCAGCACTTTGACAAATTCAGACTTTAAGCTGTATCTTTACTTTTCCATATACTATTCTATCATTTCACCTTTCTACCTTAATGATTCCTAAAGGAAAGCGCTGAAGGCAAGAGAGTATAAAGCGCCTATAAAAGCAGGAAATGGGTACAGCTTCAGTGGCATTTAGAATGCTGGGTGTCTTTGTTGGAACCACAAACAGGAAGGTTGGTGCAATGTCTGGGAGAGCTTCTGGATGCCCCACTCTGGATAGCTGTCCAAGCACTTCAATTCCTGGGTTCTTAATCTACCTGAAGGCAGTTACAGGGCTGGAAATCCTCCGCTTGTATTTACTGAGTTCTTTCCACCATTAATCACATTTTCATCTGGAAGCTGTTGGAGTGATGATTATTTTTCTTGAAGGTTTGCTTTAAGCAAGGAAAGCAGCTGTACTTCTATTTCAATATATATAGTATTTGACTTTTGTTTGTTTCTAAGTGGAAA